>NC_081204.1:21177532-21815032 GCF_902713425.1 Acipenser ruthenus
CACAGCGAACATGTTACAATTTCAATATAAAGCCATACAGATAAATAAAATAAGGAAATGTATTAATGTTATAAAACAGTTCGTTTTATAGACACCTTCTTTTAGCGGTTGCCTCTGATGATGGTTCCAGATGGATTTGTAGCTGCACTGGGGTGTTTACGCTTCAACCTGTGTAGCTTTGAATTTTTCTTATTCTTACTGTGATTGGCTGCAAAGACAACAGAGCTAGCCAGAGATTAGATCATTTTTGTCGGGTTGGTTTTTCTTGTGTACAGTTTCCTAGTAACTGAAGACATTGTATTCTGGGATATGTAGTTGTTAGTGGAAGTTTTAGGGGAGGCAGACAAGCTGTGCAACAAAATTGCTATGCGTTAAATTTAAATTTATTGTGTATTTCTGATTTTGTAATGCACAAAAACAGCAGGTTGGTTGGTCGTGGTTGGTCGTGGTTGTCTCCTGCGGATGGCATGGCGATTTGGTCCCACAGATGTTCTATTGGAAAAAGCTGGCCATGGCAAGACCTTGACATTGTTTTCTTGAAGTCATGCAATTGTAATTCTAGCACTGTGTGGTCTTGCATTGGCCTGCTGTATCTACACTTCAGGATTGGCTTGCAGGAATGGAAAAACTGTTGCCTCAAGGACTTCGTCAATGTATTGCTGAGCAGTAAGGCTGCCCTCAATCTGCACCAAAGGCGTTCTTGTGTCAAAGGAGATCATCACACTTCCACCGCCCCACCGGTTGGCTTGAACAATGCAACAGTCAGCATAACGCTCTCCATGACGTGGTGGGCCGGTGTGGGGACCCTCTGCCGTATGTGGCGCGTGAGTCTTTCGCTTGTGATACTGCAGCAGGACCGTCGTAGCTTTGTTTACCTGTCTATCTGAAAACTGTCTTTGGTAAGCAAAACCATTCATTTTCATCAGAATATTAAAATACGTTTTCATATTTAGAGTACAGTAAGCAGGCGGTTTTCAGCTTTCCTTGCAGATACTTTTTCAGAAGTTCAAAAGACCCCGCTTTCACTGAAAATGGAGTGAAGGACTGGAACAATCTAATGAAAAAACTTCAGAAACATTCATAATCTGGCAACACAAAGAATGTTCTGAAAGGTGGCATTTGTTCAAACAGTCGAAGGAAGTATGTTCTGACTGTAGCGTCACAGTTATAAAATTCTCACAAAGCAGTGGTGCGTGAAAACAGACAGTATGCTACAAAAATATTTTGCCACAAGTTCTGTAAAGTCAGTTTTGGATCAAGCTGTTTGTATAGATAATAGCAATTTGAATAAATGTAGAAATGTTCCAGACAAGGGAATGAGCGAAAAGGATTCAGAGTTTTCGTCGGCTACCTCCTGCAATGGTATGGTGGGCTCAGATCGGCGGGAAGAACTGACATTAAACCAGCCAAGCATTGTCTCCTCCAATGACACTGAAATGCAGCTAAATCCTGTGCTATTTTGATATCCCAGCTGCCCTAGCGGTCTGGCGGTTGAGCAGTAGGAAAATGAGAAATAAGTTTGTTAGACCTGCTTTGCGCGCTTGCGGGGGAAAAAATCAATCTTCTTCTCTCACAAATATTTTTTGTGTTGGTCAGAACAATTTCTTGTGAGGGTTTGGGCAATTTATTTTGGGGAGGCTTAGCCTCCTGAAGCCTCTTATACGCGTCGCCTATGCCCCCTGCCTTCCAGGACGTGGCCTGTCCCTCACAGAGCCAGTTTCCTGGTTTCTCTGGACTAGTCTGCTGATTGTTGAAGCAGAACATCACATTTTCTCACAGACAGGCCGCTCAATCATAGCATCTTTCGCTGTTCTTGCGATAATTAAATTAATTAAATTAATTTCGAATGGCTATTTACACAGATTCTTAATCAACTCATTTAGGCAATTTTAATACCAAATACTCAATTCAAATACCAAACACTGAGCACCTGGTGTTTTTATTAAATCACATGACTTGAGCTCAGTATTTTGTTATCCCAAGGCACAATATTGCTCAAACAATCAACTGCTCACTATTTGAAATGTAAATAACATTATGTATGTTCCCAATAAGCTATTGCTGTAAAACTTAGACATTACATTTTCATTGGGCATCAGTATAAAAACCTCAGTTGCATGTTCTTATAGTCACTATGCCTGTCATTAATTGTCGAATACTGTTTATAACACCCTTTATAATACATGTATAGAGGCATTATTGATTGTTTATAACAGCGGTCAGCTTTAGAAAACACTGATGATAAAATGAACCCTGGTAACTTGAATCACGTTTTAGAAAGTATAATTGGTTGAATATTTATTTGTAAGCCTGCCAGGTCACTCCAAAAGCTGCTGTTTCTGATCCAGTAGAATGGCATCAGAGACAGCAGCCACAGAGCACTTCCATTAAATGTGTGCTTTTTGTAAGTATTTGATATAATTAGTGGTATAAGCGTGTGGGTGGTTTATCATTCCTTAACTTTTTCATATTGCACACACCAATGGCAAATGTATTCTTGCATTTTAAGTAACTGATTTTTGTTATACTTCAAGTGCAAGTAAACATGAGTTAGGATGTGTATTTAATTTAATGAAATGTAATACTTAGTAAAGGTTAACTGTTTATAATGTACCATTTTGTATCTCAGGACAGCTCTGGTTCCTTTTTGTTGGCCACAGCACCGTGATGGTCTCATTTGAAAACATGCCAAATTAGGCTAAAGAAATCCCCGTTCTGCATATCTTCTTCTTGCACAGTCTGTTAAACGTGCACTTCCTAGGTCGTTTACCGTGTGAAATTCTTCAACCCCTTAATGTCTTCTTTCCTGTTATTAACCAGCTGTTTCCCCGAATGACTAGCATGCTTTGCAGCCAGTGACATGATCACAAGGGCGTTGCTGAGGTGAAAGGACCTGTTAGTGTAACAGGCAAGCTGAAAGTAAGGCATGCAAACTGCACCACCTAGCATGCTAGCAGATAACATGACAATATATGTTTGCTATAGCATGTGCTTATTTCTGGAAATGGTGCCGTTTTTTATTGAGTTTTCTTAAAGGTATCTTGCTGTAGAGATGCTAGTGCTAAAAGGGTTAAAATGGCACCTCGTCACAGTCAAAGTAAAGCCTCTGATGTCGCACGGCTGCGTGTCACAATGTGCATTTCCAGCTTCTTCTTGCGATAGGTAATCAGTTAAGTTTAGAAGCAGTGATATCATCAATGGGGAAATATACACAACTATCTTTTCGTTTTAGAAATGTTAAGCTTCATTTACATAAAGAGTTTGGTGAATCATATTTCTGTTTCTCTCTCAGGTGGGGAAAGTTTGGGCTGTACTCAGAGAGTAAAAACAACATTGTGGCTTTCCCCAGAAGTGGGCGAGACCTTTGTGCTTGTCTGTGGTATGGTAATGAAGGGAGGAGCCTATATATACTGTTGTCAGGCTGTATCTAGAAACTCTGCAGTTCACCAGGTATTCTAAACTATAATGCTGGGAAGATTAGATACAGAAATTAAAAATAAAAATCACCCGACACACGTAGCACACACTTTTGAACGAATTGGATCTCACTTGAACACTTCAATTGTAATGTAAATGTGATCCCTGCCTTGCATTCTGTAATATATATAAATATATATATGAGATGCATCTCCCTGTCCTGATGTGCTGATTTGCCAAACAGGGTTATAGTAGGCGCTTAGTTGGCAGGTGTTGGGAGTATCATTGGCTTGCTATTTTGGTAGTACATTTCAGGCAATGGAGAAACATTCTCCTCCTAAATCCAAATAACCTAATTAATGTTAAAATATGGGAGGGTATATTTAAATGACTGCTGTGCAACTGCTCATATCATGCAGCTTTCTTAAACTGGGTTTCCACAAAGTTTTTTGGTTGTGTTGAAAAACCACAAGTGCAGCCTGACTCATTTGACCAACAAACAAATAAATAAAATAAAAATAAAAAAAGCACAAGAAACAAAACAGAAATACCTGTAATTCTTTTCATTGTTGACATCCTGACAAGTTTTTACACTTATAACTTTAAAGTCTGTTTCAAAGCTCTTTTTAAAATGTCCGCTCTAGTGCACTCAGGTTTGAGACCTGTCCTCTAAATCAGTGATTCCCAACCCTGGTCCTGGGGAGTTCAAGTTACTTATAAAATGTTATAGCTAACTTTTAGTCTGCAACTGTTTAAGGGCTGAAAACAATTCAAAAGGTCTAATTAAGCAAATTATCAGTTCAATGAAGGGTCTAGTTAAGTTACTGAGAGCTCAGCTGGAATGAAAACCAGGGGGTTCCCAGGACCAGGGTTGAAAACCACTGCTCTAAATCACTGTAGGAAGAGCGATACAAAAACCAAAACATAACAAGTGCACATCTGTAAAGTCCCATCTTCATTTTATACCTGCATTAGATACAGACTCCTGACCTCATCTGACCTGAGTGGTTAGATCATGTAAACAGCCTGATTGTTGGGGAAAATTCTGACAACTTTGCACAGAGAAACTTTTTAACTGTCTGTCATGTCTGGCTGTCAGCTTACAAAAAAACAAAAAATCACAACATCGCCTCCTTTCAACCACAACTTTCTAAGAATACGAACATCTTTCATTTTTATGTTTGTTTTTTTTTACAAGGAAACATGTGGTAACTGTCAGTTATTGCAATTAAACCACATGCTTTCTTTAACCCATTAAGCTTTTATTTGTGTAATTTGATCAACTCTAAATCAGTATTTCTTCACAAAAAAAATGTAATCCTTCATTTTGGTTAGAAACTGCTGCATTCTGCTTTGAGGACAGTCAAGTTTGACGTGCCCTGTAATCAGACCAGTGAAAACACACAGAACATCTGAAGGTCTGTATTTGCAGAATTAACAGTAACCTTTAGACTTGTTTCTGAAGTCCTCAGTTTTATATCAACAACGTCCCACAGATGGTGCTAAAGAGCTTTTCTCTAGCACCATAAAAATGAATACATTTGCATTATAATAACCATTTATATTTTGTGCTTACCTTTTTGTGCCTACCCTGTAGAGCCCTCTTCCCCTGCCTGTGAGCTACACCTCTCTCTCACATTGGTTTGCGTTTTCTGCCAGTTGTTTTATTACTTATTTTCTTGGTAATCAATAACTTCAGGTTACGGATATAACCCTGGTTCCCAGAAAGAGAAGACAACCAACAACCATACTTTTGGGATATGCCTGCCACAGGTCAGGTATTCACTGAGCATTTTATATCAAAGCTGCCGATAGGCCCCTCCGTGGAGTCACGCCACATTCTCTTTTGCATCGAACCCGCAAACGCAAGTGATGCGACCTAGCAAAGTTTTTTGGTTGTCTTCTCTTTCAGGGAACCAGGGTTTCATCCGTAACCTACCATTCCCTTTCAATTCGAAGACGACCAACAACCATACTTTTGGGAAAGTATATCAAATCCGTTACGAGGGAGCGTGAGCGGAGACAGCTGACGAGGGACGTCTCACTACCGCCAAACTAAGGACCCTTGTGCCTAATGACGGCATAGATGGATCTACCACATTGAGTCGGTAGAACTTGGTGAATGTATGCGAAGTAGCCCAGCTAGCCACAGTACAAATATCAGTCAATGAGGCTCCTTTAAAAAGGGCCCATGACGTAGCCACTCCTCTGGTAGAGTGTGCGGCCACCAGCCCAGGTGGGGGGTAAGCTGGAATTAGTATACCAATGGGACAATCGCTGCTTCGAGAGGGCTTGACCCAGGGTCCTTTCACCATGACAGATGAAGAGCTGGTCAGACTGACACAGCGCTCTCGTCCTGTCCACATAACCTCTCAATGCCCGAACCAGGCAGAGGGAATTTAATCTCCAATCCTCCTGTGAATAAAAAGGAGGGGGATGGAAAGCCTCTAGTTCCGCTGACTGGTTTAAGTGGAAAGCTGTAACCACCTTGGAGAGGAAAGCGGGGTTCATGCATAATGAAACCCTGCTTCCATCATCCCAAACATGCATACAGGAACTGTGCACTGACCACTGACAGAGCCTGTAGCTCACTAACCCACTTAGCGGAGTTGATGGCTTACAAAAAGGCTGTCTTCATAGAGAGAGATTTCAACTCTATGGAATGTATAGGCTCAAACAGGGCCTTAGTGAGAGCCTCCAATACCACATCTAGACTCCACTCGGGGAGGGAATCTAGGAGGACGTAACCGCCGAGTACCCTTTAGAAAACGGCTTGCCAAAAGATGAGCGCCTGGGGACACTGAGTCAATGGGGAAATGGCATGCAGATATAGCTGCTAGGTACACTTTCAGCGTAGAGGGTTGACCTGCCCGCCTCTAGCAAATCTTGCAGAAACTGTAAAACAATTGCTATAGGGCAATAAATGGGGTCATACACCAATTTTTAAAATACTTCCACTTATTGGCATACAACGCTCTTGTGGAGGAGGCAATAGCGTTCTGCAGTGACAACTGACAAGTACTGACAACTGCGTCTGAGAGCCCTAAGGCAGACAGACAGTCCCTTTCAGGGGCCAGACCCACAATTGGAGTCTGCCCGGTTCTGAGTGCCAGAGGGTGTCTCTTGCCTGACTGAGATGATCCAGGAGCAGCAGAATCTCCCAGGGCTGGCCTCGTAGCAGCTGGCAAAGGTTTGAAAAACAGATTCTCCTGGGCCATCTGGGGGCCAGCAGGAGAAATGTCACCTCTTCTCTCTGTACTTTCTCCAGGAAAGCCAGGAGCAACGGTATTGGTGGGAATGCGTACAAGAGCGATGAACCGCTCGTAACTCCAGAGCATTTATGTGTAGGGATGTCCAACGGCCTGACCAGGACCCGCGGACTCCTCTGCCGGCCCAGACTGCACCCCAACCTGAGTTGCGTCCGTCGTCAAGACATGAAGGCAGTGGATTACCCCGATCCTTACACTTTCGCGCATGTGAGAGGCTCACCTCCACCAGTGCAGGGATTCCCAGCATACACGAGACATGATCAGCCGATGGTGTGTGTCGCATTTGGGATGTAGCCGGAAGGTATTGAGCCACACCTAAAGCAGCTGCATATGGAGTAACCCCAGCTGAAGGGCTGATGAAGCTGTGACCATCAGACCCAGCAACTTCTGACACAACACCAAAAGTACTATCGCCCCCTGTTGAAACAGGGATTGGCAATTTTGAATAGCAGCCACTCTGTGGTCTGATAGATAGGCTCACATTGTAAGGGAGGCTTGCCGGAGTCCCAGGTAAACCGTACCTTGCACCAAAATTAAATGGCTTTTGGCATTGTTGAGGGCAAGACCCAGCCTTGACAGATGCTCCGTCACTATTGTCTTTGGGCCACTGCCCCTTCCTGCGACTGGGGACAGCTCAACCAGTCACCCAGATAGTTTAACACCCTGATCCCATGCAGCCGCAAGGGGGCTAGGATGGCATCCACACACTTTGAGAACGTGCGGGGGCTAAGGAGAGGCCGAAAGGCAGCACGGAAAACTGGAAGACGCTTCCTTGAAAAGCAAAGCGGAGATATTTCCTGTGCACGGGACGAATAAGAATGTGAATACGAGTCCTTTAAGTCAACAGTGGTAAACCAGTCACCCGGCTGGAGAGACTGGAGAATGTGACGGTGTGCATAACCGGTGTGTAAGGTGGTGAGCACCCAAGTGTCTGAGGTGCAAGCGGAGCCCGTTGTGAGACTGCCTGGGGCGGCGGTGGAACTGCCTCCGAGATCGCTGCTGTGTTGGAATCCCATGTCCGGCTCCCTCCCGTCATTGCGGGTCGGCCTGGCTGTTAGCTGCCGTGAAAGCCTGAAGGCGGTGCTTCAGGTCATCACGCGGGGCAGGAGCATTGAGACTACCTGCTGAAGCGCTGCAGCAATTCCTCTACTGCTGGTCCAAAAGTATGGTCAGGGGAGGTAGGTAGTGCTGACTGCAGTAGCTCTAGGAGACTAAGAGTGGGTCTAAACACTGAGGGCAGCGAAGCACCAAGAACACCGACAGGCACCTAGCCTTAACCGCATGTAGTCAACACAACCTGGGGTAGCGCATAGCATACACCGGGGTGGATACACAGGCTCGAGTGGCTGCGGTAGGCAATCAGGAGAGCAGTACAGGTGAGCGTACGGTGCTGCAAAGGCAGTAATAAGAAAAAATACAGGCTCACACACACAGCAGTTCAGCTATGGGGGAAAAACAGTCACCACGCCAGGTGAGTGAGCTGTACAAATGTGTTATTATTATTATTATTTTTTTTTTTTTTATCAAGCATGCCGAGCAGAGCTGGGTCCTGGTGGGAGGAATCACACTTCTCCTCTTTTTTTTTTTTAACTGCAAGGCAGTAAAAGAAAAAAAACACATACACGCACACAACATCAAAGATGTGAGGGTAAGTAGAACAGTCACCATGGCAATGCGGGTGAACTGAATTTTTAAGAGCACCTAGAGTGCGGGCTGAGACAATCCAGCAGAGTCAACTCAACAGCGGGGCGTGGCAGAGTCCGGTGGAGGATCACGTGTCTCTTTTTCTTTTCTTTTTTTTTTCTTTAGTTGCAGTAGCAGAGGAAAAAACACAAAACAGCAAGCGCTGTAAAGTTAAAAAAGCAGACTACAATCGCAAAGCGATGTAGGCTGTTGAGAAGAAAAAGATTAAACGTAGCACAGTTGTGCAGTGTTTATAGCTGAGTTCACAGAAGCAGAGTTTCTGATTCCAGGGAAGTGGCAAGCCAGAGAGAGAGAGAGAGAGAGAGAGAGAGAGAGATAGATAGAGAGAGAGAGAGAGAGAGGGGGGGGGGGCTGTTTCACACAGTCTCGATCACAGCCTGGACCGGGGAAGCACGTAGCCTACAGCAGAGTGGAGCACCATCTACAGGCAGAGGGCATCGAGGCACCTAGGGTGCAAGCACCGATACAGCGGGGCCAAGAGTGCTTTTGTCTGGACTACGTGTCGTCGCACGTAAAGCAGTAATAAGTATGACACAGACAGTGATTCAATTAAAGAAAGACAGGTTGTTTTTTTGAAAGTTGCAAATAGCAGAAGAAAAAACACAAAACAGCAAGAAGCTGTAAGGTTAGTAAAGCAGACTACAATCGCGGGCGATGTAGCTATTGAAAGAAACAATTAAAACGATAACGCAATTGCGCAACGTTTAAGCTCAGTCTTCAGAAGCTGAGTTTCTGATTCCAGGGAAGTGGCAAGCCGACGTCCAGCAAAAATTTGCAGGCAATAAAATTGCAAGTAATAATTGCAAGGGAACTCCAGAAAAACTTGAGTGAGAGCTCTTTTAAAGACTCAATCACAGCACTGGAAAAGGTTAGTTATACCTACCTTACCTGGTTATGAGAAGCAAAAGAGAACGTGATCTCCGCGGAGTGACTACTTCTTTCCTCAGTGGGCGGGACTGAAGACGTCACTCCATGGAAGAGCCTATCAGCAGCTTTGATATAAAATGCTGACCTGTGGCAGGCATATCCCAAAAGTATGGTTGTTGGTCATCTTCGAATTAAAAGGGAGCATATTATTATTATTATTATTATTTACTTCTTAGCAGACACCCTTATCCAGGGCGACTTACAATTGTTACAAGATATCACATTATACAGATATCACATTATTTTACATACAATTCCCCATTTATACAGTTGGGTTTTTACTGGAGCAATCTAGGTAAAGTACCTTGCTCAAGGGTACAACAGCAGTGTCCCCCACCAGGGATTGAACCCACAACCCTCCGGTCAAGAGTCCAGAGCCCTAACCACTACTGTTTTGTTTGTGTACATACATAAATTACATAGATCTTCAGCATGGACCACCTGGATACATTTTGAAACACATTAAAGAGGGATTTTTCTGCGAACTATATAAGCGAAGTCCCTTCATTATAATAATGCAGTAACTGGGATGGGGCTGCAATACTGGAAATGCATTTCTCTTTTTTGTATTATTTTTTTATCTTGACTTTTAGTTATTGTATTGTATTAGATATTTTACTTTCATATATTATTTCCAGAAAAGCACGATGTGTAATTCTTTGCCCGTACATGCGCCTGCCTCTTTTTGTTTCCGAAAGGCTGACTAGTATGTGGTGATATTAGTATTATTAACTCAGCAGCCACGAGGAGTTTATCCATTACAGTGTGTTGTTGAAATGTATTTTTTCTCATTTTAAATTTGCCTCTCTTTTTTGTTTGTCCAGCAGTGGTTTTAGGTGAAACGCTTGAGATCAGATTTAATGGGGAGAAGACATGATTCCCAAGCTTTTCTCTGGGAGGCGATAGAGATATTTTCTCACATTACTGTTCTCAAGCTCGTTAATGAGAACTCGTTTATTTAAAGAACCAGACAGATCGTTTCTCTACTTGACTTTCTTGTCAAAGCATTACCTACGCTGTATTGATTTGAAACGGGAGCTATTTAAATGTAACAAAGCCAGCCATTTTCTCATGATTATACTCCAAAGCTCCTCGCAAGTGAACTGACCTCCTAATGAGCTGTGAACCACATCTCTCATCAGCAGCCTAAAATCCCAAGGAAGCATATTCTGTTTAACACCATTAACAACAAAGCTATAAATCCAGATGGGTTATGTGCTTAAACAGGATGCAATAAATCTGCTATGGAACTGGACACAGGAGAAATATCATCCAACAACAACAAAGGTTGCAGAGACTACAGAGGAAACAGCAGATGGGGTTATGGGTCTGACCTGATCCTTCAGTGCGATTGAGGATTTGTATCTGCTGACTTTGAGTGGTGTTCTGTTGAATTCTTCCAATCTTCAAAAAACGCCCAGGAGCCCAGTGGTATCGCTAGTGCCTTTATCAGTGCACAAACAAAAGCTGTGACATTAAACATCACGGAAACACTACAAGCCAGAAATTAGGATAAACTGTTTCCTTTATCCAGGAATACTTTTTCCCAGTCCTAAGAAAGCTGACATTCTCATTACTTGGGTAACCTGCACTGTCCCATTATTAGAGAAATGTGTTCCGTTATCTGGATAACCTACCCTTTCCGTTTTGAGGAAGAAATCTACCCTTTGAATAGAATCTGTTTATACAGAATAATCATACCTTTAAGGTTAGGATTCAGTCTTGGTGTAAAACAGCGATATGAGGTGTTAGGATTAGGTCTGTGTAGATCCAGGAAATTGCCTATTTCATGGCATTTATGGTCTAAAAATAGGTATTTCACAATTAAATATAATGGGCAGGATTTTCAAAAGGTCGTAAGTGATAAATCCAGTGTTAATCAACAAATTGGCATTTTCAAGCGGTCGTTATGCCTATTTCATTATTAAATAATTGTGCTAATGTGATTTTAGAAATTATGTTGATTTACAAAATAATGTTAATATCTTAACGAACAGTGCTTATGAAAATATTTAATCCTTTTTTATACTTGTGGTTATGAATGAGATCACTTGTTTTAACCATTTGTAACCTTACGGAATGTTTGTTGCATTGCTAAAATGATTATTAAACCGTTATTTGCACCCAGTGTAATGTTACTACCAAGAAATGATCAATGCAACTGTAGCCTGAACTCTGGATACGTACAGTATATGATAACTGACCTCTACTGTAGATTTCATTTGAATTATACAAATAAAAACCTCAGAGTAAATAATGAAATCTTGCTATAGAAAACAGCATATAGAATGCAATAAAGTTTCCTTACAGGCAGCAGATCATTGACATGGATTTTGCCTAAATGTATTTGTAATGTTGTCAGACTCCCCCCACACTTTATGTACAATGTACACTTTCACCTTCATACGTCTGTATGCATATAAAATGTTCTTATAGTACTATAAGTGTTCGGTGGCTACTTCTAACATGCTGAGTTTATAGCCTACAATCGTACATACTAAAATACATACAAAAGTAGATGTCAGCATAAGAAAATAAATCCCAACCAAGCCTACATAGAAGAGAAGAAAGAGAGGAGCGAGCAATAGAGATCAAGGCAGCAGGGAGAGTGGTTGTCTTCCATTTCTTTTCAGCAGAGTGCAGTTCGGTATGAGCCTAGCGGAGCATGGAGGAGAGCCAGGGCTGGCGCGGGGAGGGGCAGGCAGGTCGAGGGCTGAGGGGGCAAAGGGGGTCAAGGCAGGAGGTGAGGGAGAGGAGGGTGAAGGTAGCTGAGTCTACAGAAAGTTGGGAGAAGGATAGAGGGGAGGTGCGAGAGAGAAGAGGAAAAGACAGAGGGGGAGAGAGGGGAGGGAGGAGAGGAGGAAGTCAAGCTCATCAAGAAAGTGAGTCAGGGGTCCAGGTGGGTGGTAGAGAACAATGAGGAGGAGGAGGCGACAAGGAGAGGTGATTTCAACAGCATGAAACTCAAAGATGCTAACGAAAGAGAGAGAGGAGCGCAGGGGGGACAGAAAAGAGCAGGGAGGGAGATAGCAAAAGTCCTGTTCCCCCACCCCGTCCAGAGGGGCGAGGAGAGTGGGAGAGGAAAGGGTGGCCGGAGTGGTAGTGTTATAAGGGGGTTACCAGGTTTCAGTGAGATCTCTGAAGTCAAGAGAGAGGTGGGAGGCAAAGACAGAAATAAAGTCAGCTTTGTTGGAAGCCGAACAACAATTCCAGAGGGCGCCAGAGAGAGTGTGGGAAGGGGGAGGGTGAGGACAGGCAGGGAGATCAGGTTAGAGGAATTAAATTTGTAGCAGCAGGGAGAAGCCAGAGGACAGGAACGAAAGGAGAGGATTACAGGGATATTAAAGTTAGTCATGGTAGGGAGCAGTAAAGGAGAGGAAGAAGAAATGATATGGGAGAAGGTGGTGCCAAGAGGGAGGTGAAAACAGACAGGTACAGAAGGAACGAGAGCATTAAATAATAAAAAGAAAAGAAACAAGTACATGCAAACGTGGTCTGGAGTTGGAGCCTTCACGTTAGATGCTTGGATAGAACATTTTGCATCCGGTCCATGTTGGCCTGTCCTCGTTTGGACTACCACAGTTTAGACTACCGGCCCTTTGGTGATAAGGCCCTTCTGTGAGCTGGCACTGAGTGCTGGCGCACTAGGTTAGCGTCAGTTGGTGATAAGGCCCTGGAGGTCAAGAGCTGTGTGCCTCAGACAATGGCTTGCAAATTACTCTAAATCGAGTCAGCCGCGCCCTGCTGCAACTTGGCAAATTGTTAATTCAACACAACTCGCTCATGTTAGAGCATCAAGCTAGCAATAACTCACTTTCCAATTAAAACAATCTATAGTTATTTATTTACTTACAAGAATGTTCTGATCTGTCTGCTAGTCTGCTCGCAGCGTTACCTAATGCAAACCGACAGTTGCAAAATGCACAATTTTAAATTAAGTTCACAAATTATACACAAAATAGATATTTCCAGTATTTTTTATTCCCATTTGGCTGCTGCTCGCTGGTGGGAAAGCCATCTCCCTGTATACTAGTAGTTTCCATAACAGCGAATTATGCTTCTATTCATTTTTCTTGATCTTGTTAACATGCATTTTGATCAACGAGTTCCCCTTATCTAGTCATTGACACAGTGTGGCGGTGCCCCATCCCTGTGCATATGTTTGTGTTTTATGTTGTATGTAGTGTGTTATTGTTGGGCTATGTAGCACGAGTGATTTAAACTGTATATTTGTATTTAGGCACACTTCACGTGCAGATAAAACATGTATTAGGATGGATTATTAATTAGCAATTGAATCCCAGCACAGCTGTATATATAGATGCACGGATCACTCACTCAGAGTTGGGTGTTCAGTGTGGAGAGAACGGGAGAGAAGGTCGGGAGTAAGCTTTAAAACAACAACAACAACAACAACAACAACAACAACAACAACAACATCAACAACAAATAATTACAATTGCTATTCCTGCTGGTTTTGCACCAGCACGATACTTGTTTTATTTAGTATTCATCCACTGTCTGTTTTGTCTGTGTATTTATTTTGGCCAACGTGCCATTTTGTTTTGTATTAGTGTTTTGTTTTGTACAACCAGTTTGTTTATTATTAAACGCTCAAGCAGCACATTCAATTCACTCACCACTCTGTGTTTCTTCCTGCCCTGACATCACCACACAAGCCATCCTGCCACAGACATCTTTTTAACGAGAAATGCATTCATTAATGACCTCATCGACTCAATTTCAAAGCATTAACGAATTGATTTTATTAACAGTTTTAAAATCACTTGCTACTAAAGCTGTTGTTACTATACTGTGAGTTCCATACAATAACAGAGTTTTTTGAAAATCCCCCCCAATATATACTTGTGCCAGAGAAAGAATGAATCTTGTTTATAAATCTCCCTCCCGACCTGTGAGGGCGCTGTGTAAAGGGAACAGAGTGCCCCGGACTGGATGGCCTGACAATTAATTCCCAGGGATAGGTGGAAGTTGGCCATCTAGAAAGGGGGTGGAGCTACGGTACACCAAGTCATCGACCCAGAAGGGAAGCGAAGTGGCAACCACGGATTGGAGGAGAAACAGTTGCACTCGCTAACCAAGGGGGCGTGACTGACGGTACAAAAGGGGACGGAGCAAGGTGATCTGTTCCTTTGTTTATGGTTAAGAAAAATGCTAAAGGACGAGTGTAAAATAACCGTGAGTGTTTATTGTTTGTTTGTTTTGTCGAGTCTAATTGTACTGTTTGTTATTTATTAGACAGCTAATACGATCCGGAGCTGTCGCTTAAGGTCAGCACAAACCCGGACAACACCATTGTATATATTCACCACTTGCACGTTAGCACTCACTGTGGACTTGTGATCGTGTGTATGTCTTATGTGTGTTTAATACTGTGTATATTATTTCGGGACTGTAACCTGTACATTGCTGTGTATTGCCTGGGAATATTATTTGCAGTCACAAATGACCTGGCTTACAAACTCTCCCCAAATAAAACATTGTTTTGATATTGAATTCACTTGTTTGTCATTACTTGTGCACCACATCACCTCTACACCTGCGCACTGCATCCCACTTGGTCACAGATTAAAGCAGAAAAAATTGCGTTGTCACATTCAAAATTGATAATTTTCTCTATACAACAAATGTTTCTAAATATTTAAAAGCTTACCTGAAAAAACAGTAAATGCTAAATTGTAGAATATTTCGTTTTTTATGTCCACCTTTTAACACATTCTATTTTCCCCATCAGTGAATTATCAAACAAAATGAAAACATAAATACATGTAAAAATAACAACAGAAATATCCTCTTCTTGTACTGGACAGAGTGATCTTTAGCAGAAATATTTCCGATTTTTGAAGCAGCTGGTGTCTTTTTCATTTAGACATTGTAAAGAAATGGTGCAGCTCTATCCAGTGTGTTCAATCATTTACCGGAAGTAAACAAAACCAGCTGCCAGGTTCCTAAATGCAGCGTAACAGGTAGTGCATCGATAAGGCAAATGTTTGCTGTATTTATTTTTAAGTGACAAAAATATGTATATTTACATTATATACTTATATATTTAATTGCTTGTCAGATAAGCATGTAAAAATCTAATTTGATCTTAAATATGCATGTGTTGTGCCCTAGAAAATACTGTTGGTATTGCCTCATTAATGGTGAGGCAATACCAACAGTGTCTGAGAAGCCAGTGAAAAGTCTTGGGAGATGGTACGACGGGGATCTAAAAGACACAGTTTGTATGGGAGAGGTTAGACAACAAGCAGTGGAAGGGTTGAAAAGCATAGACAGCAGCGCTTTACCAGGCAAACTAAAACTCTGGTGCTTTCAGTTTGGTCTACTGCTGAGGCTGCTGTGGCCACTGACTGTGTACGAGGTGTCTTTGACAATAGTAGAGAAGCTTGGAGCTTTAATCAGTTCATACATCAGGAAATGTTGGGAGTTCCACGCTGCCTCAGTAGAGTGGGACTTTATGGTAAAGGAATACTGCATCTACCAGTCTCCACTCTAACCGAGGAGTTTAAGTGCGCCAAGGTCCGACTGGAAATGACATTAGTAGAGTCACGCGACAAATGCGTAAGGGAGACAGCACCTGTGTTGAAAACTGGAAGAAAGTGGGCGGCAAAGAAAGCTGTGGAGGATGCAAAGGCTGCCCTTCGAATTGGTGATATCATAGGGCAAGTTAAGCATGGATGACGGGGTCTTGGTCTGAGTTCAGCTCCTCCTACATGGCACAAGGCAGCCCCAGCTCAACGGAGGAAGCTGGTAGTCAATGAGGTGCAAAAGCAGGAGAGGATGAGGTGCGTAAAGGTCGTTTCCCAGGCCAAGCAGGGAGAATGGATGAGATAGGAGAGTGTGGAACAACGCAAGATTAGCTGGCAAGACCTGTGGTCAATGGAACAGAGCAGGATCAGTTTCCTCATCAGGTCAACATATGATGTTTTCCCATCACCACAGAACCTAAACCACAGAACCTAAACCACAGAACCTCTGGGTAGGAGAGGATCCCTCATGTCCTTTGTGTTCATCACCTGCAACATTAAGGCACATTTTGACAGGATGTAAGGTGGCTCTTAGCCAAGGACGGTTTACTTGGCGCCATGACCAGGTGCTGCGATGTTTGGCCTTAACATTGGAAGACAAGTGTAACATGACCAGTAAGCTGCCACCAGGTTCATCAAAACATTACACACAAAAGACAAGATTCCTCCGCCCAGGAGAGCAACCACCAAGAAAAGGTGTTAAAACCAATCCTCACCCAGGACAACTGGAAGCTGCTAGAGACTGGAAAATGCTGGCAGATGTTGGTCAACGGCTTATTTTTCCACCTGAGATTGCCACCACTAACCTTCGACCAGATATTGTCTTGTGGTCTGGCTCAGCATGCCTTGTCCACCTGGTAGAGTTAACAGTGCCATGGGAGGATGCTGTAGATGAGGCGTATGAGAGGAAGAAACTGCGGTATGCTCAACTAACCTCTGAAGCGGAACAGCAAGGATTGAGAGTCCGGGTTTACCCAGTGGAGGTGGGTTGTTGAGGATTTGTGGCACACTCTACAACCTGGTTTCTCAGAGACGTCGGATTCAGTGGCCAAGAGTTGCGTCGCTCAGTGAAGAACTTATCTGAAGCAGCAGAGAGGAGCAGTAACTGGCTGTGGTTGAGACGGAAAGATTCTGGCTGGGGATCTCAAGCACAATAGAAAGAAAGAAACGCTGATGTACGGGTAAGTAAGCTGGGCTGAGTTGAGTGGGGGACGGAGAGGGGTGATGCTGAGACGCCAGAATCACTGTCGAGCCCTCTTGAAGTGTCTAGGGCTAGTCGACGAAACACCGAGGATGGAAGGTGCCCACTTGAAGACCCCAGAGATGTACCCTACTTAGCTCAATCCAGACGGTTGTCATGCTGATGCGCTGGGGAGGCCGCACTTTGGTTGATCCCCGGAGCCAGCATTGCAGCCGTTGTGTGTGCTGATGCGCCAGGGAGGCAAAATAAGCTGATCCCTGGAGCCAGCATTACACTTCAGCCATCAACACCAGACAGAAGGATATCTACATCATCATATGGAAGGAAACACAAATGGATGGAGACACAGATGGATCACATTAGTTTACTGTAAAGCTACGTCTTAGTTGGTGCTTATCTTGGCGAGAGCCGAGTTCAAATCAGCATGAAGTTTTAATATCTACTCTTGTGTAAAGGAAATCTAAGTCTTAAAATATTTCATGTTAAAAACTAAAAGTTAATATCCTGAAAATAGCTCAAAATTCCATGCATTCTTTATTATTATGCTACTAGAGTTAGACATAAAAAGATGCATTATAATAGAGCACTGTGCCTTTAAGGAATGAATAAGTTGAAAGATCAGAGATGGAGAGTGTTGTAAAAGAGTATGCAAGTGTTAACAGTGGCTGAAAAGGAAAGAAAGAAAAGAAAATATAGCTAATATTGAAAAAGCTTACCCATCACTGAAAGGGGCACTGCTCCATAGACATCTCCCGGTGAGTCGGCAACAGTATGCTGTTTGGTTATAAAGAAGTGATACACCTTTCTTTATTAAAACGTGAACTCAAACCGAGGCAAAATAAAGAGAAGAAAACAGACTTGGTATGTTTCTTTAAGGGTGCAACACATGCTCCTGTGCACATAATGGCAACATGGTCTTATTCTCCAAACAGTTTCCCAGCTAACACCAATGCTTTATTACATGGCTCTATTGGGTGGGGATGAGGTTCTTATGTATTAACAGATATATGAAGTATTTTGTAAATTAATTGTTGTTATTAGTTTCATATTGGATGTAATGTTATTTATTGAAAATCAATATAAATATTAATTAAAAAAAAAAAAACAGTTAGGCCACATCACATACTACAGTTATTGCATTTGATATAACATTTCCCTTTCAAAAAATGCAGGAAACACTGGAAACAGGAAATGCATTAATATTTTTTATATTGCAACATCGACTCATAATTCTAATTGGTTCAGATAGCCTTCTGCTACACTTTTCATGAACATGATGTATAACACAAGCCTATACAACGTCCATCCCACGTTCCTGTTGGTGACTCAACAGCATGTAATGAGTGCGTACCAAGCAGAGCAAGGGGCTGCTGCGTATGCCTTCCTCTGCTTGAAATACTTCACCTGTTTCATAATTCATTCCTCTTCCAAAGCAACTTTAGCCCATTTGCAGTGGCACTAAAAATAATCAGACAGTTCCCTACATTTGAATATCCCGATCGGAAACTTGTGAATAGCTTGACAGATCACTTTGATTGGTCCTTAATTAGTTACGTTAGCACAATGCGTCATTTTAAACCAGTGTAGTATGTCATCTAATCTGTCAGAAGTCTCACGTAGGACTGCTTTGATAAATGTAGTGTGCCCAGTTATTTTGCCTCACTGCAGCAATGCCCAGCTCAGGAGCAGTGAAGGTCAGTCGGCGTCCTCCGATCCCACATACTTTTCATATATAGAGCCCTGCAGCACAAGCTTGACAAGCTCCGCCCCCTGGAGGACAAATGCCAGCCCTACAGGTGTCCGCGTTGCACTCACCAGGCACCTGGCCAGTAGGGGCTACTGTAGTGCGGTGAGGACAAACAGTCCCTGCTGGCTTTGCTTCCAGTTCCTGCTGGTTTTGCCAGAGCCAAAGTGAAGTACAAACTGATGTTTTTTATTTCAGCATAACTTTATTCCAAATATAATATTCAGACGGTTGAAAATGCGCCGGTCACCTGTGACAACCTGCCCCGTACTGAAATGAAATATGTGCTAAACTTTATATTCGATAGAATTGACCTAAAATTACAAGAACTTATTTTCCCAGTATCATGTGACTTGTTATCCTCCATGTTCCCCAACGGCTGACACAGCTTTGGCGATGCAGACAGAAAACAAAATATAATTCATACACAGCAGTAGATTATTATTTTAATTTCAAACCAGACAGTGTTTTTTTAAATACGAAATGGCCGACTCCATAAACGGAAGAGACACTGATACCGATAGTGAAACATCAGACTCGGAGAAAGAAGGACCCTCAGGACCCTCAGCTTTGGCCTCATCAACAATGCCACCAAAGAGAAAAAGTAAGCGCCTGTGTAAAATCAGAGAGGAGTTTCTGATACCAGACAGACACTGATGACTGCATTTGCTGTGAAATCAAATGATGTAGACCGGATAAAGAAATGTACAGCTGTGGCGATAACCTTGGTTTACCACGCAAACCAACATCATCATTCTTATCGATCTTTAGACTGCACAAACAAGCTAGTTAGCAGTGTGTTTAGCAATTCAGACACAGCAACGAAAATACAAAAGCTGTGGCCATAACTGAAAATGTGCTTGCCCCATACAGCGTAGAGCTTATGCTAAACAAATTAAAGAAGCCCTACATGTTTTACAGTGTGTCTTCTGATGTATCAAATAAAGGAAACACTAAGCTCTTCCCCGTACCAACACAGGGTACAGATCTGTTGGATTTTTACAGTGACCACAATGAGACAGCAGTTGCGATTTCAGAGACGCTAAAGTGTGTGCTAGATTCTAACGGGCTTGGCTTATTCCTCATGTCTGCCTACTGCGCTGACAATGCCAGCGTGAATTATGGAAAACACCATTCAGTGTATCAAATGCTTAAAAAAAAAACAGTGGCTGCCAACCGTCCAGCACACATAACCCACAACTGTGCAAAGTTTGCTGCTGATAAACTGGAATATGATCTGGAGACAGTGATCATTAAAATTTTCAAACACTTTTCAGTTTCAGCGACGAGAGCAGAGAACTTCAGGGAGACTTTGATTTTGTTGACATAGAGTGGGTTGAGATAGTAAGACATGTACCAACTCGATGGCTTTCCCTTGCACCAGCTGCAGACAAGATGTTGAAGTCCTGGCCAGCGATCAGATCATATTTCCAGTCACTGGGAAAGGAAGAGTGCCCCAACACTATCTGCAAGTTCATAGCAGATGAAACTGGTGAGCAAGCTACTGCTACATCCATCCCAGAGCTCTACATGCACTTTCTGCAGAATGTGTTGCAAATTTTCCAAGAAACAGTTCTTAAACTTGAAAAATAGGATCTGCCCATCACTAATTTGTACCATACAATGCTGTCATTAAGAAACAAACTACAGAGAAGGCTATTTGGTGAATACAGGTCTGAAAAACCTGACAATGATGCAAAAAAGAGTGAACAGGATCTGCTCTGTTTTTATGACAGAGCACTAAACTATCTTAAAAAGTGGTTTGACGTCTCAGATGCCAATCTTTTAAAAACGTTTGAAGTACTGTCACTGGAAAGAGACTGCCCGTTGAGCTGGGAAGGCATGTGCAAAGTTGCAGAGACCCTGAATTTGGCAGATTCTTTAAAGATTGATTTTGATTAACTATACGAAGAAATTTCAAGCATTGCTCCGATACTGTAGCTGTGTTACAGAGACCAGTATGACCACTGACCAAAAATGGAAGAATATGTTTGACAAGGCAGGCCTGCTGCTGAGCAGAATTTGAAACATCTTTTGAAAATGGTTTCATTTGCACTCAGCATACCTTGCTCTGATGCCTACGCTGAGAGGGCATTCAGCTTGATGAACATGATATGGACAGATCAAAGAAACCGGTGTTCTGTGGTAAAAGCTGAACTGCAAGTAAAATTAAACTACCGGTTCTCTTGCCTTGAGTTCTACCAATTTGTCAGATCAAATGCCAAACTCTTGAAATCTGTAAGATCTGATAGGAAGTACACATTTAAATCAAAATGAACACTGCTGGTTTTATTTTTATTTTGTTATTATTTTCACATTTTCTAGAGAACTGTACCCTATATTGCAAAAAAAAAACCAAAAAACCCCACAAACTTTTGAAAAACAATTTGAAGGATTAATGTCCAGGGAAGTACGACACATTGCTAAGTTGATATATGTTTTAATTACCTTTATTAAATATAAAATGTGTACATATACAACACCCTACTTGTTGTTTCGTGTCTGTTTTGTTTGTCTATTTATTTTGTCCAATGTGCTGTTTTGTTTTGTGTTTTGTGCAAGTCTTTTGTTTGCTTAAAATCTTTTGTTTAATAAAAAGCTGAGCGCTGTAGCGTCTCAGTTTCACCCCGCAGTTGCCTTGTGTGTTGTGGATTAATTTCCTGGCCTGACGTCACCACCAGTCATCCGTGACACCTTAACAACTGGGATATAATTAACTTTGTATATCTCTTGCAATTTGCAGGGAACCCGATACCCAAATATTTTACATATGTGGAGGTCCACCCAAATTGAAATGTATTCTTTAAATTACTAAAATTGCCTTTAGAGATTGGCATAATTTCTGTTTTAGTCCAATTCACTTTGAAGCCAGAAACAGAGCCAAATCTACTCAGAAAGTCCAGCAAAACGGTCAGTGAGGATTCAGGTGTGAAAGATACAGCAGTACTTAATTGGCTTTCAAGGAGATAACACGGTGACCCCACTACCTGAATTCCAGTGACTCCTGGGTGTGATCTAACAGCAACTGCTGCTAGTTCCATTGATAAAGCAAAAAGTAAAGGTGATAAAGATGTCTTGCTCATGAAAATATTGAGCATATTTTTAAAGAGGAGATAATTATCTAGTCTGTATTCAGAGAGACCAGGGTATTGAGTAAGTAAGGGGTTTGAGTGAGGAATCATGGGTAATATAATCCCCGCCCCTAGCTTTGCTCTAAATCACTTGTTGTTTCCATACTTATACCAGTACAGTATAACATGCAGTACTGAACTGTTCTGTAAATATCAGAAATGTTTGATGACAAGAGGGCAGAGGAGCACAGCACACACAAAAACATGTTACCAGGGTTGTGTGGATAACAAAGGTGTTTGGATGTTAGTGCAAATTGTCTGACCTTTATATTGTTCAACCAAATAAGGTAGCAAAGGGAAGAAGCGATTTGACTAGAATGTTTAAATGAACCTGTGACGGAAATATAATGAGTTCTGGTTGTAAATCTCCCTCTCGACCTGTGAGGATACAAAGTAGCGAAAGGGAAAGGCTTTGGACAGGTTGTCCTGACAGTTCATTCCCTGGGTCGGGGAGTCAATCAGCCTGGAAAAAGACGAGACTCCAGTGCGAGAATGTATTGACCTGGAAGGTAAACGAGGTAGCAGCTGCAGGCAATAGAATCAGCTGCAATCGTTCACCAAGGGGTCATGCATAATCGCATAAAAGGGGCTGGAGTATTGTAAGTCTTTTCCTTCGCTTGGTTTCAGAGACGCACGGAACTGGAAGGACCTGGAGAGTTCCCAAAAATAAATAATAAATATTCGTGAGTGTTTTGTTTGTTTGTAGCACTGTTAGTAATTGTCTCTTGTTTTGTGAATTCACTAGACAGCTAACACGTCTCCGGAGCTGTCGCCTTGGGCCAGCACTACCCGGAACAACAACACCACAGTCACTGTCATTTGTTATCACCCACCTTGAGCACTGCTGCACGCACCCGGACTGGTGATTTGTGTTAGTAGTATTGAGGGAGCGGATAACGTGTTATTATTTGTTTGTGTTTACAAATCGTTATTATTTTCCAGGGGTGTATTGCCGGAGGATTATTGTTTGGTCGTCAGACCAGGATTTCTGTTAAAATAAAAAGAACATTTTCCAAATTGGATTACAGTTTTCACGTGTGATTGTTTCTGCACTGCATCACCTCTGCATCTGGTCTTAATCAGCAGCCACTGTGCCATAGAACCTAAGAAGAGACAGAGCTGGGAAAGCTGGGGAAATATTACTGCTTTGCCACATTTCTAGAAGCACGTACACGAAGCTCCACAAATATCCAGGGAATGGGATACAATAGTATAACTGGACTGGTTGCAGTAAAGCCAAGTTAAGGGTGTGTTTGTATTTCTTAAAAGTGTTTTATGCCTTCTGCAGTGCCAAGAAAATCAGTTCCACTGCTATACTCTCCTGTCACACCAGATAAGAGCTGTAAACCGCCCTGCACTACGCAGTATCTATTAAACAGTGGATACAAACTTGGTTGAATTTCCTTTTGGGTCTGTGTCTGCTGGAGGGGTTGGAGTTCAGCCAGTGTTCTTTTCCTGTTTTTTCCTCTCCTTGTTTCCTAATCTAACCTAGTTTTGTTTTCACCCTGAGCCACTCTTGTGCAATTGCTGCTAACTGTGTTATTCTTGCGTAAGACTGCTTAACTGAGCCTTTGAAACGCATTGCGTATTGGGGAGCTGTGGAGTGAGTATAAGAGTCTGAGGCTGAAGGGAATGTCCATACAGTTACCATGAAGGCAGCGGTGCTCTCTGTTTTGATACTGTGCAGCATTGCTGAGGAGTCACTGGCTGTTACGAGGGAATATAGCATTGCAGCGGTGGAGCTGGACTGGGATTACCTGCACACTGAATATCTGGAGACGATTCCCACCAAGCGCAAGTAACACTCTTATTTTCTGGTTATGTGTGAATACTGTGGAAAGTAACTGGCATTAAAAAAGATCAGATGCCCAGTGGTTGTTAAGTCTTGTTAACCCAATAGTACCGTGGTACCATTGCTCGCTATGACTGTTTCATGGTCCCTTAAAGAGTAAGTTGCGGGGTTCGAAAAATATAGCATTATACATCCCCACGTGTTACTACAACTGTTTAAATAACGTACCTGTCATTTTTCTTTTGTTAACATCCTGACAACTTTTTACAATTTTAGTCTTAAAGTCTGTTTCAAAGCTCTTTTTAAAATGTCCGCTCTAGTGCACTGGGTTTTCAGATCTGTCCTCCAAATCAGTGGTGCACAAACTTTTAAATGCCGCCCCCTTTAGAATACATTTTGTTACCCCCCCCCCCCCCCCTCCCCAACACACATATTAAAATGTTAGACCTTAACTTAGATTAGACCTTAAATTAGACCTTTTTAGTTGTTTTCAGCTCTTGAACAGTTGCATATTTCAAATTAGCTATAACATGTGATAAGTAACTTCTGCAACTGTTTAAGAGCTGAAAACAACTAAAAAGGTCTATTTAAGCAAATTATCAGTTCAATTAAGGGTCTAGTTAAGAAATTGAGAGCTTTGTTGGAATGAAAACCAGCAGCCACAGGGGGTCCCCAGGACTGAGTTTGAGAAGCCCTGGTTTACAGCAGTTTCACTGACGCACTCGCCACTTCAATTATAAGTGTAAAAATTTGTCAGGATGTTAACAATGAAAAGAAAAGAAAGTTGTAGCAGCACGTGGGGACGTGTGATGCTATATTTTTCTGAACCCTGTTACTTACCCTTTAATCAGATTCTGGAGAAAAGGGGGTGTCTGCCAGTCCATGCACCCATCCATCTGTATGCTCACAGTATATAGAGCAGCTTTAATGAGGGTAGGCTACTGAAATTGTTCCTTTGCTAATATGGTATGTATTCAATAAACACTGAGAAAGATGTAACCAGTTGTATCAATGCAATTCAATGTATTTACCTGTGATGCGTTTAAAAGCCAAGAAAAAACACATTGTCTAAATATGGTCCAAGTGCTCATGCATAAAATCTTGTTTTAAATATTCTACTGGATATTTTTGAAACAAAAATGCCTCTATTTAATTTAGTTTGATATATTTTAGAAATGTTGTGAGTATGTTGCAGTTCTTAATAAGAATAAAAACCCATGTTAAGTATACAAAACTAGAGAGCCAAGCAACTATGCAATACAATTCCAAGTTTTTTAAGCGCTCTCTAGCTTTCATTTCTTATTTTTTTCAACATTAACACTGATTCTTTTTTTCCCACAAAAATGAAAAATACATTACATCACTTAAAACAATAAAGGATACAGTGGAAAGATGTCCACAATATATCTCATTTACAAGTTTTAGTGGCGGCAGTATAAGGATCTGCCTCTGTTAGATTATTAAAATAGGCCCATATTATTCAGAGTTGCACTTTAGAGACCATTCGTTATAAATGACCGTCTTCATAGTTTGTGTTTGTGCTCACAGTTAACCTGGAACCCCAGAGCCAATCACATTCTAGATTACTAGGGAGTGCAGATTGGCCTGCTTGTGCCACCCTTATGGTAGTCTGTGTTTGCTGTCTTGGTTGATCTTTATAAAATTCAGTAACAGGTAAATAATTACATTTTACCCAAATGGAGATAATCCAACTTTGTTGATTTCAGCTTCCCAGCAGCTTCCCACCACCCCAAGGAGGAAGTGCAGCTGTACACCAAGGCAGTGTACTGGGAATATACAGATTCCACATTCACAACTCCAAAATCCAAACCAACATGGATGGGTAAAGTACTCTTCACTGCTAACTGATTGATATAGACCCTGCCTGGGGTAACGAAACACAGGGGAGTCACTGGATTGCATCAGTCACTTCCTTTAGGGGTCATCCCTGAACCCCCCACCCCATCTATCTCTTTAAGGACGAATGAGTTGTCCACAGGAGGAGACATTTCTGCAGCAGTGCCGCTGACCCTTTATAGGTTTAGATGACTCTCAGAAACACAATGAGTACAAGAAATGATCACATTCAACAGGTTATCAATATTATCATGATAATTGATTAATGTTCCAATCCTGTTCCCCAAAATTCAGCTGTGGTATATCCCAGTGGGTATAGGTTAATCAAAACAACCCTGTATAAACATGATCATTGCAATATACTCAAATTGCTTGTGATTTCTGAAAAGTTTCAGAATTCTACTCCAGCAGTTTGGAGTAGTGGTTAGGGCTCTGGACTCTTGACCGGAGGGTTGTTGACTCAATCCCAGGAGGGGACTGCTGTTGTACCCTTGAGCATATATATATACAGCTCTGGAAAAAATTAAGAGACCACTGCAAAATTATCAGTTTTTCTGGTTTTACCATTTATAGGTATGTGTTTGGATAAAATGAACATTTTTGTTTTATTCTATAAACTACTGACAACATTTCTCCCAAATTCCAAATAAAAATATTGTCATTTAGAGCATTTATTTGCAGAAAATGACAACTGGTCAAAATAACAAAAAAGATGCAGTGTTGTCAGACCTCGAATAATGCAAAGAAAATAAGTTCATATTCATTTTTAAACAACACAATACTAATGTTTTAACTTAGGAAGGGTTCAGAAATCAATATTTGGTGGAATAACCCTGATTTTCAAGCACAGCTTTCATGCGTCTTGGCATGCTCTCCACCAGTCTTTCACATTGATGTTGGGTGACTTTATGCCACTCCTGGCACAAAAATTCAAGCAGCTTGGCTTTGTTTGATGGCTTGTGACCATCCCTCTTCCTCTTGATCACATTCCAGAGGTTTTCAATGGGGTTCAGGTCTGGAGATTGGGCTGGCCATGACAGGGTCTTGATCTGGTGGTCCTCCATCCACACCTTGATTGACCTGGCTGTGTGGCATGGAGCATTGTCCTGTTGGAAAAACCAATCCTCAGAGTTGGGGAACATTGTCAGAGCAGGAAGCAAGTTTTCTTCCAGGACAACCTTGTACTTGGCTTGATTCATGCGTCCTTCACAAAGACAAATCTGCCCGATTCCAGCCTTGCTGAAGCACCTCCAGATGAGTCCAATTTTCAGCTTTGCCCAACACCTGGTCGTCTAATGTTTAGACGGAGACCTGGAGAGGCCTACAAGCCACAGTGTCTCGCACCCACTGTGAAATGTGGTGGAGGATCGGTGATGATCTGGAGGTGCTTCAGCAAGGCTGGAATCGGGCAGCTTTGGCATGAATCAAGCCAAGTACAAGGTTGTCCTGGAAGAAAACTTGCTTCCTTCTGCTCTGACAATGTTCCCCAACTCTGAGGATTTGTTTTTACATCAAGACAATGCTCCATGCCACACAGCCAGGTCAATCAAGGTGTGGATGGAGGACCACCAGATCAAGACCCTGTCATGGCCAGCCCAATCTCCAGACCTGAACCCCATTGAAAACCTCTGGAATGTGATCAAGAGGAAGAGGGATGGTCACAAGCCATCAAACAAAGCCAAGCTGCTTGAATTTTTGTGCCAGGATTGGCATAAAGTCACCCAACATCAATGTGAAAGACTGGTGAAGAGCATGCCAAGACGCATGAAAGCTGTGCTTGAAAATCAGGGTTATTCCACCAAATATTGATTTCTGAACTCTTCCTAAGTTAAAACATTAGTATTGTGTTGTTTAAAAATGAATATGAACTTATTTTCTTTGCATTATTCGAGGTCTGACAGCACTGCATCTTTTTTGTTATTTTGACCAGTTGTCATTTTCTGCAAATAAATGCTCTAAATGACAATATTTTTATTTGGAATTTGGGAGAAATGTTGTCAGTAGTTTATAGAATAAAACAAAAATGTTCATTTTACCCAAACACATACCTAGAAATAGTAAAACCAGAGAAACTGATAATTTTGCAGTGGTCTCTTAATTTTTTCCAGAGCTATATATATATATATATATATATATATATATATATATCTTGTAACAATTGTAAGTTGCCCTGGATAAGGGCATCTCTTAAAAAATAAATAATAATACTAAAGAATATAATAATATGAGTAAATTGGTCCAATCAAAAGATATACAAACTTTAATCACATTAGACGTTTCGGTCATCTGCTGCCACATGCTTTTCATTTCATGAATTCTTGGTAATTCCAGGATGTTGACATGGCTGTTTTTTATAGGCATTCTTGGTCCCACAATAAGAGCAGAGGTCAATGACAAAGTGGTGGTTCACTTCAAGAATCTGGCCTCGCGTTCCTACAGTGTGAATCCCATTGGAATCTCCTACTGGAAACAATCGGAGGGTAAGTCCTGTTTCCACACACACTCGCACACACTCACACACAGAAGCACACGCACACATACACACCCACAAGCAGACACACTAACAAACATACAGACACACACAGATGCAGACGCAGAATCAGACACAGACGCACATGCACACACACATACACACCCACAGAGACACACTAACAAACATACACTCACACAGACACAGACACACAGACACACACAACCTTATGGCCACATGTGCAGCCCTCAAGCATCCCTGAGAGCCTTGAAGCACGGCTATAAGAATTCTTGGAGTTTGATTTTACACTTTATATATAATAAGACACGAATATTGTTAAACAGCTCACTGCTGGTTATTGCCAGTTGTTCTTAATGTGCCTATATAAGGTGTGATTTTAAAGTTATCAAGGGTTGGGCAATTATGACATTTGCAATTACCGATATTCTTATAAGACTATATATTGAATTGTGGTTTGTCACACTTGTGAATTATTGTATTTCTTGTTCTTATTGTATGACTTATATTGTAACACTTGAATGTATTTGTATTTGCTTGCGAATGTAAGTCGCCCTGGATAAGGGCGTCTGCTAAGAAATAAATAATAATAATAATAATAATAATAATAATATTCATGGTCTATTTTAGTTGTTATAGACTGCTACTTCATTATTTTATTTGAAGTCAATTTATAGAAGTGCTGTTTTCTATTTTTGTAACAGTTCTGTAAGTGTGCCCTGCTCTGCTTCCTTTCTCTCATCAGGTGCCGAGTACAGCGATGAAACCTCCCCGACAGAGAAAGGGGATGATGCAGTGGCCCCTGGGGAGGGGTATCAGTATGTCTGGGACATCCTGCCTAGCACTGGGCCCACCTTGGGGGATCCACAGTGTCTCACGTACTCCTATTCCTCCCATGTCCACACAGTCAGAGACTTCAACTCAGGGCTGATCGGAGCACTGCTGGTCTGCAAAGCAAGTGGGTATTAAAAGCCCCTTTGTGTGTTTTTTGTCTGTTCTTCGTTTGATTTAAAAGTGAAAGTCCCTTCTACAGTCATACCCTACTCTCAGAACCTGCTGTAAATAATCACCACTTGTTGAAAACGCTACCTAAACCATGCATGAAAACCACATGGTTGCCATTCACTTTATTCACAGTCACGTCTTCAAAATGTGATGATCGTGTTTAAGGTATTGTGGCTAGGGTGTGACTACAGTACGAATCACACTATGTGGTTCCAGCGAGCTGGTCTTGCATTCGGTTTGTGTGGATAGAATAGGCGATTTAGGTTCCAGGAGTGGTTACCTCTCCTTTACAGTCTTTAATTTGCCGCTATATAAAGTCTGTTTTTTTTGGGGGGGGGGGGGGGGGGGGGTTATCTGAAAGCCTAATTAAACTCCTAATTGTTCATCTAGAGCTTTCTACAAGCCTAATTGAACAGCATCATGAGCTCAGTGTCTTTGATATGAAAGACACTAAGCTGTTTGTTTTTCAGTCTTCAGTCTGTCATCACTTCATGTAATGGCGGACTCCACAGCCCGAGCACAGGGGCGCGCTGGGTAAAACGGCATGCTTTAAAAACAGCTCATTAGAGGAGCTGGAGAGGAAGACCGCGTTCATACCCTGTATTAGAAATTAATCAAGTAGTGTTTGGAATGAACACATTGCTCAAATCCTCATCTAGATTGTTTTTGTGGTGTCAGGTTTAAACAGTTGGTTGCTGAAGCTCAGTCGGGTTTGTTTCTTGTGAGAGTAGTCCTGGTTGCAAGCCTCTCTGGTCTGTGTACATGATGGCACACTGCGTGCATAAACACTATTGGCTGGTTTCACAGACCCTCTTCAGCACTAAGCTAGGATTGTCTTACCTACAGTAACACTGGGCAGCCCATGATTAGAGCTAATCAGGGTATGTGAAACTAGCCATAGAAGACCCCATACAATAGGGAATTAGGGAAAAAGAACACTACAAATAGATACTCGTCTGAAGGATTTTCTTTCCAGTTTACCTATTTACATAATACACTGTGTTCATGTTTCAGTAATTTAAAACATGCAGATATTAGCATTCAGAGCAACTCCTCTTCAAAGGTTTGGTTTACCTTCCTCCTCCCTTGAGATGCAAGATTTGCAACCGAAACAAACAACTCAAAACAAATCCATAATCCAGCAGACTCTCGCTGATCTGAATCCAGCACTCGGAACTGACATGTAATCCGAGCCACACTGTCATGATGAAATGTAGATTCCAATCTCGTAATTCTGTGAGTAGTGTGTGCGTGTGTGCGTGTGTGCGTGTGTGCGTGTGTGCGTGTGTCGTCAATCACAAATGAATCTGTACCTGTGTGAACACAATGAATCTGTACCTGTGTGAACACAATGAATCTGTACCTGTGTGAACACAATGAATCTGTACCCGTGTGAACACAATTAATCTGTACCTGTGTGAACACAATGAATCTGTTTTTCATATGTTCCTCTGCAGACACTCTGAAGGCAGATGGAAGTCAAAGCAACGTGCAGGAGTTTGTCTTACTGTTCTCAGTGTTTGATGAAGCTCAGAGCTGGTATGGAGAAGCAGACATGTTCAGAGAAAGAATTCAAAACACGCGGAAAACTGTTAAAAAACAGTATCACTCAATCAATGGATTTGTGAATTCCACTTTAACTGGTATGGAAGCTTTCTACACATAAGACCCTTTTATTTGCTTTTATTTGCTAATCATTAATATACTATGGGCAGCAGTGTGGAGTAGTGGTTAGGGCTCTGGACTCTTGACCGGAGGGTCATGGGTTCAATCCCCGATGGGGACACTGCTGCTGTACCCTTGAGCAAGGTACTTTACCTAGATTGCTTCAGTAAAAACCCAACTGTATAAATGGGTAATTGTATGTAAAAATAATGTGATATCTTGTAACAATTGTAAGTCGCCCTGGATAAGGGCGTCAGCTAAGAAATAAATAATAATAATAATAATAATAATAATATACTAATCCAAAATGATATGATTGTTACCCTAATCCAATGATATCATCAACTGGAGTGGTTAATCCCAAAGTTGGGTTCTAATGTTTCACCATGTTGATATGTTTCAATCAATTCAAAATCGAAAAATGTACAAATAAAGTGTGACGTTGAAAAAATGGAAACAGTTTTTCTGAACCCTAGATATTTACTCCAAAAAGCTATTGGCACAATTTACAATTTCAAAACATATAAGAAACAATTTAAGACTACACACAAGCCCCTACATTAATGTTGTGGTTTGGTTACTTTATTGGGAGAATTTTTCCTCTGTGAAAAAAATGAGCTAATGACAATTTGCAGTAAAGAACCTTGAATTGAGCCTTATGCTTTCTACGGGGGGGCTGAAAAAAAGGCAAAAACCCAAATCAAGATTCAATAATGTAAAGCTCATATGTGCTGCACCTCTGGAGTGTGGTTAACGGCAGGACATGGGCACAGTGGGGGTGCTGTGCTGGTTTAATGTAATCTGCTCCTGTGTGGTGGGCAGTAAAAAGCTTTATAAATATCGCTTGGAGCTCTTTCTCTTTTAGGCTTGAAAATGTGCCAGAAGAAGAAGGCCCACTGGCACCTGATTGGAATGGGCACGGCTCCAGAGATTCACTCTGTTCGTTTCCATGGACACACTCTGCTGGTGCAGAATCACAGGAAGGTCTCCTTTGACATGACGCCCATGACTTTCGCCACCGCACAGCTGACAGCTGTCAACACCGGGAGGTTTCTCATTTCCTGTCAGATACACGCTCACCAGCACGGTACCTTTGAAGAAGTGTTTATGATGTGAATGTACTGCAGGGACAATACCCGCCATTCACTTACCTTAGGGATTGTTTCTGTCTAGTTCTGAACAAACTAAACTAGTATTTTAATCAAATACAGCTCAATTCAAATAGTAAAAAGGACATTAGTATGTCATTATGTATGTGAAAGATTAACGATGGTCCTGTAACTAAAACTATATCCGCTTTCAAACAAGGATCAACACCTGTTTAAACCACAGGTACATCATTCATTAGTAATCCAATTAAACAGCAACTCTTTTTATATATATCTACAGAAACTGACCTCGGGTTTCTAAACATATATTTTTCTTTACAGTAGCTAATCATTGTTATACCTTTCATTTACCCATATTTAAAAAAGTATTTTCAAGATTATTTTCATTGAAATGTCTGATATTCCAATGTAAATGCAGCAACAGCAATTAAAAGTGATGCGTCAGACTGTGGCACCCATTGCTGTCCATCGATGAATGCAATATATTGTTTAGCCAGGGGTTCAAATAAAAATAGGGCAGTTCTCATATGCAGACATTGAGGTCACAGTAATACAACAACCATGTTAAACACAGATCTACGGTACCTGGGTCCAGGGATTGGCATACAGCAGACTAGCCCATGTGTCATTCCTCAGTGCATCACATGCTTTAAGGACACTCTCCATTGATTCCAATGTTATTCCCGAGCAGCATGTGATAAACGTTTCATTTGGAACAATGCTTGAACACAGCAAGGTTCTCGATGCACAGTCCATCTTTCTGTGTCTTTGTCTTGTAAGATGGAATGAACGCATACTTCAGTGTGGAGTCCTGCCCGGAGGAACTGCAGGAAAGACAAGTGACTCCTGATCATGATGATGAATATGAATTCAACACGAAAGACCTGTTGTCTGGACTTTTTGAGATGCCTCCCAAGTTGAACGTACGATCATCGTTAAAGAAGCAGCCAAAGAAGTGGGTGCATTACATCGCAGCAGAAGAGGTGGTGTGGGACTACGCACCAATCATTCATAATCAAAGATACAGGTGGGCATGGGGAGAGCAGTGGAGAGCAGGCTTGACCCCTAGGTACATCAGGTACCCCAGAGTGTAACCATTAACCTGTCCCTCTGCAGCACACTAATGGATGTATTTTTGTTGAGTTACCGTAGTTATATTAAGATCATTGTGTAATATTGTTTATATCCACTAGGGGAAGCGTGTTAAACAGCATACAGGCCCAAGCTGCTCTTTTGTTACTCATTCTGTTGAATTTTCTTATTTTAAAATGATATAGGAGTTAATTAAGGACTGGAGTGAATTAATTAAGCCGTTAATGTTAGATAATGTGGCTACAGTTAGATACTTAATAAAATACGCAATCAGTTATCTATACGTCCAGACAAATGTTTTTGTGCATGAGGACATTTTTAGACGTCTTTTCACCTCATATTTTAACGGATTAACATTTTTGTCGCTGTTTGAAGCTGTTTTGTTGTGCTGAACTGGTGACCACGGGCTCAGGTTGTAATTACTTTCTAATAAAATATTTAATAAATGTACAAGTACAACAACAGCAAAGGTTTCTGATAAGTGCAAACAAAAAAACATATAATAATAAATAAAGTGATCTATCAAAAAGGAAGCTGAGCTGTTTAAAAGTGCATAACTGCTTCTTTCCTGTTCTTCTGTTTAGAAGTTTATCTACTATGTATTTAGAAAAGGGTCCACAGCGCATAGGCAAACAGTACAAAAAAGCCGTGTATGTTGAATATACAGATGGCACGTTCAGAAAGCGCACACCAAAGAATGGACCAGACAGAGGAATCATGGGTCCTGTTCTAAGGGGAGAAACCGGAGATGAATTTCAGGTAACTATGCTCTATTTTGTTTATGTGGAAATCTTGCAGAAGTCCCTAAATTAACCTATTGTGTGTGTGTGTGTGTCTCAGCTGTGAACGATTTGGAGTAGAGAACTTAGATCATCTAACTCATAGGTAGACCATGTTCTGAAACTCCATGGTCTGCCCATCAGTTGAAGATGACCTGGCTGTGGTGCTGGATACCAGGCATGGTCTGGCAATGGTTGACCATGATAAACTCCATGAGCCTGACTGACTGTTCTGAAAGATCCAGAACCATGAATTGGCTCCTGACCTCCACCGGAATCACAAAGCTGTTTTCTGGCATATATACTTTCAGATCACCTTCAAGAATCTCGCCAGACATCCTTTCAACATCTACCCACATGGGCTCACCAGTGTGCAGCCGTTTGTTGCTAAGCCATCCCTGGAAGGTAAGACAGCTTGTTTAGACTAGAGCAATTCCTTTCAGTTACACAGCTTACACAGCAATCATTTGGTAAACTCAGTGCTGTTAATGTATTATTATTTTAATATTACTTGTCAACACCTCAATAATTGATGTTATTTAAGAAAGGAGTAGCAAGGTAAATACTTATAAGAAGGGTTGGGAATGAGAAGAGGCTCTTCGACCATTCCTAGTACACTATTTCCCCCTACTAAGCAGTTCCAATTGAATAGGACAGAATGTAATTGCTTTTCGAATGTTCCTAATGCTTTAGATTCACTGGGCGTAATCCTCTTTCTCATCTTGTTTGCTATAGTTGCAGGTATCAGTACTAGCCGTGTCATTACTACAGTTCACCAGGTAGTGAGTATAAGGAATTCAGGGACTATAATATGTAGGATTAGCATAACCAATTACAGGATGGAAATTAAATTAGAAGAAAATGTAGATGTTAAAAAGGGCCTTAGGGGCTCATCCGGTGAAAGCACAATCGTGTGGTGTGCAGGGTAAGCCATACAGTCAGGGCTGGCTGTGGGAAGTTAGCGTGGCAAAACTGTCAGGTAGTGTTGTTCATCATCGCCTGGTAAGCTCACTGCAGGGCTGGCCTTTATCCTCTGTAGTTCCTTGCTGTTAAAGAGGAGATTGGGTTGGTCGTGAGATCAGAGGACGCTCACTGAGCATTCAGAGCTCCTGAGTTGTGTATTCAATTGCCAAAATAATTGGATGTTTTAAATTGGGGAGTGTAAGAGGGGTGTAGTGTTACTGTGTGGGTATCTGCTGAGAGACACGGAGGGTTTGTGATTGAAATGCAGTACAGCTGGACAATGGTAGCCCTAGTGCGGAAGGATAGATACACACATGTACATAATAAAAGTGCAAAACGAAACTGTGTGGGTATCCGCTGGAACGAGAGAGACACAGAGGGTTTGCAGTTCATAATGCCGCTCAGGTGTTCACGTTTTTTTATTTACGCAGGGGCAGCAGGCAGTTGCAGTGGTTGGTAGCGACCACTAGGGTACCAGCAATGGTAACCCTAGTGCGGAAGGATATACACAAACACAGTGTACATTATAAAAATACAGTTAAAAAACTACTAAGAAATAAAAGGTGTCCAAGCTCGGGCCGTGCTACACAGGGAGGTCCCGCACCAGGAACATTCTTCCTAACATAAACTAAATATACTTTTGTGGGATCCCTTAAATGAATCCCTTTCAAAAGTACACCGAGGATCCCGGTTAAACACGTGGTGGTCCTCGGTCTTGGTTCACTCGCCCTGGTTAAACACACAGTCGTAAGGCTTTCAGCTTGTAAAAACAGCTCTGAACCAAGGACTGGCTTTCCAGACCCTTTTTAAAGGCAGGTGACCTGGGTTAATTGATAATCAGTTATTTAATTCATGCCTGGCCCTGGCTGCACACTGGTTTCAATTAGGCAGGCAGGGAGGTCTAACCTGCCAGCCCTGCCATCCAGCACACACTTTGTTTTTACAAAATGTTATTTACAAACCACCACCAATACACACTATTTACAGGGGCAGGCTTCAGCCCTGCCACAGGGAGAACATTGGGGGTAAAATAATTGGGCACTCAAATAACACAAAAACAAAAAATAGTATCCCTTTTAAAATGAGCATTGTATTCACAAAGTTCCATGTTAAGTGATAATGATGTAGGCAGTAACAACGATAAAGAATTATAAACAACACAAATAAGAGGATATTAAACCGGCATGCAGATTATTACATATATCCTTTTAAGAGGATCATTAAAAGCACAATGTAATTATTAAAATAGCAAAGATAGTGAAGTACCAAGTAATACTGAAATAATTACCTAATAATTACAGAATACCAATCCTACAACTACACTGCTACAAAGTAACAGCTGTATGTCTCAAAGTGATCGGTAGCTGCCTCTGATGAAGCTGAGAGAGTACTTCTCACGCACTTTGGGTCGGGTCTGTCAAATCTCAACTTGATTAGAGGCAGCCACCGAACACTAAGAAACATATTACAAGTCATTAAATCTAAATAAAAAAAACAGACAAAAACATGTTTGTAACTGTTTCCATAGAACCTGTTGTGTTTTAAACATGCAGAATGCTTTGTCATTGACATGCTGAGTGCAGATCGCTCTGCTGCTAATGTGTTCCAATGGGGATGTGACTTATAATGTGCAGTATGAGCCCTGTCACCACGGAATCGTTACAAAATAACAACACAACATGACACAACGATATCCTGCTTGTATTATTGAAGGGAAGGACCTAAAGAAATGGGCAATTCAACCCAATGAAACGTTCACATACTCCTGGAAAATAACCCTCGAGGATGGGCCGACCAAGTCCGACCCGCGCTGCCTGACACGCTTCTACCACAGCAGCCTGGACCCAGTCCGAGACGCGGCTGCAGGGCTTGTGGGCCCGCTGATCATATGCACAGTGAATACTCTCAATTCTCTGGGGAAAGTGGTGAGGAAACATTTGTTTGATACTTCTTGTTTTTCCATTGTCTTTCTTTTTTCTAACTCATCCATTTGCATTTGTTTTGTGATGAGAAGCGGCAGAATCTAACGACCAAACCGGATGTCCCCTTGGCTTTTTATGCTAACGTTTTCTCAATGCATATTATATGACTATGTATAGTGATATGCACTTGCATTTTTTGCGTTGTATGCTGTGAAGAGTCTACGCGTTTCTTTTAGGAATAAACCTGTGTTCTCAATGCATCAATTATTGTTGATTATTACCTGTCTGTCCCACAATCAGTTAGGAAACTGGTTGCTGATTGTACCTCTCATTAATATACTGAATCTCTTGTTACTAAATCCCCTAACAACCATTTACATTTTGTGTCAGATGTTGAAAATATGGCTATGGATATACTAGGGGGGTGGTGTCTGTTTTCTTAGCCTTCAGCTGCCATTGTATCTGCTTTCTTCAGTGTTGTTAACACTGATCAGACTGGCAATGACTCTTTATCAATGGGCTATTTCAAATGACCCATTCTGTTCTGCACAGGTACAATCAGACAAAGAGAGGTACCTGCTGTTCTCGGTTTTTGATGAAAATAAAAGTTGGTACATCAATGAAAACCTGGAAAAGTACTGTGGCACTCCATCCAGTGTGGACCCAGCTGATCCTGCTTTCTATAACTCCAACGTGATGTACAGTAGGTATCTCTTAGAAAGGTTTCTCTGCTCAGAGCGTTACACAAGACTGCACATGGTTTATAAAGGGCTTTGCCAAGGGAAAATCATTGTGTGATGTGGTGTTTGTACATTTTGAAGGGCAGAGTTTGCCTTTTTCTAAGAGAGGACAAAAATGTTATAAATCTATCAAGAAACAAGTAAGGAGGAAGCAAAGTACTGTCACGTTTTCTAATATGTACAGTTTTACTTCAGACAGATCAAAAACTGGGTCCATTGTGTCTTGTATTTCCACCGAAAAAATATTATCATCAATACAATATAGTTTTACTGAACCCACTGCTAGTCAATTCCTTTCCTAGCTCAAAAAACCAGTAAATCATGCCTGTGTTCTAAGTTGTGTGTAGGATGTCTATTATTATGGTTAAGAGTTTTGACAAGAGAACTGCAACCCCTAACTAGAATTTCTAATCCTAACAGGAAACTAAATGCTTCTCTTGACACATCAAGGGGCATCAGTTAAAAACAGCTTCAATAGAAAAAAACTGAAAGGCAAACACTTTTCCTTTAAAAAAATTTTTTTTTGGACTAATGTAAAAGGTTTTCTTCTGTAGCAACATGACTCATAATGTCTTTAAACATGTTGCAGGGCTACTTTTGGCAGGCCTTACATACAAAATGTACTCTTAAAACAGCATGTGTAAGAAAGTGTTGTCATTTTTCAACTTCATAATTCTGCTGTAGTGTTTTATTCACTGGGTGGCATCAGTGCACACAGGATGAAATCTGCTGGCATTTAGAGAAATCGGTTACTTGTAAGTGACTTACACAGATTTTTTCTTTTAGGTGTCAATGGTTACATGTATGACTACCTCAATTTGAAGATTTGTGCAGGAGACGTGGCTTTCTGGCATGTGATAAATTTCGGGCCCCAGAGCGACTTTCTGTCCGTCTACTTTGCTGGAAACACTTTTGAGTGGCATAAAAATGTGTATGAGGTTGTGCTGACCCTGTTCCCCATGTCTGGTGAAACTGTCCGAATGGAGCCGCAAAAAATGGGTAAGGAATGGTTGGAGTCCTCAGTCTTTTGTTCCTTGTCTCCTGCCATTTTAAAACTTGCAATGCCTAAGGCAAGAGGTCTTGCCATTTTAATGTCTCTCCTAATGTGCCATTGTGACAGAGATCGAATGAGTCTTAGTGTTAGATCTCCCTCTCGACCTGTGAGGGCACGGTATACGAGGAACAGAGTACCCTTAATGAAATGGCACGACAATTTATTCCGTAGGGTAGATGGAAGTCGGTCAGTTCGGAAGGGGGCGGAGCCATGGCACCCGAGCTCAGTGACCCAGACGGTAAGCGGCGTGGCATCCGAGGACTGGAGGAGCGGATGCGCTCGTTAACCTCGGGGTCATGGGCGAGGGTATAAATAGGGGGCATGGCTTGAGTGATCTGTTCCTTTGCATATGGTTAAATTATATGACCAAGAAGGAGCCCGTTTGTGAAATCGACCGTGAGTGTTTTGTGTCTGTGTCCTAACACTGTGTGTCTTGTGTGTTGTTTCACTAAAGATTACTGAGCACGATCCGGAGCTGCAGCCGCAGGCCAGCGACAAACCCGGACTTCACCACTCACCTTTTCACTACTGGAACTGTCTGTTGTTTGCACCTTTTAGCACTTGAATCACGCACTGTCTTTGTGTTTGTGTTTAGTGTGGGTGTCGGAACGGGACTTTGGGGTTGCGGGTCAAACCCGTAGGATTATAACGAGAAGTGATATACGCCGCTATATCACTTCCAGCACCATTATTATTTACAGGTTTTGCCTTGAGGCTCTGGACATTTATTAATTTAAATAAACACCCTTGCACCTGTATCAACGTTTGTCTGTGTGATTATTCTGCACTGCACTCACCTGCACGTCATTACCACTTTGCCACACGTGGTTGTCAGAAGTAGGGATGGACTACGCAACACTGTCGGTGCTGCTGGAGCAGCTGGACAGCAGACGGGAGGGGGAGGAAAGACGGAGAGAGGAGAGGTACACTGCGCTGATCGAGAGGGTCGGGCTGGCAATACCTCCCACAGCATCAGCGGAACGCGGCTTCATAGCGCCCAAAGCCAGGACGCATAAAATGACGGCGGATGATGATCCAGAAGCATACCTGGTGGCATTTGAGCGGCTGGCTACCACCGCGTCATGGCCCCGACAGTTCTGGGCAAGCCAGCTGGGACCCTGCCTGATTGGGGAAGCGCAGGCAGCCTACCAGGCGATGGGGGATGACGACGCCGCTCAATATGACCTGGTAAAGCTGGCTATTCTCTGCCGTCTTAACATTACGGAGGAAACGCACCGAGTGAGGTTCAGGGAGTACAGGAGGTCCCCGAACGTACGCCCCAGGGTGGTCGCGCAGAAGCTCTGTGACTACATGATACACTGGCTCACCCCAGCGCTAAAAACAACTGCCCAGATGGGGGAGGCCATCGTCATTGAGCAGTTTTGTCATGTGGTCGGCGCCGAGACCCAAGGATGGATACGGCGCCACAACCCTGACACCCTGGAACAGGCAGTCAAGCTCGCTGAGGACTTCGAGGACTCCCTGGTATCCGCCCAGACCGGGCTACTCACCCCGCTACCTCAACGGAGCAGCCGAGCCCCACCTCCTCTCTCTGCTCCATCAGCCCCACCACCAGGACCGGTTCAACGACCTCCGAGAGCACCAACCCCAATGGGCGACCTTGCCTCCTCTTCATGGAGACCAAGGTCGGCCCCCAGCGGGGGTAGAGGTGCTGCCCCTGCCCCGTTGCCATACCAGCAGCGGGACAGACCATTTAACACTGTGCCCTCCTTTCCCCCTACCTGTTTTAGGTGCCGCCAGCCGGGACATCAGGCTAGGTCATGCCCATCTGCGATGGAGTGTGACGTGGCCGTCTGTAATCTGGCATCTGAAGCGGGTGAGCGAGGGAAAAATGGTCGGGAGGGGCCTTGTATTGTTAAGGTGATTTTTGGAAATGTGAAAACCCATGCATTAGTGGACACAGGGTGTGGTCAGACCTTAATTAGAGCATCTCTCTTAGGCGGTATGGTGTGGCAGCCACAAGGTCAGGTGGCGATCTCCTGTATCCATGGAGACACGGCAACATACCCCACAGTAAAAGCATACTTATCGGTCGGTCCGATGAAACGTTCCCTGGTAGTTGGGGTAGCGGAAAGGTTACCACATCCCATTATTCTGGGTCGGGACTGGCCCAACTATAAAGATTTATTGAAATTAAGGGCAGTCCCGGCCATACACGCAAATGTGGCAGAAAAAGTAGAAGGGGAAATGATTGGTAATGTTTTTCCCTTTCAAGCGGAAATGTTCTCTTCCCTGTTCCGGCCGAAAAAAACAAACAAAGAGAGAAGGCTGCGGAAATGGGAGGGAGCGTTAATGAGACAAGGCTGGGGGCTGGTGGGAGCCTGTTATAACGGTGAAAAACGTCAGTCAAAGGGGGTCGGAACGCAGTGTGACCGAGAGGGCGAGGTTACTGGGCCATCAAGGGCAGATGTTACTCCCGCCCCGCTCAATATACCGGACATGTGGCACTCGAATGTGAACCTAGTGTGGGAGCAGGACAATGACCCATCACTGGTGCACATTCGGGGACAGGTCCGGTCCATTGAAGGTAAGGATGTTGAAGGCGCTGGGGCACTAGTATTTCCACACTTCATTATCAAGGGGCAATTACTATATAGGGTAAACCTGGCCGCGGGCACAGGACATCCTGTAACACAATTATTGGTTCCCCCGTCTTGTCGGCTGGAGGTCATGAGGCTGGCGCATGATATCCCTTTTGCGGGGCACCTCGGAGTTGACAAGACAAGGGAACGGATATTGGCTCGATTCTTTTGGCCAGGTGTTTATAAAGAAGTGTCGAAATATGTAGCCACATGCCCAGACTGCCAGAGAGTAGCGCCGGGTCGAGTGCGCCCCGGCCCTTTGGTCCCACTGCCGATTATTTCCACCCCCTTTGAACGCATCGCAGTGGACATAGTCGGCTCTTTGCTACCTTCTGACTCCGGGTATACGCATATATTAGTGGTGGTAGATTACGCAACGCGATACCCAGAGGCAGTTCCATTGAGGTCCACTAGTGCTGCTGCGATAGCCAAAGAACTAGTGCAGATTATGGCAAGAGTAGGGATCCCCAACGAGATATTGACTGATCATGGAACTAATTTCTTGTCAAATACGCTACAGCAGGTATATAAATTACTAAAAATACGTCCCATCAGAACGTCGGTTTACCATCCACAGACGGACGGTTTGGTGGAACGTTTTAATCAGACTCTAAAGGCGATGCTGAGACGATTTGTGAATCAGGAGCAAAAACATTGGGCATCGCTCCTTCCCTACCTCCTTTTTGCAGTGAGAGAGGTGCCGCAGAGTTCGACAGGGTTCTCCCCCTTCGAGCTCTTGTACGGCCGACAGCCTCGCGGCATCCTCGATCTGTTGAGAGAGGGGTGGGAGGAGCACAAAGGCTCGTCCAAAAATGTAGTGCAGCATGTGCTCCTACTGAGAGATCGCCTAGATTTGGTCGGTCGTTTGGCCCAAGACAATCTCAGATCGGCTCAGCATCGACAACAGCAGCATTACAATCAAAATGCATTAATCCGAACTTTTCGACCGGGAGACAAGGTAATGCTGCTACTTCCCTCAGCGGAATCCAAACTATGTGCTAAATGGCAAGGGCCATATGAGGTGATTCGGGCTATAGGAAAGGTGAATTACGAAATTAAACAGCCCGATCGCCGTAACAAAAAAGAAATTTATCACATAAATTTATTAAAGCCCTGGCAGGCAAGAGAGGTGTTATTTATAGCCCCAGGCAATATAGAGGATGATTTAGGGCCCGAGCTAGAACCCTCTAGCACAAAGAACATTTCGATGGGGGAACAGTTACTTCCTGATCAGCAACGTGAACTACGCAGGTTAATTGAGGAATTTAGCGATGTTTTTTCTAACACGCCCGGTAGAACTAACCTCGCTGAATATGACATTATCTCTCCCCCAGGTGTCACAGTGCGAGAGAGACCTTACCGGGTCCCGGAAAGTCGACGGAGTGGCGTTCGCAAAGAGGTATGGGACATGCTCGAACTTGGGGTGATTGAGCCTTCCAGGAGCGAGTGGTGCAGTCCAATTGTGATAGTGGCCAAAAAGGACGGCACCAACCGCTTCTGCGTTGATTTCCGCAAGGTAAACGCTATTGCCAAGTTTGATGCGTATCCCATGCCTCGGGTCGACGAACTCCTAGGTAGACTGGGGACGGCGAGGTTCATCTCCACTCTGGATCTGACGAAAGGATATTGGCATTAAATGGTCAGAAGAATGTCAGGGGGCGTTTAATACTGTTAAGCAGAGACTTTGCCAGGCCCCTGCTCTCATCACTCCAGACTTCACTAAGAGATTCATCCTCCACACCGATGCTTCGGATGTCGGTTTGGGTGCAGTCCTGTCTCAAATGGTAGGCGGAGTAGAACACCCTGTTTTGTACATAAGTAAAAAAATGCTCCCTCGGGAGCGCAACTACTCCGTCGTCGAAAAAGAGTGTTTGGCCATGAAATGGGCTACTCACTCTTTAAGATACTACCTGCTGGGACACTCATTTGATCTTGTCACTGACCACGCCCCACTCAAGTGGTTAAGCACAATGAAGGACAGCAATGCCCGGATAACTCGGTGGTATCTGGCATTGCAGCCCTTCATGTACCATATGGTACACCGTGCAGGGAAAGACCACCAAAATGCGGATTATTTTTCCCGGGAGGGGGGAGTAATGGGAAAGGTAGGTTTAGCCGAGTGTTCCTTCGGCTCCACTCTGAGCGGTGGGATATGTGACAGAGATCGAATGAGTCTTAGTGTTAGATCTCCCTCTCGACCTGTGAGGGCACGGTATACGAGGAACAGAGTACCCTTAATGAAATGGCACGACAATTTATTCCGTAGGGTAGATGGAAGTCGGTCAGTTCGGAAGGGGGCGGAGCCATGGCACCCGAGCTCAGTGACCCAGACGGTAAGTGGCGTGGCATCCGAGGACTGGAGGAGCGGATGCGCTCGTTAACCTCGGGGTCATGGGCGAGGGTATAAATAGGGGGCATGGCTTGAGTGATCTGTTCCTTTGCATATGGTTAAATTATATGACCAAGAAGGAGCCCGTTTGTGAAATCGACCGTGAGTGTTTTGTGTCTGTGTCCTAACACTGTGTGTCTTGTGTGTTGTTTCACTAAAGATTACTGAGCACGATCCGGAGCTGCAGCCGCAGGCCAGCGACAAACCCGGACTTCACCACTCACCTTTTCACTACTGGAACTGTCTGTTGTTTGCACCTTTTAGCACTTGAATCACGCACTGTCTTTGTGTTTGTGTTTAGTGTGGGTGTCGGAACGGGACTTTGGGGTTGCGGGTCAAACCCGTAGGATTATAACGAGAAGTGATATACGCCGCTATATCACTTCCAGCACCATTATTATTTACAGGTTTTGCCTTGAGGCTCTGGACATTTATTAATTTAAATAAACACCCTTGCACCTGTATCAACGTTTGTCTGTGTGATTATTCTGCACTGCACTCACCTGCACGTCATTACCACTTTGCCACAGCCATTGATAAAGGTTTTTGTACAATCTACAAAAACAGTGTAGTCTCTAAAAACACACTGCTGCTGTCCCTTTTTATCTTGTGAGATGTCGTATGGTTTATTAGAGGTGGGTTTCAAATACAGACACCCAAGGTAAATGCAATGGGTAAATGCAATATTTACCAGCAGTACACTTAAGAAAACAAATTCAATAGTTAGTAAAACTGTTCTAAATATATAAAAGACACATTATAAATCATCTTTTTAACAATGTAATGTGTTTTATACTGGCCATTGTATATGTAGGTGATCAGGGTTTGTTTCTGAAACTGGCAGCACACACTGTGATAAGCTCAACAGTTACAGATTTCCTGTCCGACTTCAGTGCAGTGTTACTTTTTCCATGGCACAACAGGAACACAGCAAACATTCTATTGCTGTGGCAGTGAAAAGGTTAAGGGAGTGAAGAAAAAGGAGTTGACTGTGTGCTTGTGAATAAGCTTCAACACGGTTAAAAATGCTGCAGCAAGGGTTTTAACACAATCTACTGTAAGCTCTATCAGCGGATCACACCACTTTCTACCTAGTATTTTCCAGTTGGTTTTAGAAATAATGTAAAGTCATTTGATGAGTGGGGAGAGTTGAAAGCTGGTAGAGTTGTGGAGATGGGAGTGAGAATACAGGTAGAAACAGGTGACATTAGGAAGAGCGGACTGTACCATTTTGAGGAGGTAGGGGAAGGTATTTGTTGCCCTGTTCCGTTTGAGCTTTAGTAAACATCTTATAAATGTGTATCGGTATTAAACTCGTAATATATATTAACACGTTCTTATTTTGATTCATAGGTGAATGGCTAATGGGAGCTTTCGACTCAAACTTCAGAAACAGGGGTATGAGTGCCAAGTATACAGTAAACAACTGCGACTATGATTACAGAACGGGGGACCCAGGGGTGGAAGATTATTATCAAGTTTTGGATTACATTGGACACAGTTTTTCTCCAAGAGGCTTTAACAAAAAGAACAGGACCATCGTCTTCAAACTGTGCAAGAAAAACTCAACGACTGCCTCTGGTAACATAACAGAAAGCCCTAATGCACCCCGCTGCAAAGTTAAATATGTTCAGACTCTCGAAGACAAAACTGAGAAGACTAATAAAACCATGGAGGGCTTGGAGATTCCATTGGGTGTCATAAGTAATTTGGAAATCAAGGATAGTCCTTCTGTTGAGGGAAACCAAGGCAAGTCTCAACCCCGGTCTATACAGGGAAATACATCCAGTCAGATAGAAAGGACAGAAAAATACCTTCTACCAATAAAAGCTGAGGGTGACAGACAAAGCATGGGTATGACTGAGAGTACAAGCAGTAAGAAGACTGGTTTTGATCAAGGGGAGGCAGCAGAAGAGTCTGCTCCTTCCGATATTGAAAAGGAGTTGGATCCTCTCCAGAGTACAGAATCAGAGGAGGGCCCTGTGGTCGCTGGTTCTAAAGAGCCATCACGCATCCAAGAATGTGGCAGCGACTGTAATAAGCATCGCAAGAAAAGATCTCTAGAATCCACCAAATCACCAAATCACCATGATCGGGCTAAACTAGGCGACCGGAAAAACGGCAAGCAGTTACTTAAAAAAAATTTGAATCAGATTTACAAAGAGGACAAAAAAAGCACTGTTAGCCAGCTTGGAAATCAAGTCATTAAAGTGCCATCACCTGTTCTGGATAATTCCAACCAAACTCATAAAAGGTTGTCTGGAAAAATACAAGCAAACCTCACAGACCACTTTCCAAGTTCTCATAGTGTAAAAACAAAAGAACTGCCGCCTGAGGAAACGGAATCCTATTATGATTATTACAGCCTCGGCTTGAATGACAACGAAGAGGACTATAATAGCTATGATGACATGCACCTTGACTTGCGCACCAAGGAAGGGAAAGTGCACTACTACTTTATCGCAGCCGTGGAGGTGATGTGGGATTACGGCATCAAGAAACCTCCTCAGTTAATAAATACCAGGTGAGTCCCTTTAATCCGGCTGGTTTGGCTCTTTTAAAAATGATGTTCCAAACAATATTATAAACCTCAAGGATCATCTCAGCGAATCAGGCTCCATGCAGAGCTGTCATTAAGAACAGAACGCAAGAACACTTTACGAACGAGAGGAGGCCTATTGGCCCATCAATGCTTATCCAGCTCCTAGTAGTGGCTGATCGATCCCAAAACTGTGAAGTTGGGGTTTAAAGGACCCCAGTGATTCAACATCAGCAAGATGGCTTGGTAATCCGCCCCATAAACTCACCATCATTCACTCCACTTTAGAATCTCGAAACACACATGAAACAGCAACTTAAACTTCAAGCAATTAGTCGTCATTGCTTAGTAGAGACTAAACTGACTGTGTCGGATAAGTTTAAAAATACATTTATTTTTAGTAGGAGCTGCTTTAGCAAGACAGTGATACTATAATCTCCAACTAAGACAAACTTCCCCTTATTTTAAAACATTACAGAAATATTTCCACTGGTAATGTGTGAGAAATTATTGTAATAAACTGTTATTCCAGCAAGTTTAATCAGAATTCAACAAGGGGTTCTCTAAATAAATGAATAAATGAAGCTTCCATGCTTCCCCAGATTATGATGTCATCAATAACTTGTGTTAAAAGAAGCTCCTTGGCAAGTGTCATCGCAAGACTGCTCTCAAAGAAGTTCTCTGAATATATTCAATAATCTAATTATGATATACAAAGGTACACATTATGTAATAATAAAATCATTTCTGCACTGCTTTTCTGAATGTAAGTCAGTGGCAGAAATAATATTATAGCATGCGAGTACAGGACCCCTTACCTGTATAGAGTATTGGACAGGTGGTCACAGCCCTCCTTTATCCCCTTTAACTAATATGAGAACTTATTCTCTTCCATAGAGAAATGAGAAGGGGGTGGGAGAAGTTTTTCCCAGAGTACAAGAAGGTTGTGTTCAGGGAGTTCCTGGATGGTGACTTCTCTCAGCCGACCTCCCGCGGGGAAATGGAGGAGCACCTGGGGATCCTGGGGCCAGTGATCAGGGCTGAAATCAATGACATCATAACTGTAAGTAGAGGTACCGCCAGTAACGCACACCTGTTATATTACTGGCTGAAAAGAATAACACACAACAGGCCTTGAGTGATACTGTATGAGAATGCTCAGTGTGCAGTGATTCACAGTGTGAGCTGGCTGAACAGTACACAAGCTATAGTAGTACATCTTTATTTCCAGCACAGTCAATTTTTTTTTTAATACAAGCCATTTTTACACATTGTGAAACGGATTGTTGTAGTACTGCATGCTGATTGGCCAATCAGTGGTTCTAAACTGTGATATAATCCCTGGTATAGTAACTGTTGGGTAAATCACTAGATCCGTGGCACTATTGTATCACTGCGCCTATTGAAATAACAGCAATAAAAAAAAAAAAACACCTGTCAAGATACCTGGCAGTCATGGAATATACCCCTGAAGGCATCACTTCTGAGCTGTTTGCACCGATGACAATCAATAAGTGGGTAGAAATAGAAGCTGCATCTTCTCCGGAAAGCTAAGAAAAGAAAAAGTTAAACCGTCAAGCTGAGGTACAGAACTCTAACATTGATGTGCTAGAAAAAAAACAGCAATGAAATGAATACCACCAAACAAACCAGTTGGGCTGTTAAATGCTTTAATGACTGGGCTGTCTGAAAAGAAATTACATATTGAATTCACACAACTAACAAAAGAGCTAAATAATATCCTTAGAGATTTTTACAGTCCAAAACTGTAAAGGCGAGCAATACAGAATCAGCAGCTATGTTAGGCTCCGTGCTGGATTGAACAGACATTAAAATGACTCCCCGTTAAGTGTATGTATGGTGTATGGTATAGGCTAGAGCCAATGGGAGTGAATTACCTAGCAACGATGTTGCCTAGAATATGCAGAAAGGCGGGCACCACACAAATATACACCAAACATTGCATAAGCAGTACCTTAATACAGAAACTGTCCAACGCGGAATTGCAATCGAGAGAAATTATGTCCGTCAGCAGTCATAGATCGGACAGCTCCCTGCAGAGTTATTGGGAACCGTTGTTAGAAAATCGAAAGCGCTGGAGAATCATCTTGACGGAGGAAAACTCCACAGCATCGCCAAACAAAAAAATAAGACCAGATGAAAGCAAACCCCCTTCCTGCACTCCAATGCCCCCTTCTGCAACAATTGACAGTCACTTTAAGAATTGTACGTTAACGCCAACATTCAAATTAATGTCAATGAACACAAAATTGCAACTCAATTAAAAAAAAATCTTACCTGAGTATCAATAGTTCATACGCACTATTTTCTGTTGCGGAAGGTTATCCTTCAAATTTCTTGATAAATCTTCAGAAACTACCTATTTCTCTTGTATTTATTTATATTTACGTTAAATAAATACGCCTCGTACCTAACAACGCACCAAGCAGTGACAATAGCCACGGTACCCACACCCTCTCGTACCCTAATAAACCACACTGAGTGAATTTCCAGTACCACTGCTAACAAGCCATAGTAAACAACCAATCAAATAGAAAGCTGACAAGTCCGTGGGATTTACCAAGCACTTTCACTGCTGCTTTAGTTACTGGAACTGATAGTCTTGGCAAAACAGAACTGATTTTTGCAAAAGCAAGGAGCTTTCCCTTAACTTTTTATGATATTTGCAACCGGTTTGAGTGTACTGGCTGAAATACTGAGATGTAGTGATTTTCTTTTCTTTGCATGACCCGGGTCGGAGCTTTTAAACTGTTTTGGAAAGACCTGCAGTTGGAGTTGTCAGAACTTTTCTGTACGTTCCCTTTCCGGCCTCAGCGACGTTGCTTTAAAAATACCAAACAATCAGTTCTTCAGGTATCTGATCTAACAGGTAGAGTGGGAAGCGGACAGTAAATGACGTCGTTTAAACATAGTGTTGTGACAGCACTAATCAACATGACACATGTAAATATTACTCAAATAAACCTGGAAATTAGTGTGAGAGAAATTAGAAGTTCCAACCACTTCAATAAAGAGCTTTCCAAAACAGCTCAAAGCACTGTCCCGGTTCATATGGACAAACATCAGTAAAACTCAACAGAGCTACTCTACTCTATTGGTGCTGAAAGGAAACCAAATGATTGATGTGTTTGTGTGTGAAGAAGCACACAACAAGGATTCAAGCAGAATTGAACAAGTTTCCTTTATTGATTCCATGCATACAAGTTGCTGGCGTATCTCTGTGTGTCAGCCTAATTTTGACCAGACAACTCCTACTTGCACCAGGTCAGGTGAGGTCAGTTCTGTTCGTTTTATAGCCACTTTCCTTCTGTTACTGTGTGGGTATCCGCAGAGAAATGAGAGCCGTAGAGGGTTTTGATGTTGAAAACGCCGCTCAGCCATTCAGATTTTATTTATGATCACATAAGCAGTTGCAGTGATACATGGCCGCCACTAGGGTACCAGTAATGGCAGCACTAGTACGGAAGGACATACACACAGGTGCATAAAACTACAAAATACAAAACAGTGGGGAAAACAGCAAAGAAAACAAAAGTTCACCCAACAGTGGTCAAGTTCTGCTCCCACTAAAAGGGAGGTCCCGCTCTAGACCTTCTCCCTGCACAAACTAAATAAACTGGGGGGATTAAAATTCCCTAAATGAATCCCTACCCTAAAGTTGTAGGTATCCTGGTCTACACACGGTGATAACCCTTCGCTCCCCCTGGTTACACACCTTCCTATTCCCTTCCAGGCTTGTAGAAGAAAGTACCAATGAAAGAAGAACAAAGGACTGGCTTTCCAGCCTCTTTTTAAAGGCATGTGGCAAGGGTTAATTGATAATCAATTATTTAATTAACACCTGGCCACCTGCTGCACATTCAGTTTCAATTAGGCAGGGAGAGAAGTCTAACCTCCCAGCCCTGCCATATCTAGCACGCACTTTGTTTTTATAAAATTAAACACATCTTATTTATAAATCAAACATAACCCCACCAAATCTCCATTGTTTACAGTGGCAGTGGCCTCACCCTGCCACACTGGTAGAATGCCATTTGAAGCTACTTGTCCTGTTGTATTGATGGTTAAAGCGGTTTCATTTTTCCTCCAGGTCGTATTCAAGAATCTGGCCTCCAGACCGTACTCTTTCAACCTCCATGGTGTGTATGACCGGGCGATGAATCCAACTCTGTACGATTCACAGGACGGAACGACAGAGGGTGTCCAGCCCAATGAGATGCGCAAATACTACTGGAAAGTGACCAAGCAGGAGGGCCCAACTGAAACGGAATTTGACTGCAAGACATGGGCCTACTACTCCAGCACCAATCCAGTACGAGCCCTTCGTCATCACAGCATTACATATTGATCTATAACTATAACCCAGGGCGAGCCCCTCCTCATCACAGCGTTACATATTGATCTATAACTATAACCCAGTGTGAGCCCCTCCTCATCACAGCGTTACATATTGATCTATAACAATAACCCAGTGTGAGCCCCTCCTCATCACAGCGTTACATATTGATCTATAACTATAACCCAGGGCGAGCCCCTCCTCATCACAGCGTTACATATTGATCTATAACTATAACCCAGTGCGAGCCCCTCGTCATCACAACGTTACATATTGATCTATAACTATAACCCAGTGCTAGCTCCTCCTCATCACAGTGTTACATATTGATCTATAACTATAACCCATAAAGAGTCTTTTGTACTTTACCAGAATTTTTACATGAGCATCAGCATTGATGATGCAAAAAAACAACCGATGACACAACCGATGACACAACCTCGTTGTCTGACGGTCGTGATCACAAGATAAATTAAATTATCTCAAGAAAACAGAAGTACTGACCTCTGTCATCTCGAGAGCCTAAGACCAATGGTCTTGTGTTCTCGACAGAACAAATTTTTTTTTTTTCAATGGCCTCAATGAGCCACCATGCAAGAGTGCTAACCGTATAAATACTTGACAAACGCTTAGACTAAAAGTCTGCTTCAATGTCTTAATGTTGATGCATTTGCCATTGAGTTTCTTTAGTATTTCTTAAATGTTTTTTAAATTATAATTTAGAAGAAAAAAGGTCTTGTGGCTCCCAAATAAGAGTTTATAAGAAGTTTTATTAAATATTTTTCAACAGTGCTTAGATTTAGATTTGTTTAACCCTGCTGATCACATTCAATATTACCATTTGGCCTGCATTTTACACGTTCCCTTCTAAACTGTGTTGAAAAGCCTGTTTATTCAAGTTAAATATTCCAGTTTAAGGGAAGAAAAAGCAAAATAAATGCAACTTGGGAGTATGGATGAAACACACCCAATACAATTACAAAGCAGCAGCATTGCATGCAGGAGCATATAGATAAGAGGGTTCTTATTAGCTTTACAGTTGTGTCCTTCCATACAGGACCTGTGATAAAAAGCTTGGAAAAGCTACTCTTTCAATTGCAACTCATCTGCAGCATGGTGAAGTGGGAACAACATGAATCACATGTCAATGGAAAGCTTTCTATTGGCATTGTGTTTTATTTTAGTTTAGATGCATTTGCTAGCCCTTGCTATATTTTTGTGCCCACCAAAATTAAAAAGGTTCAAAAATGAGTGAAGGATTGTTTCTAACTGTATTTGGGAGGGGTGGGGGTGGTAAACATAGGTTAGGGTTACAAAATAGCTGAACAACCCTTGAGAGTACTATAATATATAGGCAAGGCTCTAATTAGAGATCCAGGGCAATAATTCGTCAGTGAATGTTGAATTGAGCCAAGGTGATCAATAATCAATTAAACAACTAATTGTTGCATCTAATGCAAAGTACAGGGACATTTCCAATGGAAATGCTTTGGCAAGCTCAAACCTGGGTGTTTCTGTTTCCTCCCAGGAGAAGGATATGAACTCGGGGCTGGTGGGTCCCCTGTTGATCTGCAAGCCTAACACTCTCGACAGATTCTTCGGACGCCAGCTGAACATTCAGGAATTCTCGCTGCTCTTCATGGTGTTTGATGAAACCAAGAGCTGGTACATGGAGGAGAACATCGACAGATTCTGTAAACCGCCTTGCCAGGTTAACAGAAATGACCTGTTATTTAAAAGGAGCAACAAGTTTAACGGTATGATGAATGGCTTACGTAACAGCCCACCTTCTCATATTGGTATGGTATATTATAGAACACGGCATAGGTAGACATTGTGGATAATGGATTGTGTAACTGCACCCCCTGCTCCGTGTTTGGACTAAAAGTTATCGACATAATGTAGGCTAGATCAGCCTGTGTCTTCATATTAGGAAGCACCATCGCTAGACGATGATGGCGCTGGCTTTTACTTCTGGAAGTGGCTGATCTAGCCTCTGCTGCATATATCTATGGCAGGCAACAGGAATTGAAGAGCAGCTCCTGAACTCAGAACTGCACCTTGACACAGAATTAACAAAAAATAAATGAATAAATAAGAATCCCTCAGAATGACTGCATACAGTTAAGGGAGCATGTAAGCTATTTAACCCTATGTGGATCTCTGTTTCTCACCAGCTATCAATGGATACGTAGCGGAGACGCTGCCTGGGCTGGTGATGGCTCAGCACCACCTGGTTCGCTGGCACCTCCTGAACCTGGGCAGTGAAGGGGAGGTCCACACCGTTCATTTCCATGGGCAACCGTTCACTGTGCGGACAGACCAGGAGCACAGGATGGGCGTCTACAGCCTGTACCCTGGTAACAATCCCACTCTTATTTTACATGGTTGTAGCTTACACAATAATTAGAGCTGCAAAAATCAGTAGATTATTGATCACTTTTATTTTGCGAGCCTCAGTTAACCCTTCACTGATCGATTGATAGTCCTGATCCCTGGAGTCTCACATATACACAATACTATACTTTTCTGAAGAGTGTACACTTTTTGTTTGCTTCTTGCTTTTTAATAATAAAATTTTGTCCCTGCATATATTATGCTACAATGTTTAATAATATGCAGCGACATGTTTTCCTTTGTATTTGAATAAAAAAGGTTCTCAATGCATCAGTGATTGTCAATTATTTGATTAGGAACATGGTTCCTGATTGTACGTCCAAAAAGAATTTGTGTTATGTTACCTGTTGTTGTTACACAGTAAAACAAGGCTTTTCACAGTGTAAAAATAGTTATTGTGGCAGCAGTGTGGAGTAGTGGTTAGGGCTCTGGACTCCTGACTGGAGGGTCGTGGGTTCAATCCCAGGTGGGGGATGATGCTGCTATACCCTTGAGCAAGGTACTTTACCTAGATTGCTCCAGTAAAAACCCAACTGTATAAATGGGTAATTATATGTAAAAAAAATAATGTAATTGTATGTAAAAATAATGTGACATCTTGTAACAATTGTAAGTCGCCCTGGATAAGGGCGTCTGCTAAGAAATAAATAATAATATTGAAGATATTCATGATTAAACAAGTCCTGGTGAGCAGGGGTCCCATGGTTTACCTGCTCTTGGCTTGCCTGATTACTCCAGGCACCTTCGGGACAGTGGAAATGAGACCTGGGAAGGTGGGGTCCTGGCTGGTGGACTGCATGATCGGGGAGTACCAGCTGTCTGGGATGAGGGCACAGTTCCTGGTCTACACTCCAAGTAGGTACTATCTGCATTGTGTGCCTTTCCTGTTTTGAATGTATTTATACATGGAAGATCAATGCTTTACTGGCAGGAGAATCTGCTCATAAATCCTCCAATTTTTATTTTATGTAAATGTTTGTGTTTCAGAATGTGCACAACCACTCGGGATGGCATCTGGGAGAATAGCAGACTCACAGATTACAAGCTCTCCTCCCTATGGTGAGAATAGCAGACTCACAGATTACAAACTCTCCTCCCTATGGTGAGAATAGCACTCACAGATTACAAACTCTGCTCCCTATGGTGAGAATAGCAGACTCACAGATTACAAGATCTCCTCCCTATAGTAAGAATAGCATTCACAGATTACAAGCTCTCCTCCCTATGGTGAGAATAGCAGACTCACAGATTACAAGATCTCCTCCCTATAGTGAGAATAGCAGACTCACAGATTACAAACTCTCCTCCTATGGTGAGAATAGCAGCATTACTGTAGTTCATTTCACTGCAACGTTGAGAGTAAGTCTATTCCACTGCAGTCAGTAAAAATATTCTAACAGAGGTCTATGGGAGAAGCTGCCAGGCTCTAACGCTGCTGCTGCTGCTTTTCTCTGAAGGTGACTGGCTGCCTCGGCTGGCGAGGTTAGACATGTCTGGCTCTGTCAACGCCTGGTCTGGTCAGAGCAGTAAGTCATGGATTCAGGTAGGCACTGAGATTTTCTATGTTATTTTCATAACACTGGGTCCAACTCTTGCGCAACAAGCTGAAAAAAAACAGCTTGGGTATTTGATTTTGTTATGATCATCCTGAATGGTCCTGGGTTGTGTTTTTGATCACATTTCTCAAAATTGTTCTTTACCTGGCTTTGAGAATCCTAGTTCTATCCTATTCTAATTCCACTCTACACAGATATAGACAGAGAGAGTGGGCGGGGCAACAGATATGGACAGAGAGAGTGGGTGGGGCCACCGGTTGACAAAGAGGGTGGGTGGGGCCACAGATATAGACAGAGTGGGCGGGGCTAGCAAAGCTGGAATGTCACATTGTTTTGTGATTTGAATAAAAGGCACTGGATTCTCCAACAAGCTCTAAGCCAGGTAAAGAAAGATTTAAAGAAAATTTAAACAAAATCAGTGTTGGAGCCACAAAACGCTGAAGCACTCCGAATGATTGCAAACACCACAGAATAGTAAGTGGAATGTTAAGTCATTAAAAGGATATTTTATTGAAATTGTTTAAATATTTTTTTAGTCTAGTTTCCAAAGATTGAGCTAATGTTTTGATAAAAAAAACTTGAAATGCTTGCATCTCAAAACATGTTACAATGTTCTCATTCTCAGTCTGCGAAATCTACTACATGAATAATAAAGCGCAGTTGTGGATCTCATGTTTGAACTGTAGTTTCCTGGGTATCCATAGGACAGTTCATCTCTAATCAAGGCTTTTATTCTCGGGTTTTACACATTTTCACCAAAGATTGTGTGTTTTATAGGACAGTAGTAACCGACCCAAAAGTTGGCCCACTCAAACATGTGAAGATACTGATTTACATAAAGAAAATCCATGACTTTACATTCTGTAGATATACAATACAAAGTGAAAATAAAGGGGTTTATCTGGAATGTAGTAAAGGACTGCCAATATAGCTATCATTACGCCACCTAGTGGTCATTTTACACATTACACAGGACACCCTGAAACAATGGAACGAAAGCCTGGGTGACAGGAAGTCCATTGGCAATGCAAACCTGTCTCTGCAGAGTGCTAAGTGGCCAGCATCGGGCCTCAAAGGCTTGTTAGTAAAATAGAATCTCAAAGACCAACGCAGAGTCTCATTCTCCCTCAGGTTGACCTGCTGAGGCCAATGCTGATTCATGGCATTAGCACCCAGGGAGCGACGCAAAGGTTCTCAGACTATTTCATCGCCCTGTTCCAAATATCTTACAGCACAGACCAGGAATCCTGGAAGAGGTACAGAGGCAACGTCACACACTCTGAGAAGGTTAGAGTTCAAATATCCATATTCAATGAGAGACAAAAGCACGGTCTACCCCTTTGAGCTTCTTGTTTGCCGTGAATGCGTCCCCCTGCAGTCAAAGCAATTGAAACAGCCCTTCACTTACACAGTGAGTGAGTGCAGTTCTGGGTCACCAGAGCAGCAGAATGGCCCCACTTCCAAAAACTCCATTACCTTCTTCATGCTAGGTGTACAGACCAGTTGGCGTGGAAAGGTCACCATATCATGTGATTTCTTGGGCATCAGGAAGTACTAAAACGCCAGTCAGTGTCTTCTGGTTTTCATTCCAACTGAGCTCTCAATTACTTTAAAAACCCTTAATTGAACTCATCATTTACTTAATTTGATATTTTTAATTGTTCAGATTTCGAGTTATAAAATGTTATACTTGCAATAAGCTCAGCCCCCCTTGTAGCTGCCCCTTGGTACTGCCTGTTATGGGGTGGGGGTCTACTGCCTCGCCCAGCTGGCCAGGCAGTGTGGACCCCCAAACCAAACGCGTTTGAGGCAGTTATTAATTTATGAACATCACATAATCATCATTAAAAAAATGATTATTCAGATGTCTGTTGTGGGGGTTTGTCCTGATCTACTGTATCATGTGTCCAGATTCCTTCATGTTTAGAATGCATTTTTACAAGTCGTTGTTTTTCTGTGGTTGTATTTTGAAGATCTTCATGGGGAATGTCGATGGCTCTGGTACAAAAGAGAATACCCTTTCTCCTCCGATAATCGCCCAGTATATCAGAGTGCTTCCCTTGTCATTCAAGAACCGGCCGACCCTTCGCATGGAGCTTATTGGCTGTGATTTGAACAGTAAGTCTTTCCTTGAGGTCTGACAAATTTTATTTACGACGACAGGAATAGCAAAATACTGTGAATGGGGGGGAAAAACAAAAAGCTTCTCAACACAATAAAAAGCCAGTCTGAGTTTTGTAATAAAGCTAATAAGAGGTAAGCATTGGTTTGCAAGCCTTCCATGTCATGCTATGCCCTGTGTTCCGTGTCCTTCCATGTCATGCTATGGCCTGTGTTCTGTGTCCTTCCATGTCATGCTATGCCCTGTGTTCCGTGTCCTTCCATGTCATGCTATGCCCTGTGTTCCGTGTCCTTCCATGTCATGCTATGGCCTGTGTTCCGTGTCCTTCCATGTCATGCTATGGCCTGTGTTCCGTGTCCTTCCATGTCATGCTATGCCCTGTGTTCTGTGTCCTTCCATGTCATGCTATGGCCTGTGTTCCGTGTCCTTCCATGTCATACTATGCCCTGTGTTCCGTGTCCTTCCATGTCATGCTATGGCCTGTGTTCCGTGTCCTTCCATGTCATGCTATGGCCTGTGTTCCGTGTCCTTCCATGTCATGCTATGCCCTGTGTTCCGTGTCCTTCCATGTCATGCTATGCCCTGTGTTCCATGTCCTTCCATGTTCTTCGATGTCATGCTATGCCCTGTGTTCCTTGTCCAGGCTGTTCTATGCCATTGGGCATGGAGAGAGGTCTGATCCAAGACAATCACATCAGCGCGTCTTCATTTCGTGAAAATTGGTATTCGTCCTGGAAACCTTCACTTGCTCGTCTCAACCTGAAAATGACTTATAATGCTTGGAGACCAAAGGTAAGCTCTTATTGTATTTCTGCACTCCTTCTCCCTAATGCCCTAATTCAGAGACGGTTTTAGGGGCTGGCAACCAGGGCAAATGCCCAGAGCTCCAGGCCATGGGGGGCCCCATTAGGCTAAGTTAGATCATATCTACAAAGTAGTAAAAAAAACAAATTTGACACAGAAAATCATAATAGTACCGCACCTTAGTGGCATCGTGTAGTTTGACACAGTTTAATTGTACGACAATAATATATAAAATGGTATTGTTACCTTTAACAGGTACCTAACAATAATTCAGCCTACTGATCTTTTGGTTTGCATTCTGAATTTAAGTGTTTTGTTTATTTCTTTAAAAAAGGCAATATAAAGCATGCTTAAATGTTCATTTTTTGTAGGTATTTTTTAAATGCAGAGAATGTGTTCCATGTGGATTTTGTTGCCACATTTGGACTGTATCCACATGCTCACAGAACACTAACACAGCACAGGCAGGAAGGAAAAGCACCACACAACTTGTAAATGGCTAAATAAAACAAAACCCTGTTTCCCCCACAAAACCCAGCAGTAAATCAAAATGTATTATAGCAATAACAGAACGCAACAAAGCAAAGAAACGGGTCTCGTGTGCTGAAAGAAAAGGGGTAAAATTAATTCTAAAGAAATGTCTGTTTACTGTTTACTTCACGCTGTCTGTTTACTGTTTACTTCACGCTGTTTGTGCATGAAGACAAGAATTATGCAAGTTATAGACTGCAATAAACATTAATAAAAGCAAGTGTTGTGTTATGTGTTTAGGGGAACTCAAAATTAGGGGTCTACATAAATTGTGGAGAAATTAAACATTTTTTGCGCGTTGGTCAAGGCATAAATAGCAAATTCCACTGATATTTTCTGCATGTGTTCATACACTATATACAACAAAGTAGAATATATGCAGAATAGTACAAAAAGCTTAGAAATACACATTTCTGATTACCTTAATAAAACAGTCTTCTTTATTTATTAAACGCCAGTATGCAGCACCTTCTGCCATCGTCTGTCTCTGTGGGGTGATACCTGTCCATACATTGAGACTGCATCGTCTGTCTCTGTGGGGTGATACCTGTCCATACATTGAGACTGCATCGTCTGTCTCTGTGGGGTGATACCTGTCCATACATTGAGACTGCATCGTCTGTCTCTGTGGGGTGATACCTGTCCATACATTGAGACTGCATTGTCTGTCTCTGTGGTGCGATACCTGTCCATACACCTTATGCATCCACGGAACTGGTTGGAATTGTAAGGCAGCGTTTTGCCAACTTGTAGAGATTTGGAAACCAATCAGAAACAGAGTTACCCAAAACTCAGTTACTTTTAACGGCATGTGGCATTCTTTGACAAAGGTCAAGCAGCATGTTCATTGTCTTGATCTTTCTGCCATCCAGGGATTGCTTTAATTAGCTCAGGGTCAAAACACAGAAAAGGCACCTGATTTGGGTCAAAAATGCGAATAGCAGTAAAAAGGTAGGCAGTCGGTTGTGTAAACCGAGGTGGTAGTGACTGATCGTACCTGTAGTACTGATTGAACTTCTGAACAAATCCAGAGTCAGTTACATCTGCATGTAAGGTTCCTACTGGAAACTGTTTCACATGATCCAGAGCTGAAACGTATTTTCCTTGTTTTGTTTGTTGTCGGTCATCTTCAGCCTATTTACCTGTTTAATGAACTATATGTGTATGCGACGATGATCCTTCCACTCAGCCTGGTGACAGCCTCGCTCACTTATTCTACATCATACAAGTCTACAGACACTCTCAATCAATGATCTGCTATGGTGACTGGAGTGCTATCACGTGATTTTAAAGAAGTGAACCACTGGCACTGGAACAATCTTTAAAGTGGGGGTGCTGAAAGCCATTGAACAAAACTGTAACACCTGTATATGATGGAAGCTATTCAAAGGCAGCACCCCTAGTTCCAGCACCCCTGAAGTGAACTGTTTTTGCATTGCGGTAACCACTGAAGTTTTAAAGCTACGTATTTTATGAATACACGTTTTATTTTGAAGGTTGACTTCGCGGACAATCCCATATTTCGCGATTTAAGTAGACCCCTACTCATAATCCAAGCAATTCTGTGCAGAGGGATTTAAAACAGACCTGCATTGATTTTTTAATTTTTGTTTTAGTTTAGTTGTTACTACTTACAGTTAATCACTGTGTTATTAAAATTGTACTTCCATACCGGGTTGTTAAGGTATTGTTTTCAGATACATTGTAAAATGTATTCTTGCTACATCCAGATTTGGAATACTTAAACAGCCTTTGGTGTCAGGCACAGTTCTTTTAGTTTCTTTCTTTGTCCCAGGTATGGTACCCTGAAATAATAAAGTCGCTAAATGTTCAAATGTTTTTAAAAGTGAAGCTGTCGGTCGATTTCAAACAGTCACGCATTCAACGTCACAATTCACTTTGCTCCATATATGTATAAATAAAAAGGGCTGTTTATCAAGACACTATTGGACTCATTTAAAAGGCTAACATGGCTGGTGGTTCTGGCATTTTTAAAAACGATTTGTTGATTTTATTTTTGAATGGCGCTAACACAACCTAATAAATGCCTGCTGTTAACTTGCTGGGCACACTGCTACAAATAATCTGAATACACTTGAAAAACCGGGATGATTTAACAATTTTACTGTTTCAGACCGGGACAAAAAATGAAGGTCCAGTTTTCCCAGGACGTCTGGTAACCCTAACCATTCCACAATTTGAAGTTGCCAGCTAGTCGACTACCGTAATCCAATAGAAAAGTGACAATCAACCGCCAATTTAGCAGAAGCAGCAGAGCAGCATTGTACTACCAGTTATCATTATAATATTGTGTGTGTCCCTGCCAGGTTTCCCAGTTAATAAAGTAATTTAATCTGTTTCCCATCATATCTACTGAATAGGTAAATGACTAAACCCAAGGACCCATTGCAGCACTATTCTCCCTAAACTATTAAACACTTTGATTGGATGATAAACTTCTCTCTAAACTATGAAACACTTTGACTGGATGATAAACTAATCCTGGCAAAGTAGATCAGACATGCTGGGCAGCAGTGTGGAGTAGTGGTTAGGGCTCTCGACTCTTGACCGGAGGGTTGTGGGTTCAATCCCCAGTGGGGGACACTGCTGTTGTACCCTTGAGCATAGATTGCTCTAGTAAAAACCCAACTGTATAAATGGGTAATTGTATGTAAAAAAAATAATGTGATATCTGTATAATGTGAAATAATGTATAATGTGATATCTTGTAACAATTGTAAGTCGCCCTGGATAAGGGCGGCTGCTAAGAAATAAATAATAATAATAATAATAACATGCTGTCACAAATCTTTAAGGGAATCATTTAAAAAGTAAAGGGTTTTTATTCCTTTATTTTGTAATGAAATAGGCTAACAACCCTCACGAGTGGCTGAAGGTGGACTTTGGAGAAGTGAAAAGAATCACAGGAATAATAACGCAAGGCGCCAAGAGACTGATGATGCCCATGTTTGTGACAGAGTTCACCATCTCGTTCAGCAATGACGGGGTCACATGGACAGCCGTTCTGGAGAAGCAGGTGCCCAGGGTTCAGGTAAGTAATGGGTAGTTCAGTCAGGAAACTCATGCAATAGATTATTTATTGAAACATATACTAGACAACATGACTACATTATACATATTTTACAGTACATTCTTTGGCCTTGTCTGCCCATAAATTATCATGCAGATAAGTGGAAGGGGGGGGGGCTGACCATAGGGAAGTCAAGAGCAGGGGTACAGAACAGCTGCCCACCTCCATTAGACAAAGCTAAATAAACAGTGGAGGCTGGGGAGCTGGAGGCAAACTGTCTGTGCTTACTTTTCACACCGATATCTCGGCGTGATGTAATGAACTGATTTCAAAACTAGTTAATAATTCAAAGGTTGGATTCAAATTGGGGGGTGAGTTATGGTACTTAAATACTGTAGTACAGTACTTGAAAAAAGAGTATTTTGGAAACCCTAAGAATGTCAGTGACAAACGACTGAGGAGGGGCATTTATTGATGTTAACGCCAGGTAAAACAATACATGTGATGAATAATACATATGTATTGTTTTTGTAGGTCTTCCAAGGGAACACAGATTATAATACAGAAGCTCTGAACACTTTTCAGCCTCCGATATTCAGCAGATACATCAGGATTCACCCGAAAGGCTGGCAGAATGAAATTGCCCTGCGTGTTGAGTTCCTGGGCTGTGACACTCAGCAGTGACAGCATTGAGAGACTAATACTAGAGGTTAATAATCAACAGCAGGAACAGCCAATACAGATCTCAACAATAATTCAAGGGGTTATAACCAAGATTTAAAATCGATTGTCTTATATCTATCAGCTTTAGCAACAATCGCACAAGCCACCTATTTCTTGAGGTGCTAATTATTTGGTTTTTTTCTGCTTTAAGAGCTTCACAATGACCTTACTATAGTATGGTGTGAGTTCGGGGTCTGGTGCTTCAGTATTGGCTTATTTATTATCACTTTTCTCTAAATCTGTCTTTACTTCACTTTGAGTTTGTCTGGAGAATCCTAAATGCTGAGACTATAAGTCTTGCTCATTCCAGTCATGTGATGATGTGACCTTTCAACTGAGCAGACGCACACTGTGTATATAATGTCGAGTAGGTGGGGCTGACAGAGTTGACAAGCTACATTGGAAGGCTGTCACTAGACACTGGATACTGGAGTAACAGAACACAATGCAATAGTAAGGGGAATGCAACACAGAAATACAATGACATTGAAACTTCTCATTTGATATACAAAGATTCCAAATACAATTTATATCTGATGGTCTAACTGCAAGCAGACACACAGCTCACCCAAAAAGAAGTAGGTCAATGGATTTCATGTTAATGGCTATTATTGTGCACCTACTCTAACAATGACACACGTTTTGTTAATTTCTTCAAATCCTATGATCTTTAAATTATGAACATTCATATGCTAAAGTTGTATGCAATTTTTGATACATATCTGGGGACTTTACAATTAATTCTTGTTTGTACTGTGTCCGATCATTGGGGTCTAACCCTATACTGCTCTGTGAGATCCCCTATAATCACAAGTGGAACTTGATATTGTTTTATTCATGTTCGGTGTTTTCCATCAGTGTGTAACTTGTCTTTGTAACGATCCAGTACAAACAAAAGGACAATCCCACGCTCAATGTATGGAACGCTGCGGTTTCCAGTTCTATACACCAGCATTCTCTGTGTTCAGATTACCAGAATATAGAGCAACACATTCGCTTACTTCAAAAGTGAAATTAGATCAGTATTATACAGATACCCTTATAAAAGTTCACCACTGTAATTCTGCTGTTTTCCCATGGTAATACTATGCACTTATATCGTTTTCCACGGTTTGCCATGATTTTTAATATAATACAAAATGTACAAATGAGAGGAGACCATTTGGTCCATATAAGCTCGTGCAGCTCATAGTAGCTGCTTGGGTTTTGTTTAATATCCTGTGCTCATTGATCATACTTCTCTGTGCTATACAATAATGAGAGCTTCATCATACTGCCACAATGCTTTATTGCACCGTGTTGTGTTTTTACTATAGGAAACCTTTATAAAGGTGTGTGCAGACCTGGTGTTAGAGCAGAGCGAGGCAGTCTGGGTTTATCACTGTGTTGTCATGGCTTTGGTATATCACATTACTCTATTAAACACAACCATTCTTATTGCACTAGTAAAGAGAAAGCAGCCTCATTTCCTTTTCAAATGAAATCTTTCTCAATGGTTATTTTTCAGTTACTCAAATTGTGTATTGTTTTTTTTAAATGCTGTGTTAAGTTGCTCTTCCGTTGTAGTGACTTGTCTTGGATATATGTAACTAAGGCTTGATCAGCCAGTGTCTTTAAGCCGAGGGAACACTGTCACTTTTGCAGGAACAGTAACTTCAAACCTGGTTCCTACTTTGTGGCAACTTTGCTGTATCAAATCCCAAGTCTCCCCTTGTGTGCCATGCAGTGACCTAGTCTTCTGAAACCAAGTTCCAAGCCACAAAGTGGCTTCATGTTCCCTCAGCTTTATAGAAGTAAGAGCCAGTGCTATATATTGTTTTCATATGCATACATACATTTTATTTGATACTAATTTGAGATCGAAGATGGTTTTATCCAATGTAAGTTTGACCTATGTAATAACAATCACTAAGGGAAATGGGTGACTGTGACATCATCACTGCTGCACCCCATTGTTTATGCCTGGTCACAAAGCTTTATGATGATATCACAAAGTGTATTGATGAGGTCACAAAGCTTGTCAGTTTAAGAGGGAGAGTCCATACTGAATACGGATTTAGTCATGAGGTCTGCCTTGAGATTGGGTTTGCTTGTTGTTATTTTGACTTTGCCCAAAGCCAAATGCAGAAGGACAGGTTTGTGCAAAAAGTGTGGATCACAATCCTACCTGATTCGGAGGCTTCTGGACACGCAAACAAACAGACTGCAAGGGGAAGCAAACCCAGAAAGAAATGCAATGCCACCCCAGCCAGCGCAGGAAAATAGCATTCTTACTGGTAGCAATCATGTCAGTCTAGGTAAGGGATATGTGTTGGTTGTTTTGTATCACTGAGGGTGGTTAAAAATGACTTGACCAGTTCACAGATATCCCAGAGAATGCAGATTAAGCATTCCTGAAGTGCAGTAGTTCTCCCACGAATGAGGATGGCCGTGCAGTTGTTTCTCAGTGAAATAACCACAGCACTCTATGCTCAAGGAGCATTCTGTTTTAATACCAGTACAATAATAGAAAAGAAAAGAGTTTTAAACCTAAATTAAACAGCTGAATTCTTAGAATGACTGCTTGGCAATGTGGCACGATTTGGAACAGTGTGATTCATCCAGTCGTTCTGTCGCTGGATTTGAATAATGCAAGATACAGATTCCGAAATGAGATCGGGTCAGCAGTGTAAAAACATAGATACATGGTGTATGATATTAAATATGGATGAAAAGCAGGAATCTGGCAGTATCAACAGTCACCCATGAAGAGGACGAAGGTACTGTATAGAGTAAACTGCACCCTGGAGGACACTGTCTTGGCATGTCCAACACTGCTCAATGTGACAATGTCCTATGTAGCATACAACTGGCCATATTTTGAATCAAGGGAACAGTACCTATCTGTGTGGTTTTCATTGCATGTCTCTGCTGTGTCACGTGAGTCACTTCCCTCCTATTGAAGAGTCTGTAGCAAGCCCTGTCTCACTGATAATGCACGGGTATCCAGAGCATTCTCATATAGTATCATATGAGGTAGCATTATTCAGTACCATAGCAACTGAATATTTTAATATAGTTCCATAAATCTGACAAGTCTCCAAATGCCAATAACACCTGTTTCTTTAATTTCCTTAAATTTATTTATTTAACATCATGTAATCAAAGAAACTATAAGATGATATCGCAAAAGTCTACCGGAAGCCATAATAGTAGTACAGTATTTCATGTTAAATTTCGAAATGTCAAATTTTTCAATTTTTGTCAGTTTTTCATTAAGTACTGTATATGGGAAACTACAAAGCGGTATGTAATTCAATATGTTAACGAAACATTATTCAGCAGGTTTTTGACTTTATGAAGCAAACTTAGTTAATTCAACAGGGCGATGCAAAACCTGTGGCCAGTGTTGTATATCATAGTTACTGTACCTGAATAAACAGTATCAATTCTATTACTTTGATTAACAATAACATTTCAACTGTAAAATAGTGTCTCCCAAGTCCTACAGTAGGTCTGACTTTCACTGCATATATTTCTCATAAAACTCCAATAGCCTCCATGCTTGGCAGAGATACTGGAACCCTGGAGCCTAGATGTTTATATACTAGTCTCTGTTATCCAGAAAGCTGTTTGCGACTGTCCCCTCCTTTGGTTTCCCAGAAGATAACAGCAGTTTAACAGGCGTTTTCAGTAACTCAGCTTGTTGAATTTGGCAGTCACTGTGTTCTGTTTTAATCTAGGAGTTGTCAAAGCTTTTCTACATGTTTTGACAGCCTGCTAGCTTTTGTCATTTATCAGAATCTGTTTATTGTATTGCTGTGTTTATATAACCCTGGTCTGTTCTGTTGCTGGCTTCTGGCTTCTCTAACCTGGGATTTTACAAATATGTTTTGCTTTTAAAAAGAGCTAACAAAGGCTTTAAGTCCATGTTCGTACCTCTCATCAGCACTGGTTACGGTCTCTCGTTTCTTACTGGGATTTCTAAAACAACACTATAGATTAACCAATGCTGCAGCTGCTTCCTGGTTCCTGGTCAATATCACATGAGTACTTAGACATACAGCACAGGACATGATTAGGTACCAGGTAGCATTGTACAGTACGTAATAAGTCATGCTGTGATCATTAGGTACACCAATCGGAGCGCTGCATTAGATTCCTAAAGGAAGTGATATTTCTGTGTACAGGTGCTCTAATACCACACTATGAAATCGCACATGTCTTCAAATATTAGACACCCGCGTTTCAATTCATTTGAGTTTCACATGATTTATAAACTGTAGTTTTGTTTCTGCGATTATCCTTGTGTCCTTCTATAAATGCAAGGCCTGTCAATATAAGTAGAACTCTTCCTCCAGACCTGCTGCTAATCTCTGTTGGGGAGGGAGGATGTCTGGTATGTGCACTGTGCCCTACTGTGATAAACAGTACTGGAAAAGGAAAAGTGTAGATAAAACTGACGGCACACCGGCCCTGCTGAATAGAGACTGCTTAGTGAACCCCCCATCCCATCTTATCAAGGGTTTCATTTCAGTTAGGATACCAACACCCCCTGCCCACTCCAGTCACTGAAAGGGAACGCCAAGTCTTAGCACTCATTTGTAAGTAGGGTAACACTTTATATTAAGTGTCTCTAATTACTGTGTATTTACATAGTAGTTACATAGTAAATACATGTGTACTTATACATAATTACAATGGTATTATGCATAGTTACAATGCACTTAATGTGTAAATCTTTTCGCACGATATATGTAAGTACACAATTATATCAGAAAAGGGTTAGGGTTAATGTCAGGTTTAGGATTAGTGTTATATCATGCAAAAAGATTTACACATTAAGTACATTGTAACTATGCATAATAACATTGTAGCTTATGGATTCCAGAATCTCATCAAGCAGCTTCTTGAACAACATTACTGGGGAGTTGGTTCCAGACTCTCACAATTCTCTGTGTAAAAAAGTGCCTCCAATGTTCTGTTCTAAATGCCCCTTTATTTAATCTCCATTTGTGACCCCTGGTCCTTGTTTCTTTTTTCAGGTCGAAAAAGTCCTCTGGGTCAATGTTGTCAATACCTTTTAGAATTTTGAATGCTTGAATCAGATCGCAGTGTAGTCTTCTTTGTTCAAGACTCAATAGATTCAATTATTTTAGCCTATATGCATATGACATGCCTTTTAAACCTGAAATAATTCTGGTCACTCTTCTCTGCACTCTTTCTAAAGCAGTAATATCCTATTCTAGATAATATTCTAGATGAGGTCTTACTAATGCATTGTAAAGTTTTAACATTACTTCCCTTGATTTAAATTCAACACTTTTCACTATATATCTGAGCATCTTGTTGGCCTTTTTTATAGCTTCCCCACATTGTCTAGATGAAGACATTTCTGAGTCAACATAAACTACGATTTTTTTCATAGATTCCTTCTTCAATTTCAACTGGATTGATAAGTCAAGTCTTCTCTAATTAAATCTCAATAAATACTGCTTCGTGGTCGTGTGTTACAAGAATCATCTTAAATAATAAATGATGGTATTTCATTGTCAGCAAGACTTCTTCAGGACACCTGACTACTTTCACTAACAAAACCACTTCAAAAATGAATCCTGCCATAAAAGCCCCATTACTGTCCTGGAAAGACCCCACACCACCTGCTCTACAACTATGGAAGCATGTACTGTTAGATAATAGAAACCTGGAAAAACTCTCCTATTCTCTAAATAACAAGCTGGAGAATTTTAAAAACATTGTGGGATAAGGCAGCAACTTATCTCACTAACACTGTGTGGCGGAGTGTCCCGCCCCTATTTATTATTATTTGTATTTTTGTTTGCGGCGCGGGTAAAAGCGCCGCGTCTTTTATTATTATTTAAAAACCCCGTGAGGATGCATGGCTGATCAGCTACTGATTACTTAAATAGCTGACAGTCATGCATCCTTACCAAACGCGTGCAGACTCTGGCCGGGGGATAATAAGATAATTACCAACTAGTTAATCCCTCGGCCAGAGTATATAAACCTGCAGCTCTCTGCACTTGATGTTGGGGTGTTGGAGTAGAGAGTACGGGGAGCGGAGAGAAGGAATAATATTTAAAAAAAAACAATTGCTAATACGTGCTGGATAATCCAGCACGGCACTTACTTGTTTGTTTATTTATTCGTTTGGCCCTCGTGCCCTTTTGTTTGTATTTTGTTTAAATCTTTTGTTTATTTATTATTAAATACGCTGAGTGCTTTGGCACTCGGTTTCACCCGCCCATCCACTGTTTGGAGTCAGTTACTTCCTGGTCCGTGACGTCATCCACCACACCACTGCGAGCCAGACTGTCACATATGGTGTCCTGCGTGGGACAAAACAAACGCCTCCAATAGCCGGACCAGGAAAGAAAAGCTCGTTTTTTTTGTTCGTTTTTTTTTCAAAGTGTTTTTTGTGTGTTTTTTGGGGAAGAAAAAAAAAAAAAAATATGGGAAGAAGCGGACGGAGGAAGCAGCAGCTACAGCAGCGTGGGGCCGGTCGCAGGTCCCACTGTAGCTCAACCATGCTGGACGTCTGCCCCACCTGCTTGAAAGGTGAGGAGTGGTGCTTCGCTGTTGGGGAGGTGGGTCACATAGCACCCGACCAACCCCCTCCATGGCAGGAGAAAGAGGAGCCAGAGCGTCCAGTGAGGGAGGACCTGCATCCTCCAAAGAGGACGAATGCACTCTCCTCTGAGGGAGTCTGGGACTGGCTGGTGGAGCCGGGGAGGGATTATGAGGAAGCCCTCCCTGCAGTGATCAACCTCCTGTGGGCAAGAGATGGGGAGCGCTGGGAGGCCTGGGAACAGCAACACCACCCAGCTTCCCTCCCAGACATCGCAGCCATGGTGTTCAACTACCTGGCTGCGGATATGGGAGAGACCCTGCTGCTGCCATCTCCAGCACAAAAGGGAGAGGAGCCATCGCTACCGTCTCCACCAGCAGAGGGAGAGGAGCCATTGCTGCCGTCTCCAGCGCCAGAGGGAGAGGAGCCATCGCTGCCGTCTCCAGCGCCAGAGGGAGAGGAGCCATCGCTGCCGTCTCCAGCGCCAGAGGGAGAGGAGCCATCGCTGCCGTCTCCAGCGCCAGAGGGAGAGGAGCCATCGCTGCCGTCTCCAGCGCCAGAGGGAGAGGAGCCATCGCTGCCGTCTCCAGCGCCAGAGGGAGAGGAGCCATCGCTGCCGTCTCCAGCATCAGAGGGAGAGGAGCCATCGCTGCCATCTCCAGCATCAGAGGGAGAGGAGCCATCGCTACCGTCTCCAGCATCAGAGGGAGAGGAGCCATCGCTACCGTCTCCACCAGCAGAGGGAGAATGCCTGCTGGTTTCGCCTCCACAGCCTGGGGAGGAGCCCGAACGTCCTACGCCCGAGTGGGAGGAGCCCGAACGTCCTACGCCCGAGTGGGAGGAGCCCGAACGTCCTACGCCCGAGTGGGAGGAGCCCGAACGTCCTACGCCCGAGTGGGAGGAGCCCGAACGTCCTACGCCCGAGTGGGAGGAGCCCGAACGTCCTACGCCCAAGAGGGGGGAGTCGGTGCGTCCACAGCCCAAGAGGGAGGAGTCGGTGCGTCCACAGCCCAAAGAGGGGGGAGTCGGTGCGTCCATAGCCCAAGAGGTGGAAGTCTGCGCTTCCACAGCCTTAGGACCCAAGCTGCAGTCCCAAGAGCCAGAAGGGGAGGAGTTACAGGCTCAACCCCCTGAATTTTTCTGGGGGGCAGAAGGGCAGGATGCTGGTGTTCCCCAGCAGCCTCTATTTATGCTGCTGAAGGGAGCACGGCACACACCAGCCCAGCCGCCACAGCAGAGGGAGCCAGCACCGCCACAGCCTCCCTCTGAGTGGCCAGCATCCGCCCCATCGCCTCTGCCTCCACCACCACCAGGAGCAGAGCAGCAGGAGCTGCCTCTGTCTCCACCACCACCAGGAGCAGGGCAGCAGGAGCTGCTTCTGTCTCCACCATCACCAGGAGCAGAGCAGCAAGAGCTGCCTCTGCCTCCGCCACCTCCACCAGCAGAGGGTGAATGCCTGCTGGTTCCACATCCACCGTCGTGGGAGGACTGCTTGCCCCTCCCACCTCCACCAGCAGAGGGTGAATGCCTGCTGGTTCCGCCTCCACCGTCGTGGGAGGACTGCTTGCCCCTCCCACCTCCACCAGCAGAGGGTGAATGCCTGCTGGTTCTGCCTCAACCGTCGTGGGAGGACTGCTTGCCCCTCCCACCTCCACCAGCAGAGGATGAATACCTGCTGGTTCCGCCTCAGCCGCCGTGGGAGGACTGCTTGCCACTCCCAGCTCCACCAGCAGAGGGTAAATACCTGCTGGTTCCGTCTCAGCCGCTGTGGGAGGACTGCTTTCCCCTCCCACCATCGCCATTGCCTGGGGATGGCTGTTCTGCATCGCCTGGGGCTGCCTTTTGTTCTCCACAGGACACAGGGTACGAGGGAGAAGTGGAGCTCCCGCTGCCGCCTCCATGGCCAGGGGCTCCCCTCCCGAGTTCGCCTTCCGAGGGTCCGCTGCGGCTGCCGTTGCCTTCCGAGGGTCCGCTGCTGCTGCCGTCGCCTTCCGAGGGTCCGCTGCTGCTGCCGTCGCCTTCCGAGGGTCCGCTGCTGCTGCCGTCGCCTTCCGAGGGTCCGCTGCTGCTGCCGTCGCCTGGGGTCGCCAGGGATCCTGCTTCGCCTGGGGTCGTCGAGGGTCCGGCTTTGCCTGGGGTCGCCAGGGATCCTGCTTCGCCTGGGGTCGCTACACGATGGCCGGAGCTCCATGAAAGGGAGCTGCCAGAAATGAAGAAAGGGGGGGAGGTCAGGAGACCAGCTCCCCCAGCCGCACTTTCGCGGCAGGATAGAGTGTGGCGGGAGCCCCGGAAGAGGGAACTGCCGGCCACGAAGAATGGGGGGGTGCCAGAGATTCCACCATGGCCACCCCCCAGAAGTAACTTGCTTCCCCCTCTTCCGGGACTTTAAGACTGAGGGGGGAGGTGGCCATTGGGGCCATGTGTGCTGCGCACAAGGGGGGGCATGTGTGGCGGAGTGTCCCGCCCCTATTTATTATTATTTGTATTTTTGTTTGCGGCGCGGGTAAAAGCGCCGCGTCTTTTATTATTATTTAAAAACCCCGTGAGGATGCATGGCTGATCAGCTACTGATTACTTAAATAGCTGACAGTCATGCATCCTTACCAAACGCGTGCAGACTCTGGCCGGGGGATAATAAGATAATTACCAACTAGTTAATCCCTCGGCCAGAGTATATAAACCTGCAGCTCTCTGCACTTGATGTTGGGGTGTTGGAGTAGAGAGTACGGGGAGCGGAGAGAAGGAATAATATTTAAAAAAAACAATTGCTAATACGTGCTGGATAATCCAGCACGGCACTTACTTGTTTGTTTATTTATTCGTTTGGCCCTCGTGCCCTTTTGTTTGTATTTTGTTTAAATCTTTTGTTTATTTATTATTAAATACGCTGAGTGCTTTGGCACTCGGTTTCACCCGCCCATCCACTGTTTGGAGTCAGTTACTTCCTGGTCCGTGACGTCATCCACCACACCACTGCGAGCCAGACTGTCACACACTGACATGTATGAATAACCCATGTTACTATCTTCATATTTATAGGGTATTTATATTAATTCTATATTGTTATGCATTGTGTTTAAGTAAAGGGCCGGCCAATAGGAATTGAACTGGATGTAATATTAAAATTGTCTTTTTTTTTCAATGCATTCTATTTAGTAATATATATATATATATTGTGCTTGTGCTTGTTTCCTCGTACAGTATTTCACAAGGAGTTTATCACAAGGCTCTAATCCTGTCCCATTTCTTTACCTTCAGGTTCATGTTAGACGCTCCATTGCAATGAGCCCATGCTTCAGTTGTTGTGACAGAAGATTGCACGTGAACAGGTTAATAATGAGGACACGCTGCTGGCAAGGTTATCTGCAGCATCTTATCCTACAGAAGGACATCCCTTACATTGTATACGCTAACACCATGCTTGTGATTCAGGCAGGTTCAAGTTTCTGTTCTGAAGATAGTAAATATCAAGCAAAGCCATGTGTCGTTTTTCTGTTTATTAAGAGCACTGTCAAATCACTGCCAGGTTAGACTCAGAAAAGATTACTTGTGCATGGGCTTCTTTTTGTCCAATCTGATTTCTAGTAAACACAAAACCGCATGAGCCTGATATAACATCTATAGTCAAATACTATACTATACTATGTTATATGTTAAATATTCATTTCACAGGAACGAGCAACAACGGTGACTGTATTGACTTTATCAGGACTTCAGCAATAACCTGGCGAAATGCAATAAAACAGATACAACAAATAGGCCTATTCTGCTGTGGAGATTGCACTCGGTATAGCATTAATTACAATTGTGTTCATTAATACCATTTCCTTTCAAATATAGTCTTCTGTTCTGTGCATGTACAAAACTGTAAAGATAGACATGAAACACTGTAAACATGCCCATTGTAGTGTTATGTAACACTGCAGCACTTCACAATAACTGACATGGCAATCCTTATGCTTATGACTGTGTGACTGATACATGTGAATGATATTACCTGCAGTAAAGTTAGGTCCCTTTTGACTCCCATTAGCATGTATGTTGTGGCGGGGACAGTGCAATGTGCTGATAATAAGCAGGTGAAGTGATGTTAAGAAGGTTTGTTGGTATAAAAGTTCTGATTCCTCACTGACATTTTTTTTCATTCTGTAATGAACTCTGTTTACAAGCACATGGCATAAATGATCCACAGAGACAGCATGCTTTTCTCTGACACCGCCCAGGGTTCGATCCTCACTCACTACCTCTACACCAACGGTTCCAATCACAGTCCAGGGGGGCCACTCCACTCCTGATTTAACAGGGAGAATGAGACAATTAACTACTCCAGGGTCACAATGGAGGCTTAACTGGTTAAATTAAACAATTTGGAACAGAGTTGGAACAAAGACCCAGTGGCCAGCCCTGCTCTACACTGACGTTGTTTTATAGCAGTTCCTGACAGACAGAGGAACCCAATGAGTGAAGAGACCACCCCCTGGTGGTCATCCGTTGCAATGACATTTCATACTGGTGTAAGCTCCGGTATTGTGTTTCCACTTGGCTCTTTTTGTGTGTAAAATAAGTGACAGTCTTTTATCACATGCTACCTAAATGGCCTAGTTAACAAGACACAATGGGGACTAGCTTGAGCCCCATTTTATATGTGCTCTTAAATGGTGTAGTGTCTAGTTAGTGTCCTCTTTTAGCAGGTCTTTCAACAGATTAGATTGAAAAATAAATGATGAAGATGGGGGACTCTTTCAGTGAAAAATTATTTAATTAAAAATCGGCAGTACCAATTACAGGAGTGAAAAACCTTGCTCAGAATCTCGCGTTGTCTGCTCTGAACTACATAATATAAAATTTTTAATAACACATCATTACCAATAGGGGGAGACAAAGCCCAACTGTCGAGTAAATAACGCGCGCGCGCGCGTGTGTGTGTGTTCTTAAACCAGGAAAAAGCTTATTAAAATAAAAACTAATTATGTATTTTTTAATGGCTATTTAATATATAGTAACCTACTTATGAACTAATGAACTGTTCACCAAACATCACAGCTCCACTTATCAACTGCATGTCGATCATTGAAATGGGTTTAAAAGCATTTTTAAAAGATGTTACTGTAGTTAAATGAGATGAGGTTTTGTTTTAGTATACCTCTATGTTTCTATTTAAGCAATCTAGCACAACAGGTGTGTGCCGTCCTGCGATTAAACAATGGCTATATGAGGTCATACTATTAATAATACGTTTAAAGGACGGCCCTTTATTCGCTTCAGTGAGCTTTGATATGACATCACATAGCCCACTGAAATGAAATGCTGGACGATCCTTGCCATTGTTAACACACAATAAACGACACAGTTATGGGTTACTAAGATGCTGGTTAACATTTAATAAACAACAAAAACAAAGCATGGCAAATAACAGCTGGATCAGTAATCCACACACGAGGGCGGGGCAGACTGCTTTCAACCAAACAAATGGTTACACGAGGGCGGGGCAGGGTGTTTCTCTGTAGGGTGATTGCAGTCAGGGAAGTGCTTTCCCCTTACAGAGAAACACCCTAAATGTTTACACAGGGAGGCGTTGTTTAGCGTAACCTCCAGGGGGTGCTGTTGTGGGTGCAGTTATTATTTTTACACAGTATAACTGTACTGTTAGAGCTGGGTAGATGCTGTGATTTCCACAATTTTAGCTCAGTTTCAGAAACGTTAAATATTACTGTATTGATTACTGTATTGGCATAAACACAACTACCATGCAGCATGATTTTTGAAAGGGGGAAGTCTTGCTGTAAACCATTTGTTATGGCAAGGCTGTAAAACATGAGCATTACAATCCCCAGCCCTAGTCTTGCTGAAAATAATTTGTATATATACAGTATATACAGTATATACACCCAAACTTCCTAAGCACACTAGTGCTGTCCTATTCGATACTGCGCAGCAACATATTGAAAACATAAAACGGTTCATAAAAAAGAGGAAAAAGTTTATGATTAATTTATTACAAACTTCTAAAGCACGGGGGAAGTTAAACTGCCATATGGAAATGTGGAAATCGAGAATCAATGATTTAAATAAACGGGGACATATTAACGAATAATCAAACGTAATACAGCAGCCAAAATAGCCAGTAGTCAGACAGTTAATACGTGGAAGAGGCGGGTTCTGTAACCGGAGTCATCCAATCAGGTTATCTTTAGTCCATTTCGGCAAGAGGTTTATGAATATGCATGCGGGAAGAAACTGAACAAGACAATTCGTATTTACTTTGTTGTTCCGGTAGGACAGACTGGTGGGAAAGTATCTAGATGATGATGATGATGATGGTGATGGTGGTGGTGGTGGTGTGCTCTAATTAATAGTTGACCACGGATTTGTCAATCTTAAACGCGCTGAAGTGGGCTCGCGAGCATTTGTGTACCTCAACATTGTGTTAATTAAGGTCGGATTTCAAATCTAGGGCCTTTTTCAGTTACAATTTCTTCACTTTGTGGTTTGAACTTGATTTACATCAGCCACGCTGTGCTAGTCCGTGCCGTAACTATATTTATTATTTATGGAATGTATTGATCCAATAATATTTGTACATTTTTGATAACGTGGAGACCGTAATTCGTCTCGTACAATAATTCTATTGCTTAGGGAGGTTTCGCATATGTTGTATCTGCTTGAATTACAAAACGGATTTAAATCTATATATATAGATTATTTGTTGTTGTGTTCTATATTCACAGTAAAGAACCGTACCTTAACGTTTTATACAACACGTGTCTTTTTTTCTCACCATCTAAATATAAGTTTGGACAAAGTCCAATTAAGTGGTCAATCTTAATTCAAACCGTTACAGTGTGTGCCTGTTTTTTTTACCACCATACCGGAATAAAACAAATAATTTAAAAAAAACAGTTCAATTTTGCGGTTGATGATTCGCCAGGAAGTTAATGAAATAGCGTCTCTGCTGTCTTGTGCACATCTTCAAGACGAGAAGCGGAACATGAGCAGGTATACCATCTACAGCCTGTTGGACTGTGTCTACGGGGGCGTGGACCCCAAGTTTGAGGGAAATGGGGGGCCCGAGTGCGCGGCGTTTCTCTCCTTCAACCAGCGGCTTGGCGAGAGCATTGTTATCATCTTGGCATCCGCCATAGAAATCGTAATAGCGCTGAGGAAAATCCAGCAGTGTAAAGAACTGAAAGAAATGACCAAGGCGGTGTGTGAACACAAGAAAGAGGAAAGCTTCGGAAAGAACCTGCTGCTGGTAGCGCTGTGTCTCACCTTCGGCGTGGAGCTCGGGTTTAAGTTTGCCACCAAGACTTTGATCTACCTGCTGAACCCTTGCCATGTTGTCACAATGGTGCAGGTATGTGTGATTTGAGTCAATTCTCTGTCTTTAAAAAAAAAAAATTCTGTGCACGTTTTTTGACAAGGAGGCATTCATTCGCCTTGTGGGTGCTCTGTACAAATACACTTCAGTTTGCCACTACACTAGTGTTGTTGTTGTTGTTAGAATGGTATGCGCTATAAAGATTGCCTGCACGAAATGTCTCATTGGTTATACACGCTGTACAGCTTTTATAATTTATAACATAATTTAATAACAGGAGAAAAGTGTGTAACACATATCTATATACATCCCATGCCACCTTTCCCCAGGTTTGGCAAAAGACAGGATGGGAGGGTGAATCTCTGGGTAGAGCCCCACAGTCCTGTCTTTGGCTTTACTTTGACTGATCCTTAAGAGACCATAATAACCAGCTGAATCACACATTCTGTGTGGAAGAAAGAGGCTAAATGCAAGTTCCATTCCAGTAATGTCAGTGTAAGATCAGCTGTATTCCAACTGAATCCACATTTAGCTCTTTATTCACTGGATTAGTAGTCCAGTCACAGGGGAGTTCTGCTTAAGTGCAAACTGTGCCATCATTCGCAGACTTGATTGTTTCCTGAATGTTTAATCAGCCAGTCATTCTAAATAAATGAATGCACATCCCTGTCAATTGTCCAGGTTACTGTCTAGGAAACAAAAAGAGCAGTGGCTGAGAATGGAGGGACTCGTGAGAATGTCTGTGTATGCTGAGGGTCAAGCAGTGCTTTCATGACCCTGGTTAGCATGCAGGGACTGCTCTTTCCACGCTTGTGTGGACAGTACATGTTGCCCCACTGCATGCATTTAACTGCCAGCACCTCCACTCTATTTACAAGAGCATTACCTGTTGTTGACTGTAAACAGAGTATGATTTCAAAGGGGAAGGGTCAGTCACATTGATTCCGAAGGAAGACGAATGCTGTTAGTCAGAGCTGCCCAGCATTTTCAGTTAGGAGAGCCGTGACCCAGGACCAGGGCATTCTCATAAAGCCATGCAAAGAAATATAATGTTACAAAAAAAAGGTATGTTTTTTAACCAGACTGCAAAAGGCACAGGTTCAGTATTTATAGGACTCGCTGGTTCCAGGTGTATTCAGTGCAGGTGCTCCTGTGTGGAGTGCAGGGTGTATTTATAGGAGCTCGCTGGTTCCAGGTGTATTCAGTGCAGGTGCTCCTGTGTGGAGTGCAGGGTGTATTTATAGAAGCTCGCTGGTTCCAGGTGTATTCAGTGCAGACTTCCAGGCTAAGCATCTGCTACTTATTGGAGGACAGCGGGCTCTTCAGTGCTTCAGAGCAGCGGTGAGGCAACATTCAGATTGGGTTGGTAATGAGGGTAAAATAAATGAATGAAAGCAGAGGTTAATGTAAACGATACTGTAACTGTGCTTCATTCATTCATTCATTCATTCATTCAAATACCCTCCATTTATGTCCCTTGGGTTACGCTGGAAACACTGTGTAATGCATCCTATTGATTTTCCTATACATGTAGCCTACAGTATACAAATCACTTGAGCAACATGTACTGTAAGTATGCTACTCTACACACACGGGTTCAATTACACTTTAGATTTTTGGTCAAGCTGCATTTTCTCACACACAGATGCGTGCACTCAGGCACACCTCCCCCAAAGTGTGGGCTGGGTGTTTATCGTGCACCAAACAAACCACTGATTCACAGCCTCTTGCCGTGTTTTTCCAGTTTTTGTTGGTTGCAGGCACCTGTACTGCACAGTATTAGTACTGTAACATGCGCTGGACTGCACAGTATTAGTACTGTAACATGCGCTGGACTGCACAGTATTAGTACTGTAACATGCGCTGGACTGCACAGTATTAGTACTGTAACATGCGCTGGACTGCACAGTATTAGTACTGCAACATGCGCTGGACTGCACAGTGGCAGACCTTTAAAAAAAAAAAAATAATAATAATAATTGATTCCTGCTCTGAACACTGCGTTAATGTAGTGGTGGAAGGCAGAAATTTGTTTTAATCAATATTGCAAATTACATAAGTTAATATGTAGTTGACACTGTATCTTCTAGCATTTTTGTCAGTTCTAGTCATGTTTAAATCGTGTTGCACCATGTTTTTTTTTTTTTTTTTTTTTTTTTTACAGTTAAACCATTACCTATTAACATGCTCAGCCCTGATTTCCCATGATTAACCATTGCTAGATCATGCTTGGTCTATGGCACAACAGCCAAACCATGTTAAACTCACACACTGTATTTAGAACAAAACATGCTATACCAGTCAAGGTCAGCAATGGGACCATGGGTTACCCAGTGTCTAGTGTGTATGAACAGCTAATACATTTTTGTAACTATTAAACTTGCAAAGTGAAGTTCAACATAATTTACTCTACAGTAAAAGAGAAACAATATAAAATAAGATTTAAAGTGTGTTTATAAGTCCTGTTTTTGATTTGTCTGTGAATGAGTCATATATTCTTATTGCAGTACAGTGCCTGCCAAATAGGGCCCCATGTCCAGTTATTTAATTGTGTTGTGTCTCAATGCACCCATTCAGAAACGTTTCTTTAGGAGTGCCAGCGGAGGGCTTTTTCAGCAGCAGTACAGTATGTGTTTGTTGTTGAAGTTCAGAAAGGATGTGACTCATAATCCAGAGTAGCCCTTTCAGAGCGTAACCTTTATCAGAACCGTTCAACAAGGGGGTTATGACACTGTCAGCCCCGATCAGGATCCCCAGCATGGCGCGGGAGCAGTCGAGAGGGATCTGAGATCCAGACTTGGAAACGTGTCGCAAGGGCTAGATTTAACATGCATCTTAGCTAAGAAGTAACTTGCCACTTTTTTCTTAGCGGAAATCGCTGGTAATTAATTCATGTTTGTTATGTTTGACGAATGCTCTGTTGTGATTTCTGGGATTAGGGTTCCCCTGCACACTGGAAGGGAGAGCCGAGGGACAATAGCATGATCAGGGGACCAGTGGCTTTCAAAACACACTAAAGCAAGTACTGTAGATTATTGGAATGATTTGGAGCTTGAGCATTCAATTCCATTCTTCATCCCTTTTAACTACATGACAACTCCTGTAGGTCAACCTTCATGTTCAGACATGGTCCCCCTGAGTGTGTTTCGAGCCACATTCAGGTTAGTGTGTGATCAACACAGTTTACTTGGCAAACCAACCACACCGAGTCCACCTAAAAGAGGTGGAGTAGTCCTGGTTTGTTTGGCATTTCGGTTTGGTTCACTTGCTGTGTGGTTGATTTTGTACCCCACTGATTTTATTAGATCATCCACTAACACTCAATAGAGCTGAGTTTAGATACTAAAAGAAACATAATAAATGACAAACATTTCGACCAGAAGTCTTTTTCAGTGTCTTCAGTGTTTGTCATGTATTCCGTTTCTTTTAGTACTTAGTACTTCTGGATTTTATTAGCGTAGTACCAGGGTATCTACTTGGGTTTGGGGGTGTGAGGGGTTACCATACAGTCCATTAACTCACCTGCATTCAGTGATTAAGAGGATAATTACAGTAGAAGTTGTAAACACAAATGTGTGCATTGTATAACACAATTTGATTGACAGTATTTCCTGAAAACCATGTTAATACCCAGTACAGTACTTTCTTAACAATGCCCTGATAAGGAAGTATCCCAGTGAAGGAGCTCACTATACTAGTCAATCCGTATTGCTAAGTTAACTGCTAATATCTCAGACCATTTGAAATGCACACTTCATATTTTCAGTGCTGAGGAAATGTTCTTGTTTTGAGAGGTATTGGCTTCATATTTGGTACACAACTGTGCTCTAAGATTCTTTGCATTTGATCGTGGGTCTCGTGCAAGAAAAGTTAACGGTTTGTCAGTGATTTTGCAAAGCTGCCTCCACCACGCTTTGAAAACCTTGTATTCGGAGACCATTTTAGATACAGACTTCATATTTTGAGGGTTGTATAAATCCTTTATATTTCTCTCACAGAGTAATGTGGTGTCAAGCAGGCCCCGAGGGAAACTTGCATTTTTAGAAAGGGGAGTGCACACAAGGTGAAACTACAGAAGAATGCAATAAACGGATATCAAGTAATTATATTTTAAGCTGAAATTTCATACCATTGTAAGAAAATAAATGTGGGATCTTCTAGACAACTGTTCTAAACTGGGCCAGAGCCAAATACCTAGAAAACCTAGAATTTGTGTGATTTATAAAAATCAAACATCGAACAGTGCATGTGAGTCTGTAAAAAAAAAAAAGGTAAAATATCTGGACTTTCAGGTTGGTATCATATCAATACAACCCTGTGGAGGTGATTGTATGAAGCGCGGTATCGTTGATGCAGTAAATGTACAGTATACCAGACCTGTGAGCCATTGCTATTCCTCCTGTCAGCTTTGTCTTTGAAATATTCACAACTTTGCGAGGATTTTATTACAGAAAGGTGAGAGCATCAATTTCAATATCTATTTATATTTCCTCATTTAATTTATTTACAAAAGGAACTGGGATTAATTACTCCCAGCTCTCAGTGGCAGGATATCATTCCTTTAACGTAGCATGCCGGTTTGTATAAAGCTATCCTTAGTGGCAATTTAAACCGCAGTTCAGCCTTAACGTTTATTAACTGGTGTCAAAAATGTGCTGTCAAGTATAGGCGCTTGCCTTAGTGTACAGTGTAAACCAATGTATATCTAGCCTGGAATACATTTTTGTTATTCCACTTTAGTTTCAAATGTGTCTGCTTCCATTCCAATCCAGTGGTGTGCTGCTGAAATTGAGAGCCCGAGCTCAAGGTTCTCTCTAAAAGAGGGTTGTGAAGAGGCCAGAAACAGGGTTGGAAATGAATCCGCGTCGTAGCGTAGGCTTCGACAATTAAAAATTCATTGTTTTATTCATATGGCGGCGCTCGGCCAATTGTGCGCTGCCCCCTGGGAACTCCCGTCCACGGTCTGCAGTGGAATAGCATGGACTGGAACCGGCAACCTCCATGCTATAGGGCGCATCCTGCACTCCACGCGGAGCGCCTTTACTGGATGCGCCACTCGGGAGCCCCCTAATCACTGTTTTCTAAGCAAAAGAAAGAAAAGGATGCTCATTAGATGTTTAATATTCTCATAAATCATAGGAAGAGGTGAACTATCACTTGTTAGAAAACAGGTTTTGCAGACCCGATCAGCACCAGACAGTGATGAATCCATCCAGTGATGGAATAAAGACGGAGATGCCTTTTGACAACAAGAAAACCTAAATGTTTTTATTTTAGATGATGACAACTTTGGTAAATTAACATTTTCAAAGGAAACCATATTGAGAGCTCCACTGGGCTACTGAGCCTCATTTTAAAATACTGTTTTGATTGTTTAGATTATAACAGCCAGGTAAAATTATTTTCAAACAAATTAGATACATATAGGGAAACCATAACGAGAGCTTATTAAAAAAATGAAGCCTTGCATCTTCAAAATGTGTTAAGGAACTGCATTTGCTCAAAGCACATTTCGCAATTTGATTATATCGCTTTACTCAAAGACTGAAGAAGCTGCCTGTTCTTTTCTATTTCGTTCTTTACTCGAAGACTGAAATAACCTTTCATTTCGTTCTTTGATCATTTTTAAATGCGCAAATTGCGAAATGGTTATTTTTGTCTGTGATTGACCGTATCCTGGCTGTAGACCTCCTAGGACACAGAGTTTATATCACATTGTGCCAGGACAGGACAGGACAGGAGGCACTTATAAATTGTATACAATAGTGGGCTGGCGTAAGAAGACCGCTACAGGTTTGCAGCCTGATTGAATTATTTACTACTACTCTTGGCAGTGTAGCAATATATTACAAAGGTGCCTGGTGAGAGGGGTCAGATATACTCCAGCAAGACATGTTTAGATTTCAGTCAAGCGCCTCTGTGTTACACACAACCATTGTTTAGGCCTACACCCTGGCCAAACAGACAGAGGCAACACACTCAGACTTTCCAACACTCCACTGGAACATTTCCTCCACAGTTGTTATTTATTTATTTATGTATTTATTTTTTTATTGGGTGGAATTAAAACTGTTAATCTTTGACAAGTCTGATGATGGAAAAAGGTTGGCTGTTTCATTAAATAATGATATCCTAAAAATAGAACACTCAGTTGTAGGGTAAACAGAAATACTAAAAGAAATCACTTTGCAATTGTAAAATGCAAGTAATTGTTTATGTCTTAAGACAGCAGTTCTGAAGAAATCACTTGTGAAATGCAAGTAATTGTTTATGTTGTAAGACAGCGGTTTTGAAGAAATCACTTGTGAAATGCAAGAGGGTTCCACCCCCAGTTTGAGAACCAATGCTCCACACATTGTATCTGATGCATTTTTCAAAATGTATATTTTATTTGCACAGTTAATGTCTGACTTTAATGTACATTTCTGTCTAGCTCAGTACAAGCAGTGTGATAATGTGCTGTTCCGTTACTCATTAACACACTGCAGTGTTACGCTTGATGCTCTTAGTTTTGCTTGAAGTATTTTTGCTGAGCACAGGCAGCTGGATATCCAGTTTGCAAAATGTGCATAATTACTACATTGAGTTGCTGCCGGCATTTCCTATATCAGAATCTGTGGTACACTGTATATGATGCTATCAACCAGATACTATCAGCTGGAAAATATTGTACAGATCGCTGAGTCACAGGTGGTGTACCAAGCACAAAAACAAAGGCAAACATATGGTAAAGTCTTGATTATGAAATGGAAATGTTTCTCCACTCTCTTCCAATACACTCAGTATGGCTTTGGACAGGTTCCTAATTTTTGCGGGCATTACATTTTGATATATTTTGAATAGTTTTAAAGTATTAACAATATTTTTAAGCAAAATACTAAGCTATGTGATACACAACCTTTAGTGCAGGGTGCTTCAATAGACGGCCCGCGGGCCAAATCCGGCCCGCGAGAGCCTTTTTTTTGGCCCGTCAAGCATCAGCTGTCCTTCGTTACAAAAGCTGAAATTGCTGATACGCAAGATTATAAGGTCACCGCTGTCTACAGGGTTTTTTTGGCAGCCTAATACAGGAACAAGTCAGCTGATTGGCCAAGCTTTAATTCTGATGAGCTATCATTTTGGCATGCATCATAAATCTCCGCCCATTTGCTTAGTTTTAGTGCCTCATTGGTTGAGCAGTGAGAGAAGGCTTCGTGCAATATGAAAACAGCGGTAGTAATATTATTTTCTTCAGTGCGGTGAAACTATCTGAATATTCTTACAAACATTGCTGCACATTAATTTGAAGCCAAAAATCCACGTCTGTGTCTAAAATGGCAAGTGATGTGTGGGATTAACATAAAAAAAAACAACAAAAAAGTGATGCTTCAGATTTAGCAAGCAAGTCAGAATCGGGCGCAGGTGCAGGTAATGCACATCACTCGAAAATGCTTCACACTTTCCAGACAGTGCTCAAACTAGCAAGGTAAATGTTATGTATAGTGATCAACGTTTTGTTTTGTTGTGATCCTATTTTCTGTTATGAGGAGAGTAATAAATGAAAACCAAAATGGTGTTTTTCTTTCTTTGTACAACGCCCCCTTTTCCACATACATTTTTTGAAGAGTTTGTTTAAGTTAAATTTGACAGTTTTCACTTGCATACACAGCTTAGAAAAAAAGTAAACCCCAATAATGCTTTTACTTCATGAAAATGTGTCATTTGCCACTTTGTTTATTGCAAAGAAACTACAATGGCAGGGATAAAGAAATGAAAAAGAAAAAAAAGCAATGTCTACTTATGTACTGTTTCTGCCTAAAATACACACGTGAAAAGTGTATAATTTTAAGTTTGACATCCTCTGCTTTATAGTTAATTCGGTGGAGCAAAGTAAAGCCTTCACAACCTATTCTGGAATATTACAGTTTTACATATTTTAGGATAAATAGTATTGGAAATTGCTTTTAATTTTGTAAGATTTATCTGGGAATTGTGCAGCATGTGATTGGAACAGGAAAGTGAAAGTAGTTTTTGTATTAATTTAACTTAAATACGTTTGGAATGTACTTTAGCTTAGGTATTGTGTTAAGTTATATGATTGATTAACTTGTTAAGTTTGACCTGTTGTCAGAGCAATAACATTTTCTGTGTTTTTTTTTTTTTTTAAATCTTCCAAAACACCAGATATTTGTCTCCAGCGTATTGTAGAAAGCCTTGGGAAGTTGAGAGGGGCTGCTGAATGTTTTAAAATGAGAAACAGTTTTGTTTTATGACAAAAAACACATGAAAAAACTTAAGTGCATATGTCTATATTTCCTTTATTTTTCATAAGATAAACTAAGTATTGTTAGGAAAATTAGCAATGTGGCCACCAGTAAGTGTTCAGTCACAGGAAATTGGCCGAAGAAACCAAGCCTGTCAAAGATCTTTTATTTGGGCTTAAAAAAACCTGTTTGGCAACAGTATGAAATGCACCTGCGGCCCGCCTCTGTTTACTGTCATGCCATGTATTTAGTTTAGAAACTTTTCATTTACATTGAAACACATCGGAGCTTGACCATGCATATTTAGACACCGTGCTACACTTTTAATCAGGCGCTTAGTAAGATGCTTATACAACATAAGTGCTTTCGTTAGTTAACTTGAATGCTTGCTGTGCAGTAATTGTCAGAACATTTTCTAGTTTTAATAAAATTAAAATGAATAGCATGCTGTTTTAATAGCATTACAGTGAGATTTGTATAATTATTTGTTTGCAAGATGTCGTTTGAATATTTGTATTATTAACGGTGATCTTACATTGTATCATATTAAGTAGTTATTTCTGAGATGTATTAGTTGACTGGTGCAAGTGCAGTGCTGATATGTTTTGTTACTGATGTAAAGTGTGATTGGATAGTCAGATTTTCATGACCATTTAAACAACCCCCCACCACTACGCACATCTTGAGCGCCCTGTGACCTCCCCCCAAGGTTTGGACATTGCCTTATCTGGACCACCTGAGAATGTAATTGAGTACCACTGCTTTCGTGTTCACATCACTGTTGCTAAACATTGTAACAATAACATGCATCAATATCTGATATGGGCATTCCATTATGGGCAGTGTATTACTGTGAGCTACAAACGTAGCACTTTGTAAAAGGCACAGTCTGGTAACAGCCGTTATTGCAAATGAGAATTTGTTCTCTAGGGTTTTACTTGATTAAAGAAAAGGAATGATTGATTGTTTCGTATTTCAGGTGAATGTTTTGTAATTACCAGGGATCCTAGTTTTCCACAATAATAAAAAAACAAAAAAACAGAAATTTCTCTGATTTTAAAAAACCCAAACAAAAAAAAGTGTTATTCCGCAATTAAAATAAAAGGCTAAAATTGACCCGATATTTAGAGGTGATTTGTATCATTTTCGGCATCTTTAAACAGCTTGTTGAGTAGTAAAAACTCGCTGGATACTGAAGTAATCTGCAGCTATGTTTCAGCATGAATGTGACACTGACAGTGTGCCTCGTTCACCAGAAACAGTTTTATTGAACAAGTATGTTTACTAAATTTAAAATTGCCAGTGTTGATGATTATATGATAAGTGTATTGATTTGGTTATCAAACAACCAAAAAAGTGCCCCATTGTTTTAACCACTGGCCATGTTAATAATACAGTCCATACGCTTTCAGTGTCTTAACAGTTGGTACACCTATGATTCTCTCAATTAAGCTGCATTACAGGTCATGTCTTGCTGAAATTCACCATTTCACAGCCTCATCTTTGTTCATACAGTGTTCACGATACAGATCCTTTTCACATATCCATTTGACTTTGTGTTACAAACATTTCCACCAGGCCACCAGGGATGCTTTGATTTTATTCACAGAAACTCCCATTTCAAGTTTCCAGACCTAAAGCCTCCCGTTTGTATCCTGTGTTGTCTCAGTTCTCACTGCTGTACTCTCTGTTATTGGATTACCTCATGACAACGACAGGTACTGATTGGATAACAAGCTCACCTGGGCTCATCAAGACCCTGGCAGGCAGGAAGTGAGATCAGAGCTACAGGGATTGACAAGAGCAGGCTTGTACCAACGAGGGCCCTCTGTCAACAGCTGGAACTGGAGTGGCACATAAACAAATGCTTTATATGATAAACATGAACACATGTGCTTGTTCTTCCTCTGAAAGATTCTTGTGTCGTGGTGTAGCAGGCAGTGGTGTGAGACTCCCTGTCGCTACTTAGTAAGTTGAGCTTTGGTCCACATTATTATAGTACTGCACCCACAAGTAGTAAGGTGTGAAGAATCTCTTAACCCATTAAGTGCTATTTTCACAATAATTTTTTTGAGCATTTTTAACTGGCATGTACCTGTTATTTTAATTTTCTCTTTAACTATATTGTTATGATAACTTCCTTGCATTTCTAACCTCAAAAGTCAAGTCTACATGCAATGTATCAAATTACATAAATACAGCTAGTGTTTTGATTGTGGTCTAATTACAGTAGGTCAGGTAGGCAGGGAATAAAGTCAAACATGGAAATGTATAGGTAAGAAAAGGTAGAGAAAAACAAGAACAACAGTGTAATGGTGTTACTTAAAAAAATAATTCTGAATTGAAATTGATTACAATTGAAAGGTCTGGAATCCGGGTGATTATTGTCATGCTGATGTTGTTTGAGTCCAGTGACTTGGATATAATAACCTCATTATATTAAGTGGTGTTTGTATTTGAATATTCACAACCACAGCTCTGTACGGTATTACATGGAAATCTGAAACCCATTTTCTCCATATAAAATAATCACTGAATTGTGACCCCATTCAGGAGAAACAGCCCATTGATATAAAAAGCATTTTGAATGAAATTCTCCATTCAGTTACTTAAAACACATTACAGTTTTTGTTTTGTTGAAAGATCTCAAAGGTTAAAGATGTAACAAAATATTGTGTTTGATTGAAGTTGTGTGCCTTTATCTGTAGTCATCGGTGATAGAAGATTGCTTTCAATTGGAAATATCTGTAACTTCCAGAAGCCTTCCTCAGTAAAAACTGATAAAGAAACAAAGCAGATACACATGATCTCGTGATCTCTTGTAAACATGTGTTTGACAGAACAGATAAAAGCAAAGTTGTTGATTGCGGAGCAAAGCTGCCTATTCTTTAAGGAAGTGAGTGTTTTTGAGGACAGTATTTTTTCACGTTGAACAGTTCTTTGGAATCAAAGAATACACTTCTAACCAGCTTTAAAACAGTTAACATTGTTTTTGTCACCTGCAAACATGATTTAATTATTCAAAATGTGACTTTATTTAAAATAGTACATACAGTTTTATGAAAAGGGCCTGAAATCAGGAAACGAGTGGTACTGGTTTTGCCAGGCTGAAGATTGTATGAACCCCAGTCTACAGGGACCACTTTCACTCTACATTCTCTTTGCTGCATCACACTGGGGCTCCCATGTGCTCTGCATGTGCTGTACATGATTTATAGCCTGGTATGCAATATGATAAGGGTGCCCTGGATAAGGGCGTCTGCTAAGAAATAAATAATGATGGCGGTGCTAATGCAGTGTAAATGTTTATCTAGTAAAGTGTGTGTTCTTTACAGTATCCTTAATCTTGGTTCACGTGTGAATTCCTGCATGCTTCCAGAATTCTGTGTTTGACATCAATTATGACCAAAACTGTCTGTTTTATGAAGCTCCTTTTTATGACTTCCACAGTAAACATTGAGTTGCAGCAGCATGTTCTGGTAACTACATATCAAGCCATTCTGTATATCTATTGTACAGCCTGGGCATCTCTGCTGCTGTATCACATGGCTCAAGGATGCAAATACGACTCCCTTTGCATAGTGGAATGTGGAGTTTAATAAGACACACCTGAGCTTGTTACCTATACACTGTGGCAAATTGAGCTTGTATTCAAGCCTGGACTGTATGAAACTGCTATGCAGTTGCAGTAGGAGTCTTATTTCCATCACTGAGGCTTGTGCAGAGTTTTCTTTTGATTATTTTACCTGAAGGCATGGGCATGGGTATGGGTTGTGGGTTTGTATTTATACATGTATAATGTATATATTTGAGAACATTGATTGGTCATTTGACAGACTCTTTTATCCAAAGCAACTTGCAGAGACTAGGGGGTAAACTCTTCTCCTGCAGAGTCACTTACAATAGGACCTCGGTTTTACGTCTTGTTGGAAGGACTCAGCACTAGGAGGTTACGTGACTTGCCCAGGATCACACACAGTGAGTCAGTGGCTGAGCTAGATATGTTTTTATTGTTAGATTGCATGATAAAACCCCCGAAACTGGGTAAAACATGGATTGTCTGGTCAAAGTCCGAAATGAATCATAACGATCTTTCATTTTGGGTATTGCCTGGGCAGATCTAGGAGTGCCCAACAATGTGCAGTCAAAGTCTGAAATGAGTCTCAAAGATCTATCATTTTATGTTTTCAAGGGACAGAGACAGAGCTACGATTGAAGAGCTTGTTTGACCCGCCAACCTGAGTAGTGTCACTCACTCACTCACTCACTCTCTTCTCATTCATAAAAACTACACAGGATTTCTGGTTTCAGAAAATAAGCATATATTTAAAAATGTATTTTTATTGACAACATGACTATATAAAATATATTTAATAAGATATGACTAATTTATTTTAAACAAATAATGAAATCTAGATATGTACATACACTGTCACTCCTCAGTACTCTCTCCAACTCCTAGATCGCTTGTCCTAAACACTGTGAAACGTGAATCCGCTAATCATTCATGTTCCACCCAGTAACTGCATCCATCTCTCTGATTGGACAGTTCAATACAACTCATTATTATTCTTATTATTCTTATTATTCTTAATTATTACGTTACTTATAATACTGTCCTTTTTATACGCAAGTGTCATTGGGGTTTCTATCTTAATTTTTGTTCCGATGTTGCAGGTAATATTATTGTTCCGAAGTGTGACATTTGGTTTTATATATATATATCTCGATTTCTGTCCGGCAGTTGCCTAAGTGTCAGTGGGGTTTCTCATGTTAATTCCTTGAGTGATTCGGACTCCTGAGAAGCAGTGGGTTTACCCGGGCAAAGCCGGAAACAATAACTTATTTTACTTATCCCAAAGTCAGCATATTTTTTAATTTTTTTTAATTTTATTTATTTATTTATTTTTTTAAAAAACCATTTGGATAAACAATACCAACACTCCTGTACATGTTTACCACACTCAGCACAGAATTCTGATATGATGTGAAGATTTTGGTTTCTACAGATGCATGGTTCAGACTGTATTCATCTGTGACCTGATGCAGTTAACAGGTACTCCATGGCAGCGATCGTCCTCACTGAAAGTGTACGCGCGGCCACATTGGTACAGTAACTACGGGACTGTCTGGGAACATGGCTATGCCTTAATTCCCCAAACATTTCAAATGAAAGTTTTTCTCATACTGTACGGTAACTATCATTATCGTTGGCAGCCCAGCGCAAAGGATGCTCTAGCACTGGCACCTGGGCCTCTGTTATTGGGCTCACTGGACAGTCCGTCATGATGTGTTCTCGTCTTTGTTTTACAGATTTTCCTCCTTGCTTGTCCTCCAGGCAGACTAGCAACGATCGTCTTTAGGTAAGTACTGTACTGACACCAGTACTGCCTAGTAATGTTAATCTAAACCGTCAACCACAGGCCTCCATGACCTGTGGTTGACGCCCTCTAAGATTACTTGAATACCTCACACTGACAGGAGTTTAGATTAAAGGACACATGAACTATTGGTGTGAGATGTCGTGGAAATTCTAATAAAAGGAAGAGAGACTGCGAGTTCCAAACACACAGGCCTTTATTTCTTAAGTTTGCAAACTGAAAACACTCTCAACACACAGGGTGCTAGATAATTATCGAGCAGTGTTTCAACATACAGTTAGATCAGTTTCTTGTATACCTTAAAACTGTCAGCAAGGCAGAGGGTTAGCCAATGATGATTCAGGTATTAGCATATAAGAGAAACAACTTATAACTATGCATACGTGGCATAAAACTAAGCAAGCAGATAAAAGGATGGTTGGTTTGGGTATATACGTGTAAAAAGACACGTCTGGCTCATCCTTTTATCTCACAGCCGCAGCTGCAGTGTAGGCATCTTGCGGTTACTTTAGCAAAGCATACAAGGTTATGTGAGCAAGGTTATGGGAGTACAAAATGCCAGTACATTATGTCGAGCCAATTCTATTTTCTGTAACATTTTCTATTACATTCCCTCCCTTTTGAGACTTTGTCTCAACCTTATTCAGAAAATGGATTCAAACACACACAATAGTACAAGTTAAAGCAAGATTTACAAAGTTTAACATGTAGTGTAATATGAATAAAGTGACGACCCAACGTATCCCGCTTGCAGATTTTCCCCACTATCTTAACTCATCAGGTCATCTGCCATTTTGTTGAAAGGGTCATCATTTGAATCATTACACTGGTCATCATTAGTAAGCAGGGGCATGTTTAAAACAGTGTCAACAGTTTTAGTACATAACTTTTTCACGCAGGTTATGATAAGCAAAAACAACAACAGTATCACTATGCCATATATAAACCAGTGTCAGTAATGTTCAAAGTGTTCCGTACAGTATGGTTGAGCATTGCCCACCAACCGTTGTCCGCATGTTTTCGATCATGTTCCGCACTCCATGGGTGCAAAGTTCTTTTTGTTCTGAGTTCTGTGCGATTTTCAGCGTAGCTGTGGTTTGGCCTCCATGACCTGTGGTTGACGCCCTCTAAGATTACTTGAATACCTCACACTGACAGGAGTTTAGATTAAAGGACACATGAACTGTTGGTGTGAGATAAAGATTGGGGATGTGAAAAGTGGATAATCTGGGGGGTGGGGTTCAAACGTAATGTTGCATCAACTGCAATATCTTAGCTTTATGCAACTTCCTGCTATAATCAGTTCACAGCTTCCTGCTTGAGTGTTAGACTCTCTCCTGTTGGCAGTTCTGCAGAGTTTATTATGTGGAGAAATAAACTCAACCCTGCAATTAGCAAGAGCCCTCATTTCCTTACGTGTTAATTATACAGCATGCAGGTCTGAATGTTTCAGTAATTATTTACTATTTTTTTAAATACTGTAACTGTAAGTGTTTGATAGGGGTGTTTACATGACTGTCTGTGTTTTTTTCATGGTTTTGAAGGAGAGTTTCATCTTGTTCTGTAACTGACAGCTCATAGGCTTTGTACTCAAGCACCATGTCGCTCAGGAAGTTCTCACTGCAGAAATCTCTCCAGTCTGATTTAGCCCATGCCTGCCTTCTCCATAGGGACTGGCCGCACACAGCCCAGCCCAGCCCAGCGCTCGACCAAATTATCACAACCTGAGCAACCAGCCGATACAGCAGGTGTGAAAAGTTGTTTTTCGCACACCGTTTTCTGATACAGCACTCGGGTAGACACAATCAATTATTTTGTAATCGATCAAAGCCCAAAAGGTCCCGTATTCCCCAGATCTTTCCCCAGGAGGTTCAGCAGAGGCAGTGGCATGGTGAGCCTCCCACACTGACTCCATTGAGAGCGCTTAGAGGCAGAGAGCAGGCACCATTCCCTGTGGCATTGCCAGATTGCCCCTCTGTGAGAATGAGCCACTTCAGGAATCACATGTGGGTGAAAGAAACAGTTTAAATCAGTAGGTAATCATGCTTTGACATCTGGAGGCCTTTCTCATTGTAGTCCAAAACTGAACGATTGTGCTGTGGCTGTCAGCTTTATAATACAAAGCAGTTGTTTCACACAGTAGTCGGGGTTTGCTGGTTTTCAAAGAGCCATTCAATCCCCTCATGCATTTTCAGGTAGAAAATGGGAAAATTGTAATGTTTACTACTGTATTTCAACTGTAATGTTTAATACTGTATTTAAAGGCAAAAACATTCTCTGCTTCTTGCAAACATTGCAATCAAATCTGACTCAGATTGTGGTCAGTATTTGTTCTTACTACCTTATCTGTGTGCTTTATAAACACAAACTGTAGCTCGGATAGCGGGCTGCTTGTTGGAGGAGAAAATTAATATGCAATAATCCAAAATCTGCAGCTGATCCTCTTAAACGTTTCCCTTTGCAGTGTTCATCCTGCCCTCGGGATGTTCAAACCTGGGATACATGAAACCAACTGCAGTCAAAGTGCTGTTCCTTTAAAACGTGACCAGGACTTCATTTCAATACACTTGGCATCTGTTAGGCCTACTGTAGTGGATATTCCACCAGAGATAAAATAGCTCACAATAATGTTTGTTACTGAACCACAAGAATACTACCATGTTCCTCCCAGATCTTTGCATACTTTGCCTAAGCCACACAAAATGAACATGGTCAGCTCCGATTTCACGTGCTTGTCCATGCTTGGTCTATGGCACCACACCCAAACCATGATTAGCTCATGCAAATTGTCAAGATAGTTTGTATGTTCAGCTCATATAAACTCATGGAAAGTCATGGAGAGCATTAGTAGCCTAGTCATGGGGTACTAAATGTCTGGATTTGGGGGGAGGAGTTTTATATGTAACTTGAAGATTTCTGGTTGCTAAAATTCCATGCTAAAAAAAACCCTTCCTCTTACTGAATCTAGGTGCTTTAAAAACTCCAACACAGGTTTACTTTGAACAGTGCTGTACAATCTCTTCATGTGTGTCTGACATTTCCAAGCGAACCAGACGAGCGTAGTGAGTGGGGCGGCCTGCTCTCATTCCTAACCCTCCCCCCTGTGGTCTTATTTAATGCCACCTTTGTGCTGATCACATGGGGGTCTGTTCTTAATAATGATTTCCCTTTGGAATGATCAGAATGATTCGTTCAGTTTGGCAGAAGCCCCTTCGATTTCATCAGTACGTGGAATTAGTTTTCATCTCTGTCCCATTCCCTGCTCGTCCACCGATTTTCTGCAACCTCAGAACCGCTGTAAATCCCTACCATGATCATGGATCGCAAGGTGTAGTTACTCCTGGAATGCAAACCATATTAAATTAGTTTGCAATCTAATTTAAATTGTTGTCTTTTCTCTATGTTGTGAAATATCGGGAATGCTTTCCAGTTATCCTTTGGCCAAGGCCTTTAGAAGTACCAAAGATCTTCTATTATATAGAATAAGTAACCTAAACGTTTTTAAGACAGCACTCAGGTAGACAAGATGAATCGATCAATTATTTTTTAATCGATTAAAGCCCACAGGTGGGATTAATTGATTATTCATGAATCCAATAAAACCCTTAGTTTAAATATGATACACGTTTCTGAGTCGATATAAGATAATACTTTGCTGCATAAATAAACCCCCAAAAATACAACTGTATAAAATATAAATATATGTGGGCAGTTGACGCCCTTGACTAGCTCAGTGTATTTGAAATAGTGATTTGAGCAGTCAGTGCATTTCAAAAAGGCACACTTGCATTACAATAGAATCGAAGCTTGTCTTGGCTGGCTGGCTCCCCAAAGTATATGCTGAATCTTGGCTAAAGTCCCGGACTTAGAAACACTGAATAAAATCTGCCATGTATCACAGAATGGTTCAGCTGAATAGTGAAATACATAAGCATGGTGTTTAACTGCTAAATTCTTTCATAGTTTACTAGATGTTAAAAATGAGTGCACTGTTTATTTTGTTCCCAATTGTTTGGTTTTTTTGTTACATTGACATCCTCCACATCTGCTGTCTATTTTCAGCATATGATTTTAATAGCTTTTTAAATGTGTTCACATGGGACAATGAGGCATGACTCAAAACTTTCAATCAGATAAAAATGACATTCTCTGATCATATTTTCCTTATTTTTTATAAGTTACTTTTCTTTTGGTGATGCATGTCCCTGGTCCTGGGGTATTTCACTTGATGAAAGCCTTGTTCTGGTGCTTGCTGCGATTTCCTGTCTGCTCATGTTTGTCCTTTCCTGTTGTCTCCAGGATGCAGGTACACATGCTCAATGGAGCGCTGTTGGCCCTTCTGTTCCCTGTTGTCAACACCAGGCTGGTGAGTAATACTGTTTGTCACTTCCCAGCTGCTTATGAACACACTTCATGCCATTGTGATCCACGCACCTGTGTGTCTTCCAGACCACTCACACAAGGAGCTTAAAGCTGCAGCACCCCATAGCCGTGTGCTGCATTTAGTGTACAGGGCAGGACAGCTGTATGGGGTGTGAGTGGAGGTTTTCTTTCTTTTTTTTTTTTTTTTTTAAAGAATGTTTTAAACAACTGTCTTAAGTGTAAAAAATATTTAAAACTGGATGGTACTTGATTGATTTGTTTGTCATCCACATGCAGCTTGGAGTCTGCAGTTTATAAGCACAGCAGATCAATCCATTAGCCAGCAGGGTCTAGTAAAATGACTTCTGCAGTCTGACTTCCTCTATTTCCAGCTAAGTGCCGTTGAATGGGATTCTGAATTCTCTTGATGGTATAACACGTACACCCAATGCAATAATAACGTAGCCTAGCTTTTCAGTGACTACTGTGCAGCATTACTGTAAGCACTGCATTGGTATATATGGATTGGCAATATCTGTGGTGCTGCAGCACAAGGAAGTGTAAGTGCTGGGAATAGGATTATTGGTGTGGAGTATTCTGTTTATTTTCAATTCTTTTTTATTTAAATATGCAACAAATCAGTAACACATGTATTGCATCTAATTTCTGGCATCCTAAGTCCTACATTACATTTTGTATGCTTATCAACTGAAACATTAATAGGTATTTATTCCACATTAAATAAGAGTCCCACTGACTTCCTTTCTCCCAGTAACAAGCCAGTCTCCAGCCTTGGCACCTGTAGTGGTTTCATTCTTACTCTATTCTGGGCTCTATAGAAATGGCAAGCGGAAACTCAGCAACAGTGTAATATGTTCTAAAGGGCTGGTATTAATTAACAGGGATCTATGACATCATTTATCAAACCCAGATACAGATCATAACGTGATGTATGGGAATGTCTCATTAATACAGTGAAGACAAGTCAGGCCTTGCAGTCTGTATTCTATAAATTAGTTTTCTACAAATGCCAAGAAAGTATAATATATTACTGCTGCTATTTTGGAATGAAAAGTAGAACTACAATACTAATCAGAAAGAACAGACAAGAAATATATTTTGCTACATAAAATGAATACTACACACTGTCAGTATTGCCCTCTTGGCACCTTGTTAATAATAATAATAATAATAATAATAATATAATAATAATATAATAATATATTTTTATATAGCACCTTTTCATAGTGGACCACCATCACAAAGCGCTTTACAGAGGTAGGCTGTGAACTGTACATGATATACAGAGTCAGTTACAATAGGACATTGATTTAACATCTCATCCGCAGGATGGAGCACAAGGAGAGTTACTTAAGTGACTTGCTCAGGGTCACACAGTGAGTCAGTCAGTGGCAGAGGTGGCGGTGACCTTCTGGTTATAACCCTTTGCCTGCTGCATGCTGTTGCTAAGCTGTACCGTGCTTGAATTGTATTGCACCTGGGCAAAACATGAAATGACAAGGGGATGTAGGATCCAGACAACGAAAATCATTTGGATTAGTGTTTCACAAATGTACTGATAAGGTGAACGTTTGTGAAATGTGCTCCCGGCTTGACTATACCACCTCATTTCAATATCATGACAAAAAATCCTGTGCTGTTACTTCTTTTTTTTTTTTTTTTTTTATTATTATTTTCTCCCCAATTTGAAATGCCCAATTATTTTTAGGCTCAGTTCACCGCTACCACCCCTGCGCTGACTCGGGAGGGGCGAAGATGAACACACACTGTCCTCCGAAGCGTGTGCCGTCAGCCGCCCGCTTCTTTACACTCTGCAGACTCACCGTGCAGCTGCCTCAGAGCTACAGCGTCGGAGGACAACGCAGCTCTGGGGTCGCTGGTGCACGGGGCGTTACTCAGCCTCCCAGGGGAATCGGAGGACCCACCTAGGATGTATGGTCTTGCAAAGCTCCAGCGTTGTCAGTTACAGCAGTCTACAGTATAATAAGCATGTAGCTACAAGCAGGAGCTGTACAAATGCTTCTTTTTAAATTCCATAGAACAATACATTCTGGATAACAAGGAGACCTGTGTACACACAACTGTGCTAACTGATAAGCACTGCAGAGCTCAGTCTGATTCTGAGACAGCCAGTGTTCTGTGAGCCCCATGCAGTAGGTCAATCCTGAATACTGTCAGGCTAATTCAGGGTATAGCGAAGTGGGTTTCTGCATCTAACCAATTTGTGATAGAAGAGAAGGTTTCGGTAACACTTTGTTCCACAGACCCTTGACAGGAACATGGAAGAATACACGTGTTAAGAATGTGCTGTTAACAGTAACAGCGCAGGATATTTTCTCATGATATTGAAATAAGGTGGTATAGTCCAGATAGGTTTGGTAGCACATTTCATGAATGTTACCACATCCTGTGTCACCTTGTGACAGTGTTAGAAATCAGTGTAATCATGTTATCCTGTTCACCTTATCAGTACTTTTGAGAAACACTAATCCAAATGATTTTATAATGGATTCTATCACCCCCTTGTCATTAATCTATTTGCCCAGGTGCAATGCAATGCAAGCATGGTACAAAGTATCTGGTAGAGAGCGAAGGACTGGAAATATTCTTATTAAACCAGGAAAACAGCATATCCCAGTCGCCAGTCTTCATTCCTGGAACCGATTTCTTCCTCACAGCAGCACACTGCCCATGTTTATGGTCTATACCAGTTGCAGTACGATAATATTCAGTTTTACGATCACAGTTCATAATAATAAAGTATAGACTGTAAACACGGACAGTAACGGGTCTAGGGGGAGCTTTAATTCACAGTTAGCCATACACAGAGGTCATTTTCTATTAGGAGGACTAGATGTAGCTGTATTTAATGTAGCCAGGAAGAGAGACTGGAATCCTTTCATAGAAGAGCACAGTGAAGAATCAAATCCCCATGCAGGCTTGGTTCCAGCTCTTAAAATGAGAGGGCCAGTCAGCAGGAGATTTCATTCTAGCCCTAAAAATGAAGCGACTCTTTGTAGCTCGAGGAGTATTGAAGGTCTGTCGACCGCTTAGTTCAGATGAGTTTTGCTGTAATTATGTAAGGAAGCCGGTATATTACCTTAATGGTAAGGTTTGATTTAGTGTTTTAGGATTCCAACTACAGTACTAGTTTAATATAACGTCAAAAGGTATTGTGCACTGAAGCGAGTGCTTGTGTTTATGTAATGTGAATGATGAACACTTAGTTGATGTTCTTGAAAGTTTCTACCCTAGATGTGAGCACAAACCCACATTATTTGGTTTGCAATGAAAACATTTCTGCCGGTTTGGTGGGTTCTGGCCTCTCTTGATTGGCTGAGCTGTTGAAGGCTATTTTATCAGAACTGCTATCTACTTTTAAAGACATATCTGGTTAGCCCACCCCTATACAGCCTGGAGTTGGCATATTACAGACTCCTGTAAGATTTCTAGAGGTGTCTGACGGGATTGAGTTCAGCCAGGAGGATTGCTCATTGCCACCAACGTGACGTTCAGGTTCAAGTTAAATTGAGAGATGTTATATTATATGGGTATTATAATATTATAATGACCTGTCTGTCTCATTTGCAAAAAACCCTGTACCACATGTTTGAAAGAAGCCTGTGCTGTGTCTGTTACATCAAGGGCAAACAACGATAAGCCCAGAGTGCATTGTGGGTGTGTGGTCTGATAGAAAAGTCCTCTCCAGCTTCAGTCAGTTACAGTCTGTAATAAACACGTAGCTGCAAGCAGGAGCTGTGAAAATGCTCAGTTATTAAATTCTTGTTGGATGCCTTATTGCCCCACCCTTAGTGTCCTTTTGCATAAAGAATGAACACAGAATATGACATGTATAGTCTAAATGCATGCATTGTGGTGCCAAATCATTTGTAAGCGTGTGCAAAATCAAGTGTCAGCTTAGCTGAACGGCCTGTGTGTCTTGTAATAATTACTCATTCCATCTAGCTTCTTCAATCAACCTATTAGGCTAATAGTTAGGAAGAAACTAGTTTCCTCTGGCCAGAGCTGTAACATATTTAGGGCCTGGGGCAGGCAGTCCTATTTGCAACTTGTTAAAACAGATTTCCTGCCTTTACGATTCAATCCTTGCATTGTCAGTACCAATCAATGATAATGAGTTTATTTTATGTATGGTCATTTTTTGTTAGTCAGGGCTGGAGTTCAGTTTTTGATGCCACAGTAAAAGCTAAAGCAGAGGTCAAGCTCTGTGCTTATAATAAGGAAGATTACATTTTGTTTTTGATCAAATTCATACTTGATCAGTAACTGCACTGTTTTAAATCAATCCCAATGTATGGGGGAGTACAGTTATCCCTAGGAGCAGACACTCCTGTTCATAGTCGGTACAGCACAGCACAGCCTAGAACCACTTTAACTAATGCATCTCTAATGAAGGTGATACAGTACGTTTTGCAGAAGAAAGAAATAGTATTGGTTCTTGGTTTCTGAAGTATCAAACCCTTTGGTATTGTGCTTAAAACACAAAGCCGTTGGGGCCATAGCTGCTAAAGCAAGTGGAAGCTGATAGGTAGAGAGGCAGCAATGTGCTCAGGGTGACCATGTCACCAGACACCTGCTGTTATTGTCAGGGCTGCAGGAACAGAATGGGATTGTGGTGGTGCTATTATCAGGGGTTGTGTTTTTCAGTATAAGGCATTGAAATGATTTAATTAGTTATTCTTGGGTATTGTTTAAGTTTGGTGTTGAAAGAGTTCAATATATAAAGGTTGTTTGCTCCATCAATGTCGGCGTGTTCCACCGACACCCAGACAATAGAACCGGCCCAGGTGCATGAAAAATGTTACTACGGCTCATGTAAAACGGATGAAAATCTGAAAACCAAGCGGTTACATCATCCTCCCCTCGCACACACTGAGCAATGGCAGTATCCATGGATACTAATGGGCAGCTTTCATCAGTACAGAGAAACAAAAATGAACTACATTTGACAGGTACTGCTTTACATTTGTTTCCCAGACGCAGTTGAACCAGCCCTGGGGTGCTGTGTGTGAGATGGAGCTAACGACAGGCCTGTGAATCTAGTTTTCAGAGGAGGAGGCAATAACATTTTGAAGGAGCTGAAATTCTTTATTTGCAACATGCATTTATGCTTCCCAGAATCCCACAGTCAGTTACAGTAGCTAAAGTGTTTGTCTACTTGACTTGTAATACGTTTAATTTCTAATTGGAGTGGTCCCCTGTGGCTTACCTAGAGAAGACACTGTAGTGTGGAGTGTGAGGTGAGTCATGCTCACAATTGCCAGTATTGGCGGGGGACCAGTGTAAAGAGCTGCATTGGCCTTTGCAGTGCTATCACGGAAAAACAGCTGGGGGTGGTTCGCCACAGCGACCTCTACTGGTCAGGGGTCAGACCAGGCCAGACAGAACGTTCACCACCAGGGTTCAGTCGCTTGGTAACATCCACTGTGAAGAGAGACGATTGGCTAGGCATAGGCAGTAGAGGCTGATTTAGTGTCATCCTGATTTGCAGTTTGCAGCAGTTAGGTGGGGATTCAAATTGGGCATTTCAAAACAATAATAATGATGATGTTAAAAGTCATGGATGAATATATAAAGCTTTGACAACAGGACATTGTGTGTTCCCACAGGCTGAATATACCGTTACCATGGTGTATCAGACACCGAACTGAATAAGAACGAAAAGGGAGGGCCTCCATAAAAGAAACAGTTTGTTGCTGTGGGGTGAGGAGGTGGCTGCATTTCAGAACAAGATGTAGCTGATTAGTGCAGATTCTGACAGTCACAGATGCGGTGAGAGATAGGGAAAGGAATGGGTTAGCAAAAAACACAGAACATCAGCATTTTTCCTTTTCTACAAAAAATATATTTTACCAGTACAGCTATGGTAAAAAGTTTAGCATCACTATTAACTAATTCTGCTACATAAAGTCGAATGAAACCTGCTGAATAATGTTACATTAACATATTGAATTACATACCGCTTTGTATTGTTCCATATACTGTACTGCTGTTTTGGCTTCCAGTAAATCGCACTTCTGCTATGTCTGCCTTCTGGGAAAAAGCGAATGCACAAAGGCAGGAACACACAGTAGTATGTGCAGTAGGCTTGGACTCTTGAAATCTATATACATATATATGTATGCATGTTTGTACAGTCAGTGTCATGTCAAATATTTAAGTATTAGAAGATGACACAAGTTACATAACATACATGCACTCCATATATCTGTCTATCCTGATCATACTGAAAAAGTTAAGTTTCTTAAACTGGCAACCTTCTGGCCCTTTAGTTATGTACATACAATAACAAGCCCTAATTTTGTGCAGCTTAAAATAAACACACCCGTGCTTAAAAAGCATGATGTGACTGTAGAATTGTTCATTCACCAAATCAAAGAAAGACTAATAAACTTTTAAAAATCACCAGTAACCCCAGGAAAGGCAGGTTGGATGAGGGTTAGTAGTCCCATTGCTTTCTGTCCTCACCATGAGCTTTTACAGAACAGGAGCACACAGAGTGCTGTGGGAATGTGACGGTTCCCAGTGCCCCTCTCCAGCAGAGAGTGTGTGGAGCCCAGAGAAGCTCAGCATCCTGCATATAATAATATGCGGTTCAAATGAAAGATCTGGGTCAAAAATTACCCAACTTCCTCATTTCAGCTGTAAGGTTCGTTTACTTCATAAAAATAATAAGTCAGTCTTCAGGTAATCGTCAATCAAATGAGTTTAATTCCGGAACCAAGCCAATCCAGAGACAGTACAGAATGCAAACACAGCAATACTGTAAATCCAGTTACAGTTCTCAGCAGATTAAATTCTGAGCAAACCAAGCTGCAGGTAAAAACCTACAGGTCTCTAAGGTGGAAAAATAATGTGTGACCAATACTGCAGGTGTGAGTCTACAGGTCTCGGAAAGATGCAGGATTCCAAGAAACTCCGAGTAACGACATACAGTTTACAGACATGGATATACAGGGCAGATTACACCCCCAGGTAATGCAATCTTCTACTCCCACCAATAAACAGTTACCCTGCCCCCCCCCCACCCCCCCTTTCTTGGAGGCATGCCAACCAGCGCCCCGTGACGACACCTTTAGCCAAAGTTTTGTGGATTATAACCAGTTTTAGTTGGGTTGATTGTGGTTCGTACCTGTGATTAAAATCAGCATTTTAAATAGAAAACAACTCCTGCAAATACAAGGGTCATCTGCCCGAGATCAAAAGGGCTCTTTGAACCATGAAAGAACCAGTTTGTTATCTTGATTCTTAAATATGCAGGCACCTTTTGCTGGCTGCAAAGCTACAGAGAGAGCCGTAATGATTTCTCACTTCGATTGTAATTGAATATCGCCCAAGGGCAGCGTGTGTAGGGAAAACAACATTGGCCCGAGAGCAGATGGGGGACGCCACATGTAACTTCAGATAGAAGGAAAGAATCTCCCTCAATTTGAACATATTGTAGCTGAAAGATAGATTTAAACCAGGACAGGACACTACCTGACAATCCTATAAGACTCTTGAGATGTTCAATCACAATAGCATGAGCAATAGTGTCACATGCTGCACTTAGATCTAGAAGAATAAGAACTGAGGGGGAGCCCGTATCTGATGACGAGAGCACATCATTTCCTACTTGCTTTCAGTACAACGGCCAGGGCGGAAACCTCATGTATATCATGTACTGCTAGGAAGGTATTGAGTTGGTTAGCTGCCACTCTCTGTAAAACGTTAAATAGAAAGGAGGGATTAGAAATAGACCTAAAGTTGTTAAGGATTTGGGGATCCAGAGTAGTTTGTTATTTATTTATTTCTTGGAAGACGCCCTTATCCAGGGCGACTTACAATTGTTACAAAATATCACAGTACAAAGTATCACATTGTAAAATACCACATTGCAGAATATCACATTACTGATAAGAGCAGTTATAAAGTACAATAAAACCAGTAGCAAATACGTGCAATAACCAGTGATGAGACAGCAGTCGATGACAGTGTAAGAGATCAATCACTGCGATGACATCACAGTTATGAGTTGGTAATGTCAGAACACTGACTTCTGACCTTGAGCCAGGTTGCTATTGCAGTAACAGGTACAGTTTCTCAACAAACAAACTCCCCCTGGCCCTAATTTATTTATTTATTTTATTTATTTTTAATGTGCTATCCACAAAACTGTTATGAATATTTAAAAAGCAGTTTTGAGCCTCAGTCTATTAGTGTTTAAGTGTGCGGCTCCAGTGATGTGCCATTACCGATTGGTATAATGTGTCTAATGTAATGAAGTCCGGAGCGCCCCTTGAGGCCTGTGTTTCACTAAAGGTCCTGAATGTTTGATCTGTTTCGCTGGTGTGGGTGGGCATTCCATCAAGGCCAGCAGTCCTGCATCAACAGGAAACAGGACAATGAGAAAAGGAAGACTCTCAGATTCCCGCTGAATCATTTCCTCAGAGTCTGAAAGTGGGCTTTTTGAGGTCTATAAAACCTGAAGAGGATTTGAAAGAAGTTACGACAAACAAATAAGAACTGTTGTTCTGCTTAGACGAGAGCGGAGTCCGGTTTTATGCCCTTTGTATCAGCAATTACCCAGGATAGGGTTCCGACTGCACACCCAGGCTGCCTTGTGACTTCAACCATCTGGGGATGTCATTTAGAAAATGGCTTATTGAATGCTGTCGACTTCAAAATAATGACATGTACATTTTCCTGTTAAGCTTTATAAACTCAGTATTCCTAAACAACAAAAACTGTTTATTGCAAACCGTTTGAGATGCCTACACCGTATTTTTAGTGGTATGGAAAGTCTGTTCAAAAGGAATATATTTAGACATGACTTAAGAGCTGAAAGGCCTCTCTTTGAGAATCTGGCGTTATTCTCGGGTACACTGGGTAATGGGTATTGCATAAGGATATTAATGTAATGCAAAATAGAACCATATCTTTGTCTAAAGAAAAAAATATATATATACAATATTGAGGAGGACACGTTGGTGTGGTCTTGTAGTAAATACTGAGCACTGCTGCTGGTAAGTTAGTTAACATCCATAACTATTAAACAGTCAATTGTCCTGAATTTAGAAATACGAAAAGTAACTTAATAAGATCAATGACGAACGTTTCGACTAGATGTCTTTCTCAGTGTCTTCCGTTGCAGTTACAGTTACCTGAACCACACGTTGTGCAAGTCATGCAGCCGTTGCCTGGTGTCACTCTACCTCTTACCAATGTTGCCATAGTGACCTGTTGCAATCCAAGCGCAGTCAGCCTGCAAATGTTCTGCATTTCCAAAGCTTGGGACAGATTGCTTCCGGTGTGCTTGTGTGTCCTCTCAACCCCATACCAGGGAAGCACAGTACTTTGCCAGTCACTGTTTCAAATAAAACTCTTATTACCTGTTGTAGCCTCTTGCTGGTAGATAATCACTTTGCTGCAGGTCAGTTTAACTTGAATTGTAATGAAGTAATCTAACCATGTGACCTGCTGCACACAAAGTGATTGAGTACCAGGAAGCGTCGGTCCTGATGCAGTGCGTGTCGCAGCATGCTGTCTGTGTCTCTCTCACCCTGTATAGTTTGGTCATGTCACACACACACACACACACAGTGCCTAAGAGATTGCTTTGCTTGTCTCCCTACAGCTTCCCTTTGAGATGGAGGTCTACTATGTCCAGCACATCATGCTGTATGTTGTGACTGTCTACCTGCTCAGGAAAGGAGGTCAGTTGATGGCTTTTGAGGAACCAGCCTGCTTGTACTTAAGCAATTTTACATTTCTTTGTTTTTCATTAAAGTAGCAGTAATTTAGCATTAGTGTAAATGGTGCACTTAAGTTATTTAATTCACTATATTTAGAGAACATGAGTTTTGCACAGTATTCAGAATGATATGTAAAAGTGAATTAAGATACAGTAGAATTTAAAGAGTGAAACAACTTTTTGGGGGTAGAGGCATTTTGAATATTATTTGCTTTTCTATTTTTAGATAATAATCCTGAATTGTTCTTGGAAATGTGTTCATTTATTCATTTCGGAAAGGGTTTGGTATCTGTCAGGGATTACAGCCCTGGTTTTGCATTGCAATATTGGTGGTGAGGTGCTGCCATCTTGTGGTAAAGTGAAGTTGTTGGTGATTGTGGAAACTAACCCTAATGTAAGTGTGCCATATAGACAGACGTCTGAATGGACAGGCAGACACCTCCCATGTATTCCCAGAATCTGATATTCTCCATTATTTAAGATCAATAATAAAATGGCAATAGGGTCATCAGTTTCAGATACATGGAAAAATGGGAAGTGAAACGTACATGACTTCATTCCCAGCAGGGATACTAAGAAACTAAGGAAGGCACTAGCTGGAAAGTTTCTCTTTACTAAAAACAGGACACTGCTACGTCATGGAAGGCAGGGTGAACTGGACTTCAGGTTGCAGTGCCCCACAGTCAGGTTGGGAATGTGTCCTGCATCCTTCCATACAATGATACTGGATCATTAAGGAAGAGGGATAGCATTTTTGTTTCTTGTACTGACCTTGATGTACAGCAGCTCCCATGTATGCTTCCAGTTCTGCTTGTGGATCGGGAGGGTTTCGGGCCTTGTTGTTGGTGTTGGTAGCTGCATGCCAACCTTTGCCTGGCCATTTTTTAGCATAATCTTCAGGTCAATACCAGTGACGGGCCGACTAATCTGATGAACAGGAGCAAGGACAAAAACTTGATCCGAAGTGTCAGGGCACTAGATGGCGCTGGACCTTGCTTCAGTAAAGCCATTAGGCTTGTCTCGCCCGCATTGTATGTATCCGAGTATAGGGCGCTGCATAGTTAACTGTACAGAGCGAAGCTATAAAATCATTAGCATATCTGTATAAAATGATAAAAGACATTATTTCTCCAATGTAGTGACTAGCTATCAGTCATGACAGCATTAAATATCATTTAGAAACATAAACTGCCAATGGATGTCATTGGACGACGACTTGTAAATATTTATTAGAAATTAATGGTCTATAAAGTGGACATTGTAATTGAATTGGATGTTTTCCACTGTTGCACCATAAATAACTTTTCATTTATAAAAATGCATTAACATTTACTGGGTCCATTTATTACCCAAGATACATCAGTCTCTGTCATGTTTATGCCAGCCTGCCTCGACCAGACCAGGGAAGGAAGCAGCCATGCAGGGCTGGTACAGTTAGGTTGGGGAGAGTTAGTGCAAGAATCTTGAAAAACAGAACATTAAAAATCTAGTGTTACACATCCCCACATAGTGATACAACTGTTTTAATAACGTATCCCCTTATTTTCATTGTTAACATCCCGACAACTTTTTATACATATAACTTCAAAGTCTGTTTCAAAGCTCTTTTCAAAATGTCCACTCTAGTGCACTGATAGCGTAAGGATTGTTGCCCACATTGTGAAACAGGTAACACAGCAATACCAATCCATGATGTGGTGCGGAACAGAAAAGCCAGAGCACTTGCTATGTTTTTTTTTTTTTAATGTATCGCTTTTCCTGCAGTGATTTAGAGCAGGGTTTTCCAATCCTGGTCCTGAGGGACCCCTGTCTCTGCTGGTTTTCATTCCAACGGAGTTCTCAATTACTTACTTGAACCCATGTTCTCTGCTCCTAAAAAGTTGCCGATTTTCAAGTTACATATAAAATGGTATAGTTAACTTGAAATCTCCAGCTGTTTAAAAGCTGAAAACAATAAAAAAAGGTCAAATTAAGCTAATGAATAGTTCAATTAAGGGTTCAATTAAGTAATTGAGAATTTAGTTGGAATGCAAACCAACAGACACAGGGGTCCCCAGGACCAGAACTGGGAAACCCTGGACTAGAGAGCAGATCTCAAACCCCTAGTGCATTAGAGCGGCCATTTTGAAAAGAGCTTTGAAACAGACTTTAAAGTTGCAAGTTTAAACGTTGTCAGGATGTTAACAATGAAAAGAAAAAGACAGCTGGACAGTGTTGGATCTGGAGATATGCATAGAGGTGGACTCAGAGCGGGTCATTTAACTGGCTTGGGTTGACCTAATTGAATACGTACATATAGATATTATGTAGTCCTGTTTAAGGCTGTTAATCTGCGTTTTAAAAGAAGCTTAAACCTTGTGTAAATGGCCGTGTACTTCACATGCACACAGTGGTGCAGCACGTACGCACGCTTCACATGCACACAGTGGTGCAGCACGTACGCACGCTTCACATGCACACAGTGGTGCAGCACGTACGCGCACTTAGCATGCACAGTGGTGCAGCACGCACATACGCACACTTCACATGCACACAGTGGTGCAGCACATACACACACTTCACATGCACACAGTGGTGAAGCACGTACGCACACTTCACATGCACACAGTGGTGCAGCACGTACGCACACTTAGCATGCACAGTGGTGCAGCACGCACACTTCACATGCACACAGTGGTGCAGCACATATGCACACTTCACATGCACACAGTGGTGCAGCACGTACGCACACTTCACATACACAGTGGTGCAGCACGTACGCACACTTCACATGCACAGTGGTGCAGCACGTATGCACACTTCACATGCACACAGTGGTGCAGCACGTACGCACGCTTCACATGCACAGTGGTGCAGCACGTACCCACACTTCACATGCATACAGTGGTGCAGCACGTACGCACACTTCACATACACACAGTGGTGCAGCATGTACGCACACTTCACATGCTTCCATACATCTGAGAAACCTCTTCTCCGTTTGGGATGAAGCTTGGTATTAACATTATTGAGCATTGAGTTATTGGGATTATTCGATTCTGGGGTATGTGGGGGTGCCTGTCTGTTTTTATATTTGCCTATCTGTATGGACACACATATCTGAAAACCCCACATATTAAATTGTAATGTGACTTGGTGTTAACATTATTTGCGAGACTCATTGGGAGTATCAGATTGTGGGGTGCCTGTCTGTACGTCACGCTTTCATTTCTACATGTATCTTGATAACATTAGACATTATCCCACATTCTGTAAATCAGTCCTGTTTAATATACGGTACCTCAATACTGCTGGAACATCTCATTTGCTTTATTAATGACTTCCAGGTCTTAAGTACCACTTGTCAGTAAAATGTTCCATGCCTTGTTCAACACTATCTTGTCTGGCCATCCCATTTTTGGGCTTTAAATCTGAATTGACAGTCTTCTCGTGGATGACGTACTTGTACTCATGCAGTGAAAAGGTCTGCTTGATTTTCATCTTTGAATTTTACTTTTGTATTCTACTTCTGTTCCCACTCACAGTATTCAATTACAGAGGTTTACAGTGCATCAACATACTAGAAATGGAAAACTAATTGGAAGATCCTCATAAAACATTTTCTGTAAACGTTTAGAAAAATACTGTGTGGGTTTTCGGAGTTTGTTGAAACATTGAAACCTTCCCAGGCTTGGTGCAGTTTCAGTTGTGTTATTTACATACAACCTGCATTTGACCTGAGGGCACGAGAGCGCCCCCCCTCTCTGCTTAACAACAAAACTGTCGCTATAGAGAGACAGTGGGAGCCGGGGAGGCTTCGGCTATTTGTGTTTTATTTTGCCCCACAGCAGTGTTTGAAACCGATATTTAAATGAGAGACAATGCAGTTCATGACACATTTTATAATTGGCCTTTCTGTGGCTCAGTGATGTGGGGAGATAGTAATTACTGAACGTTGTGGAAGCAGAGTGCTGGAGTGGGGCTCGGCAGCACAGCAGGCTGATTCACTGCATACAGGCTGAATGCCTTTCCTCTCCTGGAGGCTTCATACTTCCACAAGCAGTCATGGAAACGGCTGTGTTTGTTTCTCTGCCTTGTCCCAGAACTACAATAGCCAGTAACAGGGTGAGCCAACTGCATTTGGAAGTGGAGGGTACTGGGTGAAAGCCCCTCTGCATTCCTCCCAGCATGCTCACTGCTCGGCTATGCTTTCTGGGAGGGACGCCCGGCCCCTTTGGACTGTATTGGGGAAGCTTAATTTAAAAAAAAAAGGAAATCATGCCCACTATATTTACTTTAATTATTGAATGTATTTAGAAATGCTTAGGCTTTTTTAAATTATAAAAATAACAGTTAGCTTATGTGACAGGTACAGAAATATAGGGTTTAGAAACCCGACAAACTCACCTACTTCTGGGTCTGCTAAAATAGCCATAATGTCTGGTGCTGCAATCTAGTGTGAGTCGAGGGAAGTGCATGAAACGCAGTTGGGATTATTGCTTGGCATAGTAGTTTTCAGTTTAAATTCAAATCACTGGGGCAAGATGTATTGTGGTTGTTTTTCGAAAGTGTTTGGTGTGAGCCGTGGTATTGAAGTCTGTTTCCACTGCAGGCGTGTACACGGCAGAGCCTCTAGGGGATTTCTCGTGGGCTCTGCTTTCCTCTGGCCTCCTGTTCTTCTATCACTTCACCTTCCTGCAGACCTTGGGACTGGTAAGAGGAACAGAATGACTCAAACACACTGTCCACCCCAGGACAAAATACATGCATACGTGTTATTGAGTGATGTGTTTTAACAGCTATTCTATTAGATCCTAACTCTGTTTCTGTAGTAGGGGTAAAACTTTATATACTATAGCGGTACCATAGATTCCCTTGAATTGTAATTTCATTGGTTACAGTAAGGATGGTCAGGTTAAACGCTTGGCATGTAAATATTTATGTAATATTTTTAGTATTCGATACTTTGTCTGCATTGCTTACTAAGTGGGGAGCACTTGTATATATGGAAATATATATTGAAGTAGCAGTTTATATATTTTATTATTTATGTTCATATTTTTCACATTAAATCAGCATATATGATTATTATTATTTATTTATTTATTTCTTAGCAGACGCCCTTATCCAGGGCGACTTACAATCGTTAGCAAAAACATTTCAAGCGTTACAATACAAGAAATACAATAAGAGCAAGAAATACAATAAGAGCAAGAAATACAATAAGAGCAAGAAATACAATAAGAGCAAGAAATACAATAACTTTAGTTCAAGTAAAGTACAAGTTTGACAAACCACAATTCAATAATACAGCAGGTACTAGTGATAGTTACATCAGGATATGATTAAATAGTGATAGTTACATCAGGATGTGATTAAATACAAAGTACTACAGGTTAAAAACTTGGCAGATTACAGTATTCTGAAGTACAGGATTAAATGCAGTAAAATAGGGGCTGATAAGAGCAAAATAAAGCACATTTACATGAAGGGTGATAGTGTCCCAGGATACAAACAGAGGAGTTCTACAGGTGCTCTTTGAAGAGGTGAGTCTTAAGGAGGCGCCGGAATGTGGTCAGGGACTGGGCAGTCCTGACATCTGTAGGAAGGTCATTCCACCACTGCGGAGCAAGGGTGGAGAAGGAGCGGGCTTTGGAATGTATATGTATATGTAATATTTAATACTAAAATGTATATGTAATATTTAATACTAAATATAGAGACAGAAATGCATTTTCTTGATTTTTAAACTGTCTAAATGACTGCGACATGGATTTGTGTATAAGACACTTGGTTAACGTTTTAAAATGAATAAACAGCCCTAGTTGGACGCCTCTTGTCCAGTCCTATGGGTAATCCCTATTCCTCCTCTTTCGAGGTGACCGAAGTGAATCTGAACAATATGCTGTGCCCGGCGGTGTCGGACCCCTTCTACGGGCCCTGGTACCGGGTGTGGGCGACGGGACACCAGACCGCCCTGACGCTGCTCCACGGGAAGATCCTGACAGGGCTGTTCCACTGCGCCGTGCCCTCCTACCAGTACCTTCTGGACGGGGTCAGACTGAGGACTAAGAAAATCGACTGAGCCTTGGTTGGCTTCCACACTTTCATGTAGAAAAGAAAAAACAAACCATTTCACTAGCCAGTATTGCTTTACAGATTGAGGGTGTTTTTATTTAAACTCGTTTATTTGAGTCAGTAAACTCGATGCATCACTTCCTGTGCTAGAATACTGGCACTGGGATTATTTTTGGGGGGGTATGTTCTTGGTAGCGAAAGGAGTATTGTTTTTGAATGTGCTTTTAAAATGACTTGCAGCAGTTCACTTTTTTTAATGGAAGTCAGTCTTACTGTTCAGAATGCTCTCTGCAGTTTTTTGTTTTGTTTTTGTTGAAACGTGAACTGGGCCAACATTCCATGGAGGGGTGCTGTAGCCCCAGTTGTTTTTTATATATATATATATATATATATATATATATATATATATATAGTTTGCTACTTAGTTTTCGTAAAAAAAGAAAAAGGGGCATAGTTATTTTCGAGCTCTATAGAGACAATGTATTAAACATGACATGGATGACAATCCTTTGCCAGTTTGAGAAGATGTGCGCCAGTTTTTGATGGGTCCTGCATCAGGTATTTGCAATCTCATCCAAAGCCATGACTTTGAGCACCGCCCTGTATCTACTGCAGTTATGTTGGGAAACGGTAGATGTCAGATTTAAGGTACAGTACAGTATGTAAATACAGAATCAACAGGCGTTACCTTTTAACTCGGTTATTCCACAAGGCGGTTGATAAACTGGGGTGCCTTTCTTCTAAAGAAAAATAAATATATTAAAACAATGTGGATTCATCAAGAAGCCAAGACCTACTTGGCACTGCAAGGGAATCAGTTCATTTGTAGATCTATTCAATCGGTGCTTTTCAACCCTGGTCCTTGAGTGTACCCCCTAACTGTACAGCTTTTTGTACCAAATATTTATTTTAAACATGCATTGCTTTCCAGTGCCCAGAAGACAGCACTGACAGACAGCCTCAGACTCCAAACTGTGTAGCTGCAGGGATTCCTCTACAGTCTGTGTTCATTACCATTTGCAATAATTAAAAAAAAAAAAAAATCATTGCGTAATAATCGAACCAGAAAGGTTGATATTTATATAAAACTGAGACTGTGGCAAAACGCAGTCCAAACCTCTAAAGGAGGTTAGGCATGTATGATAAACGTTTGGTGTAAAATGTAGCGTGACACCAGGATGAAACACAAACCTGGAGTGCTGAGTACTTGAAGACCAGTGTTGAAAACCACTGTATTTAATCTATTTCTCCCCTCGGCCAGAGGTCCTTTGAGCTCTCTCAATCAAAGGGAACTCTTAGCAGGGGCTGGAATGGGGTCAAAAAGTTGTTTTTTTTTTTGTATTTAGGAAGCTCATTACCTCTAAGGGAATCTCTCTGTACAGTACTGTATGCCTTAATTCACGTTTCAAGAAACCATTTTGTAGTAACAAGATCTATTTGAACTCTCCAATGAACGGAATCCATTGAGTTTTTATAGTTAATATTTCAGTTAAATCTGGCGATGGGATCTTGTAATGCTTCAGTCAACCTCAACACAGGGGTGAGCTCTCGTTCACAAACAGAATGAGCCATTTGTGGAATTGAAAAATGTGCATTTTTACACAGCGAATTATGATGGAGCGATGACCCACAAGAAGACACCATCAGAGGCTCTGAACCCCAACCCAAGGGCTGTATGATGCTTCACAGGTGATTGCAGAAAGCAGATATCCTTCTCAAGGTATTAAGGAAACCTGTCAGCTGGACGCATCTTATACTTCAAGCTTTAGAATATATTTCAATGTAGGTCCTCACATCATTCAGCAACACCATCTGCTGTGCGTGTATAAAACATGCCATATGTAGTACACCTTTGTGTGCCTAATTCCTGATGAATTGCCCCTCTGTTGTGTAATACATCAATTCTGACCCTCAATGTTGCAAGTCAGTATCAGTCCAACAGGACAGCACAAACTACAGGCTTGATTGGTAGGTGCTACCGAGGCTGCAAAGAAATGATTTATTTTACACAATCTAGAGTAAAGACATGGCTGTGGATTCCCATCTTCGCTGCAGGAATTAAATGAATAATCTTCACAGGGGATCAGTACCCTCATGGTGGACCTGCACTTGACAGACAGCCTTTCTATTATTTGTAAAACCCATTAAAATATGAAATGTTTGAGAAAATGTAACAGAACTACAAGAGTCCCCAGGACCAAGTTCTGAGGGTAAAGGGATAATGTCATTTGTAAAATGGACAAGCTGATGTTTCCTGTTGTGAGTGTTAGAATGTAAAGTAAGTAACATTTTAGTTATTTAAATAGTTCTATTGACCTACATCTTGGTTATGAAATAGTGTATTTGTTATTGTGTACCTTTTGACTGGAGTTTCAAAGGAATATTTATATGGTGTGTGTAAAAGCCGTGTTTTTTATTTTTATCATTATAATGTTGGATGTTGACGGAATATTTAAGTGTTAAGTTCCAGGCCAGCAATTTCTTCCTTGATCGTCAAAACAGTTTAATCCAAAATGGACACTTCACAAATTCTGTTTCCTGTCTCTTGCCTGTCAGAGAGATGAATGTACGTGAGTCACAATCAAACTGACTGCCACAGATCAGACTGCTCTGCTTAATAATATTACTTTAATAAAAATGAATATCCAAGATAACTGTCCTTTACTAGTGGGAAAATATGTTCTATGGAAGTCTCACCTGAACTTGTCCATTACTACTCTTTATTTGGTCATGTGTATCTAATCCTGTGCAACCCTCTTAAACTATTTTGCTCATTAAGGTTGTTTTATTTTACTTTGCATCCATTTTTTGGTTTGTTATTTGGCAAGCATTATCTTCAACCAACTTCAGTCTTAAAATTAAAAGATATAGTTAAAGGCGGCAGCACCCACATTAAAAAAAGATGGATGCAAAATAGGAAAAATTACCTTAAAATAGCAGAACTGCAAGAATGGGTAGACATAGGCTTCTATATACATGAAAAAAAAGTGCGGCAATAAAGATGTTATGCGTAGGTGAAGCAGCTTCTACAGTAAATTGCACAGAAATATTAGATATACTTTACCTCCAAAAGGTAGTCATGTCACATGATTTATAAAATCAGAAGTTTAAACATCCACTCTATAGCTTTAAAATGTTACAAGTTTTGAAGTTTAAAAATGAGAAGTGTCAGTATCTTACGATTTGGGAGGGAAGGTTACTGGGGGATAACCAAGATTAAGGTGTTGTTTCAGTTCAGTACTTGATGTGTAAATGCTTGATTACTTTTTTTTCCCCCCCATGTGTGAAGATTGTTATAATTGTTTTTCTGTTCTCTTTAATAAAAAGGTCACCCTGTCAATCTGAAGCTATTCTAGTGGGTCCTTGTCTAAATATGCTATATTTTTAATCCACGCAAAATGATAAGCAACACAGAACAATACAAGTAATCCAGACATAAATCAGTTTTTAAATGTTTTTATTGGATAAATGATTAAATGGTAATAACAATAGTGTTTTAAAGCTACAATATAATTGCCACAGCCATATCTCACAGACCCACCGATAACCTGCCTAGATATATTTATTTTATTTTTTTTGCCTTTTTAAATTTTTTTTTTTTTTTTTTGGAGCCTTACTATCATATTAAATGCTCACTTGGAGCGTTTGTCACACTAACAGCAACTCAATGTGGAAGGAAAAGGAAGGAGGATCTCGAAGGGCACTTTTTCTTTCAGGTCTACTTTCAAGTCTCTATGAAGTAAAACAAGGAGGGCCAGAAACTACACCAGGCAGCCCTTAGCCCAGAATATCACCACATCTCTCTCTCTGTTGGCGATAGATTCAAACTAATTCTCTTGGAACATGTAAAAGCACTAAAATAACTAGATCCAAAATATTTTGAAAAAAATCAACTTTGGATATACAAAAACAGTTATTTATTTATTTTTTCGTTTTTTTTTACAAAAAGTTCCAAACACAAGTTTATTGTAGTATTGTATTATTATTTTGTATAATTCTATCAGTGCGATTGTATACCAGCGCAGCTACTGGGTCCAGGGTAAAATAAGAGGCTTTTCCTTAAATTACAAATCAAAGTAAGTATCAACATATCTTCGTATATAAAGTATCACTGCTGGTCTTTAGGAAGAAAAAAAAACAGTAAGAACACATTAAGAAACCCATAAATCTAATAGGCACGCTATGGGGTTTTCTTGTATATAAAAAACAAAAAAAACCATAACCAGTTTTTAAAACATCTGATGTCATTTCATAGGACATTCAGACTTTAAATTAAACTTGATTGAATAAAGTTTGCTAGCAAAAAAACTGTTAAATTGTACTACATTTTATTAAAAAAACAAACAACAAAAAGGTGAATCTCTTCTCCTGCAGGGTGTTTTGGAAGGACAGGAAGGCAGACTTTCTGAGCAGCATTTGGACATGGCTGGAGGCCTCTTTGGTTTGATCTAACACACAAAGGTAATGTAGCCTACATGCTCCAGACACACTTAAAAGAAGGAAACAAAAACAAAACCTTTGTGGCTTTGATTACAGCCCACAAAAAATGGTCGATCTTTACTAGTCCTATGCATTTCTATAGACATTGCATCAGTGAAGGAAAGTAGCCGGGCATTGAAAAGAACAACGCCGTTGGAGACCGACGCACAGCACAGTTGTACACAAGCCTGTAGGTTTAAGACGACGACCACCTACAGACGTTTTAAACTTTAAATCTCTTACTTTGGCTCTTATCTCAAAACATGGACCTGGTCACATTCACTCAATGTTATGCATTGCACATATCAAAGCCAATTTAAGTCATTTTAATTCATATGTTATTAGAACAATTCTAATTTATAATTGTAAAGTTGCCTCGCCAGTTCTGAAAGAGGCTCTGTGCTGCTGCTGGACTGTCAAGAGAAGCTTAATATGAAAAAGAAGAAAAAGCAAGACACCATGCAAAGTTAATCTGACATTAGAATGTATGACTGCAGTTGTAAAATTTTGCAAAACACAAATCTATTTGCAAAATAATTTTTAAAATGTTTATTGTGCCCAATTATTTTACTCCCTAATTTGAAATGTCCAGTCATTTTCCCCTCAACAACTCAGGAGAACTAAAGGTTCAGTGGGCATCCTCTGATCCCACTACCCGCCAGCTTCCTCTTTTACACCCAGGAACTTGAGTGCGGATGTCAGCGAGCTACCGACCTCTGGAGTACAAAGGCCAGCCCTAATTTTGTAAATAGTATTGTGTGCATGGTGAATGTAATAACAAAATATAGAAATCACTGCCTGGATTAAACAAATCATACGTTTGGGAGTTCAAGATTCATTTTATGTGCACAGCAAAACATTTGAAACAGGCCAGACTGACGCTTGTACTTGGATTATATATAAAAGAAATCCCGATCAAACACTTCTGATTTTTGCATGTTAACAGCTAGCAAACCGTAGAACATTTTCTTTTGAACTTGGAAAACTAGTTCCTTATTAAAGTCCCTAATTGGCTGTAGTATATCATTTTACCAAATGTGTATCAGTGACCAAATTAGAACAATAAAAAAAAAAAGTAGGCCCATATAAAAAGCACTAACAGATTATCCTATAACAAGAGATGTATGTAAACAGAATGTGCTGTACAGCATTTTGCTTTGAGAGTGAATAAGTGTGTATATATTATATATATATATATATATATATATATATATATATATATATATAAATATATATTGCACCTAAGTGAATGCTCCAGGTCCTGTTTTGAGAGCAGATAGACAAGGGTACCCCACCTAGTAAAACCTGCAAGATCTTGGTTTCATAGTCACCACTTGTCACATTTAAAAAGTACAAGAATGAATTTGCTCTTCAATGCCGCAATCTACAGAGACGATTAAAAACTGCCGTTTACCCCAGGCAATGGAGGGCATGAACTGTTCATCCTGGTCCTTTCAAACCTGCAGGATTAGTTTATCATCATTTTTACACTGGTAAGAAACATCTGTAAAACAGATCTGCATATATCAAGGGTTATAGTCTGATATGATTGATGAGTCCACATGACCAGTCATGTGACCCCTCCCCAACACTAGGTCCATTAGCACCATAGAAATTGTATTTATCTCTTTAATAATCTCTAGCAGTAGGATGAGCATGCCGAAGCAAAAACAATAGGTTGAATGTTTATAGGATTCCGTTTTTTTTAAGGAATCTAGTAGACTTGGTTTTGCAGCAGACAATATTCAGTTTGTACTCATTTTCAATAGGGACCAGAAGCAACATGGAGGTCTGGATGCTCCATCCTCACATTCTTGGATTGCATTGCTTGGAGATATTATTTAGTTCTGCCAATTCAAAACTAGAGAGCATCCAACCACTGTTTTTTCTGGTCCCACTTTATTATTTATTAATATTAAGGCAACACAACTGAAGTTTTCTTTTTTGGACTATAAGATTGCTGTGGATGGAATACCAAAGGCCCTTAACAGTTACAAGTTGCTTCCTTACAGTAACTAGGAGGTGAGTAAGTCATCTTAACTGGATCATGCAACTATAAAACACACTCAGTGAGCAAGGTCAAACCTGTACCAGATCCCTGGTAGTTGCTCTTCTCTCACCAATCACTTGGCCAATTCTGATGTCCGCTCATTATACCAGTCACATTGATCTCATACAGATTCGATCAACTGATGAAAAACTACCAATAAATAGATATGGCCAATAGTGGTTTCACCAAACTTGGGCTTTGAAATTCAAGCCTGCAATGAGATCTAAAATGAGCATGGACTCCACCCTATGCAGCGTGACATCCAGCACTGACAGCGAGGGGTTACAAATCAAAGTGTGGCAGAGTGGCTTTAACATGGCTTACTCACCTAACTTATTTCCAAACTACATTGTGTCTCTCTGATTTCACAGACTAGCCTGTTTCCTAACGTCGCTGACTGTTACAAGAACTTCATTTTGCCAGAGTGATTATATTTTGCTTACATGCCCAAGGAGCAACAAGGACTCCCCTTTAGAAACACGACAAACCACATCTAAAAACCTGTAGCATGCTAACAAACATCCAATACACACTGGTTCACAACCATATTTTTTATCGCTGGCACTGTTACTAGATGACAACACACTTTTAAAAATGTATTTATCCGAGGAATATCACAGATTTCTGTAGTGTCCTATGGAAATTTGATACAGTTGGAATATGTTGAGACTGGTAACACCAATGCAAGTAAAGTAACAAACTCAGTGTATTTTAGTTTTTACAAGAAACCCTTATGAAATTTGATGATTACAGGGATTACATTTCTACACAGCGGTCCTGAACCGTTGGTGGAATTTCCAAAAAACAAAAGAAAATCCTGAAATCCCAAGTTAAAAGCTTTGAAATTCCTGAGACATCTGCAGCATTCCAGTATGTATGGCACTAGAGCACAATACAGCCGCAGCATCCCAGCTCCAAAACGTTACAACTCTACCATCTTCCTTAAATATAAAACAGACAGATACAGATGCATGCATTATAAGAAGTATGGCTTTTAGTACATTTGCTCTTAGCAGATTTTTTTATTTTTTTCAGCCCTCAATTAACTGGTTTTCACCACAGTAAAATACCTGGCAGGTTATGCAGCTATTACATGATCTGTTAAAAGAATAAAGAAATAAATCGAAGTTAACAGGGCCCCAAATTCTAATGGCTACTGCTGCCTCTCAATTTACATGCAATTCATCTAACCTGTCTTTAGAGATCAGCCTTATTTTACAATCAGTCTCTTAAATGTAGAATGAGTTCTACTTTCATTCCACCAAAAAAAAAAAAAAAATCCTAATAAATGTACCGATAGCAGATATTCATTTCAAAACAGATTATGTAACAATTAAATAACCTGTGGACGACAAATTGTTACAATTTCGATTAATGTGGAAGACACACTGGGTAAGACACATTTTTTATATAAAAGTCTCATTACACTGTTATATCGTACTGGCTAATTTGTTTCAGTTACAAGTTTTAAACAAGCACAGAGTGTAATTATTGCCTGGGAGGAAATTATTTTGGATAAAATGAAAAAAATATTTCTGCAATCTAATTTATTTGGTAATTGTCGGTTTCCGACAAGTATGTCTTCAGATTTGCAATTTTCACAATATTATATCAGCAATCCTGATTGTAGGCCCTAAAACTAGCTTTACCCCAAGCTGGTTTTACCAGACTGCTCCCACCTGCAGCACACAAGCTAAAATACCCAGCACACTAAAAACTGACAGCTCAAACAGTACACTCGTCATTACACTGCTGGATGAAAAAATCAACTACTCTATACTGCAAACGCACGCAAAAGTAAATGGACACGGTCCTGCTAATTACATTGTACATAAGGTCAGATCGGGGGAAGATTCTGTCAAGTCAAAAATAAAATAACCCCTAATTAATACATCCTACAAAGCCTAAACACACAAACTAAAATAAGCCAACCTAAACAAAGTAACCCATTATCAACTCAACTCTTCCTTCCATCCACAGACACAATAATAACCTGATTAGGATTATGATATTAATTAAAAAGAAAAATCTAAATGTTTAAAGGAAAAGAGGGATTAGATTTATATATATATATATATATATGCTGCAAAAACTCATTAACTTCTAACACAAAATAAAAAGGAGAAATTGGTGTTTATCAAAATTTGATATGATGGAGTTGCCGCCCGTTGCCATGCCGAGGTCGTGCGACCGACGCCATGGCAACGGAAACTATCATCATAAAATGGTACAGTAGTAGAGATAGCTAGACCAGGAAGGGGCGGGCTCTCCTGGAAAGAGGTCCAGTGACTGGTCATGCGGCTCGCTGTCAGGAATAATGGTTGTATGGGGGGAGAGGGTGCCCGATGCCGTTCTGGTAGTGATGGTGTTGCTGGCGAAGGCTGATGTAATCCGTGTAGTTCATGGTCATCTTTTCACTACGATACCTGGGAGGATGGGGAAGGAAAACACAACTTCAGAAAAAACAGAAATACACTTCTGCCCTAAATGCGGCTACAATGCTTATAAAAGACTGACACAGCATTAAAAAAAAACAAAAAAAACAACTGACACTGGTGGCCTTAAAAGCCAAATATAAGAAGGAGTCCCCAGTGGTTTACTTAGTAAAGGTATTTGCCCAGGAGCTTGCTGGTTTGATCCAGCTTACACAGAGTTGCTGATCTTGACCGGGGTCCCATATGGAGCACTGGTCTTTAAACTTCCATATGCTAGGGCTTATTTCTCTGACCACGCCACAGACTTGCCAGACAACCGACCTCCAGGCTTCAGTTGCTGGGCAAACTTTGCTGCTTCGGTTTGCCGGGTGAAAACAAGGCAATTGGCTCGACAGTGGGAGCTGAGGACACTCATTGGTCTTCAGTCATCCCTGTGCTGTTATGCAAGTTACAGCAGTGAAATGACATTCAAATTGGGGTTTATCCATATTGTTTACTGCAGAGTTGCTTTTAAAACACAGTGAAAGCCATTTCTACCACATCTCTGGGTTCTTAATACAGTACATTGTAAATTGAGCATTAAGTGCCTAAGATTTAGTGTCAAGGAAGGTTACACACACACACACACACACACACACACACACACACACACACTCTCTGCAAGGAGCACTGCGTGTTACAGTTCATAAGAGGTCGGTACAGGCAGAAAATCCAGAACCGGGTACCCACCATGGATCTTTTTTGGGCAATGATTTAATAAGAAACACCCACATATTAAATGTTTTAAGTGCATGATACATATTTAAATACTATATACTACACATATATTTAGCCTTCAGATCTGTAAACTTGTGTAACCTTTTTCAGTACTGGAAACATCAAAAAATAAAAATAAAAACACATCTCTGTTTAAATAGTTATTATATTGGCCATATTCCACTGTTAACATGGCTGTTATGTTCAGTTTTAGAACTAACAGTAGAACTAATGGACGGTCGCAATAGCTCAAGTAAATTGAGCCAGCTGGGTTTTGACGGCAGTCGCTAGACTCTTGTGAATACATAACAATGGCATCCAAGCAAAGCAGTGGGTGGAATTTCTTTAAGAAGCAGGAGAAAATGGAATTCGCAAACTCTGCCAAGGAAATATTTCATTTAAAATGAGGAAGCACACTTACTTAATGTGCTCCACATTATTTTATTATTTATTTGCTTATTTATTTCATCTTTTTGGTAAGAAACTGTATCTGCGCAATAACTGTAGATAAAGCATTCCATATTCCAGGAGGCTGTGTGGTCCAGTGGTTAAAGAAAAGGACTTGTAACCAGGAGGTCCCCGGTTCAAATCCCACCTCAGCCACTGACTCATTGTGTGACCCTGAGCAAGTCGCTTAACCTCCTTGTGCTCCGTCTTTCGGGTGAGATGTAATTGTAAGTGACTGCAGCTGATGCATAGTTCACACACCCTAGTCTCTGTAAGGTCGCCTTGGATAAAGGCGTCTGCTAAATAAACTAATAATAATAATATTGGAAGCCACACTCTTATTATTAATAGATCACAGAGTTATCACTGACATAAGACAACAGGATGTTATGTTTTGTTTCCGATTTAGTTCCTGAGAATAGTCGCTGCAGTTATTATTGAGGTGTACTTGCTGCTCGCTGTGTTATTGTTTTCTGTAAAACACTGAGATCCTATCAGTTAAGAAAAGGCTTCATGCAAAGCTTGTTTTAACACTGTCTTTATTACGCTGGCCAGAGACCCGCGCTTACAACTGCATTGTCATGTTTTCTACATTTTCTATAAATTCTCAAATAATAATAATAATCTTTATTTTGTATAGCGCCCTTAAAAGCAATCACCTCACAATTAATAGTACAGCAATTAATAAAAAGATTATACATAAAAAAGGATAAGGAAATAAAACAAAAAAGCCTTTCTAAAAAAGTAAGTCTTTAAAAATTAGCTTTAAAAACACTCAAAGAAGCCGAGTCCCTGATCTCTAGTGGAACAGAGTTCCATAATTTGGGGGCATAGCAACAGAAGGCCCTGTCGCCCATAGAGTGCAGGCGAACAGGCGGGACACACAGCAGTCTGAAATCAGCAGAGCAGAGGTTGCGAGTGGGAGTGTAAAAAGATAAAAGATCTGACAGCTAAGTCGGAGCTAGCCCATGAAGAGCCTTATATGTCAGCATTAAAATTTTAAAATCAATTCTAAACATGATAGGCAGCCAGTGCAAGGCCTCCAAGACAGGAGTGATGTGATCTCTTGAGCGGGACCTAGACAAAATTTTGGCTGCAGAGTTTTGAACAAATTGAATTTTAGTGAGGATGCTATTAGACACCCCAGCGAGCAGGGTGTTAAATAAATCGAAACACCAGTAGTAAAAAGAGACCCGGGTAGCGTCAGGTAATTTAAAACCCGACGTGTACCCAGGTTTTCAGGGGTACCCGTGGCAACCTCTAGTTCATAATAAGTCCAATGTCTTTCTGCACAGAAATTACTTGACTTTTCTTTCTGCGCATTTACAACAGATTTATATTCTCTTGATTTGCATCATGTCCAAATGCTGTTATGTATACCGTGCCTGGAATAACACAAATATATTATTTATTAGGTGCATGTGAAAACCTGCTCTGAAAAACTGCCACACTAGTGCATGGGCTCCCATGACAGTCCATGATGGGTGAAAGAATGAAAGCTTTCTGAATTAAAAGCCATACCGCGGTGTCAGACAGCACAATTACATTTAAACTGATAAAGAATGAGTGCAACAAACAACCCAGCTTATTGTCAACGGTCACACGTTTTTCCAGGAGTGAACTATACCATACTGCCTGCGATACTCAACTGTAAATTGATGGCACAATTACCAGACCAAATCAATAACCAAATCAATAATAGATGTGCACACCTCTCCCGTGGTCAGGGTAATTTAAGATGTTTTTCAAATTAAATTCCTGAAAATTCCCGTTTAAGGAGTGAACCATCTTAAAAAAAAAAAAAAAAAAAAAAAGACATTAAATCACTCTTAATCAAGAGTTCCTTGTAAATCAGCTGTCTGACAGGCCGTGGATATAAATCACTTGATCAGTGATTAACAACACAGTATTGAATAAATGGACTTGATCTGAAGTCCAGCATCAACAGGATTCTGAAACTGACTCAAAAGCTCTTAACATGCCAATATCTTATTCCTTATGGATTTAGATTTAGAGATGGCCTGCTTCAGCGATTTAGATTCAGTTGAGATGGAGGAACCAATAATGGACATCGCAGACGAGTGTAATTCGTTTGATCAAAAAATAACAAATGTTAAAATGTGAATAGATAACTGCCTCCCTGCCCACGCACACACTAAAGTCTTTTTAAATATCAGCGTAACCTTTATGAAATAAGTGTTCCCTGTCATTGGGTGTTGTTTTTTCTGTATCTTTAAATAGGAACACATTGTCCTGGTGTCTTTCTAGTGTTAGTTTTGCCTAAAGCAGGCTGCACACAGACAATTCCATTGCACATGACCAGTGGGGAGTAGAGAGGCCCCAAAATCTTTACATTCTTTTATTAAGCTCAGCTCTACCACTCTGCATTAAGGGAGACTGGCATCCTTTTAAACCCTTTTCATACAAGGTAATTTGTGCAATCCAAGTGTCTGGATTGTGGAAACCCTGGGCATGATACATTTCTGAACACCATTAACATGCAGCACACAGATAAGCACTGCAAGCTGAAGCATGGCAAAAACGATTCCGTTCCACAGATTACTGGCATAATTCAGGAACACCTTTTAAAAACAGCTGGGCTGGAGGAGTCTCAAGGCATGTTGTTACTAGATTTTGCTTGTTTACTGTATGTGACAGCATGATAGCTAGACAAATTACATTTTTTTTTGTTGTTCCTCCCAAAATTATTATTTAAGCTAGATTAGTCTATGAGCACCTTGGCTGATAGTTCTCCTACCTGGTCAATTTAATGGTCTTCCTGAAGTCATTAGTGATGGGAGCTTTGTAACCGCCCTTTCGCAATAAGGAATCTATGGTCTGAATGTGGTCCCAACCTAGGAAATAAGCAAACACACACATAACCTTTACAATTGTAAAAAGCACAACCAGAAATAGGAAATAAGCAAACACACACATAACCTTTACAATTGTAAAATCACAACCAGAAAACCAATGAGCCACCCCGACCCACACAGATGTAGACTTGGCTCCTTTGATAAACCCCACATGCTAGCCTATTGGCAGCCTTTGTTTTAACTGCGTAAGCACTACAAACAATCTCTCTCTCGCACGCACACACACACACACACACACCACTGACCTTGCTCCTTTGCAACCTCTGGCAGGTAGGTGGCAGTGCGCTTTGATCCTTTCTCATTGAAAAATTCTATCCTAATGCCATGTACACCCACCTGGAAATAAAAGTGGGAGCTCTTTAAACCAAACTAAAATGCACAGGTTACACATATAAAAACCACCCTGAAAAACAAAAATACATATAAAAACTGCACATTGAAAACAGACGTTTCTTGTGCAAAATCACACATCTCCTTGCGACAGTCTGAGACAAGAAATGCTAGAATACTACCGAAATTAGCATGCACATACAAAATATAATGCAATACTAATTAGCATGCACATACAAAATATAATGCAATACTAATAAGCATGCACACACAAAATATAATACAGTACTACTATTAGCATGCACACACAAAATATAATGCAGTACTACTATTAGCATGCACACACAAAATATAATGCAGTACTACTATTAGCATGCACATACAAAATATAATGAAGTACTACTATTTTTTGGATACAACAACTTATAAACATTGCAGTATTACTGTAGTTTTTTTTTTTTTTTGGGGGGGGGGGCAGAATGTTTTGCTTTTCATTAGGAGTGAAAGTTCTGTGCAGACACAACGTTATATTTCTGTTTATGCCTTTACTATGCAACCTTAATATGAAAAGTTGTACTTGATTTGAAATTTGAGACGGCAATAGCTTGAACAGTGCATCTGCCCTTTAGAGACAGTTACTGATACCAGTCTGTCTGCCCGGCCTGGGAATTATTTTCCAATCTTGTGCCCTGTAAAGGATTTAGTTTGAAGCATTTCTTACCAACCCTTACGAGCACCGTACGAGAGAGGCTTACAAAACTAGGGCAGACAGCTTATCAGTTCTCCAGTTCATCAGCGTATCTAGTGGTAATACAATTAGTGAAAGAAGCACTTTTTTAAATAAAATTAAACATGGAAAAGATGCAGCGATAGCAGAGGACGTCTGCCAAAGAACTGCCCATTTTAACTTCCTGGGCTTGACGCAAGTTCTATTCAAATCATTAGCTTGTAGCACACTGTGGCGGGAATACACTTTATCCAAGTCGTTTAGAGATCTGTGTGGCTCCGAAGAGCTTGGGTTTCTACTGCACACCAACAATGACGTGTAGATGTTAAGACCCAAAATTTCTAGTGCATGTTCCGATCACTCTTTTCAAAGTGTCTTAAGGTACAGTGCAACACTATGGAGCGCTGTGTGGCGTGGGCAGCACCTCCGTTTCACCGGCATGCTTTTTCGCTGGGCAGTTTCCAGTTAAGACTCCACTAAACACATGGTGTGCCATCTGTCTACCTTTACTGAAAATTATGGGAATTGCATATTTTCTCTGAGACACTGTGCCCAGTACTGGGGACTCCAACACCAGCAGACCAATATTGTGGAGAGGGTTGCTCTGTAGTGTTACACTTGGAGATGCTGTAAAATGGTAGAACTAAATGTTAAAAACAGCAGTAAAACTGGCCTTGGAGTCTATTCAAGGTATTTTAAAACCTAACCCTGGGGAACACTGAACCAAACACAGTATTCAAAACAATGAAGTGTAGAGCAGAACACAGGTTTTGTGGCAGTCGTCGCGTTTTCCACAAACATACATAATACATTTTCACAATTTTTAAAATCCACAAAAAGATTAACATTATGTTTAGTTGAGTGCATTCTAACAGATCAAGAAGTGCCTAAGACTAGATCAGTAATATACAGTGCCATGTGACTAGGGCCAAATGTAAATGCACAGGCTTTGCTACATACCAACAAAAAAAAATAACATCCCTATACACAATGTGCATATAATAAATGTATTAAAAATACCAAAATTCAAAAGATTACTGCTATAAAAATTCATATAAACCTTTGACAATGCAAGTTACTGAACATTAGGTTATCATAATCCTGGTTCCCTGAAATAGAAATGTAACCATTACCTCATGGGTATTTATTACTTTTATTTATTTATTATTTATAATCTTTCAATTGAGTCAAATGAACTGCCTAATATCTGGAAGTCAGCCTATGTTACTCCTGTCTTAAAAGCTGGAAATCCATCTCACATGAACAACTACAGACCCATTTCCAATTTGTTAGTTTTGGCAAAAAATTTGTAATCTATGGTCAATAATCAACTGAAATTTTACTTGGATGCAAACATTTTGAACAATATGCAATCTGGTTTGAGGTCAGGTCATAGTACTGTGACTGCAGCATTGAAAGTTATGGATGATATCAAAATGAACTCTAGATAAAAAATCAACATGTTTATCTCTGTTTATTGATCTTTCCAAGGCCTTTGATACGGTTGATCATGCATTACTCAATACAAGATTATTGTGTGCTGGTATTGGATTGCAAGCAGCTGGATGGTTTCAAAATGACCTTACTAATAGATCACAGATTGTCAAGCATGCAAATATGACGTCAAATCCTGTTTTGTTAAATAAGGGTGTTCCTCAAGGATCTAGTCTCGCCCTGTTATTGTTTATCCTATATATGAATAACATCGTGATAACAGACACTGCAAGTACCATCTTTATGCAGATGATACTATTTTATACTCATGTAATCCCTCCCCTTCCTTGGCAATCAATAATTTGCAGCCTGATTTTGATTCCATTCAACGAGCCTTAGTTAATCTAAAGCTTCTTTTAAATTCTAGTAAGACAAAAGCTATGGTATTTCCTTCTACAAGGACAAATGCTACTAAAGAATCATCCTTAGTTACTTTAGATAACAATGTTATTGAGATAGTTGATAACTAAGTATCTGGGTGTCTGGTTGGATAGTAATCTCGATTTTAAGGTCCATATTGATAAATTCATGAAAGGCTAATTGCTTGTATTCTTACCACAAATTGATTATGGGGACACCGTCTATAGGTTTGCATCGCCCTTAACATTAAGCAAACTGGATCCTATATATCATGAAGCCTTGAGCTATATTATGAATGAAAGTTACAGTACATCACTGTGTGTTAAACAGTTTGGTTGGCTGGACCTCCTTGGCTTTGCAAAGGTTGAAGCACTGGTATATTCGGTTGTATAAGGCTATTCTTTGTAAATTACCTCCATAGTGGAGTAGTGGTTAGGGCTCTGGACTCTTCACTGGAGGGTTGTGGGTTCAATCCCCAGTGGAGGACACTGCTGTTGTACCCTTGAGCAAGGTACTTTACCTAGATTGCTCCAGTAAAAACCCAACTGTATAAATGGGTAATTGTATGTAAAAATAATGTGATATCTGTATAATGTATAATGTGATATCTTGTAACAATTGTAAGTCGCCCTGGATAAGGGCGTCTAAGAAATAAATAATAATAATATTATATATATATATATATATATATATATATATATATATATATATATATATATATATATATATATATATATATATATATATAATACTTTATAGTCACTTTTTGTAACTACAGTAATAGAATGCACACATTTTTAATTTTACAGTTCCTAAAGTGCGTACAGAGGCTGCTAAGAGATCATTTGCTTATTTTGCTCCTTGGTTTTGGAATGATTTACAATCTAAAAACTTAAGTTGCAGTCCCGAACACCTTTACTACAATAAGAGTAAGCTGCACGATTATCTAGTTGAGAGTTGTGCATGTTTTAAGTAGCTGAGAAGACTTGGTACTGTTTGTTACTATTTGATTGTTGGCTGTTTCACTGATTGTTGACTGTATTATTATGATTTTTATTTTATTTTTGTGTGTTTTAGTACCGTGTTTTATTGTGTTGCTGCTGCCTTTCTTGGCTAGGTTGCACTTGTAAAAAGGTTTTAAAAAAAGATCCTTAAAAGACCCTGTAACCTGAATAGATATAACAAAGACTGCATAAATAGACTGCACACACTGATCTCAATCTCATTTTTCCTTTGAGACTGCTGCAATCATAGACGCAGCGACCTTGAAGGTTAATGGTTACATTTCTATTTCAGGGAGCCAGGGTTAGGATAACAACCTCCCCTATCAACTACGAAATGCAACCATTACCTCATGGGTAAAAATACCAAAGCTGACGCAAGGCAATTACTGCAGACCGGAATGCCACAAGGTTCAGCCAAGGCTACCTTGCGTGTTACCATGAGGAACCCCAGTACTAATAGCTAGGGCTAAAAAAATGTAGGGAGAACTCACCTCTAAAGTTTTTGTTGTAAGGGGTCGACCCGGAAGTCGCCCTCAACACTCTTGTGGATCTTCAGCCGATAGAACCGCGTAAAGGTATGCGGAGTAGCCCACACCGCTGCATTGTAAATGTCTTTGACAGATGCACCCTGGGACAAAGCCCACGAAGTTGTCATGCCCCTGGTGGAGTGGGCAGTAAGCTTTTCTGGAGGGAGCAAGTTGGCTCGTTCATGTGCAGTCTTGACTGTGTGATGCATTTGGATAGCCTCTGCTTAGACAGGGCTTTACCATGGGACTTAGCCCCATAACAGACAAACTGTTCAGACTGTCTCTATGAGAGGGTGATGGGGAAGAGCATAGCACAGGAAAGAGACGCACAGTGTTCTGTAGAGCTGAAGGAGAAACATTTCTCAAAACGTACTCTTGGAGAATGAATGAACACTAAAAACTCCCAGAATACAGTTTACCCGTGCCTCCGCTGCGTGCTGCTGCCTCAGGCAGGAAGAGCATCTGCTTGTCCACAGGTAGGCTGGCCTTGAGACGCAGAGTGCCTTGGAGAAATGTACATAACTCACAGAAAAGCGGTTTGATAAAGACAGCAACTGGGCTGTCAGCAAGGCCTGCTTGGTATCAGACAGGCAGACTGGCTTTGCATGTGTCACTGGATAAAACCCAAGCATTATGCAAATAGCAAGCAATGCACAGTTGCTGCCTCAGCTTGTGTTTGGTACAGATTTGGTGCAGGTAGGTACATTAGTGCTCGATGGGGGTTACACCTCACCTACGCCCCCACTGCCATTCTAGGCAATGCCCCAGCCAAGGCTGGACACGTCTGCTCAAGCAGCAACGCCGCTGTGTAACAGGACGGGAGCTGCAGCTCCTGTATAAAGTACGTACTGTAACAGGGCTGGTGCAGTATACAGTACTTAACAAAAACCTGCTGTCTCAAACAACACAAGCAGCACCGCCGCTGTACAGTATGTTACAGGCAAAGTACTGTAAAAACAGATAAAAATAGTAGAAGTCGAGACTCAAAATCAGTCCGCTGGTCCTGGACTAGGGATAGTATCACTGTTTTGTACCACAATACCACCTTTGAACCAAGTCTGAACGGTGATGAATGGAGGTTGAACCAAGCAGACAGCAAAATGAACAGAGATGAACCGATCGGTTCACAGTTGCACGGTGCCTGAGCACTAGTGCTGTGCTGTACAGTACCTTGCAAGGTATGGTTCAGGAAGTGTTACACTCTGTGGTGGTACACTCGGTACGGTACAGTTTAGTGGTGGTTCACCAGTCGGTGGCGGTACACCCAGTCCGATAAGGTCCGGTGGTACTCGTTGGGGTACAATTCGGGTACCCCGGTGCAGTAACCTTGTTCACTGTTTGGTACGTATACCGGGTCAAGAACGGAGCACGTCTGTGACCCACAGTTACTGCAGAAGCAATATATAGGGGTGCCCACCTATACAGCTGTAGGCAAACCAACACAGCCCTGACTGGGGAAAGCCCGCTGTCAGAGCCATGCCAGCCTTCCCACTGGCACTGCACGCAGAGACCAGGGCGGCAACGAAACACTACGGGAGGAGCTGCGGACAGCCACACCCGAAGCAGAGCTGAGCCCAGCAAGTGCTAGTGAATCTGGACGGTAACCTCGTTCAATGTACAGTGTACCGGCAGGAACAGGAGTAGGTCTGGACCCAGTTACCACGGGAGGGATCTATAGGGATTGCCCTAGCAAACCCAAACAGACCAAAAACTGAGGAAAGCCTGCTGTTAGAGCCCTAACAGTCTTCACAATAATTCTGCAAGCAGAAATAATGTGGCAATGAGACACTGAGGAAGAAAACTGCAAGCAGTTTTAACCTGAAGCACATGTCTCGGTCCAACAGGTGCGCTAGTATTTCTGTGAAAAGAAAAAGAAAAATACACACGAGAAACAATTCACACAAAACAGTAAACACTCGATTACTGTTAATTAGGTAGAATTTTATTTTCAACTTCAACGAAGCTAGCAGCCGGAGAGAGAACACAAGTAGCTGACTTAAGGTTATTCGATCCCAGGGAAGGGGCGACGGAGCCGCCAGCTTCTCATGGAGCACAAGGCCGCTAAGGGACTTAAAAACCACAGCTGAGTGCACAAACGTGTAAATAGCAATTACTATAATCATGTAAATATAAATAGCATTAACAGTGTAATTACACAAGCGCATAAGCAGATAAAAGTATACTCACTTAACTGTTCATAGTCTCTCTCGTCTCATAAAAGGAAAAATGATATTGAGATATGTGTGTGCAGTCTATTTATGCCCTCGGGGCGGGCATGACTTCGTCACAGGCTCCGACGAGCAAGCTGTTATATTTATTCAGGTTACAGGGTCTTTATGGATAAATACCCATGAGGTGATGGTTACATTTCGTACTTGATAGGGTACTACATTGAGGCTATAGTAAAATGAGGAACCACAAAATTGCTTTCTGTTAACATTCAATGGCAAAAGCTCAAAACTCAGCCCCAGACTGCTACTATGCAGATGCATGTATTATATGCAAGGTGGACCAACAAGAGGGAAAGGTCTATTGTCTTCAAGTACTGCACTTCATTACAAAGCAGGTCATTTTGGAAAGGAATTGAGTTTGGTTATATTGGCAGTTGGCTTGCAATATTCTTTGTTAGTATAACAAACAAAAGAATAAATAAAAAAAAGTACAATCTCAATGCCCATAGTAAAATAGTGTTTGGTCTTCACCATGCAGAAACCAAAGTCACATGTACACAATAACTATGCTCAACATTGAAAACATGAAATTGGCATCTTTAAAGGATTTGCAGGAGTCAGTCACTTTAGATGATTTCATTCATTATGCATTTTTTTTCCTTTTTGACAAGAGTGCAGTATAAATTAGAACACAGAATGAGCGAGGCAATGCACTGCTAATGTACTCAGCTGTGATTCCACAGCTTTCTTCTATCAAACGATCATTTTCAGCATCATTCAAAACCAATTTGCATGTGTTATTCCCCAAGCATACACACGCCCTCCCCCCTCCAGCCACTGTATTGAATTCCTCTGTGCACGTCTGAGAAGCTCTCTCGTCTCTTACCTCCCAGTCTAGATAATCACCAACATCTTCAAAGTTGGTGAGCAGAGACACGGAGCAGAAAAGCCGTGGCAACTCTTCCCTCGTCATGGGGGGAAAGCGGCTGTCTTTAAGGGCACTGCAAAACAGGGAAACAAAACACTTTGAGACAGAGAGACAGACAGAGAGAGCGACAGAGTGAGAGAAGGAAACTGACAGACAGGATTAGATTTTACCACCCCCACTCAAAAAAAAACTGCAGGGAACATAACCCAGGCTTGCATTTTAAATCGAAGGTGTGTGCAGTAAGAAGAGATTATGCCAAAATAGCATAATTTATGTTTCACATACAGAGGCTGAGTTTTGTTTTTAATCAAGAAAAACGCTCTGGCAGCTTACTGCTTTGTGCCCAAAGTCTTAAATCAATTCTGTTGCACTTTACAAAAGTGTGTTAAGGAGACATGCACTGCAGCTTCTTGCTAGTCACACCATGTTTAAACCACGTGTCCATTCCTGTCCTCTATAATTCATGTTGCCGGTACAGAATTTCTATATGGAGTTGGAAGAGGGGAGGGGCCTGGGGGCTGGGGAAGAGAACGTTCATAAATGTAGACGGATTAGATCAGACACGCCCATGGAAAATCCAAGCAGCAGTATGTAAACCCAGTAGTAGGATTAGATCGGAAACTTGCATGGAAACTCTCCTAGCAGCAGTATGCAAACCGGACGGCCGTATTGCCTAGGTAAGGAACTTCATACCCTATAAAGCAACAGATAGGAGCGCAGATACAAAAGGGGTGTTTCGTTGTTTAAACTTTGACTTGTTCCGGTAATACATTAAAATCACAAATTACATGAAAATATTGATTTACAAAACGGGTGTGTTTATTGATGGTTAAATAAAAACCCTGAATGAAGGGTGGTAATAGAGAAGGTCAGACAGCTCATCAATAGCTTAGAAGACTGACCTTTTTCTGCAGGATTTTTGATAGTCATATTAATAAATAAATAAAATACCTCCTGTACATACATACATAAATACACCCGATTATTTCAACGGTACCCTCATAATTGATTTCATCCAATTATCCAATGCAACAAAAGGTACAATTAATTATTTTTACATACAAATTCTGACACCCATTTACACAGTTGGGATTTTACTGGAGCAATCTGGGTAAAGTACCTTGCTCAAGGGTACAGCAGCGGTGTCCCACCTGGGACATAACAGCCTCAACATTTGTGTAACTTTACATTGGATATGATGGGGCTAAGTATTCTAAGAGCTGTATCTTAAATAAGTGCTATACTAGGATTTTAATAAGAACATTTAAGGTACAGAACGTATGATATGAAAATAGTTTTAATCTTGCATTAACTTACAATTACATTAAGGATTTTTTTCTGTAACTTTTCCTTGACAACTTTTATCCCCCTTACTTTTTTCTGATAAAACATAACATTAAAATCTACAAGTCAAGTGGATTTGTCCTGATGTAAAATTGCACACGTTAATAGAGAGTAACTTTACATAAAGGTACATGACAAACCTTTACAGATTAAATGAGGTATTGCACAGAGTAAATAAAAGCAAAAGGCAACACAAGCAAACAGCAAATTGATAGAAGATTTACATTATAATTTTAATAAGATCTGGAAAGACATGAACAATTTGGTGTCTTATCACTATAGGGAGGAAATACACGAGTTGCCCCATTGGTCATCTTTAAAATCCTCCTCCTCATCATCTTCATCTTAGGCTGTGTTTGACCTACACTTCACCTCAGGGGACCTTGTCTGCGCTTCATAATAAGTAACATAACTTTTACATTTTCCCATCTGTTACAAATAGAGATTTTACGTCAGGAAATAGAGAAAGAAATGTAATCATGTATAATTTCAAATTACAGTAGATTTTAATAGAAATGTAATCGTAAGATACATAGGAAATGGAAATAATATTATTATTTAGTTATCTGGCAGATGCCTTTATCCAAGGCAACTTAGTGTTTTTCAACATTACACAGTGTAACAAATTCACTCACATTATAAAGTTACAATGAATTTCTTTAAACAAATTAAGTTCAATAAAAGGAAATTTGAAAATGTACAGTACTTCAAAACTAATTTTATTAGAAAACTACAAAAAGCAAGATGAATCCAAAATATCACCAAGAAAGCAATAATAATAATAATAATAATAATAATAATAATAATAATAATAATAATAATAAATTAATAAATAAATAAATAAAAGTTTGGAGGAGCTCATCAAAAGTTCATCATGCCCAGCGTTAAACATGATGGAGGTTGTGTGATGGCATGGGCTTGCTTTTCTTCAAGCACTGGCGACCTTTGTATTGTAGAAGGATCAATGAATGCTGCAAAATATCAAAATCACACAGAGGTACAGGCTCGGAATGATTTTATAGTCTGTGGCCAGAGCTAATCAACAACAAAACAATTAACTCTGGTCACATGACATGTGTGTTTGGCAGGGACAGCTTTTAACCCCATCTCTGCCAAACGCAGTCAAAACAAACACCATTCACACACATTATTAAATTAATACAAATATTTACAAAAACACTACATTTTATATTACAGCGTCAGGGCTGCATCCCTGCCACAGCATGTTATTTTGGTTTTATTATAAAGCTGAATCTTTGCTTTAATTTACATATTTCAATAGAACAATTATATAAATCATTTTTGTTGTGGTTTTTCTTTTACAACATTTAACTGACATGTTAAATCTGGGAATCTAACAAATTAAATCAGTGAAAAGGCACACTAAAATTAAAATGTGATTTTTACACTTGGCCAGTCAATATTTAGCTGACAAATAAATCTAAAATAAATCTGAGGTTAGCAATTAAATTTGAAAAATATAATTCTGTGAAAATAAATCTGGTTTTGTCAAAATAAATATTTTGAATGCTAAATCTGAAGCAAAAATGCAAATGATCCCCGCCCATGTGACCAGCCCCATTAACCCTTTGCAGTCAATTTATTAAGTGCGTGTTAGGCGCGTCAGGTCCAATTTATTTTCACACGCGCATTTAATTTTAGACGCGCTGTTTAAATATTTTTTTCCCCCCCAGTCAAACGGGTTTAAAAGGCCCTGCATATCAACAAAGCACTCACAAGGCATCTCCAGCCCCACCCCACCCTTTCGTTCGCTATCGCTTTCACATAGGCTAAGAAATAAATAATAATAATAATAATAATAATAATAATAATAATAATAATAATACATACCGATCAATCATCTCCTGATCACTCGTTTCATCACCAAACTCCTCAATAATGCAATCCAATTCATTATTTTATTACTATAACATCTCAAAAAAGCTCTGCAAATGCCCGTGATATTCTCTGTGCGCTGATTCAGTAACAGCCAGCTTGTTTCCTTATGGCCGCCCCTATCTGATGGCAGGGGCAAGTATGACTAATCATATGCCCTTTTTTTTTTCGGCTCCTGTCGTTCCCACTCGGCCATTGAATGTTTTTCTCGGCATTTTCCAGAGAAAAAACAACTAGAAACCATTTTTTTGCATTTTTTTTGATGATGTTGGACAGGGTCTGAAATTGGACCGGATAGGAATAATTGCAATGTCGGACCAGGTCCGACATAGGACCGCAAAGGGTTAAATGTGATTTAGCTTGCAAAATAAATATTTTGACAAAACCCAGATTTTCAGAGATTTAATTGTCAAATTGATTTTAAAATGTTGAATTTGTGACTTAAGCATTTTCAATATTTATATATTACAAATTTAAAAAAAACTTCAGACGTTTGTTAAAATATATATGTATAAAGCTAAATCTGGGGGGATTTTTTTTTTTTTTATCTATTAAAAAAAATACTAGATTTAAATTAAATCTGGAAAAAAACACCTGGTAAAATATTTGTGTTTTTTATTTATTTATTTATTTATTTATTAAAACACACACACACACACACACACTTGGCACCCTTATTCACTTGCTATAAATTATTAACATAACTCTTAATATGTGTACAGCTTTGCACATGTTTCAATTGTCTATATTCTAAGCAAACAAAAAAAGTTTGTGTACTATACATACTGAATTACTGCTTCAACCGATCTCCATTCCTTAAAAGCATTTATACAGATACCAGTAAGCAAGCACTATTATTTATAAATAGTGCTGGGACGAACACGGGATTTTCATGTTCAGATATTCGCTCATAATTTAAATATTTGTTCAGATAGTCGTTCATTTTTCAAAAAGCAATAAAAGCCATTATATTGCTCTGAACACAGGCAGAGACGGCATAGCAGCAGGGGCAGGGGGTGTGGCCGTGGCCCGTGTGTGTGCCTTTATTTACAGCAAGACCTTACAATATGCAACACACTAAAACAGAAAAATATCCCAGCAGTAAAGAATAAGTTGTGTGGGACTTACTTTACCTCAGTGAATTAACTACAAAACAAAGGATACCAAATAGCAGCTCAAGTTAAATGTTGTTTTGTTTATTCCTGAAAAACAGTACATAAAGTTGACAACGCATTTTTTTGTTTTATTTTTATTCATTGCCATTGCCGTTTCTTCACAGTAAACAGTGGCCATAGACACGTTTTCTTAAAGTTGTGCCTTTTTTGTAGCTGAACAAGCAAACAAACTGAAATTTAACTTCAAAACACTGAAATAAAACAAAATGTGGAAATGGCATTGTAAAGTGAAGGGGAAAAAACTCACCGTTTTGGTTCTCACTCTACATTCCACATAACAGAAAATATATATAATATATACAGTCTACATAAAAATCACTACACAACATTTTCAGGAAGATGGGCACTGTTCAAGCGACGCATTTCAGAATGACGTGCTTGCCTTTCTGTCACATGAGATTCTGTCTCGCTCTAAAACAGCACAGTGCATTTTTGACCCAGATGGCTTTCCATAGAGAACACTTTTTTCACATTTATTAACATATCACAAGGAGATCTTTTTAATTTGCAATTTTTTGAAATTGTCGCGCAAATTCTGGTGAGCCGGTAAATAAGTGCAAGGTATTTCTACCATTTCTAGCGAATACGATTTTTGTATCCGAGTACATGTCAAAAAAATATTTGTTTGAATATTCAGATATTTGTCCCAGCACTATTTATAAATAACTCAATAAAGTAAATGTCTATTTCTTTGTTACCCGTGAAAGGTGATCCCTCCTCAACGTGTCTTCATTGCGGAGTTCTGAACAATTTATAGCAGCACAATAGACAGGCATGTTGGATAATATACACGCTATAAATGGAAAGAGAACAGACGTGTAGAATTAATATTAGACTGATTGCTAAGAAAACCCTCAAAGAAACTAGTCTAGTTAGTTTTCATAGACTTTTCTGTCACCTCAAAAGGCATTATTTCACAGCTCGATATTTTCAGTGAAATAATTTTTACTTCCACACAGTAAAACGACGTAAATATGGTTTGTATTTTGAGGCATAACACAATGCTAACTGTTAGAAGACAAATATGCAAAAAATATAGAAAAACGGGACCACAGTACATACCTGTAGCTGTGAAGTGGCTTTGATCACTATACTGATACCCTAGATAAGCTGGCGTCTCTAAACTCACATCAAAATGAAGTCATGTCCTATCAAACCCTTCTATATCTATGAGAACGCTCCTGTAATTACTCAGAAAACCTGCTTATCTTGTATTATAATAACCCACAATGCAATGCATGTTGGAATCACCCTGTATTAACCCTTTCAAAATGTCTCTTGACTGGATGGTTCCTTAACAGACTACAGGAGAGACCCAAGGCATTTCGAGCGCAGCACAGTATTCACAGGTTAACATATTGCAATAAAACATTTACTAGGCAGCTCAAGATTAAGAATTGCTTTTAACATCATGATACATTAGCTATACAGTTCATTTAATTCAATGGTAGCAGGGTGAAATAAGGCCAGTACTTACTCGTAAGCACTCAATTGTGATTACGTGATAATTTCAGCTTCAATTACTACTTGCCTGGGCTACATCATACAATCCTTAGTTTCTGTATTGGAGCTCGTTCCGTGGAAATTGCAGCTTCTTTAAATTCCTGTATGTGCATGTGTGTTTGCAGAACACTAACCCTAACTTTTTTAAAAGAGGCCATGACTTATTTCATTGGTAGCCCTTTCTCACCCAGATCAATGCACTTGGATATGGATCTGTTATGATGCTACAGTATGCTTCACGCTCATTTCCTTGCAGAGGTTTGCATGGTATGTATGTATCAACATCAGTCTCCAGATTCGTCACAGGGGACCGAGGGTCACAGGCCAATAAAGGACTGATCGAGGATCAAAAGAGCAGAGTATTGATTACGATTACAAAGTTGCCCCAGCATTCTGCATAAACAGTTATGGGTTGAGAGAGAGAGAGAGAGAAAGTCTTCTCTCCAAATTACATATTGGTTTTTGTGAGGTCACAACTAATCCTTTATTTTACATCCACAATTTAATATTGGAGTCCACCTATGAGACTTCTGCTACCTAAACAACAGTAAATACACTGTCCTTAATGCTGATGAAAATCTCCCCTTTGTATCCAAGAGATGCTTTAATCTGTGCGTTTCTAGGTGCACTCTCGCACTGTACCAACACCTGCAAGCAACAGCAGTATTGCAGCATGCAATGTATTTTCATGTTAAAGCCCAAGCTCCCCTATAGATCTACCACAATTCAAAGTGATCTGGAGCACGGATCAAAACACGCGGGAGGAATCTGTTGTGGAGCAGGGTCAGGATCCACTGAAAACCACAGCTACCCCTGCAGCAATACACTTCGAGCTCGTGAGCAGGGCTCAAAAGCATTTCTAAGCTCTCGTACTCACACAGCCTAAATGTGGTTGCGAGTTCACCTTTTACTCTTAATACGGTTTAAGTACACACACAGTTTGGTTGCAAAAGGCAGCAACAACTGCACTAGTTAATCCTGTTCGGAACAAGTAGTGAGTTCAGTTATTAATTCAGTTTGTGGTGGATTGGTGGATTTCTGCATAAGTAATGTGGTCATCGTTTCAGACATTGCCTCCATGCTGCCGTCACACAAACCTAACGAATGTCGTGGAATGAGCGCACTCACTTCAGTAGTGAAAGGCGTGTGTGTGCAAACAACCAACCACAGCGAGTGCAGTTTGTTATTACGGTTGTCTCGCTAACCTCAGTGTGTGTGTGTGTGGGTACGAGGCCTAAATGTATGCATGGCAGGGCTGCAGAGACCTTTACTAGCATTTTTAGCATAAAATGCTTTGAAAGACCATTTTAGGACTCAACACAAAAATAGAAGTCTACAAATCTAACAATACAGTATACACAGTATACACCTCTCTAGTAGCAATGCAATGCATTTGATAGGGCCTTATTTAACTGTGTGAAATGGCTCAGGCCCCCATTTTTTATGAGATGTGTGCGCAACTCCCAGAGTCTGTTAATAACCCTCCACCCAAATAAACACATTTTGTAACTTTTAACACACGTGTTACAATGCTGGCTCTCCCTTTAAAAACACGTGTAAATATTTATGTGCTGACGTCGGTCTGTAAAGAAGAAAAAAAACGCCCTCTCACGTGTTTTAAACTGAAGTGCAAGAAGGACGATAACAATCTGACTGAGCACCAATACCTGGAAGTCCAGTGGTACTGTATAAAAACCAGCAGAACACGCTGACCCCAGTTTAATTCAACAGTTGAGATGGTGACCAAACATGTGCGAGTGCTGTTCTTTAGCAGTCGCATCTTTCCCAGATATAATAAATTCGGTTACACTGTTTACCATCAAGAGTTTGAGGAGGATTAATTACACAGCAGCTTCCCTAGTTAGATGATGAGCTGATAATATCTCTTCAGCAAAAGAAGCAGGCATAGTAATTTAAGACGTTACCATAATGAAAAGCAGTAAATGTAGGGTCAGCTGCTGCAGGGAAGAGCGTTTATTTCTCAAACTGACTATTTTAAGAACGGCAACAGCAGAACGCATTGAAATACTGGGGACTAATTAATAAGTGTACTACTGAGAAGAAACATTTAAGGAATGTGGAATGTGGCTTAGTGGATTGCATTAGAAAAACTGCCATTCATCACATTTAGCTCTCAGATTAGTATGAAAAAGAATGGCTTGGAAAAATCTAAACTATGACAATGTGCTTGCTGTGGTGTATTTAATATCGTACAAAACTGAACAAACTCACTGAAACAAACTTTTTACTGAAAAAATAAACATGTAAACATAAGAGCTGGCTGTGTTACAAGCTCTCAGAGCAGGACTTCACTAACAAACACTGACTCATATTGCACAACTGTACACAATTAAAAGGTGAAGTCACCACTTTCATTAACATGTCATTGCAGTCGTCAGCTGCATAGATTAACCATTTCAGCAGAGTGAGGTAACAAACAAGCGAGTGCAACCATGAATGTTTTAGTATCACTTTGCATGACTTACTACACCCTTGGTGTGAGATGCCATGAATAAACCTTCAAGCTATCTCTCGGTGGGTGTAAAACCCTGTTACTTACACATCCCATTTAACTATTTCTTGCAAATACATAGCTGTAAATAGTTTAGAGAGATTTGCACTAGCCATTCTTCTTTCTAATATATGGACATAAAAACATTTTAAAAAGTGCTTGCTTTATTACATTATTTATTCATTCATTCATTCCGCAGACACCTTTAACCAAGACTATTGTTTTATACAGTATTAAACACACAAAGTATCATACAAGCTAAACTCTGGCAGCCCACGTATATAATGTGCCTAAGTTTGATTTTAAATGTACTGCATAACCCCAACCTTTTCTTAATACAATAGCAATAAACCAGGTCTGACAGAATTGCTGCACTGCAGGGAGCCATTCGCCACAGTCCACCTACAAAAAGAAACACTACGATCTGAATCTTCACACACACACACACACACAGAAAACCACACATGCACACAACTCCCATGACAGATTCTTTTCCCCTCAACAATAAAATACTTCCTCAATCTAGTATGCAAACAGTAAATAAGAAACACATGGAGAAACTGAACTGTGACTGGTCACAGGATCATTGAATAAATCGCTGAAAATGGCTGCTTGTGTGATGCAGTAATGTCTGGCAATTTGGGGACAGAGGGGGGTGATGCTGGGACACCAGAATCACCGTCAAGCCCTCTTCAGGTGTCGTGGGCTAGTCGACGAAACACTGAGGATGGAAGGTGCCCACTTGAAGACCCCAGAGATGTACCCTACTTAGCTCAATCCAGACGGTTGTCATGCTGATGCGCTGGGGAGACCGCACTGTGGTTGATCCCCGGAGCCAGCATCGCAGCCGTTGTGTGTGCTGATGCGCCAGGGAGGCAAAATAAGCTGATCCCTGGAGCCAGCATTACACTTCAGCCATTAACACCAGACAGAAGGATATCTACATCATCATATGGAAGGAAATGTAAATGGATGGAGACACATATGGATCACATTAGTTTACTGTAAAGCTACGTCTTAGTTGGTGCTTATCTTGGCGAGAGCCGAGTTCAAATCAGCATGAAGTTTTAACATCTACTCTCGTGTAATGGAAATAATTTTTATCACAGAACTGCGTAGGCATTTTTGTGCAGTATCGCAGAGGGTACAACACATTCAATTGAATCCTGTTCTGGTACCACAAATAAGGAACACAGCATCACGAGCAGCATTCCCTCTAAGATACTGACAGACTTGTCGTTTTGACTTAGAAAGGTAAATTATCAGTACCTCAACAATTTTTGAATTTGCTTTACATTTAAACATACAAGACATTTATTCTGGCTCTGCCTCTGCTTCTCAATAATAAATACAGAATCTATGACGCATATGTTTACCTTTAAGAAGCCTGTCTGAGACCCTGTCATAACTGCATCACAGATATAGACTGCATGCTTAACTGGTGGTCTGTATAGCATTGCTTTATACTATTGTATAAAACACTGGAACTGCCTTCAACCACCTTGAGAAACTTAATCTTCAGTTCTGACTAACAAGCAGAGAAATCCTATAAAACCACACTAGTATACTCAAAAGTGTAATATAGCCAACTAAAATCTATTTATATATTTATATAGGATCCTATATTATTACATAGGATTTATTATTATACCACACAAAGAAAAAAGGCTGTGACACAGAACTATGATGATATAACTGAACCATATAACCACCCCAGACAGGCTAGTATTATTTGTTAGTGATTACGAGCGTTTCAGTTCTCACACGATCACATTAAAAAGTATGGTTTAACTGCAGTCACAGAATGTATATAAATATACATCTCGTAGTAAGGAAACCCGATTTGTCTGGAGCTACATTACCATTCTTCTGTGTATAAGATTTCTGTATTTACTAGCGAATTGCTGCTGCCATATTGTACATTTTTAATAGAGTATACATTTTTACTAAATGTAAACTTGACAGATATTTTTACGAAAAGCAGCAGCTGCTTCTTTGTTGCCATGTCTGTGCTTCTAAAATCAAAGTGTGGAACTTCAATTCTCCCCAAGCATTTGCAGGTTCTGACTCAACTGGTTCATTTAGCGCAGCCACAAACTGCCAGGCATAGTGTTTTCTTTATGATCTGCACCCACTGATACCCCATGCCTTTCCATCAGCCTTTAGAAAGGCAGATACAGTTCACACGACAAACTAGTGTTTAATTAATGCTACTATTGTAACAAACAAGCAAACATAAAAATAAACACAGTCCTACATGTGCAGACGTGTGGCTTTAGAGATGCCACACAATCTCAAATACAATGGGAAAAAAATAATATTTAAAATGTTAACAATATTGTGTTAATTATTATTATCATCATTATCAGTAACCCAGAGTGTGCTTTTGGTTGTTTACCTTTTGTGCTTGATTTTGAACTCGGTAGATTTTTAGCTCGATATCTGTAGCAGGAAGGTTGTCACATGTTTTATTAAAACATTCTTGGCTAGCAACAGCAGGTGCAGCATCGCTAGCATTGTCACTAGAATCCTGCAATGATGTCGCCCTGCAGGTTACGTTCACGCAGACTCAGAGCTTACAGGCTGATCTACACGGCTGTTAGCAAGCACTGCACGAATTACAGAGGGGAATCCGCTGCAAGAGTCACAGACGCAAAGATTCTTATGTTAACGCTTACCTTGATGTTGGAGTCTCGACTGAAGCTGACAATTCTGAGAACTTGCAAAAGTTAATAAACTGAGTGCGAAGGCTGTTGCCAATGATTCTGTAATGTAGCCTTAGAGGGAACGCTGATCTGCAGGGGGTTTTGGCACAGAAGCCCTCAAATAGAAAACGTTCAGCATATTTATATTGACCACGTCTATAATTCCATTTACCCCACAATACTATGATTACATCCATCAATCAATGGAAGATTACAAGATGTATTCATTACCAATAGGAACAGTAACCACCTGCTTCCATTTTCAATTACAATGTCATACTGGACAAGAGAGATACCTTGCCTTCGCCTCTCAACCACGGCGTGACTTTTCTTTTTTGTAATATGAACACACTAGATTTTAAACTTCACATTTATTTTTACTGAATGTATCCTCCATCAGTACAAAACAGTCCCTATACTTTGACTGTAGAGTCTACAAATGTTCTTGAAGAACTTATTACTGCTGAATTAGTTTACCCATGATATTTTAGAATTCGATATACAGCGATAATGGCATTGTCTGTAGTAGAAATACAAGCTGGAACTGCTATCCACTAGCTCCAAGGTCCTCCAAAGAATGCCTTCTGATCATCAAACTTACCATTTTTGCACAGTTGTTGGAATTGGGTTTTAGGGTGTACCTAACTTGATGTTTTGAATGGAAAAAAGGCAGCTGCAGATTGTTCGCATTGATGAGATCAGGGTAGTTGGGTCTATTTAGTATTCCCTTCAGTACTAGTATAAACAGTATCAAGTGAAGACATTATTGGCATGACATCCACCAACCTCCCTTCGCATCACAGTTAAATAAAATAAGGCCTTTTTATTAAGATTTTAATTGCGTTAGTTTAAAGGTTGGTTTTGTATAGGTCTACACAAGCAGCACTTTATATCTATCAAGGAGAAAAAAAACAAAAACCTGTCCTGCCTGTCATACGGGAGGGGTCATTTAATGGCTTTGCACCGCTGTAAACAATTCACTAAACAAATGCATCCTGAAATCCTGATTTACCAGGTCACTGCAAAAGTATCACCCTCTCTCCAAAGACTAATTAAAAAAAGGGCACACTTGAACTGACTGACCTTCGTAATGCATTCCAAATGCAATGTTCATTCCATCAATTTCTAACACACAACATGAGCTACAGTAATCAAGCAATACTAATGACATTTAGGGAGAGATATTCATCAAAATGTACATCATCTTTGATGGGCTGAGGTAGTCAGTTATTCATGTAAATTTCAAGTTATTTTTTTCTGTACAGCAATGAGCTATATGCCCAGTATATAGTTCAAGAGTAAACCTATGCAACATTCAAGACAGTAATGAATGCACTCAGATAGCAATCAACAAACCTCTCTGTAAAATATAGAAGGCTATACCTAATGAATATGGGTTAAGGAATATTTCATTTCACCCTGAATCTGCTTAACTGTGGTTATATATATATATTACAGTTTCAGTACTCATTAAGATTTGGCATGTTTAATAAAGTCACCAGCACATCTTACCAGACACTGAGTAAGCCATTATATTCTATAAATGTCATCACGTGATGTTAGCCTTACAATACACCACCCACTCAATATATAGCAGGCGTCAGGGCAGGGCTTGAACTTGTGTGCTGAGGGGATTTCCCCCCTATGCTGCAGCCAAAGGGGGGGGGGTTCCAATTTTTTAGGTGGAGCCAACTCCTGGACCGTGATATATCCGAATTCGCAGTATAACGAGGGCCGATATAACGAGGGGTGGGTGTATTTGAAATGCAAATAATTTTAATGAAGTTAATCCGGGAACAATAAACCTCATACAATGTCAAAATGTACAGATCAGAGATGACATCTCCTAGAAAGAGTGCATTTATATGTGCTGGTTCATCTCACTGTACAAGATAATAATTAGCTATGGCAGTAAAGAGGACTTCAGCTTTCTGGGGCCATTGACATTATTACATTTGAAGATGAAACAGGCCTGTTTACCAATACTATGAATCAGGAGGGCACGGCTGCACATCAACAAATATCAGTCGCAAGGGAAGAAACAATGAATCAAACTGTTACATGAAATACTCATTTATACACCTTTACTTCACATACTGAACCAAAACCACCAATGCTATCAGCTGATGGGCACTCGCATCTATTTTTCATTGTTATGTTAAGCACTTGCGCATGGGGGAACAAGAGCAATACCAAACACTTAATTGTGGTCTTCATTTTACAAGGCAGGACTTTTTTTTTCTTTTTTTGGAGAACAAGTGTCGCAGAAAACATCCACTGTGCAGATGAACTGGTTAGAACATATGACAGTTACAATGTATAGAAAACAGTTAAATGTTTGTGAGCAAGAAATTCCCTGGATTTCTCATTTATAAAAATCTGCAAAATGCACAAGACACAAAATTTGTCAATTACTATAGTGGATGATGTATGCAGTATATATGTTTACTTTATATGCACAAACATTCATTGTCGTTAATATGTCCTCAAACTGAGTTGCTGACGTTGCAGACATTTTTTCTTTTAAAGTAACTTTCACTTTCCCATTTTACTAAATGCTACTGCTGGTATTTGTTCATTAAATCTCTGGGCCCGCAATGGCTCTGTGGTAATTTATGGTGCTGTGCTTAATGGGTTTGGAGTTAATTTAATAGGGACTTCACTGCAGTCTGGTAAATTGGGCAATATTAATAGCTTGGGGATATGATGGTTACAGCAATTCGGTATGCAGATATCCTTATCGCTAACTTGCATCCATGGTACCACGGCTTCAGTTTGTTCATGCCACACATTCATTATTTATCATTTGGAGCAGTGGTGCTCATTTTATTCTTTCCTGTTAAATTAAATCCAGTACTTGCTTTCGCTGTTAGTTTTTTCAGGGGGCGCAGAACTGTATCTTTTCTTCTGTATTGTTCTTGTATTACAGTACTGTAGAATCACACTGAACTATATCAACCACTTATGTTTATTACAGCTACCGATAGGTGACTGATGCAAATCCAAAGGTTTGTGTTATCACCGTAAAGCTAGAAAAGGTTTCCGTGCATCTTACAGAAAACACTCTTTAGAATTCTCTATTCCGTCCCATTTTGACAGTGAAAAGCATACATTTCACCTTGTAATGAAACAAGTAGTTACAATTTAGCTGGTCATGTTCTGCTCATTTGTTTTCAGCCACCATTTTCCTTTTCCACCAAAATGTGCTGAGGAATGGAAAATAGTGTGTGAAACTTACCACTGGGACCATTAAAAAAAATACCTCATAAAACTGCTTATTACAAATAAGACAGTGACAGCATTATATTCTGGCTGGAATATATTTGGCAGTCAAACTTGCCAAAAGTATAAGTGGAGAAACACTTTCTCTCCCCCCCCCGATATAGCCACAAACACCCTTTAAATAAACACAAAAGATTTTAGCAATTATAAAAATCAGTCCTGAACAGAAAAGCCAAGTCAGCTGGATACTGAACCTGCTGCCTCCCAGTCTCCCAAACCCAGCCTTCAAAGAGTAAGTGCAAGGACATCCCAGGGCATCAACATTTATTACCTTGGTTAATGAGCCAGCTTTCTGTGGATGCAAACACTGCAGATTTCATCGAGTGAGCTCAAATGCAAGGGCAAGTACTTAAACAGTGTCAACCAGGGCAAAGCATGTTCCATTAGAAACAAAAGCCTATAGACTTTCCATGGTGTATGTACAAGATATCAATATCTGTTTAAATAAGGTTTCCAGGAGAGCACGAGGAAAATGATTAGCAGGCTGTGGCAGGGCAGGAGCTCTGCACATGAAGGGTGGGTTGTGTGTGCATATTTCTATATACCTATATATTAAATATGTTGTGTAAATTATTAATGATGAAGCATCGGACGCTCCTGGGAGAGCCTGCCTGCTGTGTGTGATTGCCAGCTATGAAATCTAATCAGCAGGTAGGGGTGTTCCAGAGGGGCGTCAGGTATAAAAAGGTCCCATTTATTCACCTCAGGACTTCCTCAAAGCCAAGGACAACAGACTGAATATCGGACAGAGAACTAAAAGATCTTGCTGTAATCCTCTGATCGCTGTGAGAGTGAACTGGAATCAGAACAAAAAAAAAAAAAAAAAAACCACAGTGTAGTAGTATTGAACAGAGATGATTAGTTAAGGGATTGTATATCCCAAGTACAGAGAGCACGGTGAATAAGCGGGGCCTCCCACGTATTAGGAGTAGCGCCCGCAGTTTTCACGACACCTTTTGTTTTGTAGTTTTTGTATTTTGCCTTTTGTATTTATAGTTTTTGCCTTATGTCCCACATGAGCTACCATTGCTGGTAGCATCACGTGGGGTTCCTGTATGTCTTGTCTGTGTTTGTGAATAAAACCTGCACGCCTGCAGGGCGTATCAACTTTAACCTCTATCTGAATCTCCTGCCTGTCATTCAGCAGCGAACGCATGCACCCACACAGCAGTGCGTATTCCTTTAAATTACATTATTTTGCCAGATGCCACACATCACATTCTGTATTTATGCGCAAATTAAAGTGTTCAGGATAGACTGAATTTTTTTTTTTTATTCCCTCCTGTTTGTCTCCAAGATGTGCGTCAAGTTGTCTTTCCCTATCCTCATCTAGTGTCCAATAAGCTCTGCTATTCTGAACTGAAAAGTAAAAGGAATTATACACCCAAGTAGGATGCAAAATGATACAAGACAAAGGAAAAAGTCAAAGTCAAACACCTTACATCCAAGTGCAAAAAAAAAAACACATTACTGCTTGTCTGTTTGGTTGGGACACTTGTGTTATTAATCCCCTCTGCATCAGCATTTGATGTTCGCTCCTAGAACTTTCTTAAAAGCATGCTATGTTCATGGTTTAGGTGAGGGTGTTTTCTCTCATCTCATCTATGGTACTTGAGTTTTACGAATCTGTTTGGATTCCTTCTTGATTTGATTTTGGAGAAGCTGCAGTTGGTAGTGCCAGGATCTGCACAGACTGGAGTAGCCAATGCATTATGATCAATGTTGCATGGTTTTATGGTGCTGTTATCCATCCAGCAAGTAGCATTTGATGACGGTTTTCTATCATACATGTAAAAACAGTCCACAGGCTATTGCTTTAATTATACTGAATACAGAGTACTACTATTCTACCATATACAAAAATTACTAAATCTAAAAACTATTTGTTTCAAAATGTTTTAATTACTAGCCTCTACCACTCAACCTTGCAGATGTCAGATAGCAGAAGAATGAAAATGTTCTCCTCAACACCAAGTGCATGTTTGTGTTCCAGTTCTTTGAAAGGTGATAATGCAGCCTTTAACTGGATATGCACCTCCTGTCCTCCCCATTACCAGCGATCAGGCTGATGAAAGCTTGGTACGATTCCCATCAGCTGTATCACTTAAATACTATGCAGCTCCATGATACAACACTGAAGGCAATGCTGGCCATTGACATCAATTACAGAAAACACTGCAATGAGAAACTCAACTACATCTTGCAGTAAACATGACAATTCACATCGTAGAACTTATTACTGCACTTTCCAAGCACATGGAGTCAAAATAGAAAAAAACAAACTATTTTATTTTGCTAAACTTAAGTGCATATACAGAGGGCTTGAACTGGTCAGTTTTTATTTTCCAAATCTCTACCGCCCTTTAAATGTTAATTAGTCGTTAAGCTGTCTCTGCATCCTAATAGAGAAAACAACTAATTAAAGACTTGGTTTAAGATTTTTTTTTTTTTTCTTTGCTCAACCATGGAGATTTTAAATGGACTTGCTATCAGTGTACATTCCATACTGGGTATTTTAGGCTGAAAGAAAATCTGTCAGGACAACTCTGTTAAACGAATGAAAACAACAAAAGCACAGCGATTAACTAGGCAACTGAAAGAATGAAATGCAATTAGGATCAGCGATGAGCAATTAACAAAAAATTAGCCACATCTGTTTGAAATAAATTAAGCAAAACAGAAATCAGGCCCAGTCAAGATATGAAGGTAAAAACAAGTGACATTGTTTTGTAATTAATAGCCCCCACCCCCACCAACTTAAGATTTACCACAAAATGTCGACATTTACCAAGCAAAATAGTAAATATCCGAAATACACGATAGCGCTTTACTTCAGACATTTACCGATAAATCTCAAAAATAACTAAGTAGCGCTGGCTAATGACCGAATGTCTCGCTTTCGCGCATTCAGGAGTCCTGTGTAACTCCAAGTGCCACGAGAGTCTACCATGCTGCAATAAGCAAGTAAATATTCATTCCCTGCCTGTATTTTAGGAAATGATATTTTTTCCACAAAAGCTGTAGAGCGCGGCTGTGCTGCACAATGCACTGATCTTCTCTCTCGCTACCATACACTGCTTTACAGCTTTACATGTGGCAGTCTCTACAGACATGTGGTGTTCAAACCAAGTCAAAGCTCATTTAGACCAATCCACTGGGTTACATCGATGTGTGGCTGGAAACACAAAGGAATGGATTCACTCCAGTGAAAAGTCAGAATCCTTTTTTTGGGCTCAAACTTGTGTCTTACTATTTTGATAGTCCTAAGAAATCTGTTTAAAACATGTCCCATTTTTTGGCCACCTTCCCCACCATTTAATTATTTTACCAAGTAGTTTCAGTATAGATTTTGGAATATTTTCCATGATGCCATTCTTGCATTTTTGTGTACTTTCCTTGACGATCAAAATCATTCCGTTTTGTAATCCAATTACTTTGTAACAAATCGGTATTGTGTGGAGGAATAATCTACATCAATGATAAAATGTACTTTTAAATCTTCTTCAAAACTCTCTTGCCTGCAAATCAGCCAGCCCTTTGTAACCAGCTTGTTTGTTTTCATTTTCACAGTAGGATAACCACTACAAGATTGAATACCTCATTGATCCTAGGGTACAGAGAATATCGTTTGCAATTTGTCTTTTTTTATTGGTTGATTTTTTTTTTTTTTTTTTTTTTTTTTTTTACTTGATTTATCATACATGGACAATAGGTTTCATAAGCACCACTCACGCTACACTATGAAAACCTGCATTTTATAAATGGATCAAGACAACACACTTTAATTGCTATAAAAGATAAGGTCATGAGTGCCAGGCTATGATGAGTAGGAATGGTTTCTACATCACGCAACTTTAGATGCACATTTTAAAGTGCTTACTGTACAATATAAATCCTGAAAACTATATTTGATATCTTTAAAATACTGGGGCTCACTGGGTTTGAGTTCAAAGCTGTAAACAGCAATACCCTACTGCACTGGTATGTGTCATCTTTTAAGATCTGTAATGAGAGTACTGTACAGTACTGTGTAGAAATGAAGGGACGGCAAGAGGACCCATTCAATGTTTTATACAGAGAGAATCTGTCTGCCATTTGTATTGCTGGTTTTCATAGAAGATGTATGCACACAGGTGTTGATATTTCAGTGTTTTCATGGGTGCCACATGTGGAGACCCAGGGTTATCATCTGATTGGAACCCCTCCAAGAGTCTAAACTTCTAAGTGATCTTCGTTAGGAAACTACAAGAATGGAGCGTTCCTACGGAGACAGCGGAAGGTAGCACTGATTTATTACCTGTAGTGGTACTCTCGGATTGTGTTTCCTGGAATAGCAATTATACATCCTAATCTGAGGTCCTAACGCCAGGATGCAGAGCAAGTAGTATGCCTGTAGAGGTAACCGGGGGGACAAAACAAAACTTTATTGCAGTCATTTTAAGAAGTCATGAGAGAACATATTATACATGTTACAATATCGATGAAGAGGAGGAGTTGAATACAAGATGAGACTTGAAATGAATAAAGTGGTCCTTTTTGTTTTATAGTACTAGTGAATGCAAATTCTACTGGAGCAGCACTAACGATCGCAACGGAAGACAGAAGCTCATCACTTTTTTTTTTTTTATATATATATATATATATATATATATATATATATATATATATATATATATATATATATATATATATTTTTTTTTTTTTTTTTTTTTTTTTTCACACTACAAATATTTTAAAAAAGTAGTATATTACCAAAGCCTGTTTAATATCTAAAATGAATACATTAAGATAATGAGAGGGACAAGCTTTCAGAAGAATTAAATAACAAATCACCTATTTAAAACTTGACAGCATACTGCAATATCCACATGGTTACTATTGAAAATGCAAAAATACTGTCCTATCTTGAACATTTTCACAAATTGTAATTCTGGGCGCTTTAATACCAAAGAGCAGAACTTTATTGCCCAGTTTGTTTATAATATCCAAAGGTACAGTAGTTTAGTAACAAAGGCAAGCTTTCTCCCTCCTTGAAACCTGTTTACCTGTACTGTATGTCACCCTGTAGTGAGCAAATAACTGGCTGCTAAATACAGTAAATGCCATCCTCAAGCTTCCTTACAGCCTAGAACTTATAGTATAAGTCTTAACAAATGGTGTTCGTCTTGCCAATAATATTGTATAAGAAACCCCCAGAGCAGATATCAGCTCATGTTTGGGGGGGGATAAATACATACATACATACATACATACATACATACATACAAACAAATAAAAACAAATGAGACTTTAACATTAAATTTGAATGGTTTCCCTGCTTTCTGTCAGGTTTTGTGTTTGCGGAATGACTAAATTACAACAATGAGAAAGCATGACCTTTCTGAAATGTACGACCTACCCCCAAGCCTAGGTGTTAAATTACCCTGGCAACAGTGGCAGCCAATGAGAGATAACAGAAAGCCTGATTCTTCAGCCGATAAAAACACTCCTGGATGAGTCTCTTGAGAAGCTCTCTTCCTGCTGAGCAGGCATGCACTCTGTGCATCCCAGCCACCTGGCCACATGCAAACCTCCCTCATTACACTGTAGAAGGGGATGAAACAGTTTTTCAAATTTCTGAGGATTAATAGTCTAAAAGAAAAAAAATTTAAAAGGTATTGCCCACAAGTAAGTATCAGGTACCACACCCCAGAGAAACAATGAATCTAATGTACTGCCAGACAAAGCATGGACATTATACAGAGAACATCAAAAGATCTGACATCACTGGCTCTACTCCTCCTCTCTCTCTCTCTCTCTCTCTCTCATCATCCCCCAGACCCTGTTCTTTCACTTCTCCCTTCATGCTATCTACTCTTAGTACAAGCATCTCCACAGGTTCCCCATGTTCAGTAAACATCCACTTGTAATACACAAGTGCTGTACATTTACTCTTTCAGGATTTGGATCCAATCAAAGCTCATTGTCAAGGTTTTTTTTTTTTTTTTTTTACAAGACAAAGGACTGTGCTGCAAATTAATTTCTTTGTTAATAGCCCCAAAACATGGCGCAAGGTTGTAAATTTGTAATCCTGTTCATTGCTTCATTTGAAAAGTCTGTGCTAAGCCAGCTCCATCTGATCCTCAGTGCACGTAGGCTTTTGCTGGCTGGTCTGTCTGCAGCTAGAATGTTATTTCACACGGTTGTCTAATCCTGAGCTACCTAAGGGCTGCACCTGGTTACAAGTCATACTCAAATGTCAACGCTTTGACCAGTAATTTTGTTAAACCTGTCTAATATGCACTGTTGAACTACCAAAATTACATCGTTAGACCTCACGAGAATTCACTTAAATTACTACACTTGTGGTATCAATAAAGACTGCAGATATTTTGGCAGAACCACACACTGTTTACTGGTACAGGAGCAGCCCCCTCCACAACACACACACACACAGAACTATCTGAAACATGCGATACAAGATCTATCAATCCTGCTGTCCACACAACTGAACAATGCCTGCTCCCTATTCCAGTAATACATTCCTGTTGAAATGTGATGGGGTCCTAATGGGTGAAGAGTACAGTAAGGTGGTGTATTCCCTCACGTTTACTCACAGTATGGAAATGACAAACAAATCAGTGTAATGTTACAGGTTATTTAGGGGGGCGATTGTTCCCTTTGCACCACTATAGAGATATTTAATTAAAATTCCCAGCAGCGCAGCGGAAATTTAAACTTCAGGCGACAACTGCAGCAAAACACACACTTAGATTTTCAACAAGGTCAAAGAAAATATAAGTGTACTGAACCGAAACTAACCAGTCAAACACACATTTGCAGTGATATTAAACCCTGATCTATACCATTCCGAAAGGGGCGAGTTGGCATCCCATTTCACGTTAACCATGGATTAGGTACATTCTTGTATTGGCACTGTTCCTGTTATGCTGCACAGCAAATATCGTAATTACAGTATGGTTAACGGTATGCTTGTGTTTCTATGAACAAAGTGAAGGAAAAGGTCATTTTCATTTGAAATTGATTTTATTTAATCTTCTGTACAAAACAAGTCTCAAGTACTAAAAAGCTTTCTCACCTAACTTCACTGATAAAACAAAAAAGCTTTCTACGCAGGTGTATTTTTGCAGCTAAAATAAAAATACAACTCGCCAGACACATCACGAAAAACTAGATAAAGCACTGCAAAGAGCTGAAGAAACGTTAGGCAGAGATACACAGGTTTAGAAGCACAACTTGCAGGGTTGCCGATGCTCATATTTTCTGAGTAACTGCCTTTAAGAAATTTGAAGTTGTTAGGTATTAATGAAATGGAATAAAACACAAAAACAACGTGGTCCCTTGGTTTCCCTTGTTTACACAATAACAAACAAACAAACAAACAAATACAAACACACAAACTCAGGGTTCTCCCCAGGAATTCTGTACAGCCTGGCAGCAGAATATTATAGCCAGGAGCACTTTTAATGGAAAAATAAACTTGCCTTACCTTAAATATATAATACGACAAAGAATTTGAATAATGTGATGTCTTTCGTTGACTATCTGGTTGCTCTTTATGTTCTACATTTTATTATTGTTTTTTATTATGGTAAATGACCGTGCTTATTTAGGCACAGTATGATTTGACTGGGGAAAGATAACGTAGGTTTATTGGAGTTCACACACAAAAAAAGGGGGGGGGCAACCTTTTCACTTTCTTTTTAGCTTAATTATTGAGCTTATTGCTTCAATTGAAATTGTTTTCTTTGTTAAGTTTACAGGACATTTTGTTAATGCACATCTATTTTTGTTTTTCGCTGCTCTACATTTTTTGAATGCAACTGTTCATTAACATCTTTTGGTCACCATCATAACTGTTGCGTGAAACCAGAGTGTAATAATCCAGCACCTCTGCACTTAAGCATTTGTATGTCAGCTGACAAGCGTTCAGCTGATATCCCATCACACCTTTCTTCTTAAAGGCGTACAGCCTCTATACATGAACCCCCAATATATCTCACAAGCACCTGGGTACATATTTATACGATATCACAATGGTTTTTTTTTTGGTGCATATGTATAGCTATTATGTAGTATAATATAGCCCCTTACAGTACAATAATACGACAAAAAAAAGGACTGAATGATAATATCCAAATATAGTCTTAATATTTTAAATAAAGTAGCCGGCGCAAATATAGTATTAGGCAGTGGATTGCGCCGATCGCCGGCTTATTTTGAAAACCCTGCATTCATTGTCACTATGTTTGCTTTGAAAATAAAAAATTGGTTATTTTTTTTAGCAGGTCATTTTAACCTCTCTAAGTGCTTAACACAGAAAACCCGCCCCTTAACGATTGCTTAAATGTTGTATCAACACAGCTGTCACGTGGGTCAAAGATATTTTTTTTCACCCAGCAACGCGCAAGTGATCTAGTCTGCTAGAAGCACAATCAATCCTTATTGTTAAAGGCACTGCAGCATCTGCAAGACGGGCGGATCAGGTTTTTGCAGCAGGGCGGCAACAGCCACTTCAACAGGCAGCCTGGCTGAAAAGGCCTGGAGAGAACCCCGTTGTGATCAAACTCATTTATATCTTGTAAGTAATTTGTCTTACCTTTCTTTTATCCTTTTGATATTTTTTTCTCCTATATTTCTTAGCAATGTATCATCTCGGGGCTCCCGAGTGGCACATCCGGTAAAGGCACTCCGCCCAGAGTATGCCACTGCCGACCATGGGACGGGAGTTCCCAGGGGGCAGCGTACAATTGGCCAAGCGCTGCCCAGGCCGGGTAGGGGTTAGGTCGGCTGGGGAGTCCTTGGCTCACCGCATACCAGTGACCCCTGTGGCTGGCCGGGCGCCAGCAGGCCGGCCTGTACGCAAATCAGAACTGCGTGGTTTTCAGACACTGCAAGTTCTGAATATGGCTGGACGGTGGGCTTGCAGAGCGAAAAAAAGTGGAAGGCTGGCGGCACTCGTTTCTGAGGACAACAGAGCTCGTCTTCGTCTCTCCCGAATTAGTTTGGGGGGTGCAGTGGTGAGCCAGGTTGAATAATAATAATAATAATAATAATAATAATAATAATAATAATAATAATAATAACAACAATAATAATAATAATAATTACTTGGACATTCCAAAAAAAAAAGAAATGCATCATCTCTGCAGTGAATTGTGGGATTGTAGTCCTGAGCCTGATAAACACATATCCCAGTTTCCACAGTCCTAGCTTGTGTTGGGTTTAAGGAAAGGGCACATTTATGTGACAAATCAGTTGCATCTGCTAGTTTTGTAAAATAAATTTAATTGTCAGTTTGTCTCGGTATGGCAGTAAAAATGTCAGTGTCCTGTACGAGAGAAAAATCCACCTCCAACTGGCTTTTAAAACACTCATTGTGAAAGTTAATTGCTATTGATTAGTACTTAATTGTAAAGGTGAGGGAAGGGCAGCTTTTCTAGTTTTGAAATCAAATTAAATAAACAAGTGTGTTTTGATTTAATCCCTGCTGACAAATACTCAGGAAATACAAGTATCAGGAAACACCTAATAACTTGTATGAAGGCAATCTTCACTGTCTGACACATCATTATGATTTCATTATAATGCAGCCTTATAAAATCTACACGTTTATCAACTTATACATAGCTCTAAGTGTAATAGTCAACGTATTCTAATTTAGTGTGAACAGATTAATGCAACGGCTTGCAGAAACTGTCAGCAACACACGTTTCAATGTCTGCATTTATTAGACAGGTGACTGCAGCTGCAAAGCCTATTTATTGTCAAAGTAGTTTTGTTTAAAGTTATTTACAGTTTTCACAATGTTTTAGGTAAGTGATGAAATCTTCTTGTACAAAATCCAGATCATTTGTTAACATTAGAAGCTTACTTGTGCAATGTCATGTGAACGTAGACAAATCCAATATCATACGTCTGTTAAAATAAAACAAAATGATGCGTTGCTATACGTATTTGGGCCCGCGTGCCAAAATCAAATCACTCTCTTCTGCTCTTAAATAACCTGTGCTGGTAAATGTGCGTGTTTTAAGTAATATGACTGATCATTTCCTAATTCTGTTTACCATCAACAAAAAGCACTTTTTTTTGGTACGTTGCAGCACCACACTGTTTTGAGCAAAGGATAGATATTAATAGTTCAAATAATACATACTGTGGCAGTATAACACTGTACAACTCTAGGGTGTTCTTTTAAAGTTAAAATTCTGATTGTCTATCAAAAATAAAGTTAAAATTACCAAGCCTTTTTCAGCTTTTGGTCTTCGTGAAATACAAAATAGCCAAAGTTTAAAGCATTCTGTGAAAGAAAATGCGATTCTTAATTACATTTTTTGCGCCATGTTTGGGAATGAATCCCATTTTCAAAGTCATTTACATTATTTCTCCATTTTAATAAGCCTTCATTTTATAACTTGCATGATTTATACCATGGTAATTTACTTGATGTTATACATTTCCACAGTATACCAGCTCACTAATTTGAATTTGCAAAAGTTTAACCATCCAAAACAAAAGCTGTTCTATATTATCAGAACCCATACATGCCCTGGCAAAAGCAAGCTCCATAATATATAAAGCGTAATCGATTCAAGCAGTCTTTGTACACTTTCTATTGGGTCTTGTATAGTATATCTTTGGATTAATCACAGCTCTGCTAAGTAATTGCAGTAACAAGCCTGATGATGTTACTCTCGTAAGTACCATTTTCTCCCACAATTAAATTAATCGTGCTGAATTTGGAAATGAGAACACAGGACTACATAAATGCAAAAAGAGTAGTTTGATTGTATCACAGCAACACTGTACTGCATGCCTCTCGCAGACTCTGAAAATTGTTACTCGTTGTTTTGTGACAGTGCCGTTCGATGGTACAATCACTTTACAGTCACAGCTCCAGCAGAATGAGAGTACAGGAAGCCCTTAGATATGTCTATGCACTAAACTAACGCCAGCAGGGCTGTGTTCAAGCATGCAAATTGTTTCAAACATTCGTGATACAGTAAAACTACATTAAAACATTTAACCTCTGGTGGAAAGTTATTAACCATTTATATATTTACAGTGGTGTAAAATGCATAAAAATATTGGGTCATAATGGCACCAATTAAATGGGTGTAAAATGTTTCTTACTGTTAAGGCTTTTTTTTTTTTTTTTTTTTTTTTACAGCCTCAGTAGAAAAACAGAAAACAATGATACAGCAGTTGACAAGTTCTTACCTGGTAAGTGTGTACTCCCTGAGTCCTGAGTGCAGGTTCATGGCAGAAAAAGTACCTATACAACCCCTCAATCGCTTATCACGGCCAATCTTCCATGTGACAAACAGCGGGCTGGTAAAAAAAAAAATACAAAAAAAATACAAAAATAAATAAATCAAATCAAACGAAAAAGGTCAGTAAGATTGCATTATTCCAACATGTGGTTCATAGTTTATGACTGATCACATCTACTGAGTAAGATGACACACTGGGTAATGACACAAAATAAATACAAAACCCAAGGCACTGCATCCTTAATGGTTTATGTGCCAGTCCCGAAATTCAGCATTCTACGTTGACTACATAAGAGACAGTGTTATCCTGTAGGCCCACATCAGTGTCACTCGTTGGATTAGGCAAATCCCTAGGTCAAAATTGTAAGTGGACAGCTTGGAAATGGTTAGCAGGTAATGCATGTATTGAAATAGAGTACCTAAATATTCAACTACCATTAGCAATGGCCTTAATAAAGGCTCAACATTTTTCCCCTCACACCTTTTTTCTTCTATCTGGCGCTTCATTGGTACACTGTGTGTACGTGCTGTAGTGGGCTTGGTATGGTTCAGTCCACACAGGGAAAGAAAGGTGTTTTTTTCTGACGTTTGTTATATATTTTTAATAAAATTGCATCTCTAAACAAAGGAAAGAGGCAAAGTCACGTTTGGAATTATTTTGAGGAACCAGACGAGAAAACCGTGGTATGCAAAATTACTATGCCAAACAAAATTGCCGTACCACTAAAACACAAGTTCAATGCTTCATTATTTGAAATGAAAGCATTCAGAATTACTGTGGATGGAGTTACAGAATGCAGTGAAAAGCAAACATCCGGAATAAACAGAATGCAGAGAACACATAAGTGTAAATTATGTATAGGCTTTAAATTTACCAGTACTTTTACGCAAATCATTTATTTTATTAAAAAAAAGTCCTTGATATCTATATAATTTGTCAACAGAAGGGGATATTAAAAAAATGGGTTTGCCGTTTGCGGCACTGATCCCTAAACAGTACAGTTAATATAGCAATGTACTGGAATCTGTGCATTTGATAGTTTCTGTAACATATGTAAGCTGTGTTTTTTAAATTACTATTATTGGTTTTGTTCTTTGAATATAGTATAAATGAAAAAAAAAGTTTAGTTTATTCACTTTGTGCCCACAGGGCCAGGTAAATCTCAATAACGCAGTACAAATACAAAGAGAGAGACATTTACTAAGAAATAATAAAACAAATGCTTTTTAAAAAATACCAAATTCCTATTGGTATTTTTTTTAAAGATTATTGTGATTTTTTAGTATTACATGCAGGACAGCCTCTATAAGATCGTTACCTTTATTAAAAATGTGCACGGATGAATCTACCGATAATCAACTAATGTCCATAAATGAACTGATTACGAATCTGAAAAATCGAGTGATATTAAAACGTTAGTTGCTTAATTAGGGGATCTTTCCATGGAAAATACTAACCAGGGCTGTCAGTATACATCAGAATGTAATATAAAGAGAGAGTGTGTGTGTATGTAGATATGGTTTAAAAGCCGACACATGCATAGCATTTAAACGTTCATAAAAATGTACCAAAAGCACACCCCTACTTAAATACGACTGTTTTGTTATTGTGTGGCAGCGTGGATGAGGTTAGAAGCCCATCCACAAAACTGTGCAGAAGGTGACCATCTCCAGATTAATTAATTGATTCATTTGTTGCTAATCTGGAGATGGTCATCAGTATATAAACCTGCAGCTTTCCGTACTCAGTGTGGGTGTTAAAGAGGAGGAACGTGAGAGTGAGACGGGAGAAAAAGCAAAAATGAAAACTGAAAGAAAGTAAGAAAGCACGCAATTGCTACTAGTGCTGGGCAGACCAGCACGATATTTGTTTGAATTTTGTGTTCGAGACTTGTTTCGTTTAACCCTTTTGTTTTTGCTCTGTGAGCAGTGTTTTTGTTAAAATATTGTATTTATTTTTGTGTTAATAAAAACCGCGCCGCAGTGCGGTTTTTTTCACCCGCGTACCTGCCTTTGTGTGTGTGTGCGTGTGTGTGTGTGTCTCAGCTTCCGGATCTGGTCTGGGTACGTCGTCAACCCTCGGCTACCCTGTCAGTGTCCCACAATCATGTTCAGTTTTACTCGGGTCAATGTTTACTACAGTACATGCATCAGTAGTTCAGAATTCATCAGAACCCAGACTGTTGGCTGACCAGTTTGTTTACATCACCTAAAGTTAACAGCTGCAGGCTCACAAGTTTATTCCCTCCTTGAAGCTTTCTGGCCACTAAATCTGCTACTAACAGGACGGCTATAAATAAGACTCCCATTGCATAGCAGTTTGATCCATTCTTGGTTTTACTATGTGTTTATTAAGACACACCTGAGCTTGCTACCTATACACTGTGGCTAATGAAACATAGTCTTATTCCCATCCCTGTGACATATGCTCTGTAAGCCGTTGTATATCTCCTTTTCTCCCGTTAACATTTCATAAACAGGTACTGTACAAAAGCCAATATTCTCAACATGGGCTTGTGAGGTAACAATCTTCTGTTCTGAAAAACAGACTGACCTAAGAAGAAACTCTGGAGTAATAATAAAACTAGTGCCTGCATAGAGAGCCTGCGCAATCAGCCCAGTCACCCCCTCTGCTGCTGACACTGCCCCACATGATCCATGAAGTAATCTCAGTTTAATCTGCACCAAAGTAAATCACTCCTGATCCAAACACCCACATCTCCACCCACTGTAGATCACACTAAAGCTTGCTCGTTTCACAAATGTCCATTAAATTTATTTATTTCTGTATTCATCATTTCTATTTTATACACATGCCTCGCAAGTCCTAATGCCAAGTTTCCATCTGCCACTGCGACTGGTTTGTCACGGTTTGAAAAGTCGGTCTTGTTCATTTCAATCAACAGCTGAGAGAGATCAAACCTGTTTGAATTGGGACTCTGCATAATTAGGATTGCAGAACTCAATCTCTCCAACTCTGGGGGAGTTACCTATAGATCATCCAATGCAAAGGATGCAAGAGGTACAGCAGTTTATCTTAACTAAACTAAGTTATATAATAATGTGATACATACAGGCAGTCTTAACCCTTGGTGTAACATCTGGTTGCAGGATTGGAGACAAGAGATTTTGCATGGTGCAAATGGAAAGTGTACGTCTTCAAGAGTAATGTCGTTTGATGCACAAATGTAATGCTAGCTACTCCTAGAGTAGTTTTCATATCCTTTGTTCAAAACAATGTGGTGCTGCACGAGTTATTTAATTTTGGCAGGGAGTGAAATTTGTATAGCAACACCATTAAAAAATACATTTTTAAAACACAGACTTACGATACTGGATTTGTCTACAGTTCACATGACATTGCACAAGTAAGCTTCTGATCTTATTACAAATGATTTACACATCTGGATTTTGTACAAAAAGGATTTCTTCACTTTCCTAAAACGTTTTGAAAACTGTAAATAACTTGTTTAAACAAAACTACTTTGAGTAAGAAGGCTATCCCGCTGCAGTTGCTTGTCTCTGCTATTTGAGACATTGAAACTTGTATTGTGTCACTGACACTTCAAAACCTTTATCAAAATGCAGTGTAATCAGTTCACAAAAATATCTACCTCAAACACTTTACTAAGGCTAGAGGTATCATCAGTTGGTTTAGAAGCTTGTTTCCAATAGAAAAATGCAAGGACAAGACAGCCGTGATTATGGTGATTGACAGTAAAGGCATGTAGACGTGGATGGAATGCTCCAGTGTGAGGAAGCTAAGCAGGACTGAGACTTGTTTTGTACAGCTCATTGAATATAAAAGGTGTTCTGAAATGGCCTTTTCCTTCATAGGAACATGAACATAGCGTACTCACCAGTACAGACCAGAACACTTGGCTCATACTGTGTTACTGTAGGCCTGTATTCACTTTAATACTGACACTTGCATGTATCATTTATCTGTATGCCTCAGTGTTTACATGCACATTATTTCATATGCTGTTCGTTTCCCTGAAATATTAAAAGGTAGATAATACAGAAATTCCTCAGAAGGCTCCTCATTACAAGATGCAGTGAAATGTAACGAGTGCAACAAGCCTGTGTAGACTCACTGTTACCAATAACATAAGGTTTCCCGACGCGACCATGAATCGTGTTAATCTCCTGCTTGTGTTAGCATACATATATTGAAACTTCTCTGAACAATACTAGCTGGGCAGCAAAGCATGCTTTTGTACAAAAATTAAAGAAGATCATCCTGTTTGGATGTCAGACAAATGATTTTCAACCCAAATGAAGCTGGAACCGGGGTCTATGTGGAAGAAAGCCTGTGCCATGCTGCATTACGAGTAACAGCTTTTAATCTTGTAGAGGTAACCTTGGAAAAACCAACAACTGTGTGAAAGACATTAGAAAGCGAGCAATAAGTCAATCCAACGACATCCTGGAAACAAGAGCACTAATGCTCACAGTGCTGCAGTATTGAGAACAGGCTCTTTCTACAAACGGAGAAACAAACACCTAGCAACAGCCATGATTCAAACCAGAATGGAAAAACTCAGTAATGTCTTCACTTTAATACAAAACTGTACTATACACAAAAAAAGCATATGACATTCATTGAAAATAAATAAAAAGATCAGTCTAAAGATGCTCGCAGCATGTTGATTGAAACAATAAATGTGCGCACCATACAGATTGAAACAATCCCAGACTCTAATGCTCTAAAGCCAAGGGAATTATTTTATGTGAATGTCCACAATTCTTGGTAACAGCAAGGTCAAGAGCACATTTTCATTGACTGCTATCCCCGTACCCTCAAACACACACATAGCTACACAAATAGTTACTACACGTGTTGTTTGGTTCAACGAGTATCAAAAAAATGCATTCTAATGTTATTCCTTTCATATGTGCCTCCCATAGGCTTTCCTGTCTGTTTCCTGCCTGTAACTGCATAGGTAGCCTACCATGTAGATGCATTTCAATGATATTTCACCTGTGCCCCATGTCATATTAACCATAAAAGATTATAAATCTATCATGAGGCCTATGGAGTGGTCAAGTGAATGCTTTACTTTAACTTATATTCACAAGAAAAACATCACTAAACAAAATCAAGGAATTTAAAAATAAGATATTTCAAACTAACTTGCATGGCTAACTTGGGACGTTTTAGCACTTATGGGATGTTCTTTGCCATCTTCTTCCTCCGCATGTTTAGCCTAAACAAGACAGACATTCTGCTGATGTGCCTGGAAGTAATTAAGTGGCAACTGTGGTAGTTTTTCCCTTTGCACATATAACAAGTCAAGATGGACCTATAAAAGGGAAACACAACATAAACTACTTCAAGCTAAACACTAAATTGACAGTGTACTTGCATATTACTGATTGGAATGCATTTATTCACTTAAACAGAGGACGGACACGTTTTCTTTGTTAAACTGTTTAATGCATACACTGTATTAAAGTCTTACAATTCTTAATTCCACAACCATGCATACACCTCCAAAAGCAAACAAAATCAAAACGAGATTGCTTACAAAAAAAAAAAAAGACACATGCTAAACATACACCTCCGAAAGAAAAACGCTGTTACGTGTACATTCTCATCCATATCCTTGCAAAGCTCAGTAAATCTGCAATGAAAATCAAACATATCGAAACGATGCACACAGTTAAATGCTTCCTATGTTAAACCACAAGATTAAAAAAATCCCAGCCAAATCGGCTTTTTTCACCACCGAGATATAAGGTTACAAATAATCTTGAAAGCAGGTCAAAACACACAGAATCGGCATCAAACTGAATAAAAATAATTTATAAAAGAATAAAAGAGTTGAACAGAGGCACTAGGACTGAAGTCTGTTCTGAAACATACTAAATGATGCAGTCAATACTAGTGCTGGGACAAACACAGGATTTTCACATTCTGACATTCGCTCAATTTAAATATTCATTTGGATATTCGTTCATTTTTCAAAAAGTAACAAAAGCCATTATATTGCTCAGAATGCAGGCAGAGCACCATAGTACTACTCATAATGCTATAAACACACACTAGGGAGAGTGGAGGGTACTTTTCCTCAATGAAATATTTTGTCAGAGCATCATTCAATAAATGATGCTAAATAAACACATATAAAAGAAAAATCAGCATGCTCGTTTCATACACATTCTCTACAACACATCAATATTAAAAACAATACTTGTTTGGCTTCTCTTTAAACTGCTGTCAAACAGTGAATTTATGGATAGAATTAGCTACTGCAGTCTTAAGAATACATGACAGAGAACCACTGCTGTGGAGAATGTCAATACCAAGCCTCATCACAGGTGGAGTGGCAGTTCTCTACCTACAAATACATGGTGCAGAATTATGTTCCTGATTAATCACATTTTCTTTAAAATCAGACCAATCCAAAATAATACCTTTAGAATTTAGGATCTGTTTATTAATGTCTAAAAATTAAACATTTTAAAAAGGCAAGAGTAATTTTTACATCAATAATAATAATAATAAATTCAGAATAATCAAACTAGCCCTGACCTACATTGTACAACATAGTCTTTTACCCGACAATCAGCCACAAAGCCAGTGCAAACCAGCTGGAAATAACCTGCAGTCTCACTTGGGCAGATGCCACAACACAATCCCTCAAGGCACTTCCCTAATTACCTGGATCCCAGACAAAGCGATCTCAGCCAAGCCACTGACTCTGAGTGAACCTGCACAAACCCCTCAGTCCCACCCAGCTGTACAAATGGGGAAGACAGGACCCCACTGGAAATGAGCCGTCACTCTCAACTGGAGGGGACCCAACCCGCTCCGGCTCTCAGGGAGGTTCTGCAGTAGATGTGCAGTCTCTTATGTTAATGATCTAAACCAGGGGTTCTCAAACTTGTTTTGTTGGGCCAACTTTTGGAAATGTATCTTGCTGTGACGACCACCCACCCACAGTACATTATCATGAAATTACTGTATATACTACATAGGGAGGCTAAATAAATCATGGACATGTAATCATTACACCTGCAGTCTACGTCACCAGAGCCTTTCTAAAAGCGAGTGGGGCGTGGGGCAAGATCCACGGGTGAGGGGGTAGCAACGGTTTTCAGGAATAAATTCCTTTATAGGTTTTAGCTAATATGAAATGCACTTTTATTTCACCCAAACATGTCAACTGGAAAATAACCAGATTACAGAATGAAACCACGGCATAATTAGACCCACAGAGGCGGAAGTGTTTAAAATCAACAGCAAGCCTGTCATTTGTGTCACTTGCATTTCTGCTTCAAGATGGTAGTTCTGTGTGAATTAAGATTTAATTGCCATCAGAAATGAAGCGAAGCATCAAAAACTTGCATATAGTATCGGTACCAAACTTGCAAACAAACTGAGTTTGCCAATGATTGTGGCAATAATCATAACATTGTCCAAGGATTGTGGCAAATTGAGAAACGGTGTGGCCGGTGCTACCACTTTATACACAACTATACACACAAACAAACCAAACAAGCATCTGGACACTTGGTAAACACGGCAGGTCTGGCTTCACATTACACTATTTACTGTTACAGATTAAGTGTACACTACCGGTCAAAAGTTTTAGAACACCCCCATTTTTTCCAGTTTTTATTGAAATTTAAGCAGTTCAAGTCCAGTGAATAACTGGAAATGGTACAAAGGTAAGCGGTAAACTGCCAGAGGTTTAAAAAAAAAGTTTAGGTTACCAAAAACTGAAAAATAATGTACATTTCAGAGTTATACAAAAAGGCCTTTTTCAGGGAACAAGTAATGGGTTAACAACTTACAGCTGTTCTGCAGCAATGGAAGTAAATTAAGCCTTGACAGTTGATGCTAACAATTCCTACAGGTGTCCCAACTTTTGTTGATTACTTACAAACCCTCTGTCTGTATAAAAGCAGTGTTGGAACAGACTGTGTTACTACACCCTCTTAAGCATTATTTGGACAGTATTGTACTGCAGGAAGTAGTATATTGCTCTCATAATGGCGAGAAAAAGGCAATTAAAACAAAGGAAGACAGACAGACCATTATAACCCTTAAAAGTGTAGGTCTTTCCTTTAGAGAAATTGCAAAGAAAGCCAAGGTGTCAGTGAGTACAGTTTCCTACACCATCAAAAAGCACTTGGAAACTGGAGGAAACTCTGACAGGAAGAGGTCTGGCAGACCCAAAGCCACAACAGAATCAGAAGACAAGTTTCTGAGAGTCAACAGCTTGCGTGATAGGTGGCTCACAGGACAATAGCTTCAAGCACAGCTTAACACTGGTCGAAGTAAGCAAGTCTCAGTTTCAACTGTGAAGAGAAGACTTCGAGCTGCAGGTTTGACAGGTCGAGTGGCAGTAAGAAAGCCATTGTTAAGATGGCAAAATAAGAAAAAGAGGCTTGCCTGGGCCATGAAGCACCGCCAGTGGACTACTGAAGACTGGAAGAAGGTCTTATGGACCGATGAATCAAAATTTGAAATCTTCGGTTCATCACGCAGGGTTTTTGTACGCCGTCGAGTAGGCGAAAGGATGGTTCCTTGGTGTGTGACACCAACTGTCAAACATGGAGGAGGAAGCGTGATGGTCTGGGGCTCTTTTGCTGGATCCAGAGTCGGCGACTTGCACAGAGTGAGTGGCACCCTGAACCAAAACTGCTACCACAGCATTTTGCAGCGCCATGCAATACCCTCTGGTATATGCCTAGTTGGTCAGGGGTTCATCCTACAGCAAGATAATGACCCAAAACATACCTCCAGGCTATGTCAGAACTACCTTAGAAGAAAACAACAAGACGGTAGGCTTCAAATCATGTAACGGCCAGCACAGTCTCCAGACTTAAACCCCATCGAGCTGGTTTGGGATGAACTGGACAGAAGGGTGAAAGCAAAGCAACCTACAAGTGCAACACATTTGTGGGAACTTCTGCAACAGTGTTGGGAAGAACTTTCCGAACAATATTTGATTTCCATTGTAGAAAGAATGCCACGAGTGTGTTCAGCTGTTATATCTGCAAAAGGTGGCTACTTTGAGTCAAAAATTTAGATTAAATTTTGTTAAACAAAACGATTCCATGATTTTTTTTTTTTTTTTATCTCCAATTGTTTATTTGTTCTATGCTTTAATTTCAGAGTACATTGAGACATTAAACTGCGTAAATTTCAATAAAAACTGAAAAAATGGAGGTGTTCTAAAACTTTTAACCGGTAGTGTATATGCGCAGTAATGTAATGCTGAGGATCTTAAGTAGGGCTTTTTTTTATTTCAGTGCTTTTTTTCGTTTTTTTTTCACGGCTTTTGTGTTACTTTCCAAAATGCTTCGGCGGTTTTGTCACAATAGTAACTTGATAGTATTTGCACACTTATTTGTATCTTCTTTCTTATGGTCATGGGCACATTCTTCTGGGTTATTTGTGTGTATGCATTTCTTACATTTCACATTTTCCACGAACAAGCCTTATAGCTCGTTTTAAATCTCGCAAGCGGAGTCTCCAATAGAAATGTAGAATTTGCTGCCACTCAGTAGTTGGGAGGGATTAAAGTATTCAGAACAAATCAATGATAGATGCAAGTCAGGAAGGAGGGGCAATAGCCAGCTGCACTGGGAAAGGTGGTTTTGTTTTAGTTTTTTATAGTAGTTTTTTTTTTTTTATGGGAAAGGGGACAAAAGGAAATTACAAACTGGAACGGACTACTTCTGAATGCTGATTGGAGGGATTCAAGATCTTTTCTCCAACAGATAACAGTGACACATCTCAGAGAGATTCTTGAGACAAGAACTGCAGGAAGCATCACGTGTGTGAGGAGAGAACAGTGGATAAAATCTAAAAACAAGTAGCGAGGGACACTGCTGTACACTCAATGAATCTTCCAGCTTTGTAACAGGTGCTTTGGATTAGTTTATGTGCTGCTCCAGCCCAGAGTCGGACAGCAATTGGACCAGTGATTCAGGCTTTGTAATGCTGTGAAGGGGATCCTTTGTGATGTTTGTTAAATACAAAACTGTACCATGTACAGTTATAGCAGGACTCCAGGAACTGGAATGCCAATGAAAGCAAATGGCATTTGTACTTTTGATAGGATCTTGATAAACATGATACCTCTACATCTTTATATTTGCAAGAATATAATACACGGTACATGTACTGCACAGTGGCATATATAGCACTACACAATAATATTTAAATACCCTTTGTTCTCACAGATTTTAATGTCACTTAAGGCAAGATGCAGCAACAGCTTTTAATATCTGTATGGTTTCCTGGAATAAATACATGTGTAGACACTTGTGTTTAAGCACTCTCAACAGCCATCCCTCCTGGCAGGGGGAAAGATGCTAATTGTAGACATGCAAGATTGCATGCAGCTTGGCTTAGCAAGACAGCTTGGATGAATGAACAGATTGCAAAATTGGATTAATGTCAATAGAAAGGGAAAATGAAAATCAGAATTTGTACTACTGGCAGCATGCTATTAACTTCCGCCACACAATATTAAAGAGGAGTGCTTCAACTTACCCCATAATAATGTTTACATTCTCCCACATACTGTATGTTCAATACAAAATGAAATTATACAGCAGCAAGCTGCAGTAGTCCAGAAACATGCCAACTGTACATACGGACTACGATATTTACAGAACACAAGCACAAATACCAAACCAAGATAGATATTTCTACACAGTAGTAAGAGTTTACCCAACGCAAAAGTGCTGTGCACTTTTCCATCACTAACTACCAGTACATTCAGACACTCCCAACTATACAATTAATAACCAACATCTTTCTCCCCCAATATCAAATCAGTATCGCTACTGCCAACACTCGCAATGGTTCACTCCACGCTGTGAATGCAGCTGCATAAACAAGTGCTGCACCAAGTCTACTGTGGATGCAGATACTGCTTTAACTGCCTGTACTTAAAAACACTATTTCAGGATAAGTTTGGTTCTTTGGTCTGCTATGAGAACAAACCGTAGCAAGTCTGGCCATGTGGTCTCCCCCTATACTGTAAAATGCCTGAGCCTAGTATGAAAAACAGTGTTAGTGTAACATTGCAGCTAACTGCAATGGGAGTAGCAGGTTTCTGATACGAGAGCTTATCATCATCTTAAATCCCATATCATCATCTTAAATTAACTATTACAGAACCAGATGCTTTGTGATAACCCGTATCTAACCACAGGCATCTTGCTTTGGAAAGTTGGGGGGCAAAGTAAAGAACTAAGTGCCAATCGTAACAAGGCAAAAATGTGTTTTCTTGTTAACTGTTAAAGCTGACAAACCACGCAAACCTACTAACTGTTTTTGTCATGGGAGGGGGGGAATAAATAAATCCCAAAACTGTGTTCGAAGGTTCGTTCGCTAGCCAGGGAATCGAAGGTTGTTTTAAACCTTCGAAGGTTCATCAGACGACATTGAAGCACTGTTTTGTTTGTTTTTTTCCCCTGTTAAACTGTTTGTCAATAATGAATTCTATAAAATCACACATTAAATGTCACTCACATGCAAAATTCATATTACGTAAACAAAAATTGTTGTATTTAAATCCGCTACCAAATCGTTATACTCTATATGGTGCCACAGCCGTGTATGGAGCAGGGTATAGTATCCAAAGCACATACAAAATATACGATAACACTAATAATTTTCATTTAGAAAACTAAGCACTGTCCGTCCCTCCCCCCTCCAGCTCGTGTTATCCAGAAGCAAACTTTTAATTTCTTCATTCTCCATCTCGACAGTAAAGCGTTGTATAGCATAAGCTGTATTGAAAGAAATGTCTCGAAACCCCTCTGCTGTTTGGGATTTTTTTGTTAAATGCCCAGGCGACCAAAGTTGACTGCAAACTGTGCAAGCGACTCGTATAATGGAGGTATAACCAACCTCTGGGGTCACTTTGACAAGCGTAAGTTCATATTATTATTAGTATTAATATTTTTAGTAGTAGTAAAATGTGACTGACAACCTGCTTGGAACGGTGACTTAATTAAAGCTTTGTTTTGCCTCAGTCCGCTGCAGTTGTGCAATGCAAGCTTACTGTATGTATCGCAAACACCTTCAATTATGTGTAAATAAATAACTAATAATAATTTTTATTTTTATTTAAATTATTACTGTTCTATATCACATTTTTAAACTACATGTGAATGTTTTATTCTATTTATATGGATTACCCGTAAAACAAGACTTTCAATCAAATATAAAACAAGTAGCTATGGTGACATCACCAGTAAATTATGCAAATGAGTACCATAAAATGGCACCAGCCCTGGCCTTTTACTGATCTTTTTATTGGAACTAAAAAGACAAACTGCCCCTCCACTGTTTTTCGCTCAGTGTATACACACCATTATACAATGTTATTGCTCATTACAGTACAATACAGATGGCACATTTTATGTTCGGAACACATTACCGAAGGGAGATTCAAACCTTCGAAGGACAGAATGTACCCTTCGTTGCAGCCCTACACAAAACAGTGTTTCTGCATAAAATGTGCCACCTGTATGGTACTTAATGAGCAATAACACTGTAGAATGATGTGTATACACCAAGCGAAAAACAGTGGAGGGGCAATTTGTCTTTTTAGTTCCAATAAAAACATCAGTAAAGGGCCAGGGCTGGTGCCATTTCATAAATTTAACTGCAGCGGAGTTTAGTTCCACCAACAATGAGCTCTACTGAAGAGACCCCACAGTTTACAACACATTTACTACCCTCAGCAACACAGACATTTTGGAGGTCGTGCAGGAGGAGGTAGAGTTTGATTCTAGTTTTCACATAGAAAATATTGTGGTGCTGGAGATAGTGTGTACAGCAAGTACCAGACACCCACCCCCAATCCTACAGCAAGTACCAGACATCCCCCCCCCCCACCCCCCCAATCCTACAGCAAGTACCAGACACACACCCCCAAATCCTACAGCAAGTACCAGACACCCCCCCCATATCCTACAGCAAGTACCAGACCCCCCCCCCCAAATCCTACAGCAAGTACCAGACACCCCCCCCAAATCCTACAGCAAGTACCAGACACACCCCCCCAAATCCTACAGCAAGTACCAGACACACCCCCCCAAATCCTACAAGTACCAGACACACCCCCCCACCCGAATCCTACAAGTACCAGACATACACCCCCCCACCCGAATCCTACAAGTACCAGACACACACCCCCCCACCCGAATCCTACAAGTACCAGACACACACCCCCCCACCCGAATCCTACAAGTACCAGACACACACCCCCCCACCCGAATCCTACAAGTACCAGACACACACCCCCCCACCCGAATCCTACAAGTACCAGACACACACCCCCCCACCCGAATCCTACAAGTACCAGACACACACCCCCCCACCCGAATCCTACAAGTACCAGACACACACCCCCCCACCCGAATCCTACAAGTACCAGACACACACCCCCCCACCCGAATCCTACAAGTACCAGACACACACCCCCCCACCCGAATCCTACAAGTACCAGACACACACCCCCCCACCCGAATCCTACAAGTACCAGACACACACCCCCCCACCCGAATCCTACAAGTACCAGACACACACCCCCCCACCCGAATCCTACAAGTACCAGACACACACCCCCCCACCCGAATCCTACAAGTACCAGACACACACCCCCCCACCCGAATCCTACAAGTACCAGACACACACCCCCCCACCCGAATCCTACAAGTACCAGACATACACCCCCCCACCCGAATCCTACAAGTACCAGACACACACCCCCCCACCCGAATCCTACAAGTACCAGACACACACCCCCCCACCCGAATCCTACAAGTACCAGACACACACCCCCCACCCGAATCCTACAAGTACCAGACACACACCCCCCACCCGAATCCTACAAGTACCAGACACACCCCCCCACCCGAATCCTACAAGTACCAGACACACACCCCCACTCGAATCCTACAAGTACCAGACACACCCCCCCACCCGAATCCTACAAGTACCAGACACACCCCCCCACCTGAATCCTACAAGTACCAGACACACACACACACCCGAATCCTACAACAAGTACCGCCTTCAGGAGATCCCCAAATTATTTGGAGACAATTACTGTAACACAGTATTTAAAAACTAGAAACCTCTGCAATTTCGTGAACAAAAACAACCCCCCCCCCCCCCCCCCGGGGGCAGAATGTAAGGGGAATGGCACATCAGACTGAATGTTTTGAAAGCATTAAGTCAAATGGATGTGGAAACAGCTGTGCATGTACAGTGTCCAAAGGTTAAAACAATGTGGCACTGAAACAGGCACCACCTGGAATGGAACTTTCTGAAGAGAATCACAGAAGCCGTTTACCGAATATTAATAAAATAACTCAAAGTCTACTACTACCTAAAAAGACTAACATGGCAAGCCACAGGTCAAATTGAGCGGGTAAAGCTAGATTTTGAAAAAGAAGTTTCCAAGACACTGAAAAACATGAACATCTAACATGGTTTAGGAGACATAAGCAGTTAAATATAGCTGTGGCAGCGGGTTTACAAAACAAGCCTTCCTGACAGGGATAACTGGGCATTGGTTAATTAACACTTTGGTTTTTGCTCTTTAAATGGCACAGTGCCAACAATAACAATGGCAGAGCCAATGTTTTAAAGAATGTAGGCTACTGCTCAAGCTGCTTTTTGCTGTTGTGTGTGGGAGTATGAAGATATAGAGCAGCTAGGAAACAGGAATAATCCACATTAGTAAATTATTACAAAATTGGAGTTAAATGTCCCCACGCTTGCTTCACAGAACAATAAACCAAGAATAGAACCATAAAGCAACCAAAGGTTTGAACTCTTGCACAGGTTTTAGATTATGCCGTCCTGGTGCCCCATTACCATACCAGTGTAGGGTTACTACTAAACGTGTCTAAAACACTGTGTCCCTCAAACACCAATAAGCACTCTACAATTACTTGGCTTGATTCATTGTGCCTCCAAGGCAATTTTGCTTTGAAATATTTCTTTGAGTCAACTCCTGATTTTTACACTCTGTCACTGCAACAGGCTACAATAACTAATAATAAAATAATAATATTGCGTTATATTTCTCCTTTTTTGAATTTGTTCTCTCGTTTTGTCTGTTCAGTGAAGGGATTCATTTAGATGTCCCTCATGCAAACTCAGTTAGCATGGTAATTATCATTCGCATCACCTGGAATCAGATTAGCCAGCAGGACAGTAGAAGAGCCTTCATGAAACCGGACAGAGCAGCATGTGCCCTCATGCTAGATCTTGACTTAGCAGCCTTCTAGCTTTTAACTTTAGAAGCGCTTGGTGAAACAGGCCCCAGGACACTAGCCTTAAAAACACTACCGGCTGGTTTAGCAAACCCTAATTCACACTAGTCTCGGACCACCTTTTATAAAGTGCTCACTGCAAGTAGTTCTTGCTCAATATACATGTTACACATTAATCTGCATGTCGTTCATGTACACATGAATCCAGACTCAAACCCATCTACAGTAGTCACTTCCTTCTTATTCAGAGAATTGTTCAGCAGAGCAGTAATGGTCCCCTGTTGTGAAAACACAGGCTACATTATGTTCATCTTCAAAGTGGGGGAAGGGAATGCAGCTTCTGCACGAACAATAAATTCACACAAAGGGTTTAAGAAACATCATTCCCCCAGTTTAACATTAAGCTATACATACTGTATTTGCATTTCAGATATTGTTGCCCCTTGCGTTAAATACAATACTTGCAGGTAAATAATTAAATATTTGTGTAAATCCTCCATACAGTTTAGAATACCCAAACATTAACATTATCCATGAGAATATGCAGGAAAGTGCACAAAAAATGTGGGTGTAATTATTAAGATTACTTTTATTTTATGGTAAAATAAACTCAAATGTCAATATTCACAAACAGTCAGGATCAAGGTCAGGTTGTACAGATTCTGAAAAGGTTATCAAGAGAATCTTCTATTTTAGCAAAGACCAGCAAAATTCAAGACACTGTAGTCTATTTAGCTGAACTCAGCAGATGCCAAGCCTGTCTAGCAGAAGTTTTTAGAGAAGCTTCATGAATATTGGCTCTGTACTGTCAGTAACTTACAGACCAGTCCACAGTTCAGTCTGCGAGTGACTGCAGGGGGGTGCAAGTGGATGAACTGCTGAACACCACCACAGTGCTGTGTTGTGAGAGAGGAGCATTGCCTCCAGAAAGGGGTGTTTATACACAATGTCCACAAGGTACATTGAGGTCTTTCAGGCTATCAGTTACATTGGTCTCAAGGGACTTGTTTCTTTTACTTCTGTGTGAATATAGTTTTGGTTAACTTCTCTCAAACGTTGGTCAAAGAATTGCACTGGAAGGATTTAAGAACTATCAGGTACTTGGTTTTAGGCAATACAAAATGTTATTCCAAAGGGATAAGCAATACTTGTGGAATACAGTCCAAAGCCCAACTGTGGCAAATGTGAATTTTCCAGAGCTACAGAAGATGAGAGCATCATTTCACTTGTTAAGGGAAGTGGATTTAAAGCTAGAGCTCAGCATGAGAGTACAAATCTGGAACAGGGCACCCATTCTGAAAATACCCGGGTTTCCTCAGGGTAATTTCAAGTGCACCAGCTCACTTCCCTTGATAGTCAAATAGTTAAAAAAGTGAGCATTGTGGTTGAACTGAAAGACTGCAAGCAGCTCTTTAAAATGCTTTCCAAGATGTTCAGCTCTTTATACGGATGCCCTTTCCAAGACCTGTAATTCCATGGGGTTGGAAACTCGGAGGCTCAAATAATGTCCCCAAGCTGCCAATCACTGCTGACAAAAGTGTAAATGTTTTTATGTGAACAGCTTCATTTTATAGCTCTACAAAATCAAGCAGTTTGACGTTGGGAAGCCAGCACACAGAACTCATGCATGAAAACAGCCCAACTGTACGACACATCAATCCAGCACCAACACCTCCGACCACTCCCTGACAAACACGATTTCCATTTAAACCAAGTAGACCTCTTCAGGTAGGCAGAAACGTTCTACCAGACGTAAAGAAAGGGTCTAGGTCAATTTGACCAATATGGTTTAATCAACCTCAAGAACAGTGTCAATTATTTTTTGTAGGAAAGCTCCTGAAGCATGCTTTAAAACGATCAGCCTTATTTGCTATCCCCCACATAGGGGGATAGTTTGATGGTCACACCTGCCCTGGTACTTACTTTGGTTTACATCACTCACAAATTGAGTAGACACCTCCCCTGGATTTGGTCCACTCGAGCGGGAATGACCCCAAAGTAGTAGGTAAACCCTATTAATAGATCTGCTCCACGCATACTGTATGGAAAACTTATTTTACTACCCAGCAGTCTGATAAAAGTAAGTTTATATTTGTAGGTAGAAAATGCAGGGGGGGGGGGGGTAGTTGGACAGGCCCCCAGTTCACTAGAGAACAGTCAAGGAAATGTGTTGACAAAATCATTTTAAATATCCTGTTAGCATTTGGATCACAACAGCGTGTCTACAGAATCCAGAGTAGTCATGCTGTTATGTGCTTTCCATAGTAAAGCAGTTACAATTTCTTTTTTTTTGTTTTTTTACAAATCATGCAAGCCTCTCTGCTGCATTACTCTTCTGCTCCCCTGCTTCACAGCTCTGTGTAGTATCCTATAAATAGACACAATTCAAGAAATCCCTGTCTGTGAGCTGAGACACAAGCCAATGGCCTTGCTGCTCTTCTGCCAATTGATCATGAACAGAAAATGGAGGCATCCCAGCCACAACACTATTCTGTTGTTGCTAAGGTCATCATTTGCATCTTGTGAGGAATCCAAGACTATTTCCTCCAATTACGGAATCAATGAGGTTTCAGTCTAAGATTATAAAGACTTCCAGCAAGTCATCTATTTTAGAAGGGATCTGATCTTTGTACTTTTTTGCTGTTATATGGAAATGAATTAATGAAATCTAAACCAAGCATCAAGTACTGTACAAAAAGCAAGAAGTCTTGTTGCTTTTATTTGCGCAGCTGTAATTACTGTCCCTTCTGAGACTGGTTTTGTAGAGAGATTTTCCCCATTTATGAACTCTGTTGCAGAGGGGTCTGAAATTAGTTGCTCACCCCTACTCGTCGTCTAAAACCGTATCACTCCAGAAATGTCAGTGGTTGAAGAATGTCTTTAGTTAATAAGCCTAGTAAAATGAACAACAGGTAATTAAACACAATTCAATAGGAACAGAGTATCCATTTCACATAACTGCCTACGGTACTGTATGTGTAGGGCTCTTCATTTTCGCTTTTTGTTTTTGATCACGTGATGTTCCTTTTTTTTTCTTAAACGAATCTGTTCAATCAGACTTTTGGAAAAGTGTTGATTATGAAACAAGTTAACTTTTGTTTTTTTTCTCCTGTAAGTTGATTGAGACTATGATCCTGTTTCATTGATAATGTTTAAAAAAAAAAAAAAAAAGTAGCACCTTCTTTTTAATTTAAACCCAACACAAAACAACGAGTTAAGTAACACTGTTTTAATTAAATCGTAATTAAAAGGTGGGGTGCAATGATTTAATTTTTTTCAGAATTCACTTGTATAGTACTGTTGGTAGGTCAATAAAAGTATCTGTGTAGTTTTAATGTATAGGTTTTAACGCTAAGTGTATACCTCTATGAAAAGTCCAGCTCACTGGAAGCTGTGGTTAATTTATGCGTGATGTCACCCAGGACAAGTTCGCCATCCCGCCCGCTGCTTTCCTGCACTAGCACTCACCAAAACACAAGGCACCCTGGGGAGAGATACAATCTTAAACGTCACCTTTATTTATTATTATTTTCCCCATCCGACCTGCGAAAATGTCTTGGGCTACTTTATGATGTTGATGTAGGCTATATCAGATTCCAATAGGCTACAAGTTACGAATAAAGTGTTATTTTCTGTAGGCTATATGTAAGAATTATTATATTGATTTGCTCGGAGAAAGTTGCGCATTAAGTCTGTAAAAGGAGACCTCTGGTTTTCGTGTTTTCAAAAGTTGACAGGTGTATTACTGTACTTGTTTTGCATGTTAAATTGCAGCTGATCAGTTGCCACGGAGATCGTCTATTGCGTCTATTGCTCGGCTTTTAAAAAGCCTACAGTGAAGAAACGAGAGATTGGCTATTTTGTACGGAGTTCCTGAGCTGGGAGAACGAACCTTTTTTTGTTCTTTGTGTCTCAGCCGACCGAGTGACTAAGAACCTTTGCAGCAAAGCATAGCCTCCATAGACAGTGAAGGTTATCGGGCTGTGTATGTGACGCTGTGTAATTGACTGTACTATTATGTAGAGTCTGGTGTTAATTCAAGTAAATCCCATCACTACTGAACATCTTATTATATAAAAAAATATAACAAATACTAAAAAACTTTCAGAATACTTCAGGGTCTATGTCTTGTTTATACTGTGAACCTGAACAATAAACGCTCCATTTTTTTTGCAATCTGCCTACTTGTTGTTTTGTATACTTCCTATCAGTCACTGATGTTCTGCTCAGTTAAATATCTGTGCAGTGCGGTCCCTCACCTTTAAAGGGTGGCGTAGTCGAAACATACAATTGATCATTTAACCTCTTGTTTGATTAATAACTAAATTCCGCGCTACAGCAGGGATGCATAGATGCAACAATCAAGCAATATTCTTCAATATTCGTCTGAATAAAGATGCTTGGCACAAGCTTTTCACTAAAAGCAGGCGTGAAAATACTGCCAAGAAACAAATTCAAATTAAAAAACATGAAACTGGCACAAAAAAAACAACAAACTACAAGGAGCCACAGAAGACAGAAGCAAGTGCAAATGTAAACAAACTTTTTTTTCTTTTTTACATTGTGAAGCCAATATCAATGAAGCACAAGAGCAACATTTCTGATCTGATTTAAGATGCTAAAACATCCGAACCGGTAACATCGCTTTCACTTCTCCAACTACTGCATTTGTTTACATCAGTGAATGTCCTGGTATGACGTCACGCACACGTGTTCTTCCAGGTAGAGGGCTCGAAGTTTTTTGAAAACAATCTAACCACAAATTTGCCTTTTTTCCCCCACTTTAGTAACGAATGTGAATGAAACTATCAGGACATGTATAGAAAGTTTAGCTGCACTCAATGACTTTGTCATTGCACCCCACCTTTAAGAGGAAAATTATTTGTAAAACAGTTTATATTCAGCAACAAGTCATTAAGATTTAAAATCTGGGGAAAGCATTTTAACGGAACTCGCTTTTTTTTGTTCGGTTTGAATAAAAAAAATAAGGAGTTTGGTTAGGACCAAATAGAAATTGTTGTCTGAGGTTTTTTTTTTTTTATTATCTTGTGTACTGATCCCAACATGCAGTTTACATTCATTTAGCCATAGTTACTGTAGGCACAGTAGCTGTGGAGGTAGAGTAGGGGAGGTACTGGAGGTAGATAGTGCACAAGAGTAATCTAGTAAGCAGAATATTCTGTGGAATACAGCTTTAAGTAAGCACCTATAAAACTCTGCAGCTGTTTCAGTTTAAAGCCCTCTCAAGACTGAACAGCTCTCCAACCCATGATTTTATACTTGCACAATATTAAACTCATCTTAATGCAACACATCACATAGCAGGGTATGCAACCATTACTGTTCCCTTAGGCATGTAATTAAATACCAGAAACAATACAAACTCAACACTATGGATTTCATTTAAAATCCCCAACATATTAAAATCTGCAAAATGAGGATATTACCATTTCACAATTCCAAAAGGCTTGATTTAAAAAGACCACCAACCCCAAAAATAAAGCTTTAAAAACGACAGTAAGCCTCAAAAACATATGAATATTTCCATCAGGACTCTTCATGCAGGATCTTAAACATGTTGAGAGGACACTCGATTAAACAAAAATAACCAGTTAATCCAGATTGGAGAGCATTCTTCTAACAGGACAAGGATGATGAAAGCAGAAAACCTGTCCCTCTACCAGGAGATTCCTATTAAACCTTTAGCTCTCAACCAATTGCTATCTGTGCATCCATCAATAAAAGTGTCATGCAGTGAACAGTTTTTAGAAAACAGTTAGCATATTTTAGCAGACTGTTCCCTGGAAGCCCTGAATATCTGCTCAGAAGGAATTTTCTGCAATAAAGATAAACAAATGCGCAGTAAAATGTTTTTAAAAAGATAAATAAAATGCACATCACAGTTACACAGTTATTAACAGACATGCATTTTCACATATCTGCAGGTTCTAATAAAGAATGTCCTTACCAAGTCAAGCACAGGCAGCAGCAGGAGCACACCTGTTCGTTGAGTTGAACCCACCTTTAGGGACCGGGAACGAAGCGGAAAGCAGCACAGATGGCTTGACTATGATGAAGTAGTGAAGCGTTACCCAGGATCATGGGGGGGACAACGACGACACAGCAGGTTTCACAAAATGTTTTAGGATCACAAAACAAAGGAATAGGATTCACAATAAGCCTGCAAACGATGCTTACAAGCCTAAGGTATGTTGCTGATGCAAATTTTGGCGTTTTGCAGCCCTATAGTATGTACAACATTTTGTTCCAGTATTTTCTTTAAAAAGATGGTTCTGAGTTTTGGTATCGAAAGTCTTAGACTAGCTTTGCTATAGTAGTGCTTTGCAAATTAAGAAAATGTCTTTCTTGCTCATATTTTGTAAATGGTATAAGCTTTTCATAGGAGTACAGTACATAAAAGCTCATTCTCTTCTTGCATCATAGACTAGGTGTTACTTACACAATATTGGCACAGCGCAGCATAACACAACTGAAGTATTTTTAATTTAGGTGGTGTCAACTCACACACATGGAACCAGTACTAAATTATTCCACAAGTACCCAACCCTTTCAACAGCTTATACCCAGTCATGGGACAAATAACAACTTAACTGATTAACTGAGAACAGCACGGTTTAATTGTTCCACTTTAAACCAGTCTGAAGAAACAATTAATCTAATGACAATGTTTGCATCAACGCAAAAGGAAATACTGGTCTTTAAAAACATAGTTATCAATTGCATCACCATTTTTAAATGATACAGTAAAATATTTAGTGAACTTGGAAGCAAATTGTCCCGTCATGCCTACAAGGACTTTAAGACAACCATTCTGGAAAACAAAGATCTTTTTTTAAATAAATCCAGCAACAAACAAGATTGCATGAGATGGAGAATATGCATCAACAAACATGAGAAATTACATTTTTGTTGTTCTCATTTAACATTCATATAAAAATGCTTAACTTTAGAGACTGCTCATGTTAACATTTTGTTCTATCAAATGGTTAGTAAACTTGAGACTCTCCTACAAATAAAGCCACTCCATTTCCTTAATAAACACAAATAGAATCCAGAGACTGCACACGCCAATTCATCCACAAACCCTGTTTTAATTCAGTCTGGACACTACTGTACATCACTGATTAATTACAAGTCAGACAGTATTCCTCCACTTCTGAAGACTGTCTTCATAAAGCACAAAGATGTAGAAGCATGTGTTTAATTATTAAATGAAGTAATTAACTTAAAAGGGTAATACTTAACTGGAGTCCCCCAAGGGTCAGTCTTGGGTCCTCTCCTGTTCTCTCTCTACACCCGCTCCCTGGGCCCCCTCATCGCAATCCTATGGTTTCTCATACCATTTCTATGCTGATGATGCTCAGATTTTCCTCTCCTTCCCCACCTCTGACTCCACCATCTCCTCCCGTATCTCTACCTGTCTGTCTGCTATTTCCTCCTGGATGCACTCGCATCACCTCAAACTCAACCTCTCTAAATCTGACCTCCTTTTCTTTCCCTCCTCCTCCCCCTCCTCTGATATCTCTCTATCTCTGTTCCTCTGGAATCTACCACACTCTCTCCCTCTTCCTCCGCTAAGAACCTTGGAGTCACCCTGGACCCCTGCCTCTCTTATTCCCAGCACACCTCCACTCTGGCACGCACTTGACGATTCTTCCTGAGCAACATCCGAAGAATCCGACCCTTCCTCACCAACTATGCTACCCAGCTCCTGGTCCAGGCCCTGGTACGCTCCCGCCTAGACTACTGCAACTCCCTTCTGGCTGGCCTCCCTGCGTCCGCCACCCGTCCGCTCCAGCTCATCCAGAACTCTGCTGCCCGCCTGGTGTTCTCTCTGCCTCGCTTCACCCACGCTACTCCACTACCCCGCTCGCTCCACTGGCTCCCGATCACCGCTCGCATCCAGTTCAAGACTCTTGTACTAGCCTACAGATGCCTTGACCAGACTGCACCCAGCTACCTCCAGACCCTCATCTCTCCCTACACCCCCACTCGACCTCTACGCTCCGCCTGCACTAGAAGACTGGCTCTACCTCCGCTACGCTCCCCTGCCTCCAGAGCCCGCTCCTTCTCCACCCTTGCTCCGCAGTGGTGGAATGACCTTCCTACAGATGTCAGGACTGCCCAGTCCCTGACCACATTCCGGCGCCTCCTTAAGACTCACCTCTTCAAACAGCACCTGTAGAACTCCTCTGTTTGTATCCTGGGACATTATCACCCTTCATGTAAATGTGCTTTATTTTGCTCTTATCTGCTCCCTATTTTACTGCATTTAATCCTGTACTTCAGAATACTGTAATCTGCCAAGTGTTTAACCTGTAGTACTTTGTATTTAATCATATCCTGATGTAACTATCACTATTATCTGCTGTATTATTGAATTGTGGTTTGTCACACTTGTACTTTGCTTGAACAAAAGTTATTGTATTTCTTGCTCTTATTGTATTACTTGTATTGTAACACTTGAAATGTATTTGCTTACGATTGTAAGTCGCCCTGGATAAGGGCGTCTGCTAAGAAATAAATAATAATAATAATAATAATAATAATAATAATAATAATAATAATAATAATAATAATAATACATTGAAAAGATGTCCAATCAACCAGTTTGAAAGACAATGCTCATTTTCCTGTAAAATAAAACCCTCTTAATGTGGTTGTGTGTGTTATTCTGCAGGGATCTGGCTCTGGTGCAGTGCTGCACAGGCAGGCTCATTCCTGTGTGTTATTCTGCAGGGATATGTCCCTGGTGCACAGCAGGATCATTCATGTGTGTTATTATTATTGTTATATTAATAATTATTATTATTATTATTATTATTATTATTATTATTATTATTATTATTATTATTATTATTATTATTATTATTATTTTTTATTTCTTAGCAGATGCCCTTAACCAGGGTGACTTACAATTGTTACAAGATATCACATTATTTTTACATACAATTACATTATTTTTTACAAACAATTAACCATTTACACAGTTGGGTTTTTAGTGGAGCAATCTAGGTGAAGTACCTTGCTCAAGGGTACAGCAGCAGTGTCCCCCACCTAGGATTGAACCCAGAACCCTCCGGTCAAGAGTCCAAAGCCCTAACCACTACTCCACACTGCTGCCTTATTCTGCAGGGATCTGTCCCTGGTGCACAGGAGGCTCATTCCTGTGTGTTATTCTGCAGGGATCTATCCCTGGTGCAGTGCTGCACAGGAGGCTTATTCCTGTGTGTTATTCTGCAGGGATCTATCCCTGGTGCACAGGAGGCTTATTCCTGTGTGTTATTCTGCAGGGATCTATCCCTGGTGCAGTGCTGCACAGGAGGCTCATTCCTGTGTGTTATTCTGCAGGGGTCTGTCCCTGGTGCACAGGAGGCTCATTCCTGTGTGTTATTCTGCAGGGATCTGTCCCTGGTGAACAGGAGGATCATTCCTGTATGTTACTCTGCAGGGGTCTGACTCTGGTGCACAGGGAGGCTCACTCTAGCACAGATACTGTACTTGTTACAGCCATACCCTTAACACTTTAAAGGACCAAGAGTTTTTCAGTGGGGTGCTCCCCCAGGACCAGGGCTATTTTTGGCTATATTTGACTCTTCCTATAAAAAAAAAAATGACTTTGTTAATTAACAGTAGAATCTTGGAATTGTTTTTTTCAGAACCAGTCTGGGGAACATTATAAAGTTTTTATTGGCAACAAAAAGGGCAAGGCCAAAATGGCCTTCAGTTCAGTAAATATGTAGAGGGCACCAAGGCCCTGTCCACACACTATGCCTTTAAACCGGCTTAAAAAGTGCTAAATACAGTTAGCGTCCACACTACGCAGCTTTTAATACTGTACTCGAGCCAAAGTGTAGGATGTTGTGTAATTTTGCTTAGGATTCATATATAAAAAGCTAATTATTGGCCACAGGAAGAAAAACACAGCTTAATTAAATAACTACTTATTTATTCAGAAAATTGAATTTTTTGTCAACCAGCAGCCTAGACAGGGCTCCAGACTAACTTTTTGCATTAGGAGCCAATGGCTCCAAGGCCAAAAAAAATGGGTCCGTATATCCAATTGCTGGGTGCCACTTTAGGAGCAAGTTGGTTGCTACCATATTTAACTGCTTAAAATGCAACAACTTGTTTAGATATTAAAGTGATACTAAAACAGTAACATATGTTAGTACTCACTTGTTTGTTGCCTCATTATGTTGAAGAGGTAATCTATGCAGCTGATGACTACAATGAACTTTTGCAAGTGTTGTGTATGGAATTGGTGACCACACCTCTAATTGTGTCCAGTGGTAATGTGGGGAACAGCATGTTGCTGCTCGCATGCTCAGTGTTAGTTAGTAGAGTCCTGGTCTCAGAGAATGTAACACAGCCAGATCTTATGTTTTTTTTTTACTGTACATGTAACCATTTATTATTTCAGTAAAAAACAGGTTTAAGTTTCAGCAAGTTTGTTCTGTTATTTACAATATTAAATACACCACAGTAAAAACATTATATATTTGAGATATTTCCAAACCACTCTTATTCATTAGCAGAATCTGAAAGCTAAGTTTTTCAAATGGCAGGTTTTCTACTGCAATCAAGTACAGTACAGTACATTTAATTTAAATGACCTAAATGTTTGGGATTTTTGCCCCTGAGGAGTACACTTCCTAATTACAGTCCAAAGTATGTATGTGTGTTCTGCCGTCACCATTCTTAAAATGGTAAGTTTGAAATACTCAGTTTTCTCTGCAGCAGCTGACCGTGCTTTAGTACAAAACCCACGCTGCATTTACTGTTTTTAAAATGGTAACGTCTTAAATTACCGTGCCTGCTTCTTTAGCTGAAGTCAAGAGATATTATCAGCTTGTCATGTAACTAGGCAAGTTGCTTCGCAATTAAATCACCCTCGGACTCTTGAAGGTACACAATGTAACCGAATATATATGGGATAGATGAGGCTGCTAAAGATGATGTAACAAACGATAAAAATCTGTTTGTGTGTAAACTAAAAACTTTACTTAGGCACTCTACGATTTGAGTGGCGATTGCAGAAGTTCACAAAAATAACTTTTTTCAGCTTTATACGGAACCCTTTTCACTTCCCTTTTTTTGTTTGTTTGTTTAATTATTGACCTTTTGTTATAATTTTCAGCCCTTATAATGATTATTTTAAATTTTTAGGGCATTTTGTTAATTGTTCTGGTTTTAAAATGTCTTGAATGCAACGTTTCATTTTAGGCTACATTTTTAAACAATGGTACTCACACACGTTGGGTCACCATCACAACTGCTGCATAAACCTGGGGTTCCTGTATTCTGCTGGTGTTGATACAGCACCTCTGGACTTCCAGGCATTTATGTTTGATCATATTGTTCTCTCACGCTTCAGTTTAAAACATGAAGCTTTTTTTTTTCCTTTACAGACTGACATCATAGTGCATTCATAAAATGTTGCGTTGGAATTGGTGCACGCAAATCACAAAATAATGTTGCTGTTTGGACCCAAACACTTCCTAATACAGTCGTCTCTCTAGTTGCTGCAGCCATAATGGCCGTGAATAGACATACATTTTGAGGGGCATTGCAGCAATAATACGGGCACCCAGTTGGGACTGATTTAAAAGAATATGTATAAAATACATTAACAAAGCAGGCTACTCTTGATCTCTGCATCATCATCCTGTATTTGTTCACAGACGCATACTCTCAGTAACTTTTAGAAGGAACACCACAGATTACGTTTTTGACAGCAAGTTAAAATATACACGACACGTTTTTAACTTCATGGAATATTCAATTTCATTAAAACATTATCAATTTGTTATCGTAGGGTCCCAATCGATAAATAATGTCATTATTATCGTTATAAGCCTAGTGTATATTGTAATGTGTAAAAACCCTTATCGGCATGTACAGCGTCCCATTATGCGGTTGAATGTGAATTGCCCCATTTGTCCAAGAAGCACTTAATAACCCCTCAATTACAGTACCCCCGTGTACAAAACCCACCAGTACAGTACATGTAATCCAGTTACACAGTGTGCTGAAGCACATGTTGAAGTATCAATGGAACTGATTAATATGGTTGAAATCCCGTTTTTTTTCCACATTCCTCCTTTTTAGAACACTGTCCTTTATTCAAGCAAAACCATGTACAGAGAAGCATGGCTACATATTTCTAGGAAATAAAATCCTCAGTTGTTCATCTGTATTTAGGAGTACGCTGGAGAGAGAGAGAATATGCCATGGCACAACTGAAAATACCTTATTTTTTTTTTACGAGCTACAGTAGCCTTGGCATCTTCACGAGTGTCAAAGCAGAATGAGAACTTGTAACAACTTCACTTTGTGGGAAACACTACCTGCAGATACATGGGACAGCAAAGGGTATCGACACGGCTCCATCCTATGCAAACTTATTCATGGGAAAACTAGACACTGTAAACCGTTGGTTCAGTTGAGATACACTGATGATTTTTACAACAAAAATACAACTCAAAACCGCTCAAAGGCAATCACTTCTACTTATAACTGTCTTTCATACCCACGCAGCAGAGAAGGAATTCACAGCAACATTTCAGAAGACAGATTTAGACTGCCTGGTACTGCATCTCACACCATCAGCGATTCCCAACATGAGCTCTATCCATGAACAATGTTTTGGAGTGCATTGTTCTGAATTTGAATGGCCAGTTTCTTCATCGCAGTCATCGGTTAAATCTTCTATCATTTTTCCTCGGGCAGTCGTAAAGCTAGCGGCTCTTCAGCAGCCTGTGCAGTCAAACTAGTACACAGAATGCTCTGAACTTAAATGTCAGTGCTTGTGTACCACATGCAGTCAAGGACCAGAGGAGCAGCTCGTGAAGGGGGGGGTTCTATTTAATATCCTTAAAAACTTTCAGCTGAAACACACTTACAAATAACTTCAAAAAGACTCAAAATAAAAATGTACAACTTAATAAAAGCAAATCAGAATGATTTAACTTGCAGAGACCAAATACATTATTTTATTGTGGTGCTTTTAAAAGACTGTACAGCAGCATGGAGTATACCTGGTTGTGACAATCCAGACTCAATCCACCCTCACACCAGGACTGGAATGTAATCCAGGATCAAACGCGAATCTTGATGTGCACAATGGAAATAATGTCAATCCAGGATTCCATCCAGTCCTGGCTGAATCTCGATGTGCGCAATCCACCCTAACATGACTCAAATCCCACGAAAAGAAAAACAGACAATTCTCAGCACTGAAAACATATTCCAACAGGCCAAGCAGAAAGCAGTATTGATCGGGAAACCTTACAAGGCTTTCTGTTCCTCTAGTTTTCCAGCTCCGGCAAGAATAAGAATAGGTCATTTCCAAAACAGAGTAACTTCAGAAAGCTACTAGTAAACTTCAGAAAGCTACTAGTAAACCAACGTTCTTGTTGAGATTGATCAAATGTTGTACGTATACATTGTGCGATATGTCTTTCTTCTACAGGATCAGGGATACAAAGGAAGTCCACAAACTGCAGCAAGTTTCCAGTAGTGTGCTGAAATCAATTGGAATCACAAAACTACTATACAATACACACTTTTGATACAGTAAATTCTGAAAAGAAACAACAGTGCTGTACAATAAACTGTAACCAGCTGACAAAAAGAAAAGTGGCTAAATAAAGGCTAATCAATTGAGCCAGATGATTTTCAGGTGACAGCAGGCACACCCCCCACAAGTGTGTTTACTGCTTTACTTACTGTACACTGTAGCTCAATAGCTGGAATGAGTTTCAATGTAAAAATGTTGAAACTGAGTGCAGCAACTGCTCAGCTGATGTGACACTGTTTGGCTTGTCACCAGACATCAGAATAGCTTGGAGCCCTGCCGATTTGCAAGCACCTTTTGTGAAATCATTACTGAAACTTCTGGATTTGGTAAAACAAAACGTACCTGTTACTGCATGCTTGAAGGTCGAACTGTATGTTCTAAATGGAACATGATACAAATTCCTATATGTACATGCTGAGATCAAGTTATTAGGGAAAGGGAGTTTGCAAGCCATTCTACTTTGAAACACAAAAGATCAGACTGGCACAGTAAAGGTAACTCTGGGGACGTCTCCAGTAAATCACAAGAGTGGGAAGACAGGGATATTTTCCACTTTTGACAAATGATCTCCCTGGAACAGACCTTTCAAGAAACAATTATACGTAGATCATGATATACTGTGGTTCCCATAGCACTGGAAATGGTTTCTAGGTCCGCTGCAGGATCTTTCATTATAAATGACAATCCAGCAGGCAAATCATCACAGAAACAAGCCCCTAAAATGTACTCCTGTACTTGCCTGGGATTGTCTCCCCCACCCCCAAACACAGATCATTAGGGGGTACAAACTGCACTGGCTGGCTAGGTAAGTTTACCACAGAAAAAAAGCTAGAAGCAGTAAGAGAGGAAAACAAATTTCATAAAACAAACTAATTTACACATGCCAAAAGACTGAAATCTGCTTTTGACAAAAACTACAGAACATTCATCTGTTAACAAAAGAGGTTAAAAAAGCGTTAATCAGAACAGAATTAAAATGCATTCGAAAATCAGGCCTCAATCTTTAACGCCTAGCAGCTATCTTTGAATACATTTACTTCAGAGAACCTAACAGTGATGGTTTTTAAAACAACTTGGTGATCAAAAGAATCAAGCAATGCTGTAAGAGCTATTCTTCAAAAACAGCAATAGGGTCAGAAGACAGGTATCATACTATTGACCATTTGTGTGTACATGAGCTTACTATTTCTACACTCGTGGATACCCGACACATTTAGTTAAGTCTCCCCAGGATATTGTACATTTGAGTGGTCTCTGAGCAAGCCTGAGCAAGGTGGAATTTCTATAATGAGCTCTGTACAAAAATGGCCACTGGGGTTCCCCTTGGGGTATGCACTGGTAATTTCACTCTGAACGAAAGACTGCCCACAGTTAAAATATGCTGGTGGCTTTATTAGACATGCCAAACATCACCATACAGTATTGAATTACAGAAGCTACAATGAACCAAGATACTATAAATGATTTAACTTTTGGGTCAAAAAATGTAAAATGAACATATTTCATAAAACCGGAACATTCCTGGTTAAACATTTAGTGGAATACTGTGCGGTTCTGGATTGGTATTTCTGTTTACCTTTTATACATTTTACCCAATATAGTGTTCTACAGTGAGTCAGGCAAGGAGACAGTGTGGTCCATTGGTTAAAGTCCAGGACTTGTAACCAGACGGTCACCGGTTCAAATTCCACCTCTGCCACTGACTGACTCACTGTGTGACCCTGAAGCAAGTCACTTAACCTCATTGTGCTCCATCCTGCGGATGAGATGTTAAATCAATGTCCTATTGTAAGTGACTGCATATAATGCACAGTTCACAGCCTTCCTCTGTAAAGCACTTTGTGATGGTCCACTATGAAAGGCGCTATATATTTTACAGTGTTCTACAGTGAGTCAGGCAAGGCGTTTTACAGTGTTCTACAGTGAGTCAGGCAAGGCGTTTTACAGTGTTCTACAGTGAGTCAGGCAAGGCGTTTTACAGTGTTCTACAGTGAGTCAGGCAAGGCGTTTTACAGTGTTCTACAGCGAGTCAGGCAAGGCGTTTTACAGTGTTCTACAGCGAGTCAGGCAAAGTGTTTTACAGTGTTCTACAGCGAGTCAGGCAAAGCGTTTTACAGTGTTCTACAGCGAGTCAGGCAAAGTGTTTTACAGTGTTCTACAGTGAGTCAGGCAAAGCATTTTACAAGTGGAAAGGCTCTTGGGGGTTACATGCAGACTTCATTCTAACTGAGCAGGTGTCCACATCACAAAGCAATCCTGACAATTTAGGATCAACTGGCAACATCGTTCCCCCAACCATGCAGTTCACACTCTCCTCTATGGTAGTGGGGTAAATCCCTTGAAAGACAAAATCTACAAAGAACATGCAGGATATAATATAATATAATATAATATAATATAATATAATATAATAGAACTGCCGATTAATTTTTCTAATGGGCTCATCCAGCTGATATTTCCCATATTACCCCTCTGGTTGATACAAGAAGCACGCGCTGATTAACACCAGCAACAGAGCGCAACTCCAGCGCGAGCTCTCAAACAAAGGAATTCAAACCGTACCTCACATAGTTACTGTCTTCACTCGCTTCTCCGCTGGGGGAAAAAAACTGCTCACCAGAGATTATAAAAAACACTGCACGAGGTACTGTGTGATAAAGGAGAATTCAACATACACCCTCAGGGTGGGATGCTTGGATAAACACCTCAGGCTTCGCCCTCGGGTTTACGTAGCATCCCACCCCTATTTTCCTGTATTCAAATGTTTATATTTAATGTCATGTTCATGTTTTTCCAGCACTGTATGCTACAAAATAATTACCGGAAGGTGTGTTTTGTGTATTATTTTTAGGAAATAATGACAGGAAAGCAAACATGTACAGTTTGGTTCACGGATCAGGATGACTAAAAGCTTGAAAGCATTTGACTGAACTAACACAGTGATGAATTAAGCTAACCCTATGAACATGAGTTTAAAAGATGTGAAAATTTGGGATGAAATACACAGTGTAGGCCAATTGATTTCATATTTAATATTTCTGCAGTCCTTTCCGTATAATGAAATGCTTTACATACAGTCTTACACACAAATACATGTTACAATAATGTTAAATGTAAAAGTTTAAAACACAGGATAGCAAAACAGTACGGAAATTACAAGAGTAGCACCCCTATTAAAAAAATGTTACCATTAAAATAAATGATTTTACTCCACACTACAACCAAATAAAAATGACAGCAGATTGCTAGACATTTACTGGAAATGTGTTTTAGGAGGATCTTGCATTGATGTTCATTTTTTGTAATAAATTATAGTATCTTGATGCATTGTAAAACCAAGTGTAATTAAACTGTGAAAATACTAATATATAAATTACACACATTTGTATTATATTGGGTTGTATCTATATATTCATATTCTAGATTTCTAAGCTATATTCAGCCATATATTAAAAGTAAGGATATGTTTTAGTTTTGTATAAGATTAGATCTGTAGATTTTTTTTATTAACTTATCTATTTAACTTAAACTTGTGCTACAGAAAAATGTATTTATATATATAAAAAATTATATATACACACACACACACAGTAAATATATATATTATAGAAGGTCTCCTGTGGCTCCCCAAGTGAGTAAAAGCACTACAATTTAGAATGGGTGAGTCATGCAAGTGTGGTTTGAATCCCGATCTTGACCGGGAACTTGCTTTGTGCCCCTGTTTACGCTGCAGTGACCCCTACTGGTCAAGCATGATCACTCCCAACGGTAACTTCCTAGGCCGCTGAAAAGTTACAACTGGCCTGACAGCTGAAACGAAGGCCCACCATGTCTATTCAGTTGATATTCCCAATTATCTTAAATCTCATTTGACTGCCATTCCATTACTGACTTTCTCCCCAGTTAGCAGCTCTTCCTCTCACACACATTTGTTTTTTGCCATACCACTGTTCAATATAGGGGGACTGAATCTGATTTATTTTCTGATTCACAGTTTAATTGTGGCTCTTCGCCCCAGCCCAATATCTTCACAACTCTGACTGCAGGAATCCCAAAGCCTTGCACAGCAACTTGATTAGGTTGCACCCATTTCTCTAGAGCCCCAATGACATATTGTGCTGTAAATGTGAAATACGTATTAAAAGCAATGTACACATTTAAGCAAGTCCCTTGAGTCTGAAAGAACGCTTATACACCACAGTATTCACACAAAGACTGAGGGGATTCAAACAGACGGAATTTCTTTTCCTATTAAATTAAATTAATTTCCAAGCAAATGTAAAGAACTAAACCTGTAAACCAATGTTCTGCACTTCCACACACACAGATACACTTTAAAACATTAATGGAGATTTACATTAAACCCAACAATTAGGGCCTGCCTAAATACACACACTACGGGACGGGTATAGGATCAGCCATATTTGATTCTGTACCTCTAACAAACAAAGGCTAGTACAATTTAAAATATCGGATTTTAACTACAGTGTGCAAAATAAAAAGCAGTTTTAACAAGGGGATTAAAAAAAAAAAAAAAAGCATCAGATCTCTAAATAAATGCCTGGCTTGTATTTTTTTTGTTATTATTATTTTGTATCCCTTAACGCTCCTAACAAAGGAGACTGTTTATTTACATATACAAGTAATCCGGAAGGTACCAGTAGTGAAATACTGTGCAAGCTTTAATTGTGAATCGAGAAGGGAATTTTAAAGATACTCTTTACTTACTCAATGTGTTTAAACTAATACAGCATGTAAACACTTCTTACGAGTTGATAAAAAAGGGCTCCGGTAAACTGAATATTCTTAACTCCATAATAAGATCAGCTACGGTTCTCGCCATCTAGGTTAAGTCTAGAAACAGCAATTTACAGTTTCAATTGTTCGTTATTGTTTTAAAGGTGCAGATTTATTCAACAATATTCGACGGCTCCTAAAGCATAACAAAGACTGTGTTTGGTGTCATATTACTTTCGTTTTATGTTATTACCAGAACATAAAACGATTACCTTCTAATCTTGCAGAGAATAGTATTCTGCCAGGTTGTATTTAAAGTAACCGTCGTGTTTTAGAAAACAGGGTAATCCCACAAAAGAGTTTGCTTAACTAACCGCCCTAGATCTGTATTCTCTTTGTCTCACATCTTGTTTTGAACTTGTTCCACTCGGAAAAAGATCCGCTTTGTTTATCCTGCTGGACTGAGAGCACTGGAAGTCGGTTTCTGTAGAACATCTGCAGCCCTGGTGGTTCACATAATGCATTTTTACGTGTTTCGCTGCTATGTATTTGTTTTAGCTACTGAAAGTTTGAAGTTTAGTAAAACTTTTGAAATTTTCTCCGACTAGTACAGAATCTTTGTTGTTGTCTCCTGCGATCTAGGAAGCAGTACGGGATTGTATTAAGCTGGTTATCAATTAACACAGTGTTAACAACAGGAGATCATTATCATTTATATTGGGGTACTTACTATGGGTCGTTGGTGAACCTCGGTGTCCGAGGAGGCTGGTACCCATATAGATGGCAATAGAGAACGTCAAAACAGAAGCAGCACATTTCCGCCGAAACAACCATCTTCCTGCCCCCGCTGCCAGAGCCGAGTCCGGGGCTGAGGTTCGAGGAGAGACCAGTGGTGTTGTAGCCTCCCGAAGTTGGGGAGAGCCCATTGCTGTTGCCGCTAACGCTACAACCCGGACCCCCCAGGCCGTTCACCCGATTCACGCTCCCCGCCGCCACTACCGACGAGGAGCCAATCCCCAGGTCCGAGCCGCAGTGTCCCGTCCCAGCTCCACCGCTCCCCGCCCCGCAGAGACCCCCCGAACCGGGGGACCCCGACAGCTTCTGCTTCTTCACCCCGCAGCACCCGGCCGCCATCTTGGAACAATCTGCACCGACACACCGCTTCCTACCCATCGCCGTCACCGCGGGAGGGGCGGGGGGGAACGCCGACCAGACGTAGAAACCCCACTGCGTCAACACGTACGACGGGAAGTGCTCCACCTTCTCCCTTTTTCCAAATTTAATACCCAGCGTAGCCCCTACGTTAAATTCTTAATTACAGAGTAACGGCGGAAGGAAAAAATAAAATCGCAATGTCACAGATCCTTTTTATGACGCCACTTACGATAAATCCTTACGTTGGTTTTTTTTAGTAGGGTGATGCTGGCTTGCAAAAAAATACTTGTCTTGTTCTATACATATAAAACGGTCGAGGACTTGCTCCTACATATGTAAAAAAAAATCTTCTTTAGAACATAAAACGTCTCTACTTCGGCTTACTTCAACCGGGTTCAAAGCTTATAGCAATCAACGTTATCTGCTTAACTATGGCTGGACAGCCTGGTAGACGAATACTGCACCGTCAGCAAGGATGGACGGATCCTAGTTTTTGTGGCTATGTGAGGCGGTCTGGGGCTCGAGTTCGTAGGACCCACACGTTTCACCATGAATAACAAGTAAGGCTCCGGGTGATCTGCCTCCCAACACTTAATTTTTTGCATCCAAACTTGTCCTTTTAACTAATTTAATTTGAACGCACCTGATGCGTCTCTCTTCTGCAGTAGCGCCGGCGCAACAAGGCACTGCAATGTTCAAAGCACAAGATGCATGTAATTAAATAACGGCACTGAATTGCATTTGTGTTTTTCACTTGCTTTGCCTCACACAATGCTTCGTATTCATATAGCAATTATTTTGTATATACCACAGTGTGCAAAACAGACTTCGAAGTTCGCGGCAGTCTTATGGATAGATGTCCATTGCTTTTTGAATCAATTATACAAATTCTATGCAGCAGCCTAATCCAAAATAAAACGACGGTCTCCTATTTCCCCAAACCACATCCAGCACCCAGTATTTGCAGATGCGTCGTTGAATTGCGCTACTTGAAACAACGAGTCCCCACACCCGAACTAGCACCTTTTCACAGAACTAGGTAGGAGCTTATTCAGGGCGTATGTTGCGACGATTTCCTACGCATAGTGCGTAAATTCTTCGCAGTCATCAAGTCTGCAACCCCTCGGCGTCCTTTGCGTGCAAATGTGGGTAATTTACGTTCAAATACCCAGCGTCAATTCTGTAAAGATTGTCTCTCTCGCTCTCGCTGAAACACTGCATTGGAATTGGGAGCACGCTCAATTCCATCCGCTCCAATCAGGGCTCTGAAAAAGAGACCTGCTAGGCAGCCTATGTGCTGTTGTTTGCCATCATGACACTGTCAGATTACAAAACCCTGACAATTAACCCTGAATCCACAGGAATCGCACACATATCGTTTACCTTTAACTAGAATAGCTTTGAGTTTTGTGTGTGTGTGTGATTTTTTTCAAAAACTGGCCAGCCCTCACTGACGATTATGGAAAAGAAAGAAAGACTGTACTTCAAGTTCATGTTTTAATGAATAGTGCTTGTATCACAAATACCACGTTTTGTAGTACAGTAAATATATGTTGTTTTACAAAATAAATGTTTCTAGAAGGTTCTGGGGACCTCCCTGGTAAAGTGTGAGAACAACAGGTTTAGAATAATAAATCATTGAATCAAAAAAATACTCTTCTTTTCAAACTAACATTCTGACAGTTCCCCCGAATCTTAACATTGACAGTTTGACAGTATGTTAACAATGCCCCCCTTTCAAGTTGCAGTCTGCATAGTCCCTACCTCTTCCCTTATTGCTGCAGTATACTATATTGCAGGCCATTACTAATAAGTGCTTTAAACTTGGTTTTAGCTTGAGAGGTTATTAAATTCTCACTAATGAACTACAGTTCATTATATAAGTTTACCACAGTATATTTACACAGTAACTTTCCAGTTGTTCTTAACCATTCCTCTCTTACAATGCTTCCTATGCTTTACCAAGCTTTCACTGTGCTTTGTTACACTTTGCTATACTTTTATAAGGTGTGTACCCTTTAAAGGAGTCCCAACCCAGTATTTTAAAATCCATTTCTTCCCTCTTAATGCACTAGCAATATTACACCGTCATCCTTTTCCTTCCGAGACTGTAATATGTTTTGAGTGAATAAAAACCCCACTACCATCCGATTGAACATGTAACTATAATGTAATCATAAGTCTAACACTAACTTGTTGTCTTATGTTTAAAATGAATAACTTTATTTTATCAGTCTTCATGTTTGAAGCTGAGATTAAAATACATTATGACAGAACAGAGGGCTAGTTTGGCTGGTTCACAGACCCCAATTAGCGCTAATCTTGGATTTATAAAAAAAAAATAAGTGAGCACTTTATTACAGTATGCCAGCCATGTGTCAGAACATTTTTTTACTTTCCTTAGCCATGTGTTGAATTTATTTAAATACTTATTTTGTTTATAGATTGTCAATTTGTTTAAAGGAATTCATTTTCGGTACAAACCCTACGTTTTTTTTTTTTTTTTTACACAAATTAACTGTAGATCGCATTTTGAAACATACAGTCGGCTGTCTGAATTTAGTATCACTCCATGTTGTTCTTTCTTTGGCATAGTGATGCTAATTCACTGCCCTATTTAAACTGTGACACTAGGGGCTAGACATGTCCAAGAATAAATACAAAAGTTGATGTGAACTTCTGACCCTGTATAGCGCACACAGAATAATAACACTAGTACAGTATTCTGCAAAGCAAGCTATACAGTGATAAAAGAAAGACAGCTGACCAGATCTTCATCAGGGGCTGTGGAGCGGCCCGTGCAGATGGGCTTGGTGTCCATTGTTGTTAAAGGAGTGCTATGTTTCAACACCCTTCTTCTTACCTCTAGCACTAGCAATATTTCACTGGCCCTTTTTGGAGCTGAAGATGTTTTTTGGCTTGTTTTAATATTCTTTAATTCAGACTATACAATGCAGCATATCAAAACATATCAAACTGGTTCTTCCTGGTACCTAATCACTTCCTGTGTGGAAGGTCACGTGATCTGATTGCAGATAGAGTGGAACGAAACTGAACGAGAGCACAGGAAGTGGTTTGGACCCAGGAAGCAGCAGCCCCCTTTGGTACAGTTGTTTGCACTCCTGTAAGTTTGGGAGGAAATTCGGCCGGGGATAGTTTGCATCATCGCACTTCACTGACCCCTGCTGGTCAAGGGCATGACGAGTCCAGACGCAGACTGGTAACAGTATCTTGGTAACATCCAATGCTTAGGCTTGGTAGATGAGAATAAGCAGTTAACTTGACCACCGGAACGGAGGGCACTGCTGATCATCAGCCATCTGAGTCAGTAAGTGGGTTGCAGTGAGATTCAAATTGAGCATTTAAAAAATGATTACAAAAAAATTCCTTTTTGATACTGTAGCGTGGTATGTGGGTGTTTAATAGAGAAACTGACAAGGCTGTTTGGTTCTTGAAACACTTTGCCGGTTTATTTCAATCAGATCTGTACACATAACTGAACAACAGTGGTGTGTGTTAAATATACTTGCATTGCACATTTTGTATAATTTAATTTAAGAATAAGAACAAGGTTGACAAAGCGCAGCACGCGATCTCGTTGTAAACTGACCCAATTACTGCCTGATTTTTTTCATTCATGATGCTATGCTCCTAATATCTGTAAATTGTTAGTAAGAGCTGAATTAAAACAAGCCGTCAGAAATCCTGGATCTCATCGCTGCACCTCAAACAGATGCACTGCCTGTGTGATCATCTTAAACACCACTGCACCTCAAACACATGCACTGCCTGTGATCATCTTAAACACCACTGCACCACAAACACATGCACTGCCTGTGTGATCATATTGAACACCACTGCACCACAAACACATGCACTGCCTGTGTGATCATATTGAACACCACTGCACCTCAAACACATGCACTGCCTGTGATCATCTTAAACACCACTGCACCTCAAACACATGCACTGCCTGTGTGATCATCTTAAATACCACTGCACCTCAAACACATGCACTGCCTGTGTGATCATTTTGAGTTTTCAGTTTATCAATTACTTTTCTTCATGAAGTATTTCTAGTGATTGATGAGTAGCCTGTTGGATCCTGATTCTCCTTGGATAAAGAGCCTTTTGCTGTTTTTGAATTCTCTGTACTATGAGTTTTGTGAATGGTCCTGGCCATAGTAGTCACATATATACTGTGTATGTATGTATATGTATATATACTCATTCTCCCTTTTTACATAATAATAATATTACTATGAACTCAGTTACTCTGTAGTAAGGTTCCCTGTGGAAAGGGTGGGTTTTATGGGATGGTTTTGTTTATCTAAAAATTATTTGTAAGAGATTGAAGTTTTATTAACAAACACAGATATTGAGGTCATGGAGAGCCCATTTGGGATGTTTAAGTTGGAATATTTAAGTTGGATCCCTTATTAAAGCTGAAAATAAGTCTCTTGAAATTAAGAACAGTGTATGTATTATAGTTTCCAGATGATCAAGTCAAGTGCATTGAAAAGGAGAGGGCAGTGGTGTTGCTGACACTAATGAGGAACTGTGGCAAAGTGCCCCGCCCCTGTGTGCATTTGTGTGTTCTGTGTATGTATGTATGGGTGCGTATGTAAATGTTGGTGTATAGATTGGTACACGGGATATAAACGGGTCTGTGTTTCACGTGTATTTAAAGTGTAGATTTGTATTTAGGCACGAGGAGAGCACAAATCACTTCACGTGCTGGTTAAATGTAATATGTGAGCACGGGGTTGCACAGGATTAATTCACGTGCTGGGATTCAAGTGAATAATTAGTAATTGAATCCCAGCACAATAGTATATATAGACGCACATTTCTTGCACTCAGGGTTGGTGTTCGGTGAGTGGAGAACGGGAGAGAGAGAAGGAGAAAATAAAACAAAGTAAGAACGTAAAATTAGTTGTATCTGCTCACCGTGTTTTGTTCGTCTGTCTGTGCACTGTTTAGTTCGTTTCGTTTGTCTATTTATTTTGGCGCAAGTGCCGTGTGCTGTTTTGTATTCCGTTGGTTAAACCTTTTATTTAGTTATTAAACGCTGAGTGCAGCCATTGCACTCAGCTCATCATCACCACCGTCTCTGTCTGTGTATTCCTTTTCTGGTCTGACGCCACCCACTCTGGCCGTCTTTGTGACACGTGGTGTCATCGTGGGATAGCCGCGCCTCCAAGCGTCAGACCAGGAGGGGTCTGGATTAAAAAAAAAAAAAAAAAAAAAAAAAAAAAGTCAATGGCAGAAGACGCCATCAAACTGCGGGACTGGTTCCTAGAAAATGCTGGGCTGGAGGCCCAGTCTCTGCCCATAGTTGTCCGGGCCCTGTGGATGATGGACAGTGAGAGATGGGAGGCATATCAGGAGGAACACACCCCAAACACCTTGGAGGAAGGTGTGGAGTTTGTCCTCAGCTACCTGGAGGCAACCATAAATGGAATAGCAGCCCAGGTAGCAGGACCACCAGCAGAGGAGTACCTGCTGTCCCCATCTCCACCAGCAGAGGGTGAGTACCTGCTGTCCCCATCTCCACCAGCCGAGGGTGAGTACCTGCTGTCCCCATCTCCACCAGCAGAGGGTGAATGCCTGCTGGTTTTGCCTTCACAGCCCAAGCGGGAGGCAGAGACGGATAAAGAGGTGAAGGACAGGGAGGAGGAGTGCCGCCTAAGGGCCAGGCATCCACGGCGATGTAACAAGCCATCGCCGGGGTGCCTCCTCTGCGACCAGGATCACCTGTTCGCCCACTGTCCCTTCCGCAGTTATGGGGAGGAGCCTGAGCGTCCACAGCCCAAATGGGAGGAGCCTGAGCGTCCACAGCCCAAATGGGAGGAGCCTGAGCGTCCACAGCCCAAATGGGAGGAGCCTGAGCATCTACAGCCCAAATGGGAGGAGCCTGAGCGTCCACAGCCTGAGTGGAAGGAGCCCGAACATCCTACGCCTGAGTGGGAGGAGCCCGAACGTCCTACGCCTGAGTGGGGGGAGCCCGAACGTCCACAGCCCAAGAGGGGGGAGTCGGTGCGTCCACAGCCCAAAAGGGAGGAGTCGGTGCGTCCACAGCCCAAAAGGGAGGAGTCGGTGCGTCCACAGCCCAAAAGGGAGGAGTCGGTGCGTCCACAGCCCAAAGGGAGGCAAGTCGGGGCTTCCACAGCCCTGGGACCCAAGCCACCAGCAGAGGGAAAATGCCTGCTGGTTCAGCCCCAAGAGCCGGAAGGGGAGGGGTTACAGGCTCAACCCCCTGAAAATTTTTGGGGGGGAGAAGGGCAGGATGCTGGTGTCCCCCAGCAGCCTCTAGCTATGCTGCTGAAGGCAGCACGGCGCGCACATGCCCAGCCGCCACAGCAGAGGGAGCCAGCACCGCCAGGAGCAGAGGAGCTGGAGCTGCCTCTGCCTCCACCACCACCAGGAGCAGAGGAGCTGGAGCTGCCTCTGCCTCCACCACCACCAGGAGCAGAGGAGCTGGAGCTGCCTCTGCCTCCACCACCACCACCGCAAGGAGCAGAGGAGCTGGAGCTGCCTCTGCCTCCACCACCGCCAGGAGCAGAGGAGCTGGAGCTGCCTCTGCCTCCACCACCGCCAGGAGCAGAGGAGCTGGAGCTGCCTCTGCCTCCGCCACCGCCCGGAGCAGAGGAGCAGGAGCTGCCTCTGCTGCCCGTACCTCCGCAGGGAGTACGGTGGCCGGAGCCCCAGAAAGGGGAGCTGCCGGCCACGAAGAAGGGGGAGGAGGTCTGGAGACCACTTTCCCCAGCAGCAGTTTCGCTGCGGGAGTTCTTGTGGCCGGAGTCCCACAGGAGGGAGCTGCCGGCTATGAAGAAGGGGGAGGTCGGGGGACCACCTGCCCCCGCAGCTTTTTCGCTGCAGGACGGGACCAGCATGCTGTCAGCCGTGCCACTACCGGCAGGGGAGCTGACAGCATTTCCAGCCATGGGCCCACTGAAGCCTCCCTTCCCAGCCCGAGACTTTGGCCTGGACTGCTGGGTATTTAAGGGGGGAGGTGGCCGTTGAGGCCATGTGTGCTGCGCACAAGGGGGGGTATATGTGGCAAAGTGCCCCGCCCCTGTGTGCATTTGTGTGTTCTGTGTATGTATGTATGGGTGCGTATGTAAATGTTGGTGTATAGATTGGTACACGGGATATAAACGGGTCTGTGTTTCACGTGTATTTAAAGTGTAGATTTGTATTTAGGCACGAGGAGAGCACAAATCACTTCACGTGCTGGTTAAATGTAATATGTGAGCACGGGGTTGCACAGAATTAATTCACGTGCTGGGATTCAAGTGAATAATTAGTAATTGAATCCCAGCACAATAGTATATATAGACGCACATTTCTTGCACTCAGGGTTGGTGTTCGGTGAGTGGAGAACGGGAGAGAGAGAAGGAGAAAATAAAACAAAGTAAGAACGTAAAATTAGTTGTATCTGCTCACCGTGTTTTGTTCGTCTGTCTGTGCACTGTTTAGTTCGTTTCGTTTGTCTATTTATTTTGGCGCAAGTGCCGTGTGCTGTTTTGTATTCCGTTGGTTAAACCTTTTATTTTGTTATTAAACGCTGAGTGCAGCCATTGCACTCAGCTCATCATCACCACCGTCTCTGTCTGTGTATTCCTTTTCTGGTCTGACGCCACCCACTCTGGCCGTCTTTGTGACAGGAACCAGGAAGGAAAGCCTCTCCTAGACCCTGCCAGGTCTCTAGTGGGTTCGACTGCCCAACATCACACTAATGAGCAGCTCCCAGTGCCCAGAAAAATCACAGCCTACTAGCTGAGACATGACAACCATTTGGTCAAGACAGGAGAAATTGTACGGGACAAAACTAGAAGAGAATATGTCAAGTTGACCAACATTTTGGTTAAGGTCATCTTGTTACAACATTAAATTACCAATCCTGCATTAGGAAACCATTCTTCAAAAGTAATCATATGCAGATATTCTGTGCTGTTTTGTGTTAGTTACAGTGGCTCACTGAGGACAAGAAAAAAAACAAATGTTGAGATCCTGAGTTAATTTATCTTGTGAATGTGATGGTTTCAAGATTGTTGGTTTCCTGGTTACAGATTTTGACAAAAGGCAAAATTCTTATGCTGTGTACAGATGTCACCCTGTGCATAGAACACATGGCACAATTCTGAAGTTAAAAAAACAACTCCAAGCCCAATCTTCATACGTCATGTGGAGGCTAGCATAAGAGGGATCATTGTGCACTGCTTGAGCAGCCCAAACTGCACAAGATAACACAATAAGAGACACCCTGAAGACTGCCGGGGGGGTGCTGCACAGAAAGCACTCAGTGTTGGGGTTTATTGACAAATCCTGTCTTCAGTTTCTGGAGAGTCACAACCCAGTGCCAAATCATATCCATTAATTTAGTGTATGGTGTCCAGCAATTTATTTTCCCAATGTGGGGTACAGCCGTTTTCCTCGAAGATAGATGTGACACAATGGCCTTGGCAGTTACTTGATCTGGCCCAGTACATTAGCCAGATGGAAACATATTACACCCTGGTATCCTCTGTGTAATTTACTGCTGAAAAATGATCTGCCAGTTTTATAAAACTAAAACCAAACAGTTAAGTTAAACGGCCGGTCATTAACAGAACAACTTTCCCTTCACTATTGCAGCCTCAAGGGGTTGATTTGCTTAACCTAAAACCTGTTGTTTTTTTTAGAACATTTTACAGTGCCAGGGAATCCAGCTGGACTGCACAGAGCTCTTATTTTTAGAGGTTATCACTGGACAGAGATGCAATCCAGGGTGATTCTCCAATGCTGTAAAATGCTCAAACAAAAATCTAGCTGTGGCTTATCCCGAGCCTGTTGAAGAAATCAACCCCTAAAAACAGTTGCAAGTTTGTTTTCTGTGCAATACAATAGTAATTGTAATAAATTAGCCTTTTGTTTGCAACAATTTAGTGTCCATTTTTTTCGTTCCACCTCCATGTGTGAGAATGCATGAGAGTGTCTAAGAAAAGTTTATGATTCAAATCCACCGGCTGAGTTCTCTTTGGTGTTCTGTTTCTTTTTAATTGTGAGCTTGAGAAAATGGTCAAGACCAAAGGAAAGCATTCCAAAGTTCTGATTTTTTTAAATAGATCATATTATAATTATTTGCTTATAATAATCAATACAATTCACTTTATTGTACTAGCCGGTAGGCCACCCTTTGAGAGCCACCACAGTGGACTGATGTTTTACCCATCATTGGTTTAGACTGGCCAATGCAGGTATCTACATTGTTCCTGCCCAAATAAGCATAGGGAAATGTAACCAAAATCAAAAGCAGATGAACTGTCTTCAGCTACTGGAAAGATTGTGTGCACTGAACTACTTTGGATCTCTACTTGTTCCTAGCATTCACACTGAACAACAGAACCAATCGATCATTAAACTCAAAGAAAACACTTTCATTCTTCAAGGTGTGTTGCTGCGGAATAGCTTGCAAGCAGTTATATTGTTTTACCACCTGTTAGATTCTGTTAGTATGGTAAGATTTGATGACATGATTTAGCTTCAAATAAATAAATCCATGCATTTTCCACACCATGTACATTCAAGCTTTAATCCTCAAATGCGTAGTTTTGAAAGAAGTATATATATAGTAGTTATCCCTTACCAATATTTAAGATCAGTACAGAAACCAGGATCTGGAGACACAGTTGGAAATTAAGTGGAGATAGGGCAGAGGGAAGGAGACATTTCTTCACGTAGAGAGTGGTGAGGGGATGGAATGGGCTACCTGGTCATGTTGTTGAAGGAGACACTTCTTCACGTAGAGAGTGGTGAGGGGATGGAACGGGCTACCTGGTCATGTTGTTGAAGGAGACACTTCTTCACGTAGAGAGTGGTGAGGGGATGGAATGGGCTACCTGGTCATGTTGTTGAAGGAGACACTTCTTCACGTAGAGAATGGTGAGGGGATGGAATGGGCTACCTGGTCATGTTGTTGAAGGAGACACTTCTTCACGTAGAGGGTGGGGTGGGGAGGGGATGGAATGGGCTACCCGGTCATGTTGTTGAAGGAGACACTTCTTCACGTAGAGAGTGGTGAGGGGATGGAATGGGCTACCTGGTCATGTTGTTGAAGGAGACACTTCTTCACGTAGAGAGTGGTGAGGGGATGGAACGGGCTACCTGGTCATGTTGTTGAAGGAGACACTTCTTCACGTAGAGAGTGGTGAGGGGATGGAACGGGCTACCTGGTCATGTTGTTGAAGGAGACACTTCTTCACGTAGAGAGTGGTGAGGGGATGGAACGGGCTACCTGGTCATGTTGTTGAAGGAGACACTTCTTCACGTAGAGGGTGGGGAGGGGATGGAATGGGCTACCCGGTCATGTTGTTGAAGGAGACACTTCTTCACGTAGAGAATGGTGAGGGGATGGAATGGGCTACCTGGTCATGTTGTTGAAGGAGACGCTTCTTCACGTAGAGAATGGTGAGGGGATGGAATGGGCTACCTGGTCATGTTGTTGAAGGAGACACTTCTTCACGTAGAGGGTGGGGAGGGGATGGAATGGGCTACCCGGTCATGTTGTTGAAGGAGACACTTCTTCACGTAGAGAGTGGTGAGGGGGTGGAATGGGCTACCTGGTCATGTTGTTGAAGGAGACACTTCTTCACGTAGAGAGTGGTGAGGGGATGGAATGGGCTACCTGGTCATGTTGTTGAAGGAGACACTTCTTCACGTAGAGAGTGGTGAGGGGATGGAATGGGCTACCTGGTCATGTTGTTGAAGGAGACACTTCTTCACGTAGAGAATGGTGAGGGGATGGAATGGGCTACCTGGTCATGTTGTTGAAGGAGACACTTCTTCACGTAGAGGGTGGGGAGGGGATGGAATGGGTTACCCGGTCATGTTGAAGGAGACACTTCTTCACATAGAGAGTGGTGAGGGGATGGAATGGGCTACCTGGTCATGGAAAAACTGACAAAAATGGAAAAATTTGACATTTGGAAATCTAGCATGTAATACTGTACTGCTATTAAAGCTTCCTGTAGACTTTTGCGATATCATTCTATAGTTTCTTTCATTACATGATGTTAAATACAATATCTAAATTATGTTCATATATAGTTTTTTTTTTTTTCATTGTGTGTCAATCCTAAAATTCTAGGTGATGCAAAATGTTTGGCCATAGCTGTACATGTTTATGATATCGTGTTTCTTTTGAGACTTATAATGTGAATGTAACTGGTGATATTTATGACAGCAGTTTGTTAGCAACAACCAATTGAAATGTGTAATATGAAAAAAAGAAATACATATTTAAAAGCTGCAGTTCCGTGAGCCGTTCTGCGTGATTCAATTGTTCACATTAAGGAACGCAGAGACATAAAAGGTACGCAAGAAAAAGCAGAATTGGTTACAAAGAGGGAGACACAGCTTGAAAGAGTTGCAATGGCATTAGAGATATCAGGTGAGGTTGTTTTTATTGCTAAATTTATACCATTCAGATTATTGTATTCCTCTGCAATGTGATTCAAGAGAGGGACACACATTGTTTTCTGTGGAAAGCAATCACAGGTTTGGATTCTCTGTGCTTCAGCAGAGCTTGCAGATGGCATTCAGAACCCCTTGTCGCTGAAGGAGCAAGAGCAGCAGTATGCCTATTCTGTTCACAGGCATCTCTCTTTACATTCCATTGATTCTGCCATGTAATCACCATTTTCATGCTTATTTGAATCCAGGTGTTACTTGCTTGTACAGATGGTTTCAAACTTATCAACTAAAATAAATGAAAAGGAAAAGCAGTGTGTGTTTAGGGGATATTAGTTATCAGTAACCGATTAAAGGGATAGCTAAACAAGAGTAACTCTAACAATGAAGTGTTTATCACATACAGTGTGTGCAATTTTATAATTTGCTGCTCGCTCCTCCAGATAGTGAACCTTCATGACAGACAGGGCAGGGAAAGGATCTTTTAAAGCCTCTAGAAAATGCAAAGTCATGGGCCTATTCGCCTTCTGAATCACTTGAATGGAGTCAACTTTGTGCTCATTTCATACAGACATGTGCCCAATCAACACATTCTGCAGTGTCTGTGCAGGTGTTAATCACTGTGGGAGGAATCAAAAACAATTTCTTTATAGTTTGATACTGTTACAGTTCAACAAGCAATGTCTCCACCAAGTCTCCTGGGTGTTCCTGGAATGGCAGCACTGGCAGAGGAGCATCACCGGAAACAAAGTCCAGCTTTGAAACGTACTGTGACAGGCGACAGACGAGCTACATCAGAGAAACCTTGAGACAAGACCAGGCAGCCTTACTTCCACTCACACAATGCACTCGGATACGGGCTCCGGACCACTATTAAGAGCATTCTCTTAGTGTATTATCATAGCACTGAAACAAAATGAATCCTTGAACAGTCAAAACACAATTTAAAAAATCACTATTATTACAAAAAAAAACTTTTATTTCTGTCATAGTTTTTAAAGGCATTTCTTTTTACCAGTCTACAAGCTTGGGTTTATTTTCACAGTGTTGGGTAGCAACATACAGTAGTTATTTTTATAAAATTATCTAAAACGTGTTTATTCACATTACTTCCTCAGTATGAAGACGACCCTAAACCAAATAGGAGAAAGTGTCAATGCATAAAGCAGTTGATTTTCCTCAGCGGTGACAATGTATTACCAGTAAACCTTTAAAAATCAGAGTAAGATACCGGTGTAGTGTTAGAAAGTGGTACACCATCAGAATGTGGTACGCATACCAAAACCTGACCGGTGTAATGTCAGAAAGCGCTAAGTCATCACATTGAAAGATTTTGGTACAGGTGCAATCAATTGCGAGTGTTTTCCTATTGTCAAACAAGAGGTACATTTACCATTAATTATACTTTTTTTTGACAAAATGAGACGCACAGTTGCACAAGTAAAAAAATGTACAAGACCCAATGTGTTGCATATGATAAATATTTGCATACTATTTTCTTAATAGGGAAGAGAAAATAGAGTGTGTAGATTTGCCAGCAATGTTAAAAATCTCGAAGCGGATGGACACACAAATAAAAACAATTCAGCACAGCTCCGATAAGCATGCACAGCAAAGCAAAACGCCCACGTTCTTCCTTACTGTGTTAAGCTGGCAGGCAATCCCTGTTTTGTGTAACTTGTGTCAGGCAGTCGGGAGTTGGGCGTAGCAGTGGGGGAAAACGTCCTGGTGTGTGGATTCACCCAGGGAAATAACAAACCCGAAAAAACAAATATACAACTGAGCAAATCTAATCGACAAAGAACCTGCTTTTATTTAACATTCTCCCAGCGCAATCCTCCCCTGCAATACAGAAAATATCCCCCAAAATAGAGTAGGCTTTCAAACGCTGTCTGTGAAACCTGAGAAAGAACTCGCAGGAAAGTGAGGAGCAGCTGGCATGTTACTGGGCCTAACACCATGTCTGGGAAGAGTTCACAATGTCGAAAGTGTGCCGTGAATTCTTACAAACATAGTTGCCATTTACTCAGATTCGGTATTCTCAACAGCTTGTGCGAAATTAAATCCAGACCAAGTTTCACAGTGGGTGCATAAATGGTTCTCGAGATAAAAGTTCACCACAGGAAATTTGCACTGTAATTTTGCACAGTAAATTTGCCCAGTAATTTTGCACAGTAAATTTGCCCAGTAATTTTGCACAGTAAATTTGCAGTTTTCCTATGTTTTTCTCATAGTTTACCATGATGTGTCATGTTTTTTTAATAGGCTTTACCATACCTCTTTGGGCTTTATAATGCTTACCTATGCTTTATTACACTGCTATACTGGTACTATGGGAAATCTTTCTAAGGGTATGTGTGTCTGTATTTACCCTGTATCCCTGTTTCTAGGGACATGCATCCCCTGGGGGGGGGGGGGTAATAAAAAGCCTGATGCTAACTACTATGTACTGGGTACATCTAACTAGCATATTAAGGATGTTTCAGGTCCATTACCTATAGAGTATATGATCATCTAAGATACACACACTTGCTGTACTGTATCCTAAGGAAATTATATGTATCTGCCTGCCCTTTTTAGCATGACATTCAGAAATGTGCTTAGAACTCTGGAATAGGTGGATTTGGCTATCCCTCCAGACATTCCAAGTGTGGTCTGAAAGGAACCAGAGGCTAAGTAGTGCACAGAAAACAGCACTTTCACATGTGCAGGGATACCGGTCCCTAGATTGACGCTGGGGTCTAGCTCATCCCTCAATTCAGCTATTGGGTCTAGGATGATCTGCGGAGTGAGACGATAACACTTTGCGCATATCCTTACATCTACTCCATGGTATTTCCTACATGGGGGTCCATCTGTCTCTAAGAATGGTGTTTCTCTGTTTCTCCCCTGCCCAACCCTAGCTCTCCTCTATGCTCAGTAAGAACCAAACTGCGCTCTGTTGAACTGCCCCAATATCAAATCGGACTGTGTTTTGTATTTGCTCTTATTAGGACTGAAGTCATTGTATTTTGTATCTTGCTCTTAATTGTACTGTAATTCTTGATATGTATTTTTTGTATACAACTGTAAGTCGCCCTGGGTAAAGGCGTCTGCTAAGAAATAAGTAATAATGTGAAATGTCAATTTTCCTGTGTGCTTCCTGTGGATGCAGGGCATGGGGATCCACTGTTTCATGTTACAGGTGGTTCTAATTCTTACAGACTTGGAATCTGCAGTGCTTTAGTCTAGTAGGAACACAGTTCCGGTACTGTTTTCTATAGGCAGCTCAGACATCATCGTTCATCGAGAAACACACTTTGTGGAAATACGTGCAGAAATTGGATAAATGCATTACCTATTATATGTGTTACTAGAAGTTCAGTATACAAATAAAATGTGAAATGCAATTCATGAAATAACAATCGTTTGTAAAAACTTGCAGGCCACTGTCACAGGTGGAAGATTCCTGGAGAAGCTCCTGGACTCATGTGACCAAACGGATTGATCCCAGAAGAGGAGTGTGTGTGTTTTCTTTCTCATGTCTCATATGCCTCGTCTCACCCATTCCTCTTCAGCCAGTAGACTAGAAAGACATTTATTGGGATATAAATCCTTTTCCCCGGAGCCATTACCCTGCTCAGCCAGACACAGAACAGAATCTGTCATTGCAGACCTCTGCTTATACAGCTCTGCCTGCAATAAAATAAATGACTGAAGGGCATGATAAACAAAGCAGGCTCTGTCTGTGTTAGGGAAAGGCATTAAAAGGGTAATAATTTACTGCTAGAAACTACCCTTGCTTCAAGGTTGTTTATAGTTGTACAGTATATTGTTGTCTACTATAAAATTTAAATGTAATTGAATTAAACATGTTTGAGTATACTGATGCATATAACTGTATATGTAGTTCCTGTATTATCAGCTGTTGCCAGCCTGACATCGTATCCCCTCTGCCCTGTTTTGAAACAAATGCATGCAAGGGTTTATTTGTATTGCCAATATAAAAGCAAGAAACGTCAGACCAATAATTAAAATTAGAACCAAAGTCATTGTATTTTCATCTTGCTCTTAATTGTATTATTACTTGTACTGTGATTCTTGAAATGTATTTTTGTTTTTTACGACTGTAAGTCGCCCTGGATAAGGGTGCTAAGAAATAATAATAATAATAATAATAATAATAATAATAATAATAATAATAATAATAAAATCCATTGCAGTTTTTACAATCTTGTCTGAGGATATACATTCAAAATAAGTCAACATAAGAAAAACATTGTTTAGTTTCATGTTTTTTTTGTTTTTTTTAAAAGGTTTGTACAACGTATTACAATTTCTTAAAAAAAAAATAAAAAAAAAATGTTGACATCCCAGAGGAGAAGTGTACCAGAACACCCTTCGTTAAAGACTAATATCTGGCTTTTTAATTGTTGTTCTAAAACATGATTACTTGGCGCCTGTCAACTACATTTCTGTGCATTGCATTTCATTAGATGATGGCTCATTCCAGTTCGTTTACATCCCTCATGATAGTTTTAACTACAGAAAACAGGCTTCTTCACACCTTGACAACTGCTGCTCACTTTGTCAGTTCAGAGATGTGAACCCTTGTAATGAGCCTCGCTGTAACAGAGCGAGAGACGGAGCAGGGCTGCAGGGAGGGAAGCTGAAGGAAACTGTTTGGAAACCAGTAAAGGAACCTGGAAAGGGTTGGTCTGTATGTCTGAAACGAACCTACCTATAGATGTGTATGACCAAAGGATCCTGGAGATTTAACAATATATCAGAGATTTGCAACTTCTTGTTAGCTTCGTATGGGCCTCCATGCCTGCTTCTACAACCACAGCCCACACAAAGCCCCCCAGTGCTTAAACATGTGCACTGTGATTTTCACAAGCGATGTAACAGTCCTGCCCAGCCCTTCTTATCTCCAGGTTTCTCCTTTGGTTCCCAGCCCTTCTCTGCCCTTCTCTGAGATTGCAAAACTCTTGTTGGATCCAAAATGCTGCCTGAAATCGACTGGGACAAAGGCCTGCAGTTGTGAAGGAACTTAATTCCAATTCTTATCAGGCATGCCAGCACACTTGAATCTTTAAAGTCTAGACTGAAGGCGTGTTTGATGGAGTGTGCTTGTCTTAGAATCAAAAGTTCTTCAGTTTTTAATTGGTTAGCACCCTGGGGACACCTCAAGAGGAAGAGATATATAAGAATAAATTGTATTGTATTGTATTGTATTGTATTGTATTGTATTGTATTGCTGTCAAACAATTGCAGCAATAAAACATTGGCATAATGTTATGGTTTTCTATTGCCCTTTAAATGTAATTTTTACTTTGAGACAAAGGAGATTCTAAATTAAAAAGTAAAATTGCTGGATTGGATTGCTTTTGGGGGAGTTATCATCACAGAAAGCTTAGTTCAGCAGCTATTTTGAGACATTTAATTAAGAATCCCATTTGTATCAACATTTATTAATCACACCTTACAGAGCAGTGGAAATGTTTTGCTCAGCGTGAGAATGTCATCTACAAACTTACCGGCCCGGATGCAGAACACACATATGCTCTTTAACTGGGGTTTCATTTCAAGTCTCTTTCAGTCTTTTGTGTTTTTATTTTGTTGTTACCCAACAGTTATTTTTCCAGTATGAATTAATCAATTTTGCCTGATATTAATCCTTCACTTTTATAGACATTTAAATAAAAGCTTCATGCTTGAAAATTAAAACTGATAATATAAGGGATTTTTTATATTTATAAAAAAAAACATAAAAAATGGTCCAAACTTTACACTGGCGTGAAATGTCAGACCACAAGACTTTAAAAACATGTGTGCATTACCTTGAAAAGCCTGCCAGGTGGCACTATTGTAGCAAAAATTTAACTCGAAATTCAGTGAGTGAAACTTCCAAGTGTAATTTTCCTCTCTTTTCAAAATATATATTTTTATTACATGACTATTTGCAAAAATGCATCAAATCAGAAATGTATTCATGTAATATTTATACATACTAAGCAGGGATGGAAATAAGACTCCTGTTGCATAGCAGTTTCATCCATTCCAGGTTTTACTCTGAGTTTGATTAGCCACAGTGTATAGGTAATAACAAACTCAGGTGTGTTTTATTAAACTCACAGTAAAACCAGGAACGGATCAAACAGCTATGCACTAGGAGTCTTATTTCCATCCCTGATACTAAGCATTGTTTCTATCTATCTATCTATCTATCTATCTATCTATCTATCTATCTATCTATCTATCTAATCTATCTCGTTTAAATATATGAAAAATGTGTGCTTTGAACACAATAGGTTTGTTATTTTCTTTTGTATTTAACATGTGTTACTTTCTCATATAAGATTAGAGAATGCGTCTTTATAGAAGCAAAAGCCAGCACCAGCTAGTGATCTGACACTTTGGATGAAGTTTGTGTGGCTGTAAATATACAGTTGTACACTAGATGGTGCTGGCGCCTACTAATTTGTCTGATCAAGACTGCATGACATATATCAATAGCAGGCAACTAGCTAAAGCTCCTGAACTCATAGTTCAAGCATCTAAAGCTACATCATTCCAAAATATTTCATTTCATAAAAACATTTCAGAAATTGCAATGAGGACCACTGAGAATGATTGCAAGTATCATTCAAAGTTAAGGGACAATTAAAATAATGTAGAAGAATGTAGTTTGAAGTTTCTCACTGTTTAAGTTCAACTTGGTGTGACACTGACACGCTACTATAGTAATTCACTGTGATTATTTCCATCTACCAGTGCTAAAAGAAAGAAAACTAATTGAATTCACAGTGCGGTGAATCAGAATGGTTTCAGCAACAATGATGTCATAGAAGCTCTGCAGTAAAGATAATCCAGCCGAACACTTGTTTACATAGCAATGCAGTGACTTGTATAGAGTCCAATCCTTTCTGATTACACTTGGACATACTTCATGCAGCCACACAAGGCTCTGATGGGTTCCTGCTCCTTGTATGCTTGAAACCCTCATCCGCTGGACATCTGATGCCCGTCACCAATGGCTAAAAACTCAGAATTCACTCATTAGCTCAACAGTTGTTGCAATTTGGAGGATCGCTAGTTTCATAGTCCAGGAATGAAGCATTAATTAAAGATACTGTACTGTTAAAAATAAACAGTAAAAAAAACGTTATTTCTCACATACCTAAAACCTCCACTTTAACTCATGTTTTTTCACTTAAAAGAAATGTCACTAAGTCAACCAATCACAATGCTTTCCTCTCCATCAAAGTTTAATTAAGATGCATGCTTGCGGTGCGCGGGTGCCCAGTTCGTGCCCAGCGGCCGCTCTTTTACAAATGCATTTGCTGTAGACCTTGTCTGACTGACCAGTAAGAGCCCAGCAGATACTCTTAGTTGCTTACCAGCAGGGGCTGTGCTAATCAGGGTAAATGAAACCAACTGAAACCAAAAGTTACAGGGCCTAATAAAGAAGGGCACAGATGTATCCTGATCAACTGCGATTACAGACATCTTGTTTCTTGTCTTTTTTGTATATACCAAATCTGACTGTGATCATCAGCCAAGAAATGGTGCAAAAACCCAAATCCGAGGAAGAGGAAAAGGAAAAGGAATAAGACAAATGTAAAAGTTAAAATGACGTGGAGGCATATGAAGATCAGAACCAGGGCTGGTCTGCTGTATTCAGTGGAGTGTTTTTTTCCATGACCTCTTTACAGTTCTGCAGTGTTGAAACCAGCACCACTGCTGTCTCCAAAGGGCACAGGCTCTTGTCTATCGAACTGTCGCAGTTAATCTCATCATGATAATGCATTTACTGAAGGTACACACTGGCGCTAGTCATCACATTGACACCAGCTGAAACAACATTTTGTAACTTATCAATTTTTTGAATTTAAGACACAGCCATTATAACTAATATTATGATCAAAATAGCAGGAAAACATCGATCCACCACAATTGTATTTTTTTATAACACATTCAAACGAACTCTTTGAAAAGTACAGTTCTCCTGATTTTACCAAGAACAAAACTGGCACGAGTATATAAAGATATCACCTTTAAGAAATCAGTGACATTGTACTTATCCTGTCAGAAATGTTATTCCTTGTTTTGGTCTCTCGTTTGGTGCTCGTTTGAAGATGAGAGAGAGTTCACTTTTGCTTAGAAAAGGAATCCTTGATATTCTTTTGATTCGTCTCTATCTGGATTAAACAATTTCCCTGCCAGCTAGCAACCTTAATTAATACTGTTTATACACTGAGCGCAGGCACCTTGCCCACATCTGCTTCTTCTGCCACAGGAATGGGAACGAGGAATTAAAGCAGTCAGTTTTCATTTCTTAATTCAGTAACAAAATAAATACAGACACTGCTAACATGGTTTAACCATGATACAAATACCTGAGGAAGAACGCAAAGCTTAACCTTGTGTTCTCAAACACGTCTCTGTATATTTAATGTTACCATGGTAATCGGGCACTGCATTGCATGAAATAGATCTTTAGATGTCCATATGTAGGTACAATATATGCACCTTTCTGTCTGTAGCTTTTACAAACAAACCATGCACAGTACTAAATACTTGAAATAAAGACATGGAAATTCAACCAAGCAGGGACAGGAACTCCAAAACAACAAGGTTCATACCAATAACAGAATAAAAACAGCAAGATAATCACAATATACTGTATATCGCCCTCGTTGGTTTTGAGCCAGTAATGCACTCGTGGGTTTATTGCTAGTATGCAGGTCTCACATGGGCTTTGAAAGAAGCACATGTTATATAGAGTCCATGCTTACTCTCAGCTTACAGGCCTACTCTTGAATTCCCTACAGTAGGTAGTTTCACTGTAGCACTGGCTTTTGTGGCAAAGCAAGTGTAATTGAACACTGCAAGCGAGCGTCTTAACCACTATGCAAAAGAGCCAGGCTATGTAGAGCTCTTAACCTCATCTCATCTCACCAACATGGGGCAGTGCATCTCCCAACACTGCCTGTTACACAAGTCACTGGCTGCGTGTTATTGACAGGAAATAAGGAGCTGGATGAGTGGAGAGAATGTCACTCCCTAGTTGAAATGACCAAGGAAAGCTACCTTAGAGTAAGGCATGTAAACTGGTACCAGATAATCAGCTTTTAAAAATGCTTGTTTGCTATAATGTGTTTCTTTCAAAACTGCACTTGTCAGGCCTACAGAGCAAATGGAAAAGGTATGTGTTTTTCCCATAACAGTGTCAGATTGACTTTATAATCACTGAGCACATGTAGATAGATTAGCTCTCAACAGTACAGTTTATTCTGGCCTGTGACGGTCCTGAAACCATGAATTAGCTGTATTTAAGTAAAAACCGTGTCAGTACAACACATGGCCCTCCTTTGTGGGTCACAACAGTTTATTCATTGGGTTAAAAGGTTAGCGTAGCACCATAAACAATCAATTCAGGATAATAAATCTGCCCATTGGGAGATTTATTCTGCCTGTTGTTAAACTGTTAGTTACTTCAGCAGAAATTTGTCTTTGTTTTTTTTTCACATTTTGGACCACATACACATCAGTACAGGAGTTTAATTGACTGTAACTCGAATGGTGTTTTGAGTGGATATAAGGCACTTTATTCAGCTCCTGTCCCATGGGCATTGAAAAATGCTGAGGTGAGGTACACCGAGGCCTAGTAAACAATGAAGCCTGTGACTCGCTTAGCTGCCGAGGGGGCTGTAAACTCAGTAAAGCACTGTGAAAAGCAGTTGCAGTTCCCCAAAGTCTCGGTTTCTGGTTAACAAGTTTTCAAGAGGGCCTCCTTATCGTAATATTTCAGAATGGTGTTATTATCAATCATTATTCATATCTTGGGTGGGCATGTTAAATTGTATTTATAATCTAATAATTTGGAGAATTCCGAGACACTGTAATTTTTTTCCCACAAAACCAAAACTCTCTCCACTCCTGTTAAAAAAAATATTGAAAGCGGTCAGCAGCATATTCCTGGCTTTTCCTGGATTTGAAAGGCTTCTTGTTTCCAAGGCTGTGCTCTCATACCTCCTGATGAGGCTACTTGTAAATGAAACGGGATTCCTGTGGGAGGCATTTACTAGAATGATAATAAACACCCAATAGGTCACTCTCACAGGGGCTGGAGGTACAGCAGGTAGGAAATTTGGAATTAGGTCCCTGTTTTAAAAACACCTAGGTATATAAAAACACATGCTGTACCTTTGCCTTTGAGAGCTGCTAAATGTAGTCTAGCTTTCAAAGTCTGTTTAGAATGGAAACATAAGAACAATTTACTAATGAGAGGAGGCCATTCAGCTCATCAGCGCTCGTCCGCTTCCTACTAGCTGATTGGTCTGAAATTTGTCAAGTTGAGTCTTAAAGGAACCAGATGGTTCTGTCTCAACAAGGTATCCCATTCTACACCCTTGCCACTCTCTGTGTGAAAACACGTTTAACCACATTTAAAAGCAGGGAGATGACTATTCTGGCTCAATTAGTTGTTGAAATTGGATCACAGGGTAGGAAAGCTGTACTTTTAAGTACTTGTGCCTGTCTCTTCTTTAACCCTGTTCATATTTTGCTCATTTTGCTCAAAATAGTTTTGTTCCCAGACCAGAAAAACAACACATAACTGTCTAAAATAAAATGGTATTATCCATTTCAGTTTTTGGTTATTAAATATACATGTCCATTGTCAACTTAAGAGGTAATACACAAATGAGGAAGGGTACAGCACAGCCTAGTGACAATATGAACCATGTGCAGCCCACAACACTGGCAGCATTAGCGGATTTTGATGAATTCATGTTTTCACAATGTCGTGGTGATGTATTACTTTAAAAAGCACTCACTGAGCATGCAGACACTTTTTGTATAAGGGCAATTAAGATGACTACTTCCATGAAATAGCGTAATCGCCCTAATAAGATTTGACTCTAGCAAAAGCATAGCAAGTGAATAATGGTTAGTGAAAGCATGGTAAAGCACAGGTAAGCATTGTAAAACATAATGAGGTATGGTAAAGCATATTAATAAACATGGCAAACTATGGTAAATGCATAGTAAACCCATGGGAAAAGCATGATACTGTGATAAACTTTTATAAGGGTGCCTTCAAATGCTGTAACTTGATTTATCATTTGTATTTCTTTTCTTTTCCTTTTAAGGAGTTTGCAAAGGCCTAGATATGTGTGAATACGAGGCCCGTTATATAAAGGGCTAATACACTGGAACTTGTGAGCTTTAACAAGAGCTTGATGGGATGATGTGAAAATTCCTTGTTAATTTACTAGATTCTGGCAGCTTGGCTGTTAATGAATTCAGAGTGAACAGCATTTGATCCTGTGCAGATGCAAGGGGACGAGCAGGACAGACCCTGGACAGGCTCCAGATCATTTACTTCAATAAGAGCCCATTCTTCAGATCCGCAGCCATGACATCCCAGTTCCTGTTTGGCACATTCACAGACACTGCTGTTTACAGTTCTGAAACGTGAAGGCACCCGAGACAAAGTGAGTCAGTCAGTCTCTAATAACATCACATTGTAATGCTGTGAACCGCTTCTCTTTCTAAAGGGGGTTGTTTGTGTTGATGCAGTTTCTAGGAGATGGTGTGATTGATCAATGCACCCTCTAGTGTGTGGGGCTCCCAATGTGAGGTACTGCGAGGGAACCCCAGGGGCTCCCTGAAAGTATCCTCAAACGAGACCAATTATCATTATTATTATTATTATTATTATTATTATTATTATTATTATTATTATTATTTATTTCTTAGCAGACGCCCTTATCCAGGGCGACTTACAATTGTTACAAGATATCACATTATTTTTACATACAATTACATTATTTTTTACAAATTATTTTTACATGTAATTACCCATTTATACAGTTGGGTTTTTACTGGAGCAATCTAGGTAAAGTACCTTGCTCAAGGGTACAGCAGCAGTGTCTCCCCACCTGGAATTGAACCCACGACCCTCCGGTGAAGAGTCCAGAGCCCTAACCTCTACTCCACACTGCTGCCCTCCACAATGCAGCCTCTAGTGTGACAGGTTCCCAGTGTGAGGTCCTGTGAGGGAACCCCAGAGGTTCCCTGAAAGTATCCTCAAACGAGACCAATGCACTCCCCATTCCCACTCTCCTTAACCACTAATCAACTACACAGCATTGACCAATACCTGCCACCTAACCACATCATTCTCACTATCCCAGATTCTGAAATATCTATCATGGGGGAATTGAGTATCCTATCATCCTGAAAACAGGTGCACTTGTATGTCAGATAAAAGAAAACAGTTAAAAACAGTAAAAAAAAAACATATAGAAATCCACCTACAATGTTTAATATGTTATTTGATCAGTTTTACTAAGACAATTTACCATGCCGTTGTACAGTTATGCAGGTTTATAAACATCTGGCCCCCCGATGACTTGCATTTGCACTCACGTGAAACCATAGCAGTGCTTATGTGATGATGAACGTCACACAGACTTTTCGTTTAGCCTTTGTTTATCCTTAGAAGGAAAGCGATTAATAAAGTAAGGACACAGATTGATCTGCTGCTAACTGGACACTAAAAGAGAGACAGTGTTAGTGCCTGCATGCACATTAAATGTTTGTTTATTATTTTGGTACTATATTTGTTGGTGAACCCATAATTACTGTTTAGGAAAATACCGGTATATAAGTGTATTTGTTGATTTGTACGTTTGTGATTTGTTTGCTGTGTCTGTAGCCAATAATTAAATCAGCACCTTTGATAGAATGATTACCTGTTAATTAAGGGAGGGGTTATGGAGTTTAAAAGAGAAGCTCCCAAACCACCTGTGTGTGTGGTCGGAGCAAGATAAAGACTACAGCTACTGTAGGTGCGAATGAGGGAAAAATAAAAATACTGATGCAATGTATGTTAAAGGACTTTTGCTGTTTTTATCTGACTGCCTGAAGGGAAGTTTGTGGTAAAAGATGGAATTTTATTAATTAAAAGAAAAAGTTCAGTCAAGATGTTATTTGGTAATCTAGTGGTAAAGGCTTGCACAAGAGGGAACCCTGTGACAGCTTATACTCAGAGACAGCTTGTATATGAAACCAAACAAGTAACTGCATTTTCACAGAAACCAGGATATACACAAGTATAAGGCCATGGCCAAAATGAACTCATTTCACTTCATAAAATCAAATGAAACCTGCTGAATAATGTTCTGCTAACTTACTGACTTACACACCACTTTGTAGTTTTCCATATACGGTGAAAAACTGACAACAATTGAGAAATGTTTCGAAATCTGGCATGAAATACTGTACTACTTTTGTGATATCATTTTGTAGTTTCTTTGATTATATGATGTTAAATAAAAAATCGAATTATGTTCATATGTGTTTTTTTTAATTATGCCTCAATCCTAATATTCAAGGTAATGCAAAACTTTTGGCCATAGCTGTACAATGCAAGTAATCATTACAGTAACAAGCCCTGTGTTATAGTCTAAACAAGAATATTTAAAAGTAGTTGTACATGTATGGTTTGACAGGTTTCTTATACGTTTTACCTTTGCATTGTCTATAGTATAGATATGGTTTTTGGTCCAGAGAAAGACACTGGTTGGGACCACTGAACAAGCCAAGCTAATTCAAATAATGAACTCCACATTCATGTTTGGTTATAGTTTTGTAAAATTTGTAAAAAGTGTTTTCCTTCCAAAAAAATATCAGTTGACTTTTTTCTTTCCCCCAGAAATTTCAGCAAGTTGGGGTCCATGAAAAGGCTTTATAGCACTCGACCTGTTTAAAAATATTTTGTTGCTCAACAATGCTCCATGAGACATGTATCCACAGCACAGATATCTGTTTGATCCGTTCTCATGCCTGTGACCGATGTGGATTTTGTGCTTGTCATGCACAAAGACGACCCCACAATATATTATGAGGTTGTAGAAATCAGGGTTTGTTTTCAAAAGGCAGGTGTAAACCCTCATTTTATCCTCATGATACACTTGAATGTTTGGAGCATGATTTATATTATAGTGAAAAAATGATACAGTCAAAAAAATAAATGAAACTGGGATTCTGTCTACAAATGCAGAGCGATATTTGCTCTTCATTTTAACCGTTCTTCATCTACATCTTGTCTGGCAAAAAGTAGGAACAAAAACCCCACCTAGTCCTTCTGCATTTGCTGGTAAATTGATAATGTTCCTGGGTACCACTGCCCTTGTGATTATATATTCAGGGATACCAAGACATTTAATAAGCTAGAAAGCCTTTGTGTGGAATTTGTATTTATTTTTTTCAGCCAGAATACACACATACTGTATTCTGTAAATGTTTCACATAAAGTTACCTTATAAACCTGTAAGAAAGTGACATTTTCATTACAGGTCATATGACAAAATGTACTGTACTTGACTTATGGAGTCAGCTTACACATGGTTTCCCGTTACGCTTCTGGCCTTGATTAACTCTAAAAACACAACCTCTGGAATAATTTGCTATGTAGCGGCGCAGTGGTGATGGTAACGCACACTGACACACACACTCCCCGGACCAGCCGCCTGCTCAGACTACCTCCTGGTGAGTTTACAAGCCAATAAAAGTGTAATAAAGCACACTTTTTTGTTTCTATGGAGAGGTGGAGGTGGGCAGGGGGCTGATTTGTGGGCCCTCTTGGCCTGGCGTGTGTTTACAGGCCTTTTCATGCATTAGAGACACCTCACACAGCAGAAGAAAGCAACTCGAAGCTGGGAACGTTTAGTAAAAGGCCCTGTTATTGACACAACTGACTCCTTCACACTATAAAGCACAGTACTGGTTGTATATTAGTGCTAATTAGATAATAACCACCGTATCCGATTCCAAAGAGGGATTGATTTATGATATAAGTAGCAAACTCCATTTTGATGTAGAGAGCAACAGTGCACTAAAAAGCCAAAAAAAACCTGAAATACAAAATGTAGGACAATGCAGGAGACTGTTTTATTGGATCATAGATCAAATTAAATGATTATGTTAAACAGTGGTTCATTAAGCAACGAACTGTATCATATGGCCACAATGTCAGCGACAGGTTAAGAAAAATCCTATTTGGAATCCCAATATAACTCCACCCTGATCTGGAACATGCACTGTAATAGATTACCTGAAGTATGTATTGGACATACACTGCATGACCAACAAGAAAATACAATTAGAATGCAAGAAGAAAACGTCTCTAGTCTGCAGATGTATGTGGTCCTGTTCCATGTCATGTAATCGGCTTGACCCCAAGTGGTGTGAGAGGTGCAGGCATTCAGCAGTGAGCACGAGCAAGCAGAAGGGTCCCTGTGACGTCACGCATGGCAGTGGGGGCCTGTGCACCGGCCCGTCTCTCAACGCAGTGGCTGCACTGAGTCTCCATAGTGGGAATGGCAACGTCTTCAGCAGGCAACTCTGTTCATAAGAGGGTCATGATGGAATAAGCCATCAAACATGTGTAACTGATTGTAACAACGGGATCACAGAAACCTTAAAACGCTGGACAAAACACACCTGTTTCCATTTAGACAAATTAGGACACTCTCATTTTTTGGCCAGCCAGTGTACCATCAGAAATTCACTAATGACTCGAAAGTGGATTGGCATAGTCTGCCAATGGCTAAATCAGGGGTGACCGTAATAATAGTTCATGTTTGAATCATAAAAAGAAAAAAAAAAACTGGTGCAACATGGATTGTGGAGGCATTGAAATGTACAAAGTCAGGTCCATCAGGAAGTTCTACTCAGCAATACATTCAATTGAAGTAAGACTGTCCTCTAGCACAGGAAGTGATTAGCAGCGCTTGGTTTGAATATATAGGGTTGCATCTCTGCAATGAAACAATCACAAACATAGTGAACCAGTGATAGTGTTGCTAGTGCTAAACATACGTTAATACGTTGTGTGTCTTTTCTTCTTGAAAAGCTCCTAAATTCTGTAATGCTCTGTCAGGGAAGCTCTTAAGTCAAGATTGAAAACTTATTTTTATAGAAGAGCTTTTCTATCTTAGTGTTCCTATTTTACAATTAAAACTGCATTGTTCTTTTTTTAAAATTCCAATTTTATTACATTTTAGTTTTAGACTCTTAATTGTTCTATTTCTATTCACTTTTTTCCATTGAATTTTGTTTATTAACACAGGACTAACCCAACAATAATTTATAACATAAGAATACAGGGTAAGAGAATGGATTTTAAAACATTGGCTATCACTCTTTTAAAGTGGGTTGTAAAGGGAGTGTGTCTAGTTTAATGCTCTGTAATAACAGACAAACACAGCTATTTATTTCATGTGGTGCCCATTAATTCATCAGGATGCAATTTAAAATGCAAAATAAATCTGCATTTTCACTCACCATAAAAGCCAGCTGCGTGCGGACTGTGTCGCAGTGTCAGTCGCTCGATGTCTTCACATTAAGATCTTTCCTTTGGGTTATACTGTGTTCTTATTTTCTTTAATATGGGACAGGCTCTCTGGGATATAACCCTCTGCTCCTCAGGGAGACCCTTTTTATGGTTCCTTGTCCGGTGTGAAGGTTTTGCCTCTGCTGGCTCTCCTGGGGTCGGTTTTCATGGCTTCATCACTGTAACTTTAGTGGTCTGGAGGGGGGTGGAAGGGCAAAATGAAAAACAGAATCAGACAGAAAACCTGTCCAGAGAGTTCCCACAAAGCTGTGGTACCACTACGACTGGATGAACACCCAAACATGGTCACCCCTAACTATCCATGGTGACCATTGCCTAACCATGCTTGGTACAGTATATGGCACCATGGCACAAACTCTTACAAATACAACCATGCCTGACATTGTCAGACCATGGTTGATCATCAGCAGCAATCACTGCTATACCATGGGTGACCATGAAACAAATCGAGGCGCCAAGTGTGTCTGAGCATGTCAAGCACCCAATCAACATTTCAAATTCAAAGGCATGCATTCAAGGTTATTAAAAAAACATCATTCAAAACCGCAGTCCCCAAGCAGGCTGCATGCAGTTTGTACTGCAGCTTATAAATGGAAGGCATCCTGCTGATTTTGGTCAAAGTGAATTCAAACAGTGGAAATGAGGCAGGGAATGATCCACTCCTTCAATGCAAGGTGACGAATCACTTAGTCTTTTTTTTCTTTTTTTTATCAGTATGTGCAATTTTCGTTTTTTCTTTGCTTTTTTTTTTACTATTTGTTTGTAAACAGGTTTTTTTTCAAATCGCTTAATTATTGTAAGTGTTTTTCCACGTGTGTTTTTCTTTATTTTTATTTAGCACTAATTGTTTGATCAGTTTTTGTTGTAAGGATCCTCGTGTAGAATGTGCTAATGTTGGCTGCTTGTTAACTACACACCAGGACCGAATGAGAAGTGAGGAATATGTTGGGTAATAAAGAGGTTGTTTAAGCAAATGGAGAGTAGCTGGAATGAAATGTAGTAAGAAACAACGAAGCAAAGCAAGTAAAGGAACGGGGTAAGAACTGAGAGGGGAAACTGAAATGTGTTTTGTTTTCTATCAGTTTGTAGTTTAAAACACACCTAAGTGAGGTTTTGGTAGTTTCAAATGTGTCACTGTAACAAAGAAATAAGTTCCACACGCAAGTTCATAACCCCTCAACTCCAAGTTAGTGCCGCTGGAAGCACACCCTGTCACTTTGTCTCTAGATTTTACCCTGGACAATGCAAAATTGAAGAATAACGCCAGTTCAGTTAGGACTATGTGGTACTTTTAGCCTCCCCAAAGTGGCCATAAGCAATGCTTGAATGCATGACAAATGCAACTTCAAAAATCCAAAATCTGCAGATACCAAAATGTTTTGTTTTGATTCTTGTAGATCTCATCAACATCTATTCAAAAATATCTTTGGGTGAGCTTTTGGAGACCCCCCCCCCCCCCCAGTGAGAGGACTTGAAAACAAAAGTGTTTAAAAAAAATTGGAAGAGTGGTCACTTACCCCTCGTCTGGCAACTTGCCAAAGTTGTGCAGGTGCTCCAGGTATTTTTTTTCTTGAAAGCCCTATTCATCGAACGAGGTGCTACACATGATGGTAGCATCTAAGTTGAGCCCAGGGTGATTTTTCTTGTCAGGGTCACTTTTTCACTTTAGTTTGACCTTTGCCACTTTAGTTTGATCCCACAGCTCGAAGGGGAAATAAAAAATATATATATTAGCATTTCTAAACTCAGCGGGCCTGAAAACCGGCAGGTGAATTTTTCTAGCAAAATGCGGTCGGGTAACGGCTCTGGTTGAGTTGGTATGGAATGGCCCTTATACAGTAATCTCCACTGTCATTTGTGCTGCTTTGCCTCAGGCCCAACATGGATTCTTAGACTGGCACCATTTGTGAACTCAATAGAGACAAATGGCTCTCTTATTGATCCTTTGAAAACTGCCCCAGTTTCATTTAGTTTGTACCAATTCACAACAATGAATTCCCCACACAGCCATATCTGCATTCAAAATACATATGGTCTCTGTATGTACAGTACACTGCCTCCCGGATTGAAACAGATGAAATAAACATTGAGGATTGATTGCTGCTCAACTTTATCCCACTCAGACTCCCTGCTCAAACATCTTGGTAACCCTTAATAGATGATCTCCCCTTCTTCAAATATATGTATTGCATTTTAAGCAGAAAGCTGGCTGTCCACACATTGGGTGAATGATGCTAACACTGCTGGCCAGGATTGCTTCATGGTCGCTCATGCTGGTTGTGATGCATGTTTGATTTGTCCATTGTAAAATACCTCGGGACTCCAAATATACAGAAATGAAACACCTCTACCAGCCGGGTCGGATTCATACTCATACTTGTTTTAGCACGCAGCTTTTTGTACCTGTTGGCATTTCTTTTTGATACCAAAGATCTTGTTTAAATTTGTGTGAAAAATAAAATATGCTTGTGGATGAGGGTACAAAAAACGTATCATCCAAAAGGAAGAGGGATTGTTGAAAGTTTAAACTCTCATTAGAAATCCTATATTCGTCCAATAGGAAACATTGATAATATTACTACTATATTACTGACAACCAATTCATATTTTGAGTCCATGGCGGTAATGGTATATCTTGATTTATCTAACATGCTCAATTTATGGTACTGGCATTGCTGTAGTAATCTACATGGATGTGGAAGACTAAGAATAAAAACTGGGATAAGATTAAAAAAAAAACTGTGACCTTTTAGTGTCCCAGGAAGGCATATTGAATTCCCAAGACACCTTTCTCAAAAAACGAGGTAAACAGGGACAGGTGGCAACCCCATTGTGGATCCCTCTTGTTAACCTTTGCACTTCCCCTCTGTCATTTCTATACCGTGAATCAAGTTGTAATGCATAGTGCAAAATCCAGATCATATATATTTTTCTCCACAGACAAACTATCCAGTGCTCCCCCTTTATAATCCTAGAGTTAGGAGCCATCCTTAGAAGACTATTTGCTATTTGTGTTCTGCCCAGCAGAATGGCAGTATGGGACACACTGGAGCCAGGACCATGCTGCCTTATAGTTGGTTCCTCAATATAAAAGGGTTACCTTGGAAAGGGGAGCAGTGTATTTACATTACAAAAACACAAGAGATCCACTGCTCCAAATCAAAAAATATCGCTCAAAACTAGGAAAGATTTCTACAGGAATAAAAAAAAACCTCTTCATCTGACTTCACAATCATGCAACACTGCAGCTTTAATCCCTGTCGCTTGGGAGCAGTTGTTATTTTTTTTTATTGATTATTGTTTCATTCTCAAGACTTTTCTAACAAAATAAATCAAGTTCATCTGTAAAAAAAAACTTTGTTTTATTTGTTGTTTTAACAAGCAGAAGTTTCTTCTTTTTGTCCCCTGAGAGCTGGAATGAAACTTGAGCCAAAGAACAGAAAGCAGTGGAACAGTAACGCAGGAATGATTTTTTTATATGGTCGAGGTGTTCCAGATGAGACGAGGAGGCACAGAACAACTCGCTTTCAACTACAGCTTGTTTAGCAGATGAGCCTTGGCTGCGCCGGAAACTTTAAAGAGATGGCTTGAAACGAGCGGGGGCAAGAACTGAACCAAGGGCAGCGATTGTTTACTTCCACAACAGGAGATGCTGATGTGTTAGACCTTGAAGAAGAGTGAGGGAAAGGAGGTGAAGTGTGTGTGTGTGTGTGTGTGTGTGTGTGTGTGTGTGTTTGTGTGTGTGTGTGTGATTGTGTGTGGTTGTGTGTGTGTTTTTTTGTCTGTGTGTGTGTGATTGTGTGTGGTTGTGTGTGTGTTTTTTTGTCTGTGTGTGTGTGATTGTGTGTGGTTGTGTGTGTGTCTTTTTGTCTGTGTATGTGTGTGGTTGTGTGTGTGTCTTTTTGTCTGTGTGTGTGTGTGTGTGTGTGTGTGTGTGTCTGTGTGTGTGTGTGTGTGTGTGTGTGCCTTATGTATCACATTGCAGTACATATGGAATAATTTAAATTAGCAACACTGACACCAATAAGCAAGCCTTGAAATATATAACATTTTTTAGTTGCTTTTTTCCCTATTTGAAAAGCCTTTAACACATTTGTAAAAATGTCCCGCCTCGCCACACCCCCATGTCCTATGAGAAGGGGGGTATAGTTTCACAATGGCAGTTCATTAATTATATCATCTTGACATGGGTATAGAATCATTATGAAATGGTTTAATTAACGATCTAAAGGAGGCTTTGTTGTAAGAGCTGTTAAGGGTTACTGGTCTGTCACAGTATGCTTGTTTGTGTTCAATGGGGTCTTGTTCTCAACATGCCTCTCCAACCAGCTCTATACAAAAACAGAGCACAAAAACAAAGCATGTTTGACACACAGGCTGAATAAGCAATGGAAAGAAGTGGAGAACGGCAGCTTTGAGTAAAACAAACACTACATGAATGTAAACTCACAAAACATTGCGAATATCACTACCTGGGCATACATGGAGAAACCCTGTCCATCTGTCTGTCTGTCAAACACATTTACCAACGTGCATGCAGTGGATGTAGGTCTTGGTGATCTTGTTTTTGGCATTGCTCTGAATTTGTGTTTACAGTCGTGCATTGTAGAAATGGAGTAAATGAGAGTCTTTTCTGTCAGATCTCTCTTATGAAAGCAGTCACCCAGACTGAGTGTCCTGTTCAGAACAGCCCTGAGTCTCACTGTCCTCTGGTCTCAGACAGATGATATCCTGGGTGAGTCAAACAAACTCCTATGATCCAAACCTCCCCCTGAGTTCCTTCCAGTTCAGTCCCCTGACAAAGCTGAGGCTCATTTACAGCGCTGACACATCCTGTGAACTCCACCAGCGGGATTTCTGTGAACGGGACAAAAGTTAGAGAGTGTTTCCAAATCAGTAGGCCCTTCTTTGTTTGGCCTCGCTTGGGCCTGGAGATAAAACTGCTCGAGCCGCTCTGACAGGCAGCTGTTGTTTTGGGGAGAATGAGCACTACGGGTTTAAAATAGCTCTCACAAGCCCCAAATCTTTAATGACTGGATCTTTCCTCAGCCCTGAAACATTGCAGGAAACCAGCCAGCCCAAAACTCTGCTGATTACAGAAACAGAGCTGCTTTGTTCAAGTCCAGGTCCAGAATAATGAATCTGCAGTGTAAGTCATCCGTCACAGCCCCAGCCACGCTACCATTGCATATCCAGAATTAACGTTGATTAAACAGACAGCACAGAGATCAGCCCAGGTGTGCCATCCCTTTATTTTAACCCCTATCTCAGACAAATCTCAATTCAATGCCTGGCCAAGGATGCTGAAGGAAATGCTAATACTTGTGGGTTTTGTGGCCATATTGAGAACCAGGATTCTTGGAGATTGATATTTGTTGATATTTATTGATATTTATATTTATTGATATAAATGTCAACAGACAGGTATCAAGTCAGGTATCTAAAGTAGATCTAATTTTCATAGGAGTTCAAATGCCAGTTTCTATGCTTTACTTTCAGGATATTCCGATGTACTTCCTTGGTGATTTCACACCAGCAGTGTCTGTCATTAGGAGAAGCTGCTGGTTGGTTAATGACGTCAGAGGATGGAGTCAATTTCACTCCCCAGATGAAATGACCTAGGAAGTCCACAACTTGCTGAAAGTAAGGCATTCAAACCCAGCTTTCTTTATCCTAGCATGGGAACAGATAGTTATTTTTTAAATTGTGATCTCTACATAGCAAATGGACGCACACGACAGGTAATGTTTCTGGAAATATTTTATTTGCAATAAATCACTGAAATAACTTGAGCTCAGGATACTATGACCTGGAAACATGAACTAAAAGTAACTAAATCATACAAAAATCAGCCAATAGAAGACAAACAGACGTCTTGCCAAAATGCCAGCTTCTATTAATTGAAGAAAGGAGAGTATAACAAATGTGTTATTTTACTATCAGTATATACAAATTACTTTCAATCCCATCTTATAAAGTAGAGACTGAGAACAGGCTATTAATCACCCTACTGTACCAGCTTCACATGGGTGTTTACAAGCAATGTGGAGGAACCATGCTGAGATGCAATCATAACCCTGAACACAGGGGATTGCACACTCCTCAAGAGTACCAGGGAGATATGAGATGCAATCATAACCCTGAACACAGGGGATTGCACACTCCTCACAGGGACCAGGGAGATATGAGATGCAATCATAACCCTGAACACAAGGGATTGCACACTCCTCAAGAGGACCAGGGAGATATGAGATGCAATCATAACCCTGAACACAGGGGATTGCACACTCCTCACGGGGACCAGGGAGATATGAGATGCAATCATAACCCTGAACACAGGGGATTGCACACTCCTCAAGAGGACCAGGGAGATATGAGATGCAATCATAACCCTGAACACAGGGGATTGCACACTCCTCACGGGGACCAGGGAGATATGAGATGCAATCATAACCCTGAACACAGGGGATTGCACACTCCTCAAGAGGACCAGGGAGATATGAGATGCAATCATAACCCTGAACACAAGGGATTGCACACTCCTCACGGGGACCAGGGAGATATGAGATGCAATCATAACCCTGAACACAGGGGATTGCACACTCCTCACAGGGACCAGGGAGATATGAGATGCAATCATAACCCTGAACACAGGGGATTGCACACTCCTCAAGAGGACCAGGGAGATATGAGATGCAATCATAACCCTGAACACAGGGGATTGCACACTCCTCAAGAGTGCCAGGGAGATATGAGATGCAATCATAACCCTGAACACAGGGGATTGCACACTCCTCACGGGGACCAGGGAGGTATGAGATGCAATCATAACCCTGAACACAGGGGATTGCACACTCCTCAAGAGTACCAGGGAGATATGAGATGCAATCATAACCCTGAACACGGGACTGCACACTCCTCACGGGGACCAGGGAGATATGAGATGCAATCATAACCCTGAACACAGGGGATTGCACACTCCTCAAGAGTACCAGGGAGATATGAGATGCAATCATAACCCTGAACACAGGGGATTGCACACTCCTCAAGAGGACCAGGGAGATATGAGATGCAATCATAACCCTGAACACAGGGGACTGCACACTCCTCACGGGGACCAGGGAGATATGAGATGCAATCATAACCCTGAACACAGGGGATTGCACACTCCTCAAGAGTACACGGGAGATATGAGATGCAATCATAACCCTGAACACAGGGGATTGCACACTCCTCACGGGGACCAGGGAGATATGAGATGCAATCATAACCCTGAACACAGGGGATTGCACACTCCTCAAGAGTACCAGGGAGATATGAGATGCAATCATAACCCTGAACACAGGGGATTGCACACTCCTCACGGGGACCAGGGAGATATGAGATGCAATCATAACCCTGAACACAGGGGATTGCACACTCCTCAAGAGTACCAGGGAGATATGAGATGCAATCATAACCCTGAACACAGGGGATTGCACACTCCTCACGGGGACCAGGGAGGTATGAGATGCAATCATAACCCTGAACACAGGGGATTGCACACTCCTCAAGAGTACCAGGGAGATATGAGATGCAATCATAACCCTGAACACGGGACTGCACACTCCTCACGGGGACCAGGGAGATATGAGATGCAATCATAACCCTGAACACAGGGGATTGCACACTCCTCAAGAGTACCAGGGAGATATGAGATGCAATCATAACCCTGAACACAGGGGATTGCACACTCCTCACAGGGACCAGGGAGATATGAGATGCAATCATAACCCTGAACACAGGGGATTGCACACTCCTCAAGAGGACCAGGGAGATATGAGATGCAATCATAACCCTGAACACAGGGGATTGCACACTCCTCACGGGGACCAGGGAGATATGAGATGCAATCATAACCCTGAACACAGGGGACTGCACACTCCTCAAGAGTACCAGGGAGATATGAGATGCAATCATAACCCTGAACACGGGGGACTGCACACTCCTCAAGAGTACCAGGGAGATATGAGATGCAATCATAACCCTGAACACAGGGGATTGCACACTCCTCACGGGGACCAGGGAGATATGAGATGCAATCATAACCCTGAACACAGGGGATTGCACACTCCTCAAGAGTACCAGGGAGATATGAGATGCAATCATAACCCTGAACACAGGGGATTGCACACTCCTCAAGAGTACCAAGGAGATATGAGATGCAATCATAACCCTGAACACAGGGGATTGCACACTCCTCAAGAGTACCAGGGAGATATGAGATGCAATCATAACCCTGAACACGGGACTGCACACTCCTCACGGGGATCAGGGAGATATGAGATGCAATCATAACCCTGAACACAGGGGATTGCACACTCCTCAAGAGGACCAGGGAGATATGAGATGCAATCATAACCCTGAACACAGGGGACTGCACACTCCTCAAGAGTACCAGGGAGATATGAGATGCAATCATAACCCTGAACACAGGGGATTGCACACTCCTCAAGAGTACCAGGGAGATATGAGATGCAATCATAACCCTGAACACAGGGGATTGCACACTCCTCAAGAGTACCAGGGAGATATGAGATGCAATCATAACCCTGAACACAGGGGACTGCACACTCCTCATGGGGACCAGGGAGATATGAGATGCAATCATAACCCTGAACACGGGGGATTGCACACTCCTCAAGAGTACCAGGGAGATATGAGATGCAATCATAACCCTGAACACGGGGGATTGCATACTCCTCAAGAGTACCAGGGAGATATGAGATGCAATCATAACCCTGAACACGGGACTGCACACTCCTCACGGGGACCAGGGAGATATGAGATGCAATCATAACCCTGAACACAGGGGATTGCACACTCCTCAAGAGTACCAGGGAGATATGAGATGCAATCATAACCCTGAACACAGGGGACTGCACACTCCTCAAGAGTACCAGGGAGATATGAGATGCAATCATAACCCTGAACACAGGGGATTGCACACTCCTCACAGGGACCAGGGAGATATGAGATGCAATCATAACCCTGAACACAGGGGACTGCACACTCCTCAAGAGTACCAGGGAGATATGAGATGCAATCATAACCCTGAACACAGGGGATTGCACACTCCTCAAGAGTACCAGGGAGATATGAGATGCAATCATAACCCTGAACACAGGGGATTTCACACTCCTCAAGAGTACCAGGGAGATATGAGATGCAATCATAACCCTGAACACAGGGGACTGCACACTCCTCATGGGGACCAGGGAGATATGAGATGCAATCATAACCCTGAACACAGGGGACTGCACACTCCTCATGGGGACCAGGAAGATATGAGATGCAATCATAACCCTGAACACGGGGGATTGCACACTCCTCAAGAGTACCAGGGAGATATGAGATGCAATCATAACCCTGAACACGGGACTGCACACTCCTCACGGGGACCAGGGAGATATGAGATGCAATCATAACCCTGAACACAGGGGATTGCACACTCCTCAAGAGTACCAGGGAGATATGAGATGCAATCATAACCCTGAACACAGGGGACTGCACACTCCTCAAGAGTACCAGGGAGATATGAGATGCAATCATAACCCTGAACACAGGGGATTGCACACTCCTCACGGGGACCAGGGAGATATGAGATGCAATCATAACCCTGAACACACGGGATTGCACACTCCTCACGGGGACCAGGGAGATATGAGATGCAATCATAACCCTGAACACAGGGGATTGCACACTCCTCAAGAGTACCAGGGAGATATGAGATGCAATCATAACCCTGAACACAGGGGACTGCACACTCCTCAAGAGTACCAGGGAGATATGAGATGCAATCATAACCCTGAACACAGGGGATTGCACACTCCTCACAGGGACCAGGGAGATATGAGATGCAATCATAACCCTGAACACAGGGGACTGCACACTCCTCAAGAGTACCAGGGAGATATGAGATGCAATCATAACCCTGAACACAGGGGATTGCACACTCCTCAAGAGTACCAGGGAGATATGAGATGCAATCATAACCCTGAACACAGGGGACTGCACACTCCTCATGGGGACCAGGGAGATATGAGATGCAATCATAACCCTGAACACAGGGGACTGCACACTCCTCATGGGGACCAGGAAGATATGAGATGCAATCATAACCCTGAACACGGGGGACTGCACACTCCTCAAGAGTACCAGGGAGATATGAGATGCAATCATAACCCTGAACACAGGGGACTGCACACTCCTCAAGTGGCTTAAATTGTAAATAATTCCATCAAAGGCTAACAGTAAATCCTGTTGATCTTTCATACTTGCAGTCACTGAGGCTGATTTGAGCCAGAGGATTTGGCATTAGGCATTAGGCATTAGGCTAGACTGGTCTGAACTAAACTGAGCATTCAGCATTTTATTACATTAGCTAGCCAACAGGTGAACTCAGCTGAAAGCACCTTAACTAAGACATATAACAAAATAAAGTATTTTAATGATTGCAATAAGACTCAGAATAATTGCAAACATCACAAAAAGGTATTTAAATCTTTAACTATTTAACTGTTTGTCATTATTATTTTATATAGGACCCCTTAAAACGTTTATCAACAGGATGAAAAAAAAAACTTGTTTCCTGTGGTCATTTTAATATTTCAGCGTGAGGGTTTGTGACGGGGCTCCAGACTGCTTGCTATCGCAACCTCCCAGCAGCCAGAGTAACGCGAGACCCGTGGAAGACATCTTATTATTCTCTCAGAGTCCTCCAGCAATGACTTCCATGGGTCGTACAGTACAGCGATTGTTGGAGGCTGCTTTTGAAGTGTGGACTTTGCCAAAACTGGTAATCCCCTGGAAAATGTGTCCTTTTACAAATGTTAATCCGTGGTAAAAGAAAAGAATGCGTTTGCGGGCGAAGCTGCGTGAGATAGCGGCCTCGTGTGAAACAGGATAGAATTTGTTTCAGAAAACACTTGTCATCTTTGACGAAGATAGGCTGATTTTTGTTCAGTGCTTTCAAATATTTGCTTATTCTTGCTGGCACTTGGCTCCTTACTAGTTTTTAATAATTAAAGTTCAACTGTATTCTCACAAACAGCATGTTTTCAATATGTTGAAACAGATCTGTCATCACTATTCAGTTACTTTCAGCAGTACATTGCAGCCCCCCTTGGGTTTCCATCTTATTTTCAGATGGATACCAGCAGAACTAATATTACTTAGTTCAGCTTACATCTGGCAGCAAAACACATTTAGTCATTGTAAATAAATGCGCTTTATTGCCTGAGCTTAGCTGGATGGAATTCCTAGAAGACATAAATAACTCAGCAACACGGTTTGTATAAAATTACAGTTTCGCTGGCTCAAACTTGATAGTTGAGTGAGTATCAGAAACACTCAATATTTGTTCCAAATTCATTTTGAAGTTGCCATTGCTGGTAATGCTTTGGGTATTTATGGTGTATTCAGAGTTATACAGGACTTTGTTGTGTTCTATAGGCAATATACAGTAGCAAATCCCACTTAATCAGCAGCAAATAGTCAACAAATGATTTGAGGAGACCTAGAAGAAGTCTCTTGTTGCAGATATATTAAACTGAGTGAGTTGCAGTCCTCAAACTGTAGGAAATAGGGTCACTCTTTGTTTTCACCTTTCTCAAAGTAGGAGTCCAACCAGGACATCTGGATTCGCAAGGACATCTGTTAAATCTTTTACCATAGGATCACATAATCTAGGTGTTAAAAATAAAATAGATACTTTTATTTATGAAACCAAACAGCATAAAAGTAGCGTTCCCTAGCTTGCAAATCCTGAGATTCTTCGTGGGAATGTATAAGAGATAAGTTAAAAAGATGCTAGGGCAAAGAGGAGAAACAAAAATAACAGCAAAAGAAAAAACATCATAATATAAGAACATAAGAACATAAGAAATTCAAGGACAAGACCCTTCGGCCCACCTATGCTCGCTCACTTTGGTGCCAGTGTGTTCCGTTAGCACTCAGGAGAGGAAAAACAAAAACAATCTATCCTCATGACATGCCCTTCAATCCTGGGATAATCGTGTTGCTTTCCTCTGTACTCTCTCCAATGCCTCTGTCTTTCTTATGATATGGGGACCAGAACTGGACACAGTATTCTAGGTGTGGTCATACCAATGCATTGTACAATTTTAATATAACTTCTCTTGATTTGAATTCGACTGTCTTGGCTATATAACATAACCTTCTATTTGCCTTTTTTATAGCTTCTCCACACTGTCTAGTTAGCTTAAGAGATTCATCAACTACTACCCCCAAGTCCTTTTCATACATAGCTTCCTCTATTTCATTACTATTCATGCTGTACTTGCCTCTAATGTTTTTGTTCCCTATGTGCAAGACTTTGCATTTATTCACATTAAATTGAATCTGCCATGTGTCAGCCCAAGCTTGAATCTTGTCTAAATCTCTTTGTATTATTAAAGTTGGCTACCCCTCCCATTTTTATGTCGTCTGCTAATTTGCATAACTTACTGTTTATGTCTTGCTCCAGGTCATTTATATATATATTATGAATAACAATGGGCCCAATACTGATCCCTGTGGTACCCCACTTGTTACGTTACTCCAGTTTGATTCCTGGCCTCTAATTATAACTCTCTGCTTTCTATCTTGTAACCAGTTATGAATCCATGCTGCTACTTTACCATTTATTCCTACTGATTTAATCTTTAGATATAGTCTTTCGTGTTGTACTTTGTCAAATGCTTTTTGTAAATCTAAGTAGATGATGTCATACCCACTATCCTTGTCCACTCTAGTAGTCACCTCCTGAAAGAAATCTAGTAAATTAGTTAAACAAGATCTACCCTTCCTAAAGCCATGTTGGCTGTCTCCTATAATGTTGTTACTATATAAATATTCCTCCATTTTGGTCCTTATTACAGTTTCCATGATTTTACATGTGATTGATGTTAAACTTATAGGGCTGTAGTTCCCAGGGTCAAGTGTATCTCCCTTTTTAAATACAGGATCTAGATTGCCAATTTTCCAGTTGGCTCCTTTATTTATAGATTTGTTCAATATATAACATATTGTGTTAAAAATCTGTTCTCTAGTTTCCCTGAGTTCTCCATCAGGCCCTGGAGATTTGTTTATTTGAAGTGCTGCTAGCTCCCTTAGTACTTCATTCTCTTTCATAACAAACTCTGGTAATGATGTTTGTGTAAATTCTGTTAACCTTGGTATATTGTATAAAGCCTCCTTTATAAAAACTTGTACAAAGTGTTGATCAAGTACATCTGTGATTTAGTAGTCTTTAGTCACTAAATCACCACTGCTGTCATGTAAACTACTGACATCCTCGTTCAGTTTCCTTTTAGCATTAACATATTGAAAAAACCCTTTCGGATTAAGTTTACTATCTGCCGCTAATTCCCTTTTCGCTCTCCTCGTCTGTTTTTTTTTAGGTCTCTACAGGTCTCTGTACTCTAGTTGTGATGCTGCTCCCTTTGTTTTAATACCCAGCTTAATAGATCGATTTGCCCATCGTGGTTTCATTTTTGGCATACATGTATCCTGCATTTCTAACATTATATCCCTAAAATTTAATCCAGTTGTTTTCAGCTTCATTATCTATTAGTATTCTATCCCAGTCTGTGTTTAGAAGCTCCTGTTGCATTCCTTTGTAGTCTGCTGTCCTGAAATTGTAAACCATTGTCTTTGATTTATGTACTGCCCTTGGTTTATTTGCCTGTAAGCTGTGTATCCTTGCTTCATTGTTTGTTAATACCAAATCTAGACATGAATTATATCTAGTCGGGGCATTCACCAGTTGTGATAAGAAACAATCTTGTACTAACTTTTGTACTTGATAACATTAATTTAGAAATCCAATTGATGCCTATGATTAATACGCATTTGTGACTAATTTGAAGCTATTAATATGTTTCAATATTAACAAAATCGAGTTATTAATCACTGATTAATCTTGTACATAATTGATTTATTAAAATGTTTGGATATACTGTTACTTGATTGATTACTGTCTTGTTCAGTCATCTTACAATAACATTAGAATATGGAAAATAAAAAAAACAGTTTTTTGACCGTTTAAAATGTTGCTGCCGATGTATTTAAATTTAAAGAGTTTTCTTTAGGTTGTGCTGGAGCTGTGCTGCATGTTTTATCTTTTTGTTTGAGGGGGTGAGTCTTGCACCAGGGCCCAGTGACTCCTAGGGCCGGCACTGCCCTCCCGTTCAAGTGCAGCCCTTCGAGAAGGTTCCCCAGTGCCCCTCACACCTGTGCCCCTCTTGCCTACACCGCAAGGGGCAGAGTTGTGAGATAATAAAAAGTTAAAATCTCTGTAACCATGAATGCAGATGCACAAAGAAGATCCACAATCAAAATAAGACTGACTACATGTACCGATGAAGAACAATGTGTTTTCTATTACTCCCATGTAATTACTCATTTACTTATGATGATAGATTTAATGCTGTTTACAGATTAAACAGTGCCGTTGGTGTGGAGAGCTCTGAATTTGAAGCTGTCACTGTGACATCATGCTTCTACAACCACCGGCCTGCTCAAACAGGTGAAACTGGATTGTGATTGTCACACGTCCGTCCGTCCGCCCCCTCACCCCATCCCCAACCCCAACCCCAACCCCCAAACCCCAAACCCCAACCCCCAACCCCAACCCTGCCACACACACACACACTCACAAGATGGCCCATTTTAATTGTGTTTCTTAACTCAAATTAAAATCTGTCCTTTTATAAGTGAGGTGCTTTGGCTGATAGCTCCTTTTGATTGTATTACTGTTAAAGGCTTAGTTTACTCATCCGGCATAAGTGTTATTGGCAAGGTGGCCACAGTCCATGCTAACCCTGCAGCACATTCCAAACTTTCAACGTAATCTAACCACGGCAAGTCAGCCGTTTAATGTGCTTGATCTTTCAGAGCTTGGTTACAGGCTAATTGAATAGATTTATAACAGTTGATGTAACGTAACATCAGCAAAAAGCAAACTGAGGTAAAACATTGTGATTGGATTTAACACCAAGGCTTGGGTTTGCATGCTACAAGCTGCTTGACTGCATCTTAAAATATTTAAACTGAAGTTCAATGGAGAAGAGATAAGCTAACTGAGATTGCACTTGTGGTACAATGTGTTTACTGACAATCCATTGACACACAAGCAGAAGTATACGAAGTGCTTTTAAACAAAACCACGTTTCCTGAAATGTTCCTAATATAAATCATGTATTAAATTGAATGGCTAGTTTTGAAACGCACCTGCTCCCAGTTGAGTTGTGTGACTCAGCCCGGGTACGACTCAGGTATGTGGTTTCACACTATGCGGGATTGTGACCCAGGTAGCCAAAACCCGGGTTGGAACCCAGGTAGGAGTGCCAGTGTGAAAGGGGCTTAAGGATTTTGTAAACAGGAGGTACCACTTTCACCTTTTTTGCTTTACAAATGTTACTGTTTCAAACACGTTAATGCAGGAAAGGCGAAAGTGCCCAACAGCCTCTTCATATCTCCTGATTATCAGAGATTCAGTGTCCATTAGCCTCTTCATATCTCTGATTATCAGAGATTCAGTGCCCATCAGCCTCTTCATATCTCCCTGATTATCAGATTCAGTGCCCATCAGCCTCTTCATATCTCCCTGATTATCAGAGATTCAGTGCCCATCAGCCTCTTCGTATCTCCCTGATTATCAGAGATTCAGTGCCCATCAGCCTCTTCATATCTCCTGATTATCAGAGATTCAGTGTCCATTAGCCTCTTCATATCTCTGATTATCAGAGATTCAGTGCCCATCAGCCTCTTCATATCTCCCTGATTAACAGAGATTCAGTGCCCATCAGCCTCTTCATATCTCCCTGATTATCAGAGATTCAGTGCCCATCAGCCTCTTCGTATCTCCCTGATTATCAGAGATTCAGTGCCCATCAGCCTCTTCATATCTCTGATTATCAGAGATTCAGTGCCCATCAGCCTCTTCATATCTCCCTGATTATCAGAGATTCAGTGACATGAGGCATGGGGAGTTGTATAACACTGTGGCATGGGGTGGAAGCTGTCAGTCTGGTCTATGAGATTATATATTACTTTTGCATCCTATCATATTTAGAGCTCTTGCAATGTCGTTTATATAACAGAAATGAATCATGCAAAGCAAACCAAATGCATAAATGAAATATTAGCATTAAGTAAATAGCAGTTACACTCATGTAATGACAATCATTAGACGTTAGATAAATGCATACTGTTCATTGAAGTTCAGTATACAAATGCAATGTGAATTTGTATAACAATTCTTTAAGAGGATCTGTATGTTAGTGGTGCTCAGGTACCTTCAGATTTAGGACTGCACCACTGAGTACAGTATGCACACTGATTAGGAATATTTAAAATAATCCAACATGTTTCAAGTCTACAGGGTGCCTATCTGCAAAGCACTACCCAACATACAGTAGTCTTTACCCTCAGACATGACAATTTTGAAACTACTGTAGGACATTATTAAGTCTGATAGAAAGACCAATACACTTGTTTACTCTTCCAATAGACTGGATCTTAGATATTTGCATCATGTGAACCATATGCCATGTTTTCCCCTTGGTTAAACCATAGACTAATAACATGGTTCACCCTGATTCCCCATGGTTAACCACTGACAGACCATGTTTCATGCTGTACATTCAACACACCCAGTCCATGTTCAACACATTGGCAGACCATGGAGTTTCAGAACATCGCACATCACAACCAGTCATTGCTGTTCCATGAGTGATCAGGAAACTATCACAGCCAGCAATGGTTTATCCAATCTCAGTTATACTTGCTAAGGGGGGTTTAAAAACATAAGTGATGTTTTCTTTTTATTTCTTCCTGTTGATATACACACACAAGGCTGGTTTCACATACTCTGATTAGCACTAGTATTAGACTAACATACCTGAAGCAAAATTATACTGGATTGAGAAACCAGCTCATAGAGTTGGAGTTGTTTTGTATTCTTTTTAAATGTACCCCAAATTATCCCATATTCTCAAAATGATGTATGATAACACAGCAGAAAAAAGTGAAATGTTACAAGATATCTACTGTACTTTATTAGTTTAAAAAGCACAACATAAGCGCCAATACCGATACATTACTATGAACAAGAATCCTTGAAAGCATAGTACAGTATATTGATTCAGTAAGAAACAGAGTAAAAAAAACACCTTTACATACATCCACTTAACCATATCCTTATATTTCTGTGATTACAAATGAATACAAAGCAAAACTATAACCATTGTATGCTGCCAACGTTATCTATAATACAAATAAATACATAGCCAAAATGTCTAAAGACCAAAATACGTCTGTCTGACCCAAGAGAATACTGGGATACCATGCTGGTTCGATTCTGCGCTTAGCTTTCAAAAGGCAGTTGGATTGCAATCATAATTATCTTTCATCTGATTGGACTGAGAGGGACCCCATAGAGCACATGTGAAAATAAAAGACTTGATTCCAACACAAAACAAGACTTTTCTTAAGTTTTTTGCTATTGAATTCCTTTGGACATTGCCTTTTCAAAACTGTTATATGTCCTTTTGACGTATTAAGGTTATTCGTGGCCTCTATTGCTCTCTCTGCTTGCAGTACATCTTTCTAAGAGTACAGACCTACAGCGAATGAGACGGATGTATAGGTAAGGGTTTACCATGTTGTCAATAACCACAGGGCCCCTTCATACATAAGAGGATTGTATTCCTGTTTACAAGTGCTTTGTTACGGCACAGTACCAAACCACACAGGCACCAAAACAGCATCAACATAACTAAAAAAGGGAGACACCTGCACAGATTTGAAATGGATTACTTGTTCTATAATGAAGAACAGATAACCCATCTGCATAACATGGAGAGACTGCCTGCTCATTAAAATCATTTGCATGTATTGGAAGAGGGGGTGGATATCTATTCAAGATGCATGAGCAAGCAAGGGTTACATGGCCAATACTACCTGCCCCAACCTGTATCACTTTGGGCAACCACACGGCAGGACATGCATGTCTTGATTAGACTTCCCACAGGCACTCTGCTGAAGTTCTCCTTTGTTCCATACAGAACGCTTCCAGGTTTATCAGTATTTCACAAGAAAACCTTGGACGAGAATGGTGGGAATGTCACACTCATGTATTGCTTTTTGATGCTCCGTGTGTGAGTTTTATGAAGAGTTTCTGAAGAAGTTCAGAAGATGTTCTAATCACAACTTACTTACGGAGGTTGGAAAGAAAAATTGAAACATCTATAAAATATGTCATTCCACTAAGTCTTAGTCCAAGCGACACTACTGATAAAAACCTGTACTCAACGGTATACTGAGATATTGTTTATTATATGCTGTTTTTTTGTTTTCTGTGGGGTTTTTTTGAGGAGTGCATTGTGAAACCTGTTAACTGTCAGGTTTCACCCTCTAACATGAGAACAGGCAGATGATCCAGGTAAACAATAGAAAAGCAAGTTGAATTGAAAACATTCCTACAATTTAAAAATGTAACCTTTAAAAAGTTTGTAAGTTCAGTATTACAAATCCAATACTGTTTTCATCTCTCGCACAATGAACAGGTCTCAGTGATGTTTCAATGGGGAAAGAGAGTCGATTATGGTACTGTAAAAAGTTTGTGGTGCATTATAGTATTTTGTGCTCCCCTCAAAAAAAAAAAAAAAAAGCAGTGCACTAATTATATGTCAAAGGCCTGTTAAAATCATAGTCGCCAGTCTGGAATTAAGAACCATAAGACCAGGATAACAAAAGTGAAATACTACAAAATAAAACAGATCAAAAACAAAACCTACTTCTCATATTTTACTATAAAAGCCACTCTTGAACTGCAAGTCCATAGCAAGTGATAACTCCCTGCTGGGTATTACTAACACCATGCCATGTGTAGCTCAATTCTGTTATCCAGTACATTCTTGTACATACTCTTTATTAATAACGAGACTCCTAATAAAGGGGTTCTGAAGGACAGTTTGGTTTTGGGCCGTTTAAAACCCAGAATGCACTGCGCTGCAGTCCCAGAGTGGGAGTGTGCAGTGGAACGAGTCCTCTTCCCTCTGGCTCGGGCAGAGCCCCTCCTCAGCAGTGCCCTTTCACTGGCTTGTCCAGGTACAGAACCTTCACCAGATCCTCCAGCTCCGTCCTGCAGGACCTGCTGGAACACAGCTGGCTGACCTGGGTCTCTCCTTCACGGAAAATCTCCCAGCGACCTGAAGGGTATCAAAAAAAAAACATCTTCTGTTACTGGAGTCCCATTTCATCGTTTGGTTAAGGCTACAAAATCAGAGATCGAATCAGAAGCAGATCTAAATAGAGGCTCACTTGGTCTCTGCTCTATCCTGGTTTCCTCTGTATTTTTAATGCATTTTTATGATGTTAATGTAACAGGGCGAAGGCTGGGCGGAAACCGGCGACCCCGCGCACTGCAAAATGTGACTCAACCACACTGCAAAAGAGCCTGGCTTGCCTGCATTCACGCTTATAGAGCTTTCTACCTCATCGCATATCACCGACCGGGGACAGAATCCGCAATGGCAGTGTATCACACAGCACTGCCAGTAACACTAATCAGGGGTCAAGAAATTCCTCTTGAGGGGAAATATCAACAGAATTAATGTGGATTAAAAAGGGGGCGGTATGAGCCACGTTTACAACGAAGATAGAGGCTGAACGTGAAACGGGCAGTGCTGTGTGATACTCTGCTGTTACGGGCAGTGCTGTGTGATACTCTGCTGTTAAAGGCAGTGCTGTGTGATACTCTGCTGTTGCGGGCAGTGCTGTGTGATACTCTGCTGTTACGGGCAGTGCTGTGTGATACACTTCTGTTACAGGCAGTGCTGTGTGATACTCTGCTGTTACGGGCAGTGCTGTGTGATACTCTGCTGTTACGGGCAGTGCTGTGTGATACTCTGCTGTTACGGGCAGTGCTGTGTGATACACTTCTGTTACGGGCAGTGCTGTGTGATACTCTGCTGTTACGGGCAGTGCTGTGTGATACTCTGCTGTTACGGGCAGTGCTGTGTGATACTCTGCTGTTAAAGGCAGTGCTGTGTGATACTCTGCTGTTACGGGCAGTGCTGTGTGATACTCTGCTGTTACGGGCAGTGCTGTGTGATACTCTGCTGTTACGGGCAGTGCTGTGTGATACTCTGCTGTTACGGGCAGTGCTGTGTGATACTCTTCTGTTACAGGCAGTGCTGTGTGATACACTTCTGTTACGGGCAGTGCTGTGTGATACGCTGCTGTTACAGGCAGTGCTGTGTGATACTCTGCTGTTACGGGCAGTGCTGTGTGATACATTGCTGTTACAGGCAGTGCTGTGTGATACACTTCTGTTACAGGCAGTGCTGTGTGATACGCTGCTGTTACGGGCAGTGCTGTGTGATACTCTGCTGTTATGGGCAGTGCTGTGTGATACTCTGCTGTTACGGGCAGTGCTGTGTGATACTCTGCTGTTACGGGCAGTGCTGTGTGATACACTTCTGTTACAGGCAGTGCTGTGTGATACACTTCTGTTACGGGCAGTGCTGTGTGATACTCTGCTGTTAAAGGCAGTGCTGTGTGATACTCTGCTGTTACGGGCAGTGCTGTGTGATACTCTGCTGTTACGGGCAGTGCTGTGTGATACTCTGCTGTTACGGGCAGTGCTGTGTGATACTCTGCTGTTACAGGCAGTGCTGTGTGATACATTGCTGTTACAGGCAGTGCTGTGTGATACTCTGCTGTTACGGGCAGTGCTGTGTGATACTCTGCTGTTACAGGCAGTGCTGTGTGATACATTGCTGTTACAGGCAGTGCTGTGTGATACTCTGCTGTTACGGGCAGTGCTGTGTGATACATTGCTGTTAGAGGCAGTGCTGTGTGATACGCTGCTGTTACGGGCAGTGCTGTGTGATACACTGCTGTTACGGGCAGTGCTGTGTGATACTCTGCTGTTACGGGCAGTGCTGTGTGATACACTTCTGTTACAGGCAGTGCTGTGTGATACTCTGCTGTTACGGGCAGTGCTGTGTGATACTCTGCTGTTACGGGCAGTGCTGTGTAATACACTGCTGTTACGGGCAGTGCTGTGTGATACACTTCTGTTACAGGCAGTGCTGTGTGATACTCTGCTGTTACGGGCAGTGCTGTGTGATACTCTGCTGTTACGGGCAGTGCTGTGTGATACTCTGCTGTTACAGGCAGTGCTGTGTGATACTCTGCTGTTACGGGCAGTGCTGTGTGATACTCTGCTGTTACAGGCAGTGCTGTGTGATACATTGCTGTTACAGGCAGTGCTGTGTGATACTCTGCTGTTACGGGCAGTGCTGTGTGATACTCTGCTGTTACGGGCAATGCTGTGTGATACTCTGCTGTTACAGGCAGTGCTGTGTGATACACTGCTGTTACGGGCAGTGCTGTGTGATACTCTTCTGTTACAGGCAGTGCTGTGTGATACTCTGCTGTTATGGGCAGTGCTGTGTGATACTCTGCTGTTACAGGCAGTGCTGTGTGATACACTGCTGTTACAGGCAGTGCTGTGTGATACTCTGCTGTTACGGGCAGTGCTGTGTGATACACTGCTGTTACGGGCAGTGCTGTGTGATACGCTGCTGTTACAGGCAGTGCTGTGTGATACACTTCTGTTACAGGCAGTGCTGTGTGATACTCTGCTGTTACGGGCAGTGCTGTGTGATACTCTGCTGTTACGGGCAGTGCTGTGTGATACACTGCTGTTACGGGCAGTGCTGTGTGATACTCTGCTGTTACGGGCAGTGCTGTGTGATACACTGCTGTTACGGGCAGTGCTGTGTGATACTCTGCTGTTACGGGCAGTGCTGTGTAATACACTGCTGTTACGGGCAGTGCTGTGTGATACTCTGCTGTTACGGGCAGTGCTGTGTGATACTCTTCTGTTACAGGCAGTGCTGTGTGATACTCTGCTGTTACGGGCAGTGCTGTGTGATACTCTGCTGTTACGGGCAGTGCTGTGTGATACACTTCTGTTACGGGCAGTGCTGTGTGATACTCTGCTGTTACGGGCAGTGCTGTGTGATACTCTGCTGTTACGGGCAGTGCTGTGTGATACTCTGCTGTTACGGGCAGTGCTGTGTGATACTCTGCTGTTACGGGCAGTGCTGTGTGATACTCTGCTGTTACAGGCAGTGCTGTGTGATACTCTGCTGTTACGGTCAGTGCTGTGTGATACTCTGCTGTTACAGGCAGTGCTGTGTGATACACTTCTGTTACGGGCAGTGCTGTGTGATACTCTGCTGTTACGGGCAGTGCTGTGTGATACTCTGCTGTTACGGGCAGTGCTGTGTGATACACTGCTGTTACGGGCAGTGCTGTGTGATACTCTTCTGTTACAGGCAGTGCTGTGTGATACTCTGCTGTTATGGGCAGTGCTGTGTGATACTCTGCTGTTACAGGCAGTGCTGTGTGATACACTGCTGTTACGGGCAGTGCTGTGTGATACTCTTCTGTTACAGGCAGTGCTGTGTGATACTCTGCTGTTATGGGCAGTGCTGTGTGATACTCTGCTGTTACAGGCAGTGCTGTGTGATACACTGCTGTTACAGGCAGTGCTGTGTGATACTCTGCTGTTACGGGCAGTGCTGTGTGATACACTGCTGTTACGGGCAGTGCTGTGTGATACTCTGCTGTTACGGGCAGTGCTGTGTGATACACTTCTGTTACGGGCAGTGCTGTGTGATACTCTGCTGTTACGGGCAGTGCTGTGTGATACTCTGCTGTTACGGGCAGTGCTGTGTGATACTCTGCTGTTACGGGCAGTGCTGTGTGATACTCTTCTGTTACAGGCAGTGCTGTGTGATACTCTGCTGTTACGGGCAGTGCTGTGTGATACTCTTCTGTTACAGGCAGTGCTGTGTGATACACTGCTGTTACGGGCAGTGCTGTGTGATACTCTGCTGTTACAGGCAGTGCTGTGTGATACTCTGCTGTTACGGGCAGTGCTGTGTGATACTCTGCTGTTAAAGGCAGTGCTGTGTGATACACTTCTGTTACAGGCAGTGCTGTGTGATACTCTGCTGTTACAGGCAGTGCTGTGTGATACTCTGCTGTTACGGGCAGTGCTGTGTGATACACTTCTGTTACGGGCAGTGCTGTGTGATACTCTGCTGTTACGGGCAGTGCTGTGTGATACTCTTCTGTTACAGGCAGTGCTGTGTGATACTCTGCTGTTACGGGCAGTGCTGTGTGATACTCTTCTGTTACAGGCAGTGCTGTGTGATACACTGCTGTTACGGGCAGTGCTGTGTGATACTCTGCTGTTACAGGCAGTGCTGTGTGATACTCTGCTGTTACGGGCAGTGCTGTGTGATACTCTGCTGTTAAAGGCAGTGCTGTGTGATACACTTCTGTTACAGGCAGTGCTGTGTGATACTCTGCTGTTACAGGCAGTGCTGTGTGATACTCTGCTGTTACGGGCAGTGCTGTGTGATACACTTCTGTTACGGGCAGTGCTGTGTGATACTCTGCTGTTACGGGCAGTGCTGTGTGATACTCTGCTGTTACGGGCAGTGCTGTGTGATACTCTGCTGTTACGGGCAGTGCTGTGTGATACTCTGCTGTTAAAGGCAGTGCTGTGTGATACACTTCTGTTACGGGCAGTGCTGTGTGATACACTGCTGTTACGGGCAGTGCTGTGTGATACTCTGCTGTTACGGGCAGTGCTGTGTGATACTCTTCTGTTACAGGCAGTGCTGTGTGATACTCTGCTGTTACGGGCAGTGCTGTGTGATACTCTTCTGTTACAGGCAGTGCTGTGTGATACACTGCTGTTACGGGCAGTGCTGTGTGATACTCTGCTGTTACAGGCAGTGCTGTGTGATACTCTGCTGTTGCGGGCAGTGCTGTGTCATACACTGCTGTTACGGGCAGTGCTGTGTGATACGCTGCTGTTACAGGCAGTGCTGTGTGATACACTGCTGTTACGGGCAGTGCTGTGTGATACACTTCTGTTTCAGGCAGTGCTGTGTCATACACTGCTGTTACGGGCAGTGCTGTGTGATACTCTGCTGTTACGGGCAGTGCTGTGTGATACTCTGCTGTTACGGGCAGTGCTGTGTGATACACTTCTGTTACAGGCAGTGCTGTGTGATACTCTGCTGTTACGGGCAGTGCTGTGTGATACTCTGCTGTTACGGGCAGTGCTGTGTGATACTCTGCTGTTATGGGCAGTGCTGTGTGATACACTGCTGTTACAGGCAGTGCTGTGTGATACTCTGCTGTTACAGGCAGTGCTGTGTGATACTCTGCTGTTATGGGCAGTGCTGTGTGATACTCTGCTGTTACGGGCAGTGCTGTGTGATACACTTCTGTTACAGGCAGTGCTGTGTGATACTTTGCTGTTACGGGCAGTGCTGTGTGATACTCTGCTGTTACGGGCAGTGCTGTGTGATACTCTGCTGTTATGGGCAGTGCTGTGTGATACACTGCTGTTACAGGCAGTGCTGTGTGATACTCTGCTGTTACAGGCAGTGCTGTGTGATACTCTGCTGTTACAGGCAGTGCTGTGTGATACTCTGCTGTTACGGGCAGTGCTGTGTGATACTCTGCTGTTATGGGCAGTGCTGTGTGATACTCTGCTGTTATGGGCAGTGCTGTGTGATACTCTGCGGTTACAGGCAGTGCTGTGTGATACACTGCTGTTACAGGCAGTGCTGTGTGATACACTGCTGTTACGGGCAGTGCTGTGTGATACTCTGCTGTTACGGGCAGTGCTGTGTGATACTCTGCTGTTACAGGCAGTGCTGTGTGATACTCTGCTGTTACAGGCAGTGCTGTGTGATACACTGCTGTTACGGGCAGTGCTGTGTGATACTCTGCTGTTACGGGCAGTGCTGTGTGATACTCTGCTGTTACAGGCATTACAGGCCATTGTTCTTAGTTTTTTTGATGAGTTTTCGTTAGACTTTGCATACTTTGCATAAAACAAAAAACAGCAAACATAAATAAAAAAGAAATAATAAAAACAGAAACATACATTACGATGATTAGCATAAATAGTATTGAAGCACAACTTACTATCAACACTGAATTGATAAAACTGAAGAAACAAAACCACTGAAATTATCACTGGGCTATAACTGAAAACCGAGAGGAGAGGAACACATACTGTGCGTGGTCTTTGTCAGTGGTTTGAAGTCCCTCAGTCGGTGAAAGTCTTTCCTTGACATTTTCTCAATTCGGAAGTTACGCAAAACACCTGGATAAGAAAGCAAGTAAATAACCTGTGTTAGAAAATATCAGCATTGAAATGTATAGAGCTGTGATCGAGATAATGAATGTCAGTTCATGTTGGCATTTGTTCATTTGTTCTCGTTTAGCAATTATCAGGACGTATCTCTCCACTGTGTCGTTCCCATTCAGCCGGTAGAAATCAGCACTGAAGGTACAAAGAGATGAAAGTCATGAATCTATTTTAAAGGAGTGTCTGCCCAAATGTATTATCAATCCTTCAGGACAACACAGGCTCTTTTATGGTTCATCCCCCCTCCCCCTTCCTTGTTTCCCAGCTCCAGGTTTTGCCACTGTCTCTCATCTCAAGGCTTCCTTGGTGTGACTGGCTCTAGCATAGAGGTGGTCAAATCAATCTAGATGTATACTTGTGATGCAACAGCCTAGGCGCACAGTTTCTAAAATCTAACATGGTGACGTCACAGGACCACCTACTATAGATAAACAGCCACAGTGACGGCTAAGCTAAAGTTAGGTCAAAGCCACAGTGTTAGGTAATATTACTATTATTAACTGAAAAATAGTTTTTGTGTATAAAGACATTTTTAAGTGTTAAACGTACAAAATTACACAAAAAAGTGACCCAATATGCTTGTTTTGAGTTTCAAACTACAGTAGTGGTGAACTAATGCATTAGAATTTAATACAAGTGATGAGGCTTTTGGTTTAGAGTACCAGCATTTACCAGTGAGTTATACACCGGCAATCCTGCAGCCTGATTGGCTGAGCCAGTGTACAACATTCCATCAGGTTTATTATAAACAATAGAGGTTATGCTGAGTTTTTCTGAATCTGTGCAGAATCCAACAAAATTGGGATGCAACCAGAATCTGAATAAACGTTCGGGTGCAGGCTCAGACCTAGTAGATGTGAGCAGTTTAGACATGTGAGAGGGTCCTGGTCCATCACAGTATAGCAATGACTGGCTGTGATGTACAACCATGTTCTGAAACTCTGGGCTTATATGCAAGACTTACTGTACAATGCTTTAATGTGGTCTTTATCAATGTCCTTGTCACACATGCTGGTGTCTAGTGATGCAGAGATTTATAAACATCTTAGCCCTACAACGTCTTGTATTTGAACTTATCTCAGAGGCAGGCGCATGAGTTTATATATACGAAACCAAAGGATTTCCTGCATGTTCTCAAGTAAAAGCCCATTATACAGTCTATGGAGTGCACATCGCAGTCTTACCTTTTCCTATAGTCCATATGTGCAGCTCAGCCTCAGGGGGGGTCTCTGTTTCCAGTGCAATTCTTCTGATGGTCTCCTCCTCCCCAGCAAACACTGACTCATACACAGGCAGAGTCTCTTCACCACAGAAATACTCCTTACTGTCGTCTCTCTGCAGCGCCATCTCTGCAGCTACAGCAACACACAATGAAGCTTATACATACATCCTTCATTCTGCAACCGGGTTAGCAGTAGATATATTTAAACCAGTGTGACACATGTATGAGCAGCTCTGTGAATTGTCTTTGTTTGTTTATTATTTATTTTTTCAATGATAGGGCTTCAGTTGTTCAATATTGTGTGCATTGCAGTTACTATGGGTGGGTTTGGTGCCACAGCATATTAATAAGACACACAGTGAATCAGCCACAGTGGTTTATGGTGTCACAGCACATTAATAAGACACACAGTGAATCAGACACGGTGGTTTATTCCAAGACGCTGAGTTATGCTCTGAATCTGAGTGATTAAACGCAACATTCCAGCATTGACTCTAGCAATGAAATCCATTCCTGCTGTACCAGGACTCTGCGTCTTGGTTTTCGCAGACACACACCACAAACACATGTTAGCTTCATACTGTGTAATCTGATCAGGCATTACAATGCAAAACAAGCCACTCAGAGGACCCGAATACAAGAATAAAATACAGCTTGATACACGTCAGTACAGCTGGATACGCGTGGGGCAGCAGTGTGGAGTAGTGGTTAGGGCTTTGGACTCTTGACTGGAGGGTCGTGGGTTCAATCCCAGGTGGGGGACACTGCTGCTGTACCCTTGAGCAAGGTACTTTACCTAGACTGCTCCAGCAAAAACCCAACTGTATAAATGGGTAATTGTATGTCAAAATAATGTGATATCTTGTAACAATTGTAAGTCTGCTAAGAAATAAATAATAAATAAATAATTTAACAACAGCATAGAAATGATTCATGAAGAACAATAGTGTCCCATGTGGAAAAACAAGTTGATTCGGAAGTTTCAGGGTGACGTAGCCGCAAGCTGGTTTGAAGGGGGAGGAAACATACCTCCCTACCTACATCTAAGAGGAGAATAAACTTGAAATAACCTAGTCATCAGAGTCTGCTTATAGCACCAAGGCTAAACTATGGAATAATATACAGTATTTATTCATCAACACATCCTACACCTCAAGTGCACAGATATCAGCGATGCTAACCACCAGCGTTCAGGAATGTTTGAAAAGGTCACGCCTCAAACAGTCAGGCTGGGGAGGAATCCGGATGTGCCGGTTTTCCAGCAGGACAATGCAAGATCACACAATGCTGGGATTACAATTGCACGACTTCAAGAAAACAATGTTGAGGTCTTGCTGTGGACAGATTTTTCTCCTGACCTGAGTCCAATAGAACATCTGTGGGACCAGATCACCAGTGCCATCCACAGGAGACAACCACGACCAGCCAATCTTCACCAGCTGGCTGCAGCTGCACAGAAAGAGTGGTGGAACATCCCACAGCAGTCTATCCAGATGCTGATCCGGTCTATGTGTCAACACTGCCAGGATTGTGTTAATGCTCAGGAAGGTCATACACGATACTAACTTTGTAATGTTTTCATTTTGACAGTGTGTCACGTTTCATACTGAAAACTTATGATTCTTTGATCTGTATTTTTCTTCATATTTTCTGTGATTTTGTTTGATATCAATGTTTAAAATATTTGATTAAATCCATTAGACCGGAGTGATGCATTTCTTTTGTGCATCAGTGTGTGTATACAGTATATATACACTGTATATATATATATATATATATATATATATATATATATATATATATATATATATATATATACAGTACTGTGCAAAAGTTTTAGGTAGGTGTGAAAAAATGCTGTAAAGTAAGAATGCTTTCAAAAATAGACATGTTAATAGATTATATTTATCAATTAACTAAATGCAAAGTGAGTGAACAGAAGAAAAATCTAAATCAAATCCATATTTGGTGTGACCACCCTTTGCCTTTAAAACAGCATCAATTCTTCTAGGTACACTTGCACAAAGTCAGGGATTTTGTAGGCATATAGTCAGGTGTATGATTAAACAATTATACCAAACAGGTGCTAATGATCATCAATTCAATATGTAGGTTGAAACACAATCATTAACTGAAACAGAAACAGCTGTGTAGGAGGAATAAAACTGGGTGAGGAACAGCCAAACACAGCTAACAAGGTGAGGTTGCTGAAGACAGTTTACTGTCAAAAGTCATACACTATGGCAAGACTGAGCACAGCAACAAGACACAAGGTAGTTATACTGCATCAGCAAGGTCTCTCCCAGGCAGAAATTTCAAGGCAGACAGGGGTTTCCAGATGTGCTGTCCAAGCTCTTTTGAAGAAGCACAAAGAAACGGGCAACGTTGAGGACCGTAGACGCAGTGGTCGGCCAAGGAAACTTACTGCAGCAGATGAAAGACACATCATGCTTACTTCCCTTCGCAATCGGAAGATGTCCAGCAGTGCCATCAGCTCAGAATTGGCAGAAAACAGTGGGACCCTGGTACACCCATCTACTGTCCGGAGAAGTCTGGTCAGAAGTGGCCTTCATGGAAGACTTGCGGCCAAAAAGCCATACCTCCGACGTGGAAACAAGGCCAAGCGACTCAACTATGCACGAAAACACAGGAACTGGGGTGCAGAAAAATGGCAGCAGGTGCTCTGGACTGATGAGTCAAAATTTGAAATATTTGGCTGTAGCAGAAGGCAGTTTGTTCGCCGAAGGGCTGGAGAGCGGTACACGAATGAGTGTCTGCAGGCAACAGTGAAGCATGGTGGAGGTTCCTTGCAAGTTTGGGGCTGCATTTCTGCAAATGGAGTTGGGGATTTGGTCAGAATTAATGGTCTCCTCAATGGTGAGAAGTACAGGCAGATACTTATCCATCATGCAATACCATCAGGGAGGCATCTGATTGGCCCCAAATTTATTCTGCAGCATGACAACGACCCCAAACATAAAGCGAAAGTCATTAAGAACTATCTTCAGCGTAAAGAAGAACAAGGAGTCCTGGAAGTGATGGTATGGCCCCCACAGAGCCCTGATCTCAACATCATCGAGTCTGTCTGGGATTACATGAAGAGAGAGAAGCAACTGAGGCTGCCTAAATCCACAGAAGAACTGTAGTTAGTTCTCCAAGATGTTTGGGCCAACCTGCCGAGTTCCTTCAAAAACTGTGTGCAAGTGTACCTAGAAGAATTGATGCTGAATTGATGCTGTATTGATTTGATGTAGATTTTTCTTCTGTTCACTCACTTTGCATTTTGTTAATTGATAAATATGAACTATTAACATGTCTATTTTTGAAAGCATTCTTACTTTACAGCATTTTTCCACACCTGCCTAAAAGTTTTGCACAGTATATACAGTGCCTTGCAAAAGTATTCAGACCCCTGATCAATTCTCTCATATTACTGAATTACAAATGGTACACTGAAATTTTGTTCCGTTTGATATTTTATTTTAAAACACTGAAACTCAAAATCAATTATTGTAAGGTGACATTGGTTTTATGTTGAGAAATATTTTTAAGAAAAATAAAAAACTGAAATATCTTGCTTGCATAAGTATTCAACCCCTGTGCTGTGGAAGCTCCCAGTTTACACCGATGAAAGAAATTGCCCTAACGAGGACACAATTACCTTACCATTGGCCTCCACCTGTGAACCATTAAAGTTGCTGTCACATTTTCTGGATAAAAACCCCACTGTTGAAGGATCATTGGTCAGGCTGTGAATCTGAAGGAAAATGAAGACCAAAGAGCATTCTACAGAAGTTAGAGATAAAGTAATACAAATGCATAGATTAGGGAAAAGGTACAAAATAATATCCAAGTGTTTGGATATCCCAGTGAGCACAGTTGGATCAATAATCAGGAAGTGGAAGCTGTATCACACCACCCAGGCACCCATTGCCAGAAAGCATGAGAGTGACATAGCTGCGATGTAGGAAAAGGTTTTGTGGTCAGATGAGACCAAGATAGAGCTTTCTGGCCAAAACTCAAAGTGCTATGTGTGGTGCAAACCTAACACTGCCCATGCCTCAAGACACACCATCCCTACAGTGAAGTATGGTGGTGGCAGCATCATGCTGTGGGGATGCTTCTCATCAGCAGGGACTGGGCATCTTGTTAAAATTGAAGGAAGAATGGATGGAGCAAAATACAGGGAAATACCGCAAGAGAACCTGCTTCAGTCTGCTAAAAACTGAAGCTTGGGAGGAAATTCACCTTTCAGCAGGACAATGATCCCAAGCACAAGGCCAAAGCAACATTGGAGTGGCTCAAGAACAAAAAGGTGAATGTCCTACAGTGGCCCAGTCAAAGTCCTGATCTCAATCCCATTGAGAATCTGTGGCACTATTTGAAAATTGCGGTCCACAAGCGTCGTCCAACCAACCTGAACAACCTGGAGCAAATCCGCCAAGAAGAATCGGCCAAAATCACTCCGACACTGTGTGCAAAGCTGGTACATACTTACCCCAAAAGACTTAAAGCTGTTATTGCAGCGAAAGGTGGCTCTACCAAACATTAATGTGTGGGGGTTGAATACTTATGCAAGTAAGATATTTCAGTTTTTTATATTTCTTAAAAATATTTCCCAACATAAAACCAATGTCACCAATGTGATGCTGAATATTGTGATCTGTAACTTGATATAATCATATGTCTGTGTATATTCTTTCATGAATTGTTCAATGAGTGGATTCATTGTGCATTTTGTCTTTTATTAAATATATATATGTATATATATATATACCCTAAAGCTGTTCTACACCTGATGAAGACACGCAGTGAGTTGAAATGCTGTGTTTTTTCTTTGTTCTATTTGAATCAAAATGTTTTTAAGCAACATAAATGGTCATGTCTTAAAGAATATAGAAGATTTTTGAGTCTGGGACCAGTGCCAAATATTAATAAAAAAGCAAGGTATGCAGGGTTGGTTTACAATTGCTAAGAACAATTGTATGACTTTGTAGAGACATTCTTTAATATACAAATTGCCTTATATTGGTCAGAACCTTTGTTATAAAAAGCTTTGATGTGCACGAATGCCTTCATGATTATATATTTATATAAAGTTGACTTTACCTGAACAAACCTTGCAGCACTTTCCATCTATCTTCTGTGGGTATTTGCAGGGGTACCTGTCGGGACAGTGGATTTTCTTGCACTCCTGTTTGGTGAGGTTGCAGGTGCACAGCACACACTCCATGACTCCAAAGGGGCGCAGGTTTGGGTGCCAGGATTCTCCGTGCGAGTACGTCTTTCCATTCGACACACACACTGGAGAAGGGAGACAAAGGGGTTCTTCAGTGGAGCTAATCCATGTGGCATATGTGCAAGAGCAATGTACAGTGGCCACAAATATAAAGAGTTCCTGTAAGTTATAATACTGTATATACTATATATTTTAGTACTGTAATCTGAAGAACCTGAGTTTATAATTCCCCTCCAAGAAAAGACCTGACTAACACTGTAAAAGCTAAATAAAATAAACTATTGAACATATTATTTACAGAGAAACTAAGCATTATTAGAAACTAGACTAATGTTTTTTTTTTTTTTTGAGAAAGATGCAAACAAGGTTAGACATTCCCTTACCGTGCCATAGTGTAATATTTTTGAATACTAAATATATTGTACAGTATCTGTCTGGAACAATATCTAGCTTCAAGAATCAAGAACCTGGCTGTAGATGTTGTTTCTTTGATTGTAATATAAAAATAGGAGAAAAAGAATGACGGTTCAGCTGGCAAACTAACTCACTCTTTTACTATGGCTGGAGCTATGAAGCTTGCATGCTTGTCTTCTTTCAGGGGCCAGTTTACTTTCAATAAAATGTGTGTTGGTGTTTGAATATGTATTTAATTGAAAAAGACTTGGCAGTAATCAAAGCAGGCCTATGAACCATCTACAAGTATGTGCCCAGGCCAGCTCACACACACTTTCATGTCAACAGCATACTTCCATTGCCAGGCCTCTATACAACATCTTCCATGGATATGACAGCCCAGAATCCCCTCTGGTTGTGTTCACTGTGGCCCGTCTGCTCTAGGCTGGCCCTGTTCGACCGCTCTCACCTCGCCCATGCTTGTGCTTGTTGTTGATGACGATCTGCACAATGGTCCCGGACGCCTGCTGGTGGTCAGACAGCAGGCCGCGGTGAGTCCTGGAGCTCGCCAGGCGGGGCAGACTGAACAGAGGCCTCCCAGAGGCAGGCAGGGGGTCGGGCTGTGTGCGGTGAGAGGAGTGCCTCTGAAATTGCAGACAGCAGCAGGTTGTGTTAGTATAAGTTTACATGCCAGAGTTCATCATTAATTTAATGTACACCATACATTAGGTTTTCAATATTGGGATACACTTCAAAATACAGGTACAATAACTATGCATACTTAACCGTCATTATAATTTACTAATATTATTATATTTATTGTTTTATTGATAGATTTCACATGGTTTGACAGAAGGTTCAACTCAGACATTCAGTAAAGCATGTGCTATACAGCCATGCTTTGAAACTCCATCTGAAACTGACAGTGTATGAGTTGACCATGGTTTGGCTGTGCCATAGGCCAAGCACGGTCTGGCAATGGTTAACTAACCATGGCAATAGTTCATGTTTAACCATAACCAGAATTACGTGACATGGATTAAACACCATACAACTATGATGGCAGTAAGATAAGTCCATCTGAAATAATATCAGCATCTTCCTGTTAGCAAGAACTCCAGTGTCACACAGCAATGTTCAGTTTTATAATAAAGTATAGCTGCGAGAGAGAACAGAACGGTGTCCTCTAAAGAGTGTACACACAGCTTCTCTGTTGGAGGGCTGTCGGAAGGGTTCCCCATCACCCTGGTCCCACGAAGAATCCCCATCTCCTGAAGAAAAGGAACAGAGTTTTAAACAAGGGCACGTCTCGACAGGTACGACATGCTTTTAGGAAGAGTGTTACTGTTTCAAGACTGTTGTAATTTCACCTTAGCACTGTCTTCCTTCGGAGTCATGTTACTGGTGGTAAAGCATGTCAGTCAATAGGGAAAGCAGCTGGTTGGTTAATGGCACAAAAAAGGAGGCACTGAAGGGGTGGGAAAAATGTAATCTGGTGAGATGACCAAGGAAGTGCAGAACTAGCTGAAAGCACGGCTTGTAAACAGAGATGTATTTAAAATGGGACAGCGTCAGCTTTTTGAGAATGAAAATACATGTTTGCTGTAGTGTTTTAGTACTTCTTTCAAAACTGCACATTTGAGACACATACACTACAGTATAGCAACAAAGAAGAGTTGTGGAATTATTAAGAACTAGGCAGATGGTGCTTCTAGACTGTGTGATTTTCTTTTATAGTTCTCCATTACTGTTTTTGCTTTGACCACAATCTACCAGGCTTGCTAACAAATGTAGCTTTTCAACCACTGCTTTTGATTGAACTCTGATTTCATTCAATTGACTAACTCACAGCAGCAGAGGGAGCAGAAACAGCAGCTGCACATCCATAGTGGTCATTTATAAAACCAACTCACTTCAGAAATTCCTATTGCTCAGGCACTCAAGATCCTTCGTTTGTAAGAGCATTGGCTGCCAGCGGGCTCTGTATTAAAATGACATGCTGAGCATGTGCATGTGGCGCTAACTGTTCGGCTTCCTTTTTACCTTTGCACACCTGGCAGCAGGAGTCAGGGACAGACACTGGGAAAGAGCAGGTCAGCTTGGGACAGGTCCGGAGTCCGCAGTACACATTCCCTTCCTGAAATCGACGAGGGAACACCTGGTTAAACACAGCAGTCAGCTGGACCCATTTTAAGAACAGGAAATCACAGTGTGTATCGGATTGCTGATGTTTCAGACAGTGGGTAAACCAGGGTACCATTGCTCACCATGATTGTTTCATGGTACACCAACTCCATGGTCTGACAATGAAAATGTTTATGAGTGGAACAGTACTTGGCTGTGGTGCTGATGTGGTATCAACAATGTGTATTAATTCTGTCATAGGCATAACAAAACTACTGTACTCATGACAGCCTCATCCCTTTGTAGTGGCCCTTGTGCTACTACTGCCCCAAAATACGGGACCACAGTGTTCCATTGTAGTGCCACTGTCACTTCTGGAAACTCCAGCAATAATCTGCACTGGTGTATGCTGGGTTTCAGATGGTCGTGCTGGTTCACGGGCTAAATGAGGAGCTGGTTAAACTGGTTAAATGAATGCATGTGCTATAAACCTTGAGTAATAACTTTCCACCTAGTGCCTGATGAGTTCATAATATTAACACCAGCATAAGACATGCACTTACCTCTCGACTACAGAGCTAGCTCTTTAGCTGAATGGTAAGCGGTTTGTCTTTGAAGCGCATGGTTTACCCTGCTAGGGCTAGTAAATGTGTATTCCAATTCCAAGCTGGGTATTGCAACAAGGCCTTGCCACCTAAGATCTTTGTGAAGGTAACGTAATGTAATGAACCTCACGTACCGAGCAGCTGCACTGGGCACACTGATTGGCCAGCCGGTTGAGAAACAGCCCTTCAGCCGCAAACATCTCCCCGTGCTGGTAGACGACTCCGTTATAGTTGCAGGCCTTTCCATTGACCTTCGAGACCAAGGGAGAGGGGGGCTCTTCTGAAAAGAAAGAGATGGTCTTCAGTGACAGCATTTGGTTTTTAAAAAGCTGCAAGGCTTGAGTAAGAACAATGAGAATAAATCCAACATTCCAACAAAGTCATATCTGAAATGCAGGCTCTGCTTTACAAATGAAATGCCATTTTTAAAGGTGTAATAGGGAAACACTTCAAAAACACAACCGTGTTAGTTTGACATGATTACCAGGAGACTTGTCATAAATATGCTCCCAATCAGTAACTGGAAGTCTTCATGTGCCTTGGGCAGTCAAAACTCTAGGAGCCAGACAGACTGAGCCGTGTGCCAAAAACTTGTGCCATCCATTAAAACTAAGAACGAGATCAAAGTTGTGGGCTACTTTATATAAAGTGACCCCGCATATTTGAAATTCAGGCATTGTTTGCATCTCGCAAGTACATGACCAATTCACCTTGAAGAATCACTTAATGTGCTGCCCTGCGGTCGATTTAAACACGGCTTGCTAGCGCATGACTAAGGTTGGAAACTGACTAGGGAAACCACGGTGCTCTCCTGGGAGTTGTGTGGTTGGGGTTTGCTGTTTTGACACAATTTAAATCTTTTGTATTTGGAACCTTTGAACAGCAGGATTTGCCAGGAACAACAGCTGAAACCCAGCCAATGCAATTCGAGTACTTCAGTCTTGATTAGGTCTTGAATTTAGCCTCGGAGGATGGCTTTCCAAGACTTTACAATGATTTTTCGAAGGCAGGTTGCATTGTATATTGAAAATAACCCATTGCACAAAGACGGGAGGTATTATATAATGTGGTGACAGGACGTGTCAAACTGTGTACTACAGAAACAAGTTCTCACATTGTAATAAAATAAAACATGATTCAAACATCATAAAAAGTAAGAGTAAAAAATACTCTGAAAATGTAATTCTCTTTAAAGTATTCAAAGCTAACAACATAGTTCCATTAATGTTCTCTGTCATGCAATTTTGAAAGAATCACAAGTTTTAGCCAACATGTATTTAATTTTAAAACACGAAATCTGGTACTACACAAGGTTAAAGAAATCTCTGTTTGGAATACATACTTTTAGACTGTCTTGCACTTCCTGGATAGTGAAATTGTCCCCACCCCTTCACAGCTTTTCTTCCTGTCAAAAACTAATCAGCTGCTTTACCTATTGACTTGGTGACATGCTTTCAGCCAGTAATATGCTTTGATCCAGAAGTTACTGCTGGAGTAAAATAACCAAGGAGGTAAAGCAGTAACTGACTTCCTGGAAAACAAGGCAAGCAGAACTTTCTTTAACCTAGTGCAGTACCAGATGTTGTGTTTTAAAATGAAGGTACATGTTTGCTATAAATGTGTTTCTTTCAAAACTGCACATTTGGAACCTACTGTATGTAGCTAATAAATGTGCAAAATAGGTTAGATTTATGGAATTCAATATTTTTTTTTATACAATGACTTTAATAATGTAGTCCTTACCTGGGCATCGAGGGCAGCACTGCTGGGAGACGGGTACAGGACTGGCACACTGGCTCATCGGGCACTTCACTCGATTGCACACCACATTGCCACTCTGCCACACAGGAGACATGCTTTACACACAATGTTACAACCAACACAAGCTGCACAGTATACACTGACTGGACACTTTATTAGGGCCCTTACCTAATACCGTATTTGGCATACTCAAGTAAAAGCTCCCCTCTGCACAGCTCAGCATGGCTGTGAGGGAGTGTGAGTGGAATATTACTGAAGAGGTTTAAGGGTTCAGGTAAATTATGCTGGGTCTGTTCAGTGTCAGTCACCACTGAATACAATCTGGAATAAACACAGCACCTTATGGTTCAGACCTTAAGAGTTATAGTATCTATAAGTACACCTGATCCAATAACCCCCTCTCACAAGACTTTGCCTCTAGTGCAGTGCAGTAATTGAGAGTTCAGTTGGAATGAAAACCAGCAGAGACAGGGGGTCCCCAGGACAGAGTTTGAGAAGCCCTGCTTTAGTGAAAGTATCAGTAAATAATGCAATATTTTGTACATCCTCTAGGGGCAGAGTATTGCAGATGTACAGGTTAATGGTTACACACTGGTGTGTCTGACATACTCTGAGATAATGGGCTCTATTTACAAAGCTTCATTCTGTGTTTAAAGTCGGTTTGAATAAAAATAATACAGTTTGATATTTATGAAAATGTTCTTTGCTGTTTAAAAAAGTTTCAGGAATACCAAATAAGTTAAAGCTCTTCTGAGGAAACAGGGGTATGTAAACTTTAGAGTTTTCATGTGATTAAACAGAAAATGAAATAGTGTACCATTTCGAGTTAATTTATTACTAAATAAATAAATGTATTATTATTATTATGAAAGGTTCCGTAAATATCCAGCTGTATTTAATTAATCAAAGCAAACAACACAACCCTTTGTGTGTTTCGTATTTTCCTTCACACACATTTTCAGAAGGGACGGTGCCCGACTCCATGGTATATTGAAGGCACTATACCTCGCTGCAGACACAGTTAATACAATACACAAATCCATAGGGCTCCAGGAATGGGTGCCACCTCTCTCCTGCTCGGTACTTCTTGTCCTGAAACACACAGAGTGTGTCCGACTCTAGAGTTAAAGAGAAAGAGAGAATCAACAGACTGCACTGAAACGCCACAATGCAGTAAGCACTGCCAAGTAATGGGAACCAAAAAATCATGCAAGCACCACAGTCACTGGCACCCGGCTGGATTTCGCAACTCTTTGGACTTAATGCACTGTAAAGCTGAGGGAACACGAAGCCTCTTTGTGGCTTGGAACTTGGTTTCAGGAGACTAGGTTTCAGGACACTGCACGGCACACCAGGGGATAAATTGGGGTGGATTGCGCACATCGAGATTCAGCCAAGATTGGACTGCATCTTGGATTGAATCCTTGATTGACATTTTTCCATTGTGCACATCAAGATTCACGTTTGATCCTAGATTACATTCCAATCATGGTGTGAGGGGGGATTGAGTCTGGATTGTTATGAAGTTATGGCTGCTGGGTATTTTGAACTTGTCCGACAAATTCAGGACATGAGATTTCGGCTAGAGTTTGTTTGTGTTCGTAGCAATCCATTTGTTGAATTTAATGATGAAAGTTTTGTACAGAGATTCCTTATGAGAAAAGAAAGTATAATAGGGCTGGTGGAGATATTAAAACCACAAATCGTCAGATACAGAGACAAAAAAGATTCTCTTCCGCCTCTCATTCAAGTGCTAATAACAATGCCACAAGGTCTTTTCAAAAAGTAATCAGTGACTTCATAACGATGCGTCTCTGTGTGCAGAGTAATTCACAGCATCACTGAAGCTATTGCAAGTTTACGAGAGCAATACATAACTTTTCCAACGGAACAAACTATCCATCGTATACAGCAATTGTCTTTGTTGCACCCATGTGCCAATAATATCACCAGGGGGCGATAGTTCTGAAACTTTTCGGAATTTAAAAGGTCTTTTTTCAATCAATGTACAAATGGTCAGTGATTCAGAGCTAAATATTACCAACGTAGTTGCTCGATGGCCGGGATCTACACATGATTCTCGAATATTTGAAAACAGTTTTGTCTGCGCCAAGTTTGAAAACAGTGAGATTGAAGGTATATTGTTAGGTGACAATGGCAACCCCTGTAGGCAGTATTTAATGACCCCAATTTTAAACCCTGGTATACGTTTCAACAAGGCTCATGCACAGACTAGAAATGTGACTGAACAGACACTCAGAGTTCTTAAAAAGAGGTTTCCGTGTTTAACATTTCTTCGTGTTAAATTGGAAAGGTCACTTGTGATCATAGTGGCATGTGCAGTTTTGCATAATTTCAGTAGATGAGCGGGGCTTCGGGATTTCAAAGCAGATGTACCTCCTGATGAAACTATCTCAATGTCTCCTTACATGAAAGACATCAAGGTGGACAGGCGATGAGACAGAAGTTGGCGACACAGTTTATCATGAATTAACAGGGTAAAATAAGAGATTACTATTTCACCAGTACATAGTAGATTATTTTGAGGGGAAAGAACAGCTGACATACAGAAGATACAATACTGCAGCGTTTCGGGTTCTTTGGGACAGAGATTAGACGGAGGCAGGGTTGAATTGAAAGGCTCAAGCCGTTTGTTTCTTTACAACAATAATGATTGCGAAAATAAATGCATAAAATAAAGGAAGGGAACTGGGAGTCGAAACTAAGCATTGTCAAACCGCTTACTACCCTCCCTTTTCAAAGCAGCTAGTTATAATCTCAGCTTCTCCTCTTTTAATGCGTAGATTCTCATTTTAATGTTATGCTTCTTACGAGCCATCTCAAGCAGGGCTAGGCCAGGGTCAGCTGTTTCTGATCTCATTTTCTTTGCAGGTGATGAAGTAAAAGTGTGAGGTCCTTGCTCTATGGGAGGTGACGCTACAGCTACAGCATAGCTACAATGAGAGGCATCTGCATCAGAGAGGCCTTCAAACAACTCAACAGCTTCCTAGAATATAACAACCAAAGAAAATGAAATCTTTATCTAATCTGTGGAATAAATGTTTTAGTTGTTTCGATTCTTAGTTGGTTAATTATTTGAATTCATAACGCAAATTTAAAAGGGGTAATCAGCACATCTACTCATTACCAAGGTAAAATAACAAATATGTAGTTTATTATTTCATGGCCTATATATACTAAATATCCAGATTTTTTTTAATCTATACAACTGTCTGACTAAATATTATTACCCCGGTAGAAGCTTCCTTGTTGAAGGATGCATTGTCATTGTACAGATTTCTCAAACTATTAAATTGTTGGGGTAAGAACTCCACATGTTTGAGAAATGCTATCAATGGCTGTGGGGGGAGGTCCACCACCAGTTGCATGTTCTTTTTAGGCTTTAGCCTTCAAATTTGTATACAATAATTTGAATTACTTAATTTCCTGACGGTTTACTCCACTGTGGGAACTGAATTTTGCTGTAATCTGTCCTCAGGTAGATTCCTCCAATGTTTGGTTGTCTGTCTTTTTATTTTAATAATGTTTAATAATGTTTTTGAATCCTAGAATCAAGCTGTGCTACTGACAGCATCAATCCTGGATTACCGAGTGAATCCTAGAATCAAGCTGTGCTACTGACAGCATCAATCCTGGATTACCGAGTGAATCCTAGAATCAAGCTGTGCTACTGACAACATCAATCCTGGATTACCGAGTGAATCCTAGAATCAAGCTGTGCTACTGACAGCATCAATCCTGGATTACCGAGTGAATCCTAGAATCAAGCTGTGCTACTGACAGCATCAATCCTGGATTACCGAGTGAATCCTAGAATCAAGCTGTGCTACTGACAGCATCAATCCTGGATTACCGAGTGAATCCTAGAACCAGGTTTCAAGTCACTGTTCCTGAAAAAGTGGCTTTGCTTTCCCTCATCTTAAGATGCATTTTAGATTTGTTTGAGCTCATATTCCTTATTGTTTTTTTTTGATGAATGAAGTACGTGAGCAACATATAGTATATATCTGAACAGTAGATGTGGCAGGACTGATGTTAGATGTTCTGTTGGTAGGTGCTTCTATTTCAAAGACCGGTCTCAAAAGTGAGGGCCATTCTGGAGTTGCTTTAGATTTCCCACAATGAATTGAGGGTGGTAGTCATTGAGGAATGGTCAATACATTGCATTTTATTTTAAATGAAGTTAGCGTGTGAGCGGATTTGTTTACCACATTGCTTTGGAACACGCCGCTCCCCTGCCATTACAAATATTTGAACCTTCCAGAGCTGTTGACACAAAGCAGAGTTTGGGAAACGATCAACAATAGACTATTTGCATATTATTTTTTTCTAATTGTCTGCAGGCAAGTTTTTTGTCTCTGTAAAAATAAACTTTTTCAGAGAGCTTTTCAGAGAATATCGGAACGCTATTTAATCAAAGGAAAAGCGTAATGGAGAATTTCACAATTTTCAGTCAAAATTCAGAATAAAGCCACCCCTTCCTGACAGACGCACAGCCTTATAGAAATGCTGCTGTAGCACCAACATGGAGCACCAAAGCTCTTTATTACTCTTGTTGTGTGCCAAAGAGCTGTGGGGTTTGGTTTTTCTTGTAAGAAATAATACACAGATGCACCTCACTGAAGACCTCAAAGGTGGTAATCCAAGAACAATTACTACCCTTTTCAGACAAGTCCAATAAATATCCAACACCGTCTCGGTTGCCTATGGTGGGCATTAAGGCAACAGTTTCCAGTTTTTTGTCCTGCATGTGTCCTGCAATCGTGATTTTTTTATCAAGAAGTTGCGACCACTGTATTAAAGTTGTGGTTTCAGCGCGGTCATAAATATAAACAGTTTGCACGTACATATACTTGCTTTCAAGATGGATTTTTGTTAATTTGTTCAAAAAACAACAAGAAGAATAAAACAGATAAATAGATAACAAGAACATAAGTTTTTAAGACTCCCTCTTTATCACCATTTGAAATAAAACGTTTCACGCTGTGTTTCATTACAAGTGAAGAGTTGCAGTTAACAGTAATGCCGCATAACATACAGTACTTGCATAACAGTAACAAACTGAACAGCCACACTACAGTATTTGCAAAACGGCAATAAACCTTCAGTCACAAAATGTAACAGTAAGTAAGTAAATACAGTACTTGCATCATAGCCCACAGAAGATCACTGATTGGCTAGAGAGGATGACACGGCATACCTATCCCCCACCAGCAAAAGACAATGTGAGAGTGGTTTCTTTTTCTGTTTCAGTTTATTTTTCAGCATTATTTTCCAATGAAATTACATATACATAATAGAAACATTGCAGCCACATAAAAAGTTGAGGTTTGTAATTGAATTAAAAACAGGTTTTCAAAACTGTCTTTTTGCTTTTGTCTTTATAACTGTCGTGTTTTCATTTTTATATTTTTTTTTTTAATGTTTTAATTTAACAATCATTTTTTCTTGTTCTTTTAGTTTTTCAAAATGATTGAGTGTTGGAACTTCAGCTCAACCAAATAACTGCATAAGCAAACCAGGCAACTAGCTGTGATCGCAGTGGAGGCTCCGCAGCTGCTGTATGGTAGAGTTCACAGAGATGGAGTAATATTGAAAGAGGCTTTTGTGTGCTTTCCATCAGAAAGGAATGACCGAGCTTGCTATCCTAATTTGTGGATGTTAAAACATCTCTTTTATTGTAAGTCCAGAGCTGTTGCTGGTCTATATAAATCACGTATGAGATTAGGCAATACACAGTGTGCAAGGGGTCATTTCACACAGCTTGAGCAGCCAGAGCCCCCCATAATCCACCCTAAACCCTGCAAATTAAAATGATAGCTTACAAAATAATTTAATAACTCTTACTGTCTCAAAGGAGAGTGTTGAAAGACACACATGTTGTATTTAGATTTTGGCAGCGGGTACTAGGCTGGGTTAAAGACAGTTCTCTGTTTTCTTGCCTTGTTTTCCAGGAAGCCTGTTACTGCTTTATTTCTTAGATAATTTAATCAGCAGTGTCTTCAGGGTGAAAGCATCTTAGTGGCTTACAGAGATTTCTTTAACCTAGTGCAGTACCAGATATTATGTTAAATGAAAATACATATTTGCTAAAATATGTGTTTATTTCCCAACTACACATTTGACGTTATACAAAGTATTCATAAGCAGTGGAACAGATTAATCACAGCTGAACGAATGGGGGTGGGGTATTTGCGGCCCATTTTGTACTCTTGAGTCATTGCTCAGTAAATATCTTGAAAATGTAACCGTCCCACATCTACCAACACAAGAACTATCCCAAATATTATCTGTTTAATACCAATACGGGAAACTTTATTGTGGAAGAGTCTGGAAAAGTGAAGGATCAAAAGCAAAGCTAAAATGACCTTGAGAGAATGTTACCCGGTTAACGGGAGGTCAGTGTGCTTTTAAAAGACCTTGAGAGAATGTTACCAGGTTAACGGGGGGTACAACGTGCTTTTAAAAGCCCTTGAGAGAATGGTACCAGGTTAACGGGGGGTACAGCGTGCTTTTAAAAGCCCTTGAGAGAATGTTACCAGGTTAACGGGGGTTACAGCATGCTTTTAAAATCCCTTGAGAGAATGTTACCAGGTTAACGGGGGGTACAGCGTGCTTTTAAAAGCCCTTGAGAGAATGTTACCAGGTTAACGGGGGGTCAGTGTGCTTTTAAAAGCCCTTGAGAGTATGTTACCAGGTTAACGGGGGGGTACAGCGTGCTTTTAAAAGCCCTTGAGAGAATGTTACCAGGTTAACGGGGGGTACAGCGTGCTTTTAAAAGCCCTTGAGAGAATGTTACCAGGTTAACGGGGAGGTACAGCGTGCTTTTAAAAGCCCTTGAGAGAATGTTACCCGGTTAACGGGGAGGTACAGCGTGCTTTTAAAAGCACTGGTTATTCTGCTTACGTTTGAGCGATTCCGATCCACCTCCTTCAGTGACACCGAGCAGCAGCACCCAGACGAGGAGCACACTGAAATCATCCAGTCTGCACACCCCTGTCATACTGACCGCTGCTTACAACACTTCAAGAGCTGCAGGATCCAAGCCTGTTCCTCTGTGGAAATAACAAGAGAATACCTTCATTCGCTTTCGGTGTCAGCAGTTTACATTGAAGATCATTCCATAAACCTAACCCCTAGTGCTCTTCTGTTTGGAATGGAGTTCTCAGTGTACAGTTTTGAAAGAAACACATGCTATAGTAAATATGTATGTTTTAAAAACATGATATAGGGTATTACACTAGGGGAAACAAATCTCTGTTTGCAAACCAGGCTTTCAGGTAGTGTTCCACTTCCTTCGCTATTTCCCCACCCCTTCAGTTTGACTGACATGTTTTTCATTCCAGTGACATGCTTTGAGCCAGAAGTTAAAATTAGTTCAAATGCCCCAGGAAATGCAACCAGTTTCCTGAGAGAAAGGCATAGACACATTCTTTTCTTTAACCCAGTGCAGCACCAGATATCATGGTTTGCTATAGCATGTGTTTCATTCACAACAAGGAAGCCCTTCGGTGAAATGTTTGCTTGCTTGCCTTGGTTTCTTGTAATATTACTGCTCAGCTCTTGAATGAAAATAAACTGTTTGTAATTGTCGGATTTAAAAATGCCTCGTTGAATTGTGCAGTATATCTTGGGGTTCCTCTTCCTGTAGCAGGGTTGACTCATCCTCACGCTGTAATTCAGTCTTGTGATTAATTGCCTACGAGAATTGTTTCTGTGGGGGGATGATAGCCTTTTACAAGTGTCTTAGTTTTGCTCCACAACACCCTCTGCTGGTAGAGCCAGGCTAAAGCAGCACTGGGGTCTGCACCGAACACAGAGGGCTCTGACCTGCGGTGATCTGCAGCCTTGTCTTCAGGGGAAGCATTAACTGCAGGTACTCAGAGACATGGTCAGGTGGGTTCATGACAGCATATAGCACGTGAGGCTTAATGATCTGGGAAAGGGAGTTTGTTTATTTTTTTACTAATCAATACAGCAGAAGACAATAAAAAATAGAGCAAATTGAAATAAAATCACTGTTGATGCTTACAAAATAAAGCCTAGTATTGCATTTTATATATTCAAACAGTGGCAGACCTTAGATATGTCACCGTTTTAATCAATGAATCAATTGAATAGAGCAAAGCCTTTTAGGAAAATTACGAGTGAGATCTCAGTATAAACCCAGTGTATTACCCTGTAGAACCCCTGGCACAACCATTAGCAGACCACAGCATTGCAAGCAATGGCAACACAATGGATTGGGAACAAAGTGCACAGTGGTGCTGTCTGCTACTGGCACATGATCACAGGACTTCAACAGATAGCCAGTACTGTAGGGTTGTACCATTGTGATATTAATAGCCTTTTAAACTTAGGCTTATATTGTGGATCATATACATGATGTATTATTAAAATAATGCAAGGATTAAAACTATTCCTTAAAATGTATGTATGTTTTGAAAACAGAGCACACTAATCACTTTATAATAACATTACAGTATAAATGTATTCTGTTAAACACATATATCTATAACATTCTCTGTAAAAGCAATCCGTAAATACCCTTTCATGGTTTGTTGTGCTAATTAATCAAATATTAAGTATGTAGACTTTGTCTACATACATACATAAACACACACCAGACTACTAATGTAAAAATATATATATTAAAAACTCAAAAAAAAAAAAAAAACTTAGTCCAAGATTAGCGCTAAGCAGTGCGCCACCATTAAAGTAGAATATATCTCATTATGAATTGTATTATATTGTTCACGTCCTGCTTCCAATGCATTTAAACGAAATATGTGACAATTACGGGCATTTCCACCAGGACTGAAGAATGTATCCGGGGTTTCGTCTTTCTTTAATCCCATCCCTTATTAAGTGTTACTGCGGGATGTTTTAAACGCACGCAGTGAGCAGAGTGGAACAACGTGAAGCACTGGCAAGCGGGGAAGTCCGCTCAGAGGTACGGTGAGTTGACGCATGATATGAACGCTAATCACCGGGCAAAGCACGGGGAACTGCGATATACAGAACTATTATACCATGGTCATCCTTGAAAGACTGCTCCTAATGTCTGTATGTTATATCATGAATAGCAACAGTGGTTTTGCCTACACACACACACACACACACACACACACACACACACACATGCAATAGTTAACCTTCACCCAAAATATCAGACTGATATCTAAGAAGGAATTCTTCTGTTATGCCTATTATTGGGGAAATGCATCATCCTATGTTATACTACTTATATTTTATACTACGTATTTTCTGTCACTGCCTTATAAAATGCGACTTAAATAAGCTTTTTTTTAAAGTATTTTAATGTATGTAATTCAGATGGGTATATTTTATTATTTATCTAAATTGTTTTGAATATATTATTATTGTTGTTTTTTTTTTAATCCGTAAAGCGCTTTGAGAGGATGTATCATGCAAGGCGCTATACACGAAATTAAGACTGATTGATTGAGTATGTCCCTTTGTTCAAAAAGGTATTCAATAACATTTTTACCCATTCACTAAGAACTGTCGATTTGTTATTGAAATAAGAATGTATATATATATATATTTAATTAAATAATAAAAAAAATAATAATCCCTATGAAAGTGGATTTGATAAATTACAAATCTTCCAATTTCAGTTTGTTAAAACTTCAATAAATAACGTTTTCAGCAAACTACTGCAAGGTAGCATGTACAATAAGTTTATATAAATTAACATAGAGTAAAGCAAGCAAAAATGCCTGAAAAACAAACACAGAATACAAGCCTGATGCTCTGCGCGGTGTTACACCGAACCGCACAGATAATAAATCGCATTTGTTTAGTAACCGCCCTCCCTCTTAAATGCTAGTTAAGTCCTCACTTTGCTTTGGCTTCCCCGCAGCTAAACTCACCTACTCCATGAATCTGTAAACGTGTTGCGCACAGATGTATAATTACACAACGCTATACGATACATACATTGTATGCATGCGTGCTTCTTGTCAGTGTATACTTCAACCCAACACCGACATCAAAGCAGTTGTATAATCTCTTCTAAACTTGCATTTTAAAACAATTACAGTATATTGATTAAATTGTATTCTTTATCTAACGAAGAAGGCTGTTGCTTTACTTACCAAAATCCAGAATCCTCCGTTTCTACTGGATCATTTCCTCTGAGAACCCACAGGCAAAACTCCCAGCTGATCTGCACTTGATTGAAAATTAGTACGTTTTCCTTTATAGATAGATAGATAGATAGATAGATAGATAGATAGATAGATAGATAGATAGATAGATAGATAGATGTTATATTTTCTGACAGTAAACTGTTGTGGTTTTCTTGTTTACTAAAATGTGTTGGCGCGTGTGCCAGTCGTGTTGTAAGTACCTACCAAGAGAATAAAAACATGTAAACTTGTCAAACTGATTCAGAACATAGCGGTACTCAGTTATCTCCTCCAGCAAAAGTGTTTGACTTGGTTAGATGCGAGAGTCGAGGGTACCTGATTGCGAGCGAACAAAGTGTGACCACACTACTTCAGATGTGAATACTGTTCCAGCAAAATTAACAGGCACAAATATTCCTCCCATAAGACCTCGAAAACTGCTCGCATAAGCTGTGCAACGCAGTTACGAGGTTTCATTTAAACTAAGGCGGGAGTTTATTTATTTATTTTTTTTTACAACGTTTCAGTGGTCTGGTCAGACACTGATTGACAGCAGGCTGGCAGTTATTAAATTCATTGTATAAAGTGTAGTTATTTTCTTCAGATATAAACGTTGTAATAAGCGGTGCAGGGGACTAGAGTCTTTCCTCTAACCCGCTTCGCAAACGAGGGTTACGTGAAACAACTACACTGTGGTAGACACAGCTGCACACGCGGAAGGGTAAAACGTTCCTTCTCACCATTCTGTATTCAATTGCCCATTTACAAAAATCGTGGAAGCTGCAGTGTTTCATGCGGATCTCCTAATGGAGAATCCTCTGCTGTTCAATATATAGAAATGGTTCTTTACATAACCAAGGCTCTAGAGCCAGCCTATAGGACTCTTTATTCAGGGACTGGAGAAAACAGCGGTGAAGGGGCTGTCTCTCCAGTCTCATGACTGCTTTATCCGTTCTGCACATGGCACCGTTGACACAGGGGCACCCACAGCACAGGCACTGATCTGCACAGGAGTGGGTGCAGTGTTTAAATTGAGGGGTGTCCTGGAAAAACTAAAACAAAGATGTGGTGGAAAAACTTCATAACCCACAAACTTTCAGTTTTGGGAAAATTGTATTGGGTTAGTAATAGGAAACTGACTTGTAACAGGGAGATGCACCTTTTATATATTACAGGACGTGTGCTACATGTTACAGGTGCATACCATGTTATTGACTGCAGACACGTGCTGTTAAACAGCACTGCTTTATCTGTGACAGGGGAGAGGCACCCAATGCAGAGCATTAGTTTCAGCACTATCCTGCACCATTTAATAAAGCAGACTCACTGAGCCTTAGAGTTGTTTAATTTACATAAGGCTATAAGAATGATATTTCAGAATGGCAAAGTCTGAATGCCTTACATATGCAGGGTGGTGTTTGAGCTGTCCCTTAGAGGTCAGTAAATGTTTGACAAGCAGAAAGTTCTGCATACAACGTGAACTGAATAATAAATGAACTATTTTCAATATTTGTTTTAGCAATTCAGTTTTATTTTATTTTAAATACAAAACAACAAAATCCAAACTGAAGATTTTTTAAAAATCTGTTTCATATATTTAGAGAACCGCATTCTTTAGCACAAGATATTAAAATGAACAGAATCCGGGGGTAAAAGGTCAGGGTGATACACACCTTATCGCAGGCTCTGATTGTGATTTTACAGCTGTAATAAAACACACTTCTGTTGTGATGGAAATATTTAGTTTTGCTTGTTTTCATTTCTTTTTTAACTTCTAGAATATACAGAATTTTTGCAAGTACAGCCCTGCAGATCAAGATGTATACTGCTACTTCCTGGCTGTAGGTCACACAGTGTGTTTACAGCTAGATGATCACGGTGATATTAATCTATGTGAAAAAAAATGTATGTTAAAAACAAGGAGAAAACAAAAAGATATCAAAGTGCCAACTCACAAAATAGTTCCATAATATTGTCTGTTTGACATTTCCATTAGCTACATAGGTCTCCAGTGTGCAGTGTTGAAATAAATGGTACAGCAAAAATTATATTAACATGGTATTAAAGTTTCTTCCTGGTTCATTTCATGGTAGAATGTGCAACATTACTGAAAGCATGGTTTGCAAACAGAGATTTATTTAACGCAGTGTAGTATCATCATGTTTTAAAATACAAATGACATGTTTCTTTCAAAACTGCACATTGAGACCTATGTTATGAACGTAAGAACACAACAGGTAAGATTTAGGGAATTATTTTGCTAACAAGAACCATTTTAAGCCCAAGGGGACCAGAGATATTAATTACATTTAGGAATGGGAAAGATTATTTTTTGTATTTATAATAAAGGATTACAAATAAGAGCAGACACAGCTTTGAAATAATTCATAGTAATTCTGGTAAATTCTAGTGACTGAAGCCATTAGTGTCAGTAACACATGTAATCTGGAGTTACCCAGGCGTTGCCAGTAAGATGTTTAAACAGTAGACACAGATTTCATGTGTCAATGTACGGGTGTCCAGCTCTCAGAATAACAGTTTTAAATCCTGGCTGCCAGCTCCTTTAATCACAGTCAGAAACTACAAACACAAGGTTTCAAAAAGTGGGACTTATCATATACTTGTTAGCGTTAAATATTTTTTTTAATTCGTTTTATCACACTGATTTATTTCTGTAATGATATGCAGACAAATGTGCAATGTGACTAAATGCTAAATATATAAAACTGTAAATAATCCCAGCATAAAATATTAAATACTGATGACTTCAATTGTATGTTGTTCTTTTGTGTTATTATACGCTAATCTGAAAATCATGGTAACAGATGTCTTATTGTTTACAAAGTGCTAAACATGTTCTTAGTTTGTCACTTGAGTGCACCCTCACGTGTGATGGACGAGGCTAGAAGCACGTTCTTGTTTCCAAACAAGACACAACAGCCCCCTCTGCTGGCTGTGATACTACATTTTTATTGTTTTAACTCAAATGCAGGTTCATCCTCCACAGCTTCACTTGATCAGGTAAAACAAGAACAAACAATGTAAATTCGACAAATGTTAAGGATAATGCTCATTAATGTGTTGACTATTGCTTTGACTATCCTCCAAACTACACTACTAAAAAAAAAAAAAAAAAAAATGAAAGGAGCAACATTTCAAAGCTGATTTTCTCCAAAACACAATTAACAACAAGAATCACATTTAAGTATTTCAAGAGAGAACTCTTCAGGCAATGAAATTAACAGATCAATTAATTTTATTTTTTGTGGAACACAAGACCCATGGAAATCCAAATGCCTGTAGGCTTGGTTTCTGAGGGTCAGTTTTTCATTTGGTTTGATAAGGGTTCACATGAGTGTAGGCTTGGTTTCTGGGGGTCAGTTTTTCATTTGGTTTGATAAGGGTTCACATGAGTGTAGGCTTATTTTCTGGGCGTCAGTTTTCTTTCGGTTTGATAAGGGTTCACATGAGTGTATGCTTGGTTTCTGGGGAGGGAGTCAGTTTTTCCATTCGGTTTGATAAGGGTTCACATGAGTGTCTCCGTATCAAGTATGGGCTCCTCTGGCAGTGATGCAATGTCTACATCAATGGGGCATGCTCCCAGTCAGGAGGCAGATGAGGTCTTGAGGGATCCTGTCCCATTCTTCAGTCAGTGCAACACCAATTCTCTTATGCCACATGGAGGGTAACAATGTTGACGAACACAATGTCCTAGAAGGTCCGAAAGGTTGCTCTGTGGGATCAAGGTCTGGACTTCTTGCTGACCAGTTCATAAGATAATCCATGACAATCCTGGCATCGGGCATTATCTTATGTATCAGAACAAACTCAGGGCCAATTGCACCAGCAAATTGTCTTCCTACGGACTGTATGTACTGAAGAGCTGTGAATCCTCCCACTGGAAACAATAAGATTCGAGCGACCTCCAGTGCAGATGCCTCCCCACACCATAAGCGAATTCCCTCCAAACGATGTTCCATTGAGCAAATCATTCTCTTCCCTGGGCTCTCTCACTCAAAACACCTTGATTATTAGTGGATAGTTAAAATCATGATTCATCAGTGATCAAAACAGGCTCCCAATCACCGAGCTGCAAGTTCTGGTGATCAAGGTAGTAATCAGGAGCCTCTTCAGTGTTGTGGGGTCAACTGAGGAGCTGTAGCTGGTCTTCTTGACCTCAAACCAGCCTCATGCAATTGGTTTCTCAGTTTTGGCGCTTATGGTAACTACAGTTGCTGTCCTTAAATGGATATTGAGCCCATATGCAATGGAATGGCGTTTCCTCAGTGCTCTTTTGTGTGGCTATCGCCCATTGTGTGGTGTGGTTGACCTTGTCCAGGGTGTCTAAGGTACAAACCTGTGGTCTGATAATGTCTCCACAGTCTGAGTCACACTGAATCAATGTATCTCCACATTCCAGCATTCAAACAGCCTGGTCAAAATTCCTTAGAAGCCATGATTTCCAAACTGACAGCAAGCAAGCACCTGAGCAGCCACTTGAAGTAAATGGAGCACCTGCTTTTTAATGAATTTGACAGTATGTTCATGTTTTTTTTATATTTAATGTTTGCTCTTTAACTTTGAGTAGTGTGTTACAGTAAAAGTCAGAATATCGGCAAATCTTAAGATTTACTGGAAAATGTCAACATTTACCAAGTAAATGGGTAAATTTGCATAATAAACATGATAGCGCTTTACTTCAGACATTTACCAGTATAACCAAGTGGCTTTAGCTAATGAGCAAATGTGTCTTTCTAATCGCTTTCGTGCATTGCTGTAGTTGCCAGCATGACATGGAAGTTGTTGCTAAGCAGTCTTTCTGGTGGGCAAGGGTTCAAACAACAATAACAACTGTTCAGACAAACAGTGCTCTTGTAAGGCTTCACTGCTGGGCTTTGTGGTGTTTTGTGTCATAAACAAAGCGTGATTGTCTGTTGAAAAACTAAGATCCTAAAGGATTTCATTTGCTTTTAACAGAATTATTTTTTCATCATAATCCTATTTTTTGAATATCCTTCAACACCATGTGAATTGTTTTATTTGCAAATTTACCAGTTTTTTGTTAATGGAATATTTTAAAAATATAAGATTGACCAGATTGACTTTTACTGTAACATTTTATATTGGCATGTTTTCTAGGGGAAATGAGTTTCATTTAAAATATATTGTTGCAAGTAAAGCTTGCATTGTTCTCCGATACCCCCAAAAAAGTTTCTAAAGATTTTTTTTTTAATGTACAGTATTTATAATGTTTTTGGGGGAAATCCAATTGTCCTTTTCAATTTTCACTCAACATGCAGATGTCAAACTTGAAAAAAAAAAAAAAATGACTAGCAATAAAATAATCCAGTTCTGAAACCGAACACTTAATACCTTTAGAAGACTCCAACTTTTAGAATATTTCAGTAGACACAAACCCTGTGGAACGAACTACAGACAAACTTTATCCAGCATGTGAGATAAACAGCTTATCTTGTTTCGCTAATTATTACAAGTATTGTTTTCAGCAAGGGCACCGTCTACATCTACGGTGTGTTTTGATCTGCCAGCATAGCAATGAGCTTGTGGGTCTAAAGCAGAGATAGAGATCTGAATGAAAGGCCATCACACTGCTGTACAAATAGCTCCCTCATTTCCACTGGCCTGGCAGTGATCCTGGAACCCTATACTCTATCCAGAGGGGGGTGCCATGGCCCTGACTGACAATGCAATGCATTCAACACAACTGCCGCCACAAACTGCACACAATGGACTATGTAATGCTAGAAATTAATTAAAAGCTTGAGCCTGGGAACATGATGACGCCATTACATGAACACCTGAAGATAGAGCAGGCAGGTAGACTGCTAACTTTGGGCTTCTCTTTTTAGTTTTGGTCAGGAACATCTGGATTTTAGCTCCCTGTTTCAATCTGCTACCATATTCCTTCAAAATAAGATCCATCCTTCTGGTTTCACAAACACCTTGGTAACACCTGTAAGTGGCCTTGGATAAAGGTGTCTGCCAAATAAATGGTAATACTAATCTTGGATTGTTACCCTGGGTGCCACAGACCCTCACATGCCTTTAGGTAAGGCATTGCAAGACTAGTGCTAGAGTAAGAAACACACTGTATGACTCAAAATGTTTAACCTCATTTTGCAAGAGTGGAGAGAACCAATGTAAAATGATCCCAGCTGTAGTGTACTGGGTTTGATGTATGGAGCCAGCTTTTTAAAATAAACATGTTAAAGTTATTTTTAATACAATAGATGTCAGAGGTTCAAAAGTAGAAAGAAAAAGATTTCTCATTGCCCCCCATTTCCAACCCAGTTATTTAAGTAACAATGCAGGACTGTTTTGTGTACAGTGCCTTGCGAAAGTATTCGCCCCCCTTGAACTTTGCGACCTTTTGCCACATTTCAGGCTTCAAACATAAAGATATGAAACTGTAATTTTTTGTGAAGAATCAACAAGTGGGACACAATCATGAAGTGGAACGAAATTTATTGGATATTTCAAACTTTTTTAACAAATAAAAAACTGAAAAATTGGGCGTGCAAAATTATTCAGCCCCCTTAAGTTAATACTTTGTAGCGCCACCTTTTGCTGCGATTACAGCTGTAAGTCGCTTGGGGTATGTCTCTATCAGTTTTGCACATCGAGAGACTGAAATTTTTGCCCATTCCTCCTTGCAAAACAGCTCGAGCTCAGTGAGGTTGGATGGAGAGCATTTGTGAACAGCAGTTTTCAGTTCTTTCCACAGATTCTCGATTGGATTCAGGTCTGGACTTTGACTTGGCCATTCTAACACCTGGATATGTTTATTTGTGAACCATTCCATTGTAGATTTTGCTTTATGTTTTGGATCATTGTCTTGTTGGAAGACAAATCTCCGTCCCAGTCTCAGGTCTTTTGCAGACTCCATCAGGTTTTCTTCCAGAATGGTCCTGTATTTGGCTCCATCCATCTTCCCATCAATTTTAACCATCTTCCCTGTCCCTGCTGAAGAAAAGCAGGCCCAAACCATGTGCTGCCACCACCATGTTTGACAGTGGGGATGGTGTGTTCAGGGTGATGAGCTGTGTTGCTTTTACGCCAAACATAACGTTTTGCATTGTTGCCAAAAAGTTCGATTTTGGTTTCATCTGACCAGAGCACCTTCTTCCACATGTTTGGTGTGTCTCCCAGGTGGCTTGTGGCAAACTGTAAACGACACTTTTTATGGATATCTTTAAGAAATGGCTTTCTTCTTGCCACTCTTCCATAAATGCCAGATTTGTGCAGTATACGTCTGATTGTTGTCCTATGGACAGAGTCTCCCACCTCAGCTGTAGATCTCTGCAGTTCACCCAGAGTGATCATGGGCCTCTTGGCTGCATCTCTGATCAGTCTTCTCCTTGTATGAGCTGAAAGTTTAGAGGGACGGCCAGGTCTTGGTAGATTTGCAGTGGTCTGATACTCCTTCCATTTCAATATTATCGCTTGCACAGTGCTCCTTGGGATGTTTAAAGCTTGGGAAATCTTTTTGTATCCAAATCCGGCTTTAAACTTCTCCACAACAGTATCTCGGACCTGCCTGGTGTGTTCCTTGTTCTTCATGATGCTCTCTGCGCTTTAAACGGACCTCTGAGACTATCACAGTGCAGGTGCATTTATACAGAGACTTGATTACACACAGGTGGATTCTATTTATCATCATTAGTCATTTAGGTCAACATTGGATCATTCAGAGATCCTCAATGAACTTCTGGAGAGAGTTTGCTGCACTGAAAGTAAAGGGGCTGAATAATTTTGCACGCCCAATTTTTCAGTTTTTTATTTGTTAAAAAAGTTTGAAATATCCAATAAATTTCGTTCCACTTCATGATTGTGTCCCACTTGTTGTTGATTCTTCACAAAAAATTACAGTTTCATATCTTTATGTTTGAAGCCTGAAATGTGGCAAAAGGTCGCAAAGTTCAAGGGGGGCGAATACTTTCTCAAGGCACTGTCCATCAATAATGGTAAACATGAACCCTTAAATTAATAATGCTCCCAATTATTATTATTTAGCAGACGCCTTTATCCAAGGCGACTTACAGAGACTAGGGTGTGTGAACTATGCATCAGCTGCAGAGTCACTTACAATTACGTCTCACCCGAAAGACGGAGCACAAGGAAGTTAAGTGACTTGCTCAGGGTCACACAATGAGTCAGTGGCTGAGGTGGAATTTGAACCGGGAACCTCCTGGTTACAAGCCCTTTACTTTAACCACTGGACCACACAGCCTCCTTTAAATACTGTATTTGGAATCAGATGGTCTACCACCTAACTGATCACCACCTATATGGCTATAGGCATCATAACATCTCTACTTTAACAACTCATTATTGGGATCACCAAAAATAACATAGAAAATTACATTTTTTTTTAAAAAGTGAAAAGTGGTTGGGTTTCAGTTTCTCCATTCCAGTTTAATGTTTTAAAAACATTATCTATCTATCTATCTATCCACACATACAGTTAGTCAAAAGTTGACATACATTTACTGCCTACTTATGCACTTTTGTACCCATATTAAATGAAATGTGCAATTTAAGAAAGATACAAAGTCAAGATCAAGTGTCTTGCATGAAAAGAAAGGGAAATATGTTCCTGTAGTTGTTACATGCTAACTTTCACCTTTTGTTGGTACAGTATAACACTGCAAGACCTGAGGGAAGTAGCAATGAGGTGTGCTGATACACCAAGGTCATGATATGAGGATCACAGTGCAATGAGGTGTGCTGATACACCAAGGTCATGATATGAGGATCACAGTGCAAGCCTGCTGCAATCATGGACGCAGTGACCTTGAAGGTTAATGGTTACATTTCTATTTCAGGGAACCAAGGTTATGATAATAACCTAACGTTCAGTTTCAAGTACGAAACATAACCATTACCAAATGGGTCAGTATACCCAAGCCGTCTCAAAGGCAAGATTATGACATGACCGGAATGCTACAAGGCTAAGCCGAGGCCACCTTGTGCATTACCATTCAGAAACCCAGTAATAAGTAGCTAGGGCTAAAAAATTGAGGGAGAAACTCACCTCTATGCCTGTGTTGTAAGGGTTGACTGAGAAGCCACCCTTAAGACTAGTTCCAAAACCAGGGTTTTGAGGATCCACGACATGAAGTCTGTAGAACCTAGTAAAGGTATGGGGAGTAGCCCACACTGTTGCACTGCAAACGTCTTTGACAGATGCATCTAGTGGAATGGACAGTGAGCTTTTCTGGAGGGGGCAAGTTGGCTCACTCATAGGCAGTCCTGACTGTCTGCTATCCATTCAGACAGCCTCTGCTTAAACATAAGAACGTTTACAAACGAGAGGAGGCCATTTGGCCAATCTTTCTCGTTTGGTTGTTAGTAGCTTATTGATCCCAGAATCTCATCAAGCAGCTTCTTGAAGGATCCCAGGGTGTCAGCTTCAACAACATTACAGGGGAGTTGGTTCCAGACCCTCACAATTCTCTGTGTAAAAAAGTGTCTCCTATTTTCTGTTCTGAATGCCCCTTTATCTAATCTCCATTTGTGACCCCTAGTCCTTGTTTCTTTTTTCAGGTCGAAAAAGTCCCCTGGGTCAACATTGTCAATACCTTTTAGAATTTTGAATGCTTGAATCAGATCACCGCATGGTCATCTTTGTTCAAGACTGAATAGATTAAATTCTTTTAGCCTGTCTGCATACAACATGCCTTTTAAACCTGGGATAATTCTGGTTGCTCTTCTTTGCACTCTTTCTAGGAGCAGCAATATCCTTTTTGTAGCAAGGTGACCAGAACGGAACACAATATTCTAGATGAGGTCTTACTAATGCATTGTAAAGTTTTAACATTATTTCCCTTGATTTAAATTCAACACTTTTCACAATATATCCGAGCAGCTTGTTGGCTTTTTTATAGCTTCCCCACATTGCCTAGATGAAGACATTTCTGAGTCAACATAAATTCCTAGGTCTTTTTATATAGATTTCTTCTTCAATTTCAGTATCTCCCATATGCTATTTATAATGCACATTTTTATTGCCTGCATGCAGTTCTTTACTTTTCTCTATTAAATGTCATTTGCCATGTGTCTGCCTAGTTCTGAATGCCGTCTAGATCATTTTGAATGACCTTTGCTGCTGCAACAGTGTTTGCCACTCCTATTTTTGTGTCGTCTGCAAATTTAACAAGTTTGCTTACTATACCAGGATCTAAATCATTAATGTAGATTAGGAATAGCAGAGGACCTAACACTGATCCCTGTGGTACACCACTGGTTACCTCACTCTATTTTGAGGTTTCTCCTCTAATCAGTACTTTCTGTTTTCTACATATTAACCACTCCCTAATCCACGTGCATGCATTTCCTTGAATCCCTACTGCGTTCAGTTTGAGAATTAATCTTTTATGCGGGACTTTGTCAAAAGCTTTCTGGAAATGTAAATAAACCATGTTCTATGCTTTGCAATTATCCATTGTCGATATTGCATCCTCAAAAAAAAAAAATCAAGCAGGTTAGACACAATCTCCCTTTCCTAAAACCATGCCAACTGTCTCCTAGGATATTGTTACTATAGAGGTAATTCTCCATTTTAGATCTTATTATTTTGCAAGGTGTCAATAACCCTATTGGACAGACTCAGATGGCTCAATGCAACCGTTCAAGGGCCAGACCCAGTCTCCACAGCTGGCAGCTCAGGAGCAGCATCAGGGTTTAAACCAGTCCCCTGGGCCAATAAGCAACTACTAGGTGCACCTTGGTCCAGTGCCCGATTTTCTCCACACGAGCAGTAGGAAGGCATAGAACAGTTGCCTTGGCCACTGGTGTGCCAAGGTATCTACCGCCAGTGGGTCCCTGTCTCAAATGTACTGCCCAATGTGAAGAGGTTCTCGTGTGCCCAGAGCAAAGCTTACGGGCCATGCGATGGAGCCTGGACAACTTGAGGCCACCTTTGTGGTTGATGTAAACTACCAACTGATTGATTGTGTTCACAGTTAAATAAAACCAAAAGTCCTACAAGTTATATTCTACTTGTGTGTGTTTTATGCGACGAGGAGGGGGCAAGTAGATTTTTCTAGCATTTGTCCCTTGGACAAGGTTTTCAAAAATTACACACCCCTGCAATTAACAGAAGCCTCTTCTTCCACCCGTGTGTCAACCCGACAGGGCTCCAAATGACAGCAAGAACGCTATTTAGGTTCTTTATATTAATATTCTGTTCCAGCTGAATGAAGAAATTAAATAGATTGACTGCAAAATGAAATACCTTTATTTAAAATTATTAAATCTCTAAAAAAGAAGAACACAATGACATTTAAAAAGACAATTATAAAACTGACAGCCAGAGAGAGAGAGAGAGAAGAAAGAAGACGAGACAGACAGCTAACCTGAGGATCGCTCAGATACGTAGTTACAGAAAGTAAAGTCAGTTCTCTTCTCGGATGGGGGTGCACCCTGAGAAGAAGCTGTTGGTGCTGTTTAGTGCTCGTTTCTTTCTCTTTAGGATGCTGGCTGTGCTGTTATCAAAGGCATCGTCACCCACCACCGAGGGCTTCCTCTCAAGTTTAATGTTTTGTGGGATCTGCCCAACATCTCCAATCTCCTGAAGTACCTAAAAAAGATTTAAAGAAATGTGTTTAGGACAGCATCAACAAAATTAAAAAAACTACCAAGCAAGGTTTTATAATCATTTTGTTATTAGCACCAGTAATATCACTGCCACCCCCCCATTTTTATTGAAGATCTTTTGGTTCTTTTGCATTTTATTTTATAGACAGTGCTACAGATACATGCTCCATGTTTTGTAGTCATCCCTTCAATATAGTCTAGCTACAATCATCCGCTACTTGCAGCAAAAGGTACCGGGATGTAGCTCTACAACGTTTCATTTGAAATACTAACATATCCTGAATTGAAGCAAAAAACATTAAGAACCAAAACACTCGGCACAATAGAGGACCTGTAATATTACTAAAAAGGTTTAGCAATCAAGTTACAGTAATACAGTAGAACACCACATTTACAAACTGACTGGTCAAACACCACTTCAAAACCAGACAGGGATCTGATGCTGAAATGAATAGTGAAAATCACAGCTCTCCTGGCTTTGTTTGATTATTCCTCATATTGAAAGATGTAGAGCTTTAATTAATGCATGACAACATTGGCAATAAATTATTCAGGAATTGCACGTCGGTCTTATGGTCAACTTCAATAAATCAAGAATTGAAGATTTAGACAAATGTTAATAAGAACTATGTATCAAGGTCTTAATGTGTTATGTTGACACATTATTTGCAGTCTGAAAGTAGCTCAGTTTTGTTTCAAACTCAAGTATTTATATCCTTGGCTTGACAGAACTCATCTGCGACGTTTGTGGTTTAAAGTTCACTTGTACTGATAAAACGGGACAGAGTGGAGAGGGGATTGTCAACAAGATTGGGACCAGGGTTCCTTTCTTCAAGGAGCAACAGGCCTGTTCTTTACCTTCTTGGTTGGAGTGACAGAAGGAGGTTTGAAGAAGGTAGAGTCTCCTGGGCTGACAGCAGTAGGATCTTCCACTTTAAAGGAGCCCTCTGAATTTTTCGATTGCTCATCACTACAGGACACATCCTTCAGGGATACAGCAGACATTCATGTACACAGGAATTAAACACACCACTAAACAAAGAGCCAAAACTGTGAATGCCATGCACACACTGCAATATAAAAAAAAAAAAAAAAAAAAAAAAAAAAAAGGAGGGCAAGTCAATTTAAAATACACATTTTCATACTTGCTTTATTTACTTTACTTGAAGAGATTGGTTTAATAGTTTAAAGTGCAACACATATAAACTGCTTCGTCATGCTACCTTTGCTGTAGGTCATATACTAGCAAAAAAACAAGCGCTTTAGAAGAAAAGGGGTGTGAATATTGCTTCTGCCAATTAATTACACAATTTGAACAAAATTACACAATTTTGGAAAAAACAACATCCAGGAAATAAGTACAGAACAGTGGGCTCTCTCCCTCTCAAATTGTTGCTACCATAGTCTGGGTTACCAACCAGACCCAGACCTGAATACATGAAGTATACTCTGGGTGGTGCAGGTGGCAGCGTTAACTTTGAAACACTTTGGGATAAGCTTAAAATCAAAAAGCAAAAACGTCCAACTCCTTCTAAAGCTGTCCCCTGCTCTTGCTGGGTGTGTCTTACCACACTGGTGGACAGCTCCATGTTTCGGCACTTCGCTGGATCACAGTGGCAGTTCTCTCCACAGCCAAGTTTACCTTTCCGGCAGCGGCAGAGCTTATTCCCACATAACCCTTTACAAGAACACTGCAGAAGGTGCAGAAATGGGAGAGAAACAGCACCAGGTCATCTACAGCTAGGAATCTGTTTTGCCTGTAAAGTTGGTCTCATAATAAATTGTACCAAGCACTACGCGAATGATGGGATGAACATTTTTCAATATCCTTTCATTGTTTAAACCTTACATTTAGGTTTGAACAGTAACAAATACAAAAAGGAAAGCAGATCAAGCAATGGAGTGTCCGACAGGTAAATAATGATTAGCCATTTTCAAAACAATGCCACAAGTAAAAATTCTGTCTTAATACTATAACAGTTGAAGGCATATCATGGGTACGTTAGTAAAGTTGAGCCGTTTGTCAAGTCCTGGAGCACAGTTTGAATCTTTAGTGTGCACACACACCGACTGCTCCAGCTCCAAAAGGTATATTTTCAAAGCATTTTAATGTGCCGGCTGTTACTCTGGGTGGGGACGGGGGTTTAGTTCAACACCCTAATGTTTACGTCTGACTAACCACCCCGCTTCTAGTACCTCTAGTGATTATATCCCTAGTTTACCGTCACGGTTTAATCTTGAAATGCAAATAGCTGTCCATAAACAGAAATCAATACGTTATCAACATTACAAATGTAACCATTACCGAATGGGTGTTTACCTCCTAAAAGACCACAAAACTTGAATAAGATGCATCAAAAGCTGCTTGCAGAGCCTGCGACAGTCATACCTGCCCCCGAAGGCACACAAGGACTGCATGCACAGACGTCAGCGTCATTTCCTTCAAGTCTGCTGCAATCATGGATGCAGCGACCTCAGGGAACCAGGGTTACGTTAACCCAACTTTCCCTTTCAAGTACGAATGTAACCATTACTTAATGGGCGAGTATACCCAAGCTGTTGCAAGGCAATATTGAAGAACGACTAGCATGTTACAAGGCTAAGCCTAAGGCTACCATGCGCATTACCATTCAGAACCCCAGTAACAAGTATCTAGGGTTAAAAAATTGAGGGGGAAACTCACCTCTATGTTGTTATGTTGCAATGGTTGACCTGGAAGCCGCCCTTAATACTCTAGTTCCAAAGCCAGGGTTTTGTGGATCCAGAACAGTCCGTCTATAGAATCTAGTAAAGGTATGGAGTAGCCCACACCGCTGCCTTGCAAATGTCTGACAGATGCACCCTGGAAAAAAACCCACAAAAAAAGTTGCCATGTCCCTGAAGGAATAGGCAGTGAGCTTACTGCAGGGGGCAAGTTGGCCAGCTTGTAGGCAGTCCTGCTTGGGTCTGCTATTTTTACAGCCTCTACTTACAGGGCTCGACCATGGGAATTTGGTCAAATATTGTTCGGACTGCCTCCAACTTTGCCCTGTCAACATAGTACGCCAAGGCACGCGCTGGGCAGAGAGTATGGACTGGAAGGAAGCCTCCAATTCCACAGACTGGTTGAAATGAAATGCCAAGACTGTTCAGCAAAAGGCAGGATTGGTACAGCACATAACCCTTGTCCTGGCTCCTGGGGAGACAGTCAATTTTGCTTGCTTGGACCGGTGACTGCTTCCTTGGGAGGAGAAGGATGGCTTCCTGAGTGGGCTACTTTCCCAGGTGCATCCACTCTCCCTTGGCACAGAGCCTTGGGGTGAGGACGCAGCCACCTCTCCATCAGGTGATGGGGAGAGCGCTGTACAGAAGGGACACAGAGTGCTCTGTAGAGTCGCAGGAGACACATTTCTCCAGCGTACACACTTGGAGAAATGCGTATAAAAGCAAAAAAAAAACCACCACACAACACCACACAGAAACTGTGGATTACCAGTGCCTCCTTTGCATGCTGCTGCCTCAGGCAGGAAAAGCATCTGCCATGCTCCACAGGCAGACTGGCCTTGCATGTGTCACAGGTATAAAACCCAGGCATTATGCAAACAGCAAGCAAATGTACAGTTGCTGCCTCAGCTGCTAAAGAGACAGCAACAGGGCTGTCAAGGACTGCTTTACCAGACTGAGGATGTAAACGCCAGTCAGTAGTGGGACAGTATGGGGTCGGTTCGGTGTCTGTAGCACCGGGTCGGTACAGAATGGAACCGGAACGGTACGGGTTGGTGTAAAAAGTTGGATAAATGAATCTGGCTTTAAAATTACCCTTCCACAGCTGTAACAATTACTAACTTCACACAATTATTGTTTTGAAATCCGGCTTTTATTTAGGGAGCCCCCTTAAATCCCTTGTTTAGAAAGATACAGGGTATTAATCTGCCGTGTGGTTGCGTGCATTCGCCGCCAATTGACAGGCAGGAGATTGAGAGGTTGAAGTGGATACGTCCCCCGCAGGTGAACAGGATTTATTTACATAACACACTGAACAGCTCAAGTGACACTACCAGCAATGGTAGCAGAGATGCCAAATTCTGAAAGGAGGAGAAAATAGTAGCATGTGCCAAGCGAAGCAGTATTCACAGTAGACGCGAGATTCAGACGCTCTACTTCACCCAATGAATGACTATTCTGTGGTAAACTCCTCTATTTCTGACAAGCCAACCTTTATCTTTTTAGATGGAGGAGAGTGTTTGATTTGTGATTCCTATTTTAATGACTGATAAGTAAGCTGGGATTTTGTCACAGAAACTGGCATTAAATCACGGAGGAGTCACTTTGAAATTTGTGAGAAAGAAAATAAATCACAGAGAAAGGGGGAAATGGTGTGTGAAATCACAGGGATGAAAATTCAACTTTTTATACAATATACAGTACCTACAAAAAAAATGTCTATGTAGGAAGAGAGAAATCAAACTAAATAGATTATGGTTTTCACAACATCAGGTTCAAATTTTAATCCTGTATATCAAAAAAAAACAAAAAAACACCCCACAAGCTGGTAAGCTTCACAGTCTACAACTGTAAAACAATTTGTTTTTTGGGTGGGGTTTCTACAAGACAGCAAAACAAACTATAGGTTTTACAAACCTTTAAAAAAAACCAAACACACACACCCCCCACAATGTTTGAAGATCAAAAAGACTGTGTGCATCTGTTGCTTCTGCTGTGACAGCTTGCAGTTACTTTACATTTGTTTACATATTATTCTGATACAACATATTTGATGCCTTTCTGGCACGCTGGGTCATCCTGAAGAACATTTTTATATGCAGAAAATGATTACAGCAAGAGTTGGGAATCCTGTTTCCGTGGTTTGTCAATGAAATGAAATGAAATGAAATTTCAGTTCCAGAAAATGTCATAGTAAGCGCAGTATTCACACTGTGCTACACCGTTGGCCTCAAACACTTCTCTTGCCTATGTTGTGATACTTTGCTTGATTTGGGTCAAAGACCCAACAGGCATTGAAAAATGCAGCTGCAGGTAAAGTTGCACTGCATGTAAGCGTGAACGGCTACACTGCTAAGTAAGGCAACACAGCTAGTTTAATATTAGCGAAACCAGGGGTTTACTTTTTGGGTTAAGGTGGAATTTCCAGTTGTGTTGGTAAAAGTTCAATGTTCTCTACTAAAATCACAGAATCTGTGACACCCATGACTTAATCCCAGCCTTATTGATAATGAGAGCAAGGCAACATTTGCGCAGCAGTTTGTTAAGGACCCCTAAACTGGTTAGTAAGCAACCCGACTCAGAGCTTTTAGTATGTCAGTTAAAATGCCACACAAAAAAACACACACACGTGTGAAATACAGTATTAAAAACAATGAATTCATAAAATGTACACAGAAACACATATGGTATTGAAATATTTCATAAAATGTCCAAGGAGATTATACAGATTACTGTATATAAACATCCGCTTTTTTTTTTTTAAAAACATTTTGACAAACAGACCTAGCACAAAATTTAGTTACCATAATTTCTCATTAGCAGCAGTAACGGTAACGTACATGAAGTCACCCACTCTAACTGCCTGTTTATAGTAAATCCTGCCCATACCCTTTTTATAAATACAAAAAGAAAATGTATATTTATACTGCTCTACTATTGGGGCTGTCAATTGCACACACAGCAATCTACCCATTAAAAAAACTATAGCAATAGCAATTTCAAACCCATTGCACTGAAGCAGGGCTCCTGTAAACGAGCTTGGCATTTCAGTATAACACTGAAAAAAAAAAAGCAGATTCATTCAAAACCAAAACAGCATTCGCTCCAGTGCAAAGTTAGCACCACTTGAAAGAAAAGAATTAGCATACTAATAATAATTAAAAAATGCAAGCAAACAAGCCATATTTTCCCTAAAAGGAATAAACAGCTAATGCTTAACGACGGTATCTTTCGACTCTCATTCCAGCCGACAGTTGCAAAATGTGCACATTATTTTGTCACCTCCGCTGCATACATCCCCTCATGCTCAAATTCATTGCGGTGTTTGTTATGCATGGTTTAGGCATTTTAGAAACAAACATCTCTTCCATAGAATTCTAAATTCCTGAACGACTTGCTCCAAATTATATATTTGTGCAAGTGCTAGACAGAGCTTCCATTTCCCTTCAGACCGCATCTGTTAACGGCTGACCATTGACAACTCCGATTGCAAGTATTTTTTGTATAAGCCTCCCAATTTAAAAATGTAATTAATGTTTGTGTTAATGATTTTTCATTTTGTATGTTGCATTTAGTTTTATTTTGTATTTGCAAAAAACACAGGGCTCTAGTAATTAGTAATAGTTAAAAATCGCATTGATTAGTGCAATACACAAAATAGTGTAATATATGCAGATAAAAGCTCAAAGTACTTCTGTATAGGCCCTCCCATCAGGTTCAGTTCTCAAAGGAAAAGTGATGCCGACATCTGTGTGCAGTCCTTTTATACCCTCGGGGGCGGGCATGACTGGAGTCACAGGCTCTGCGAGCAGCTTTGATAGCTGCATCTTATTCAGGTTTTGGGGTCTTTAGGAGGTAAAAACACCCATTAGATAAGGTATTTTTCATCCTTGAAAGGGAACCCCACTCTAGTCAGATCAAGTCTGTGAATGAACTCTACATTTTAGATAAGCAGTCCATCTTACCCCCAATGTAGTAGTGCTCTTTCTTTGGTTCTTGGTCACTTTGTCTGGGATCCAGTCCGAGTCCCTTTCCTCATCTGATTCCGAAGCAGACACCAGTTCATCCACATTCATGTCTAGCTCTTTGTAGAGGGGCGCCCTAGCTGTAGTGTTCCGGCGGTTCCTGGGCTGCAAACCAAATTATGTATTCAACATAGTGATTGTCAATGTTGGGACTCCTTACGTCTTCTGAAAAAAGAACTTCCTGTACAATACAGTATTGACAAAGTGGAAACTTAAGCGGATTAATAGAGCCAAAAGTCCACTATTGTTTAAAGTACTGTAGTTCAAAATGAGGGGTACTGTTCAACAGCTCACACCTCAAACTAGTAGAGATGCCAAAGTGACAGGAGTAATAAAAAAAACATAAGCTCTCCTCTTGAGGATGCTTAGTTGAATAAAGTGCACACTCTAGATAACATGCAGTAGTTAAACTCAGTAAATGTTCGAATGAACAAGGCTGTAGTTGCTCACCTTTGGAGGCACATACTCAAAGGAGGAGTCTGGAGACTGCTCTACTATTCTCGATAAGATACTGGTCATCTTCTTCCCACTGGCAACCTGCAGCATGGCGAGTTGCTGCAGACGAGAGAGAGAAGAGCAATGAAGACTTAAGACAGCCAGCACATCCCTTCCATCTGAGCACGCCACTGGATTCCTCCCCTTGGGCAGCGTTTAGGCTTGATACAAAACTCTGTTCTGTCAGTTGCCATATTGGACCACTTCAAAAAAGTAGCCCCTTGTACCTAAACGAGGCATATTAAAACACATGGCAAAAATGAATTCTACCTGCTTATAAGCATCATTCTCCTCCATTAGCTTCTGGTTCTGTTCACTCAGTTCTTTCATTTTCTCAATCTCTTCCTCCTGTGAAAACACCAGAAACATTTAAAAGCATTCTCTGTGCAAATGTCTAAATTAAAAAGCTACCAACAAAAACGTTTCCATCATTTACAGCACTGTTTCTCTTTCCTAATTGCATATTCCTCACGGGTGATCAACAGGCTTGCTGCTTTTTTTTTTTTTTTTAATGCACAGATTTACGCCAGATTTCAGATCCCAATTAGCACTAATCTTAAACTACTGAACACTACCTTTGGTAAGGTAGTGCAAGATTAATACTAAAATTGGCGGTCTGGGAAACCAGACATTAAAAATGACATGCAGACAGGACATGTTTCTCTGCTAGCTGCAGTATAAAAACCATGGGCAACTTAACTTGCTCTTGTGATAAAGGTCATCAGCGGTTAAAAGCAATTTATTCCTAAACCTGCCCCCCCCTCACACTACTAATTCCCATTCCTCTGTTACGGTCATGTAGGCAGACTTCCCTCACCTGAAATCTTAAGCGCTCCAGCAGCTTCTCCTCCCGTTGTGATGCAGTCTCTTCTGCCTTGCTCTCGTCCACCGCTTTCACCTTACTCTGCAACTGGCTGAGCAGATACAGGACCTGAGAGAGGGAATCCTTCAGGTCAGCCCCTGCTGGAGTCAATTCCTCACTGGTACTACAGAATGGTACTTGCTAATGAAAAGGTCGACCAATACAATTCCACTAGGGGTCACTGTTGGGATAGAGTGGGTATACCCACTAGTGGAGGCATGATTCAGAACCAATTTCAAGCCTAGAGCCTCAAAATTCATTAGCTCACTCAATTTCAGCAGGGACATGAAATATACACAGTGCAGAGGGTGTGTAGCCACTATTGCCCATTTTACCTTTCAGATTTAAATTAAGTAGAGAATCTATCTATCTATCCACCAGCCACTAAAAAAAGTATTACTTCAGTAACAAAAAAACACCCCACACAAAAAACAGTATTTTCAAATTATGCAACTACAAAGAACCGTATGTTTTCAGAATGCAACATGTTCACAGCTGATCAGGCTTTGCTAACACCTCTTCAATAAAATGTGCACTCCTTGTATAAAGTGCATCACCCAACTTAAATAAGTGCATCACCCAAAAAATAAATAAATATATAGCAACCTGTATTATGCAAAAATGTACACACTTTACATGCATTATACAGAGAATTATAGTAACAGTAAACATCCATGGTCCGGTTGATTGAAGCCCTTGCTCTCCTCCCCATGGGTCTGTGTATAAACTGGTACCTTCTCTTGGTGTCTCTGCTCCTGCTCTACTAGGTGGCTCTGATGCTCTGTCTCCACCTCTGCCATGATCTTCCTATCTTCAAACATCATCTTCTGCAAATCAGAGTAGTTTGTCTTCTCCTGCTTCAGATCATTGTCCAGCTTTGCAAGTGTAACTTTGGCTGAAACAAGCTGCCGAGATAATCCACATCAGCAATACAGGGAATTGAAAAGGAGGGGCATTTGTCAACACAAGTACCTTAATTGGAATACATTAAATCTACAAAAATGATCTATTTTGTCAGTGTACAGACCCTTTTGATAAAGCACAGCGAACCAAGATCTGCCTTACCTATTTTTAATTGAATATGCCTGTGCTTAAGCACACTGTATACTTTTAGCAAACTCAGCTGTTTAGCACATAACGAGATCCATTTACATAGATTTAAATAAACACTGCTTATTGTAGTAATCGCTCTTACTAATCCACCAATCAGCTGTTTTCACCTCGTTATCTTGTCATTCACAGATTAATACAAAAAGCAGCACTTTACTGTAGTAAAAGATTGACAGATCAATCAGCTGTTTGCACCTCGTTACTGAGCGATTACCCCTGTACCCGAGTTTATACCGTCCATCGGTGAATCACGTTAACACAAACATGTCTGTTCAAGCAGGAGCAAATGTAGTTCTTCTAAAAGGAAATAAGCTACGTACAAGCGTGAAATTTAACAATGTTGTGCAAATTAAGCTTGTCTTAAAAATAAAAAAGGTGTAAAAAGTCTTGCTAGCTTCTCCGACCCTTTGTCTAGCAGCAGTTTGCATGTCTAGAGGGTAGAAGCAGCCTCACCTCTTCCATCAGGTACTTGGCGGCACACTTGGCCTCCAGGATAGTGCCAAATGACTCCCAGCGCTGCTTCACTCGCTTCTCATTATCAGCGTCAAGCACTTTCTGCTGCAAGTCTGCAATCTGAGCACTCCTGAGGAGATCCAAACAAACAATACAATGATCTTAACACTGAAACCATTAGTTTGCCATGTTAATGATAAAGGAGTGAGTTCCGTCATCCATTAGCATTTTACTGGACAAATCTTGATACTTGGTGCATTATTCCTCTCCTAGAGGGAAATTCCACTGCAGGTTTTGTTGATAAGTAATGCAAGGCTTTGATGGAAGTTTAATTGGTTCAGTTAAACAATTTAGAACCCCCCCCCCACCCCCACTTAAGGCAGCCAAGCACCAATGCCCCCCAGACTGACCTGAGCTCCATCTCCGTCTCCAGGTTCTCAATCTGCTTCCCAAGAGAAGCCTCTAGTTCTTGCCTCCCCTCCAGCTCTGCTATTGTGAAAGTGCGCCTCTGTGAAGAATATCAACTTATCAGCACAGAGACCCTCTGGAACTGCCTTCCTCCAACACTCAGAATAGCTTCCTCTAACAATGCAAGTGTCCCTACTGAAATGTGGGAAACTAGGTCCGACAGCAATGCTACCAGCCACTGCACTCCTATACTCACCCGTATTTTGGCAGGCGGGCGCTCCCCTGCCTCACTCTTCTGTTTCAGCTGCAACACTTCCTTTGCCAGTATCTTGCGGTCCTCCAGCAGGTCTCGAAGATGGCGCCGGGCCTCCTCTGTGCTGACTAGCACCTCCACCTCGTTGAGGAGCCAATTCTGTGGAGTCACAGGGAGAGGAACATGGACAACAGCCACACCACAAGGACACTTCAGAGATTCAAAAGAACCCATCTCAGCACTGGCAGGTTTCAATACATTAAATCAAAACACATTTGTTTTAGGCACAAGCAACTTCTACCTTCACTCCCCAAACTACCTTACTGTAGTTAAGGTCATTAAAACCCAGTAACTGTTAAAAGCAATTTCATACAAGTTTACCCAAATCAGAATTGTTTTAAACTAGGGCTGTTCCGATTAACAGATTAAAAAAATCGGACCGATTAATCAACTAATAGAAGATCTGCATTTTCTTCATGGCAGTCCAATCAAGAGTGAGCGGAAGCAGGACAAACAGTTGAAGGAATTCTCTGCCTCAGCTGGTCTTAAATTAACCAATGGGAGAGTCAAAGAGCTGCCCCTTGTTATATAGGTGTCCAATCATGAGTGAGTAGAGGCAGGACATAAACCTGAAGGTATTCTCAGTTTGAGTTGAAGGTCAGGAGTTTAAACAATGGGAATGTCAAAAGATATACCCTGGTTTTGCAGCTGTCCAATCATTAATGAGCAGAGGTGGGACATAAATATGCTTGGGTAAGCGGCGTAATAAAAAAGCTGAATTTTGTTCAGTACAGAAACGGCAAACGGCAATCTAGGATGTCTAAACGAAGTCATCACAAAAACACGAGCGTTCCCAAAGTCACTTGAGCCACCAACACAAATCCTTTGGACAAACCCGGATTGATGTTCAGCTGGATGAACAGAATCGTAGGGATATAATACATCACAACGAGCACCAATTCCTCAAATAGAGGTAATTATGTGGAATTACTTTCTCTGATACTTATTATGACAGCATGTTAAGCAATCACTTGTCAGTAGACACAGTATTCTTGGGCGCCTCTAAAAAGATTCAGAATGACTTACTCTTCGGTGTCTCAGGTTTTGCTAGATGCAATAAAAAGCAGAAGTACAGGAAGCTAAGTACATAGCTGTAATGGTAACCTCATCTCGGCTGTCTTGTGTTTTCAGGTATGGTGACTGACAGTGGCCCAAATCAATGGTTGTGTGAATTTTTTTTTTATTCTATTGATTTAGAAGTATTACTATGCAGGACAGCCGCTAGAAGATAGTTACCTTTATAAAATGTGGACGGATTAATCTACCGATTAAACTACTAATGCCCATAAAATTAACCGATCAAATTTTAAATAGTGACAGCCCTAGTTTTAACACTGTTGCCTAAACTCTTCAGATCATAGAAATTGGTGAAAAACATTCTACAACTAGCCGCTTCAGTACTTGACAGAATTGCTTGAAAGATGCTTCACCATTCTTTACACAAAGCTGCAGGCTTGCTCTGCGTAGACAGAGGAAACTTGCAAACCTAGATATTCCTTCTTTCAACACCCCCTGCTTGGTTTAAGATTTCTCCCAAAGATCAATACCTTGACTCTGCTTGCAGCTCCCTCCATGCCCCGGCTCTGATTATCTTTCCTTTTCTCTGCAGCCTCGCTCCTCTTCTGCAGGGCATCCTTCAGCCGCTTGTTCGCAGCAGCAGCCTATAGACAGAGGAAGAGCTTTTAACTGTGGCCAGGATGAATGAATAATAATGAACGAGTGACTCTAGTTCACATATGTAATCTCCAAAATGGCCAAGTAGTTTTGGCACAGCAAAATGTTCCCCTTGATAAGTGTACAAAAAGTGTAAGTTAGAGTAAAGATATGCTAATGTAGTTTGGGACATGGGTGTGAAATTTCAAAATGCAGATATTAGTGTTATTTGAATCTAGACAATTTATTATGACAATGAACTAATGAAGATTAAACTTTTTTCCTATTCACAATTTGTTTTCTTCAGTATTACGGGCGATTAAGAGACCGTTTATTCCACAGGATTTACAAGTTTTGTATAAAAGACACATACCCACTTCACCACAGCATATACATTACATGGATCTTCAGCAGAACCTGGTGTGGATTTACAACTACTGGTAGCCTACTGATGTTTTTAATTACTAGTCACCAACTAAAATACACTTAAACTAATACATGGATTACTTTAATTATCTATCCTATTATAATGCTGTATGCCATGGTTTCAGGACACTGGTATCTTGTGTATGCAGGGGTAAGCAATTTTTGGAAAAAAACTTGAAAAATGCTAGAAAAAAATCTACTTGTCTTTAAAATTGACTTGCCCCCTCCTCATCACACAAAAAAAGTAGAACTTGTAGGATTTCGGTTTTATTTAACAGTGAACACAATCAATCAAATTAGGGATTAACAGGGGCGGATCTAGCCTTGTAGCTTGATGGATTCACTAAATTCTTCACAATACACAAAAGGTTCCCTGTGACCACACCTCACCTCAACAAATGTATAACATGCTTTCAGGAAATGTTTCTTCCAGTGCAGTTTGCAACAGATCTGCTAGTAAAATGTAAGTAACATACTAAAGGAGTACTACTATAAGCAATACTTGGGAGTTATTCAAATATAAAAATAGCTTCTGCTTGGTTTCCCCACCCCTGCACTCTTTCTAGAAGCTGAATTCAACTCCTGATGTACATGTGTTCGATTTTGCTGCATCAGATACAAAATCATTGCCAACTACTGCTTTGTGGAATTCTCATTTGGAGTGACGTTCTTTCAGTTTTCTAACTGCTGGACCCCAGATTTTTTTTTGGGAGGGGACGGCAACATTTTCCCTGTACTACTCACTGAAATACATACATGAATTAATACATAAACACATTGCCATAAGATTTAGTCTATTTTATTTAAATAAAATATCATACAGATAGTCACATATAAGCATTCAATTTCTATCATTAAACATTTGTCACTCTTCATGTTTTAATAGGTTTCACAAATCGATGGATTGTGCATGTCCAATAAACTAATATTGCTTCTGTTCAAATCTAGTAAAGTTTGTGTTGCACTTTAAAAAAAAAAAAGGAAATATGGTAAACAAACTAGGTTAACTTTTTTTTTTTTTTTTTTTTTTAATCAATACACAATTGACCACAACATGTTATGAATTACACAGCGATTTTCTTCTACTCCACCAATACCTTAGTGACTTTTTTGTTTTTGTAACGTTACTAGATTGCTGCATTTAAATGTCAGGTTCACGTATTAAGAAAGCAGCATCACTTATTTGGTCAATTTACAAAAAAAAAAAAAAACGTAAATACCTAAGTTTAAAAGATTAGTCTGCGCATTGCAGGGGCTCTCAGGCAGCCATTTCTGGGTTTCTTTGTAAACAATACATGATCAGCTTCTTCTACAGCTTGTCAATCAGAAGTGATAGGGGTGGGACAAACACTTCCGCAATTCAGTTTTCAGAAACTTGCATGGCTCTCTATAAATACCCGGAGTGTCTTTCTAGCAACAGAACAAAACATAGGAAAAATAAATAAAAACTACTTGTCCGACAGGCAAAGTACAATAGCAAATCTTGTTCTCAGGCGTTGGGCGATATGAATTGCACACCCCTGGTATGCCACAAAATATGAAATTTTCTATGAAGATCTGTAAAAATACTGTAGCTCCCTGAACTGATTTGAAGGTACTGTATGGTAATCCATTACTTTACAAGGCAGTAGTACAAAGCAGGTAGCACGGAGCTGGTCCTTTCCCACAGGTGGGGTAGGTGTAGTTAGACACCAGATACCCATTTCTGGGCTTCACCAGATGAGACTGGAGACAGTAAAATTAGACATCACCTCACCTGGTCTTTGAGAGAAACCACTTCTTTCACTGTGGTCAAGAGGAATGGCTGCAAATGAGGTGATACCTAGTAAAACACTGTTGAGAGCTCACCTCCTCTGTCTTGCGCCTCAGCACAGTGGCCTGCTTCTGAAAGTCCCTCTCCAGCTTCAGCATCTCATACTGCCTCTTGCGGTCCTGCAGGGGAATTTACACAGGAAAATGATCATTCAAGAGGCAAATGGCATGGGGCAAAATGCACTGCTCGAAGTGATTAAAGGATATTAAGGATTATAAAAACCACCAAATGCTGTATTGAAAAAAAATGTACATGCAGCTCTGATTACAGGTAATGGTAACAAGCATACAACATTACAATTTATACTGGGAGATGGAGTCCCGATTGCCTGCCTGCCCCCCCGCCCCCGTACTGTTTTTCAATTTGGAGCATGACCACCAATACAGGCCTGGCATTGATTTTGCATGCCGAAAATGTGCATCTTCAAAACATTTATCAGAATACCCTTTAACTGGAGCTGTGTGGATACTGCGGCCAAAATACAAGAACGCTCAGGGAAACAGAGCAATAGTATTCCACAGTGCTCAGACAGACAACAACCCAATCTCAGCACAAAGTGATCAAACCATCGTTTAAAAAGCCATGCTTTTGTTGATCAATTCCAATAAGTTACTGATTCCACAGCGAGAGAAGTCACTGGAGGTAAAGGTTGATTTAGGATGGCAGTTTCCTCAGACCGACCTTCTCTTTCAGCTGCAGCACCTCTTTATCCTTCTTTTGTTTCCACTGGCGGAACTTCTCACCATCCTCCTTCATCTGCCTCATCAGCTGGACTCGCTGGCCTTTCATGGACTGCAGAGAAAAACAGAATGGATCGCTTAAGAATTGAATTAGCTGTTGTGCTTTATGAAACAAGTGGAATAGTAATGGTTTGGAATTTACACGTTGCACCTTTTATGTGGATTCTATTTGATTATCTGGATAGCGTTTGGTTTGGGCTACAGCAGCAAGCCAAAGTAGTACCTGGATCTCCAGGTGGAGTTTAGTGACGTTGTGCAAGGATAACTCCTTCATCTTCAGCAGCTTGGCCTGCTCCACCAGCTTCTTCTTCAGGTCAGACATCTGGGTCTCCAGCTCCTGCAAGCGCTTCCTTCGCTGTTCACTCAGCCTGCGGGACAGAGACACACAGACACTGTCAGTCTGCCAGTGTGGAAACAAGTGTTAACATTCCTTTAGAGCAGGGGTTCTTATTCGGTCCTGGGGACCCACTATCTGCTGGTTTTCACTCCAACCGAGCTCTCAGTTACTTAACTATACGCTTAATTGCCTAATTAGACATTACTTGTTTTCAGCTCTTAAACAGGTGCAGTTCAAATTTACTTATCACATGTTATAGCTAACTTGAAATATACAACTGTTCAAGAGCTGAAAACAAGTAAAAAGGTCTAATTAAGCAAATTCAGTTCAATTGAGGGACTAGAGAAGTAATTGATATCTCAGTTGGCATGAAAACCATCAGCCACAGGGGGTCCCCAGGACAGAGTTTGAGAAGCCCTGCTTTAGAGAGAATAATACAGCAAACCTTCATCAATGAAAATCACACTGCAGAGAGACTTACTTGGCCTGGTTAATGTCTTTCTTTGCACAATGCAGGGCAAGGACCAGTTCCTCTCTCTCCTTCTGCAGGGAGCCCACTTCAGCCTGCAGAATCTTTATGTTTTCCTGCAGAGGGACAGGTCAGAGAGAACAGGTGAATAAAACATCCCACACACGAGCTGAGCTTCAGGAACACATTCTTTAACTGCTTTACCATTAATTTGAACATTTTTGTAAAGGGTGTGCTTTATGCGGCCACCACCCAGCCTTCATTCTAACAATACTCTTTACAAAAAGAATTCTAGACTATATGAATACATGCTCCCCCTTATTGAAGGAATTCATGCAGAATAAAAGCACCATTGTGTTGTGACCCTTGCCTGATGTTCCGACTGCATGGGCTCCAGGTGGCTGTTACTCTGGCTCATCTTCTTGGCCAATGACTCTTTCAGGGTCAGCACCTTGTTGAGCTCAATCAGCTCCTTGGACATCTGCGCCTGTCGCAAGGCATGCTGAGTGGTGAAGGCATCCGAGGAACGTTTGTCTGCTTTCATGGAATTTGGGGTCTGGGAAGGAAATGAAGACTCTAGAGTTTTAAATCTGCTCCTGTTTTACAGCAAGTAAAGGCAGGCTAAAGATTCGCTTAATTATGGATGCAATGATTATGATTTTCCCCCCCCAAACCAAAAGTTGCATAAAATTCCAAACTGAACTATACCTACAAAAGAGAAAACTGTTTTGGGAACTCAATGTACTTTGCTGCTTAAAGACGGTTCATATTAACACCTTAAATTTTAATATGGTAAAAGAAACCAAGTTATGACTAGACTTGCTGGATATATTCGGACAACTCTCAGTAGGGATAACTGCAGCTTCATACTTCAGGATGTTCAGGAGGTCTATGGCTTTTCATACACACACACAAAAAAAGCATCAAGTCAAAAGCTGAAATATGAAACGAATAAAAAAACTGAGCTGGACGCCGCCGCAAAAGGGATGCTGCGGACAAGTATCTGGAAGCTGCTTAGATAATTCTGTGATACTAGTTTATTTGTATTAAGGAAGCTTCATTTACTGTAGATCTATTTAATTTAGCAGATTACTTTGTTGCTGCATTCTACCGGCATATTCATTGAATTTAAGTGCAAGGGCCTTATTCAAGGCTGGCATTAACTTGGATATATAAATAGAGGACACAGATATACTGTAGTTGTATTTTCTGTGTTTTGGAAGAATGATATCAAAACACATGCAAGATATCAATGTCAAATTTTCATATCGTTGCCGACCACTAACTATATATATATAAAAATTTCACAAAAGCTGCAGTTCTACCCAGTCGTGATTTGCCACTTCCAACTGACCACAGCAACGATGGGGGTACCAGGAAAATAGTTTCATGTCTGTTAATACATTATTTTATTTTCTAGATTGGGTCTAATTTTATAAGTGTGTAATATTAGTATGTCCCGTTCCCTTGGCTACACAAATCCAATTGGGTTTTAACTTTAATTTCGATTTTACCGAAACCCGATTGGATGTCAAAAACAGACCATAAATGACTTGCATCCCTACTTCAAATTATTATTATTGTCCAGTCTACCAAAATGTCATGAATAGACTTCATGTTGGAATGCTAGTCTAAATATAAAAACTCTACCAGTTACACCTCATTGATTGAGTGTTCAAAAGACAGGATGATCAACACATTGGGTGTTCCAGTCAACAGGATGTGCTCCTGCTATATCTGTTTTGAAAGCCCATACCCTACTCAAATCCAGGAGGCCTTTCACCATCATCTGTTTACGTCTCTTTTACAGCCTTCTTTAAAAAAGTCTACCATAACCAGACGTAGTGCCCACTTCCTTCGGTATTTCCTCCATGCCTTGAGTGAGCTCTCTGAATGACTCACCGCATCATTGCCTTCAGGACTCCCCTCCCCGGAGGGACACTGCTCCTCAGAACCCTCCTGGGAATCCTCAGTAGCCATGGCCTCAATCGAGGCAGTGATTCCAGCACTTTCATCCTGAGGAGGGAGAGAAATATTACCAAAATCAGAACCAGGTTTATGGAAATTCACAGGCTAAAATGCCAACAAGAAAGAAAGCCTACAATATTCATAGTTACAGTAAGGCGCGCCAGGTTATAGGCAGCTCTCTATACGGTGACATGCCCATGGCTCCCTTCTCCCCCAGTTATTCCACTGAACTAGCACTTGCATTTGTTATGAGACAGAACTCCAATCTCCAACTACTGCTCCCAACTACAGCTTTATAAAAGGGGAACAGTGCATTTTACAAACATCCTAGATCATTGCTCTAAATTCACACCGACATTTCAGATGTACAGCACAAAAATTGAGAAAAGGAAATTAAACATACAAAGAGTTGTTATATAAAACGTATTCTCACCTGAAGCTCTACAATAATCTGCTGGAGATTGCGAATCACCTCCACATTCTCTTTCAGCTCCTGGTCTTCCAGTGTCTCTACTACCCTCTGCAGGTCTACCTTGCAACTGCAACCAACACAAAAAAAAGAGAATTAAAAAGGAAGTTGCAGTGATGTCCAGACACAGTGCTGACAGAGGGGCAGAGCAGGGTTACAGGGAAGCCATACTCACGCTGCATGTTGACTGAGCTCCTCCAGTTTACTCAGCAGCTTTTCATTGGTCTGTTCAGTCTACAGCAAAGAGAAGATGCAGAGTGAGCTCTGGGCAACACCACATCTTACAGCAAAGCAAGGTGGAGTGCACAGTAGGGATGGAAATATTTGAGTTAAAACATTTTCCAAGTGTTACACATTTAAAATTATCCCTACATGTTTACCTAGTCAATAATATTCATGTCAGCTCTTTACATAAGTGTACTGTGCATTTTTAGATAAGTTAGAATGAGGGTGCAGTGTAGTCTTTAAATGCAGGGGCATTAGAAAACACATTCACACCCACTTACTGTGGCTGACTGCTGTGTGCTAGGTTCGGCTGCAATCTCTGCTGTCTCGGGTCAGCCAAACAACTGTGGGGTTGTCAAAGTCACTCCCCATTACCGGTACCCTTTTGAGATTTCATCCTACATCACATTGACCAATATTTCGAAAGTCAATGTTAAAGGGGGCACTGTACTGCACAATAGCCCACCACACCACCATTATAAAAAGGCCAGTCTCAGACAGCGCTAGCACATTTCCTGGGTCTCACCATAATGATCTTCTCAAACATCTGTGCAGTCTGCCCCACCGCCTCATTCAGCTCTCGACTCAGTTTGTTATTCTCATCCTGCAGGCTGCGATTCTTTTCAAGGATTTGTTTCACGTTCCCAGCAGGCTCTGACCTGAAAAGGGGCACAGAACTGTACATCAGCCCTGTTCCAGGAACACACCCTCAGACTGCCTGGGGAGATGTTCCAACTCCATTGGGGTCATCAATTACAGTGTTGTCTATGCACTCTGCACATTTCAGCTGTTCATGCAGAGTTAAAAATCCAGCACTTTTCTAACACAACATGATTAGAGCATTCTAGTAACCCTAGAATACTCCCACTACCTTCCATCAAGTAAAATCAGCATACTTACCCACTCAGCACTGGTGCAACACCTCCACGAGCATGTAGCAATAACACTTGTAGCTCCTGAACCTGCAAGGGGAGTACACACACAAATCCATACATAAGCAAAGTGAGAGATGCACTAAACAGGTTACTTATGGAATAACCAAGTAGCAGTACCTCTTTACCATTTAAATGCAAGGTTCCTTTTATAGTGTGCTCAATGATGGCTGGTCAAGCACTGGTACAGCAGCCTACTCAGACTGAAGGTATTGCACTTTAGTAACAAAACCAAGATGTCTGAACTGAACCACAGCACAAACTGCATCTAATTGGATTTCTCTGGGGCAGTAGGACTGCATGGTTACAATTACACGTTTAGCAGTACAGCTGCATGGTTTAGGTTATATATTTACATGGTCTGGATTTGTGCTGTTGCTGCGTAATAAAACAAAATGGCCATCTGTGCTCCAATTTGCTAAAATGAGAAATTGTATAAAACGGTGCCTTATGTTCAGAAGCAGGTCTGCATGTTGCAAAGTTTTTGACTTTCGCCGGCATCTGATAGGGATCCAAAGGAGACCCCCACCTTGTATACTCGCAAAAACATGACAGCAGTAATACAACATTGGTTCTACATTTAAAATACTATCTTTAGAATTCCCACAATCAGCTAACCCCCCTGTTCCCCAACCTAGTATCCATAAGGTTTGTAGTCTGTTCCAAAATATTTCAGATATTCTGCTACACTGGTTCAGGGTTAAGTATAAAAAGGGCCAGACATCAATCGACCTAAATTCAGTGCTTCTAAGTTAAATGGACAGCTCAGAGGAAGGGGCTCCTACCTGCTGTTGGAGGCGCTGCATCTCAGCAGCACGTGGGTCCACGTTGATGACGGGCTTGTTTTTGATCTTCCTCGCTCTGTCTGCATAGCGCAGTGTGTTGATGGTCTCCTCCATATTGGAGTCTGCTGGGCTCACACATGCAATCATCAGAGTATGGCTGTTACCTCCCAAAGAGTCTATGGAATTGTAGAAAAAAAACTCTGGTTCAAAACCCACCTAACAAAGCCCAGTGAATATGAACTGTAGAACACACAGGAACGGATACAGATGAATTTCATTAACAAATACAGTAACCAGATCAAGCTTTACTTACTAGAAGTAATATGGTTTGTGTAAGGTGAAGCTAAGGTATTCTGACTGCTTCACAAGACCCTTACAATTAACTTTTTAAAAAAAAAAAAAAAAAAAAAAAAAAAAAAAAAAAAAATCACAAAATTAACAGACAGGAACTGCTATTAAAACATAAATGGTTCTTTTAATTTGATTTTGTTCTATGCAGATGATGACACCTGTACACGGGATAAGAGGTACTGGATTTATTGGGAAATCCATAGCGGATTAGCTTCCCCCACTACGATCGAGACCTTTCAAAATAGTTTAAGATTGATGTTTGTGCATCAGGACAATTCCTTACAATTTAGGAAAAAAGTGCTACCTCTAAACACAACTCAACATATTACACATTCAGAAAGGAAATGCCACTATGCTATTCTCCCCCAGTTGCAAGTGACTTACCCTGTAGAAGTCGGGTGAGCTTGGAGTCTCTGTAGGGCACATGGCTCCCCTTCTTATTCTCATCACCAAGGGCACTGATAACATTCCCCAGTGACAGTAATCCCTTGTTAATATTGATCCCTGAACAGAGAATACAGTTATTGAATAGCTTGCCCAGTGGATGGTTAACGTAACTCCCTCCCCTTTCCTGCTAGCAGACCCTACCTTCCTTCAGACGGTCTCCTTCCGCTTTGGTTTTCTTTTGCCTCTCCGATCCAGCCAAATCCACCAAATGTAGCTTTGAGCGGAACAGAACATTTCTAGGGTACAAAACATACATAAATACAAGCAGCAAAATCGCAACTACGAGGTGCCTGCAAAAAGTGATCAAGAACACAATTATAAAGATTTTATAAAAGTTTGCTATGTAGGGTACAGAGGGGAATTGGGCAATATAAAGCTAGAGGTCAGAGTGAAATACTGATACTTGTTCAATAATGAGATTCAATTGATTGTTCATTTGGCAACTGGGTTTGGTTTTTTGCTCTTTTATTACGTTTACTTCAGAGTGCGTCATCTACCAAAGACATGTTCGGTTAAAGTTACTGTAAATAAAAGCTTGTCACAATTTGCAATTCTCAATTTTTACATTATCTTAATATACAATCATATTGCTTTTAGCGAATAAGAAATGCTATACTGAAATCAAAAGCCCTTTTCTGAATTGTTTGAAATGTAAAATTCTAGAAATTAAGTAATTGTAGATTGTTGCATAATAATGGCATTCCCTTTGTTGAATTGATCAGACTGTGGTTTCGTTGACAAATCAAGTTCTGTGGTTTCGTTAATCAAACATAACTGCCCCACACTACCCTTCTCTTCACAGCCACTTTGTCAAAAGATTTCTAGAATTTAAAAAAAATAAAAAAAAATAAAAAAAGATAAAAATTGACTAAATAAAGGTGACAAACAAACACGGACCAGGGGTCACAAATGGAGATTAGATAAAGGGGCATTCAGAACAGAAAATAGGAGGCACTTTTTTACACAGAGAATTGTGAGCGTCTGGAACCAACTCCCCAGTAATGTTGTTGAAGCCGACACCCTGGGATCCTTCAGGAAGCTGCTTGATAAGATTCTGGGATCAATAAGCTACTAACAACCAAACAAGCAAGATGGGCTGAATGGCCTCCTCTCGGTTGTAAACTTCATGTTCTTATGTTCCATAAGTATCAGTAAAATGCACTGTTGATAATGGGGTGCAAAAGCTGAACAACCAATCCTCTCCCTCTGCTTACTTGTCATGCTTCTTCCTCTGCTCAACAGTGATGGTGAAAATAGCGTGAGAGCGGGAGGACGCAGAGTTCATGGCGGTGGAGGCGACTGTGCGCACAGCATTGCCCTGCTCCAGGCAGCCCACCATCTGCACAGCACTGCAGACTTCCTTCTCAGTCAGGCCCACGATCTGAGGAGCAGGAAGCACAATGCCTTACAGGTTCATTGCATCACAGGGACTTGCAGAGATGCAATAATCTCTGATCCCCCTCATACAGCGTTCTGAATAGATGTTAGGGATCCAGAGTAAAATTTGTCTTCAACATACCATGCTTTAACTGTTTCACAGAGGATGCATTTGTAAGACCCCCAGTCTGAAATGTTATTTTTATGTGTTTTTTCTCAATTATTGAGCAGGCATTTATTTACACCTTATTAGTTGTAGTAAACAGAAATCAGGAGCTTTCTAACACCTTGTTTCTAACAGTAACTGTGATCGAGTTGAACTCAATCTCATGTCTATCTGTGGCCTGAGTTGGACTGCTATTGCTTCAATGAGCAGGGAAAAATTCATCTGCTCCTGGATATTTGTGTATTGCCTTTTAAATGTAGAGCTTTATTACACGACTTCAGAATGCTATTCTTAGTGTACAAAGAAAAATTGTCCTGAAGTGTAAAATTGACACTAGTATTTTACAACAGTCAGCGTACATGTTTACAAATATCTGTAGACAAGGAAACCCTATGCATCAGCATACAATAATTCAGTCCAAATAATGCTTGTTATATTTAAAAAAGCATGCTTGTACAGAATGACACACTAGAGCAGTTAAATAAAACTATTGGAAACCTATACTTTTCTATTTTTACTATATTACTGTTTCAGAATTCATGCCACAGTACTCACCTTAATTCCTTCCTTGGGATCCTCCCGGATGTTCAAAGTTGGTTTGTCCTTGTTAGCACACAGCAGGTCCAGAATCTCCTCATTGTAGATCTGGAATTTCAAATTAAACAAAACAGGTTAACAGGACATCCAAAACCAAAGTTACCAAAATCCATAGACGTATGCAGTCATCTTCCTCACCTCCAGGTAGGAGACACTGAGGGTGAACTGAAATTCATCCCTTTCGTCCTTCTCCTGAAAGAGTCTCTTTATGACCCTAGGGATGACCCCAACTGCGAGCTCATTCTCCTGGGATGAGTTGTATGCCCCTCCCATTGAGAAGGTCTTCCCTGAGCCAGTCTGTCCATAGGCCAGTACTGTCGCATTGTACCCTGCAGAAAACAAACAACTCAATCTTATCCTGTTAACATGCACTCAGCAACAGCAAAACGAGGACAGAATAATGAAGACATTGGTTGTTTTCTACTAGCAGCCGAGTACTACACTGAGCTGTCTCGGTTTTAATTGCATTTCATGTGCTCAGAATCTGCATTTCAACACTACTTTAACCAGCACACATTGCTTCACGCTACCACCAGCTGGTGATTGCATCACATGCCCCGCAGCTTGGCGAAGTTTCTCTGATCACTGGGTAAGCGGCAGCAGAACAAGGACAGAATAAGGGCTCCAAGTTCTACCCACACTGTGCAGGCAGGGTCATTCAGGTCTGAACAAGAATAGGCAAGACTTTATAAGCAACTTCCAATTCCTCATATGTACAGGTTTCTAATTAATGCAAAGGTTTGAGTCCTACTGCTGGTGGAAACTAGTGCTAAACAAGAACACATTTATGCATCTACCCTTAGGAACCCAAAACTGGAGACTCAAAATGACCTGCTCAGCTTAGTTGCAAGCAGGTAAAAAAAAATCCCCCTACACTTATTTCATCCCATCTCTATTTGAATACAGTAACTAGTTCTAGATTTAGGAAACCGAGCCTATGTTTAATGGTAGATCACTAGTTCGATATCTGTTAGAATCATGGACGGCAGTATCGTTAGTACCTTCGAATAGACCTGTCAACAGCGGGGCAACAGCAGTGGTGAACACCTCTTCCTGCTCCGTGTTGGGGTCATACACAAAATCGTATGTGAATGGCTTGTCCTTGCCAACAATCACCTGTAAAGGAAGAGATGCAAGGTGTGAGATACCTACTGGAAGAGCAAGATTTAGTCACTTACCTTTATCTCTCAAGGGATGCTTTATAATGGCCTTTACAGACATATGATTAGGTAGCCCTTCCATTCACACTGTCCAATACATGCGTGACTGTATTAGGGGTGAGACGATTCATCGTGTATCGATGCATCACAATACTTTACAACATGATACACCTTCATGTATCGCGATACAAGCTTGAAATGAGCCAATATGCCAGATTTATTAAACAGTAAATCATAAAAGAAAAGGTCTTGGTTGTTAAATGTCAACTCCACTTTACCCTAGACATATCCCATTGTGCAATGAGCCGGCCAGACGCTTTCGGAATTTAAGCGGGAGTAGAGGAAAGAATGTTTTTTTCTGTATTCCATTGCTAGAAAGCAGGGAATACTGACACTTTCTAACCCTTCAAGAGTGAATTGAGCATTGCTTGACGGGCAATGCAAATAATGTGAAAAATTAATATTGGCATTGTATCCCCATCAGTCGCAAAATGGTAAATAGTAAGGTTAACAAGACTTTTGTTAGTTGCTCGTTAAACATTTTGTATCACCAATAGCTGCAGACAAAAAAAAAAAGTAGTGTGGCCCGTGCATAGCCATTAATTGTATGTTTTACTCATGGACTAAGCTTGGGATCCTACCTGGGGCTCTCCTGGCACAAACGCAAGACAGGACTTGCAGCCTTCGTTGATTTCCTTGGGCACCAGGGGCCGGCAGCGCAGAGCAACCCGCACTGGAATGGCTTTCTCATCTTCCCTCACCATCCTGGGATGCCTGCAGAATTAACACATGGCAATGGCATGGGCAGAAAACAACTTGCAAGCTATTAAGTTAGCAGAATATTTAAACATTTAAAATCAAGCTTTTTGGTGCAAGTAGTAATACTAACATGAACCTTTTCTAAAACTTATTTGGTGCATACAATTATTAATTCCATGCAGTTTTAAAAATAAAATGATTTCACCTTTAAGACAATGTGATACTTTTAAAAGCACATTCTGAAAAAACCTTTTAAAAAACTGTTTTTCATTACACTACAGTATAGGTTTAGTTTAAGGGAGTAAGGCAGCTTGTGTCACATCACTACAGTAATGAAACTGGCCTGTCAAGAAGAGCCGCTATTACACAGTTTCTTGTGAACAAAATATGGATTGTTGGTGACTTAATTGATACAGTACACCAGCCATGTTAATATATCTAAAATGTTGAGGGCAGTGAATTAGTGGCGGGTTTTTGCACAGTGAACCATAGAATTGGTAATGAACAGGTAATTTAAACCATGAAACAAATTACTATTAAATTATTGAGATGCAAGACCAAATATATTGTTGCTATAAGAATTAAATTATCACTGAAAGGATTGTTCATGTTAAACTTCAGAAAAGTTATTGAAATAAAAAGCTATTGATTGGCCCGATTGTTTGAAACTAGCATTATGCTCTCAACGGATCTGCCTTTGTTAACTGAAATTTGGCACACAAGGAGACAACTGTTTGCCAGCGTCAGTCTTATTTACTGGATGCTGACAAAAAAAAAAAAAAAAAAAGCTTGGTAGAATTCAATACAGTTTCACAAATACTTGACAGTGTGCTTAAGCATTACTTAGTTTGGTTATCTGGTCAAAGTGCACAGATATTACACACTGTCAAAATACATGTCCTTACGGTTAGACCTTTACTTCTATTCGTAAAGCCCTCGAGCAAAAACAAAAAAACCAAACTGCCATAACCCAGGAGTTTAAAACATTAACAATAAGTAATGCAGATCACTAGTTCGTCACTCGTCTGGACATTAGTTGATGGAATGTGGTATTATACATCTAACAAAGTAGGCAGAACACGTCAATACTGTGTATGTTAAATATCCACCCCTCCCCCAACGCAGGCATTTGAAATTTGGAGCCATTTGTCATACAGCTGACCAGCCCTCGTTATTATGCTTCTTGTTTTGACCTGTGCATGCGAATTAAGATTACGAATATAAACCGAGTCCAACAATCTTTCAGTACAAATCTCTCTTCCGCATTAGAAAAATGTTGACAGCAAAGCCGTTTAAAAATAATCGTCATTGAATTTGAAACATATGCAATAATATGAACTTGCTGTGTTGTCACAACAGTTTTAAACCAAGAAACCCGTTTAGTTATTCAGAAAACACAACTCCGTACAAAAGACAGTTTGCTCCCAGATTAATGTTATTCTAAACTGAGACTGCTAATGTATATTGAACCCTTCTGTTAAAATCCTGCCCCAACTCACCTCCTCGGTTCTCGCTGCTAGCTCCTTTGCAGCACTTCTTGAGTCCGTGTTCTTTATTACTGTAACCGGGGCTGTTCTTCCGTTTTTCTGTTTCTCCACAGATTCTCTAACATAACCCCGTAATATTTCCCCGGTATTATACAAACCTTATAACTCTGGCTGTCTGTTCCTACCCATTCACTGACCTGCCTATCTCCTGTTTAATCTTAACGGACCGCCACTTTCAAATCTTCCGCTTATATCCTAAACAACCAATCAAATGTAGGTTTAGGCGTCATCACGTTGAAGAGAAAAACAAGCACGGCGCACTACGTGCCAGGCGTCTTGAAGGACAGAAGGGCAAAGATAGAAGGGGCGGAAACCAATGACAAGAGAGAAATGCGGCATTCATTCATTTTTTTTATATTATTCATGGAGAGGCAGAAAACAAGGTAGAGGGAAAATTCCTGCAGGATATTTCCTTCACAAGGACTTTTTACACTGTGCAGGAAAATACCTACAGAAAATCCCACAGGAAATTGGTACATAAAAAACTGTAGCTAGTCATGAAAATACTGTCTGCTTTTGCTAGTCTGGGTACACCACACACTAAAAAATGACATTTAACAGTGAATGTTTATGATCTGGTTTAACATGTAAATCATTCAAAAAGAATACATCTACACATATTTATTTGTATATACTGAGAATTACTTGAATACACTTTTTTTTATTGATTTTCAGTTTTAATAAAATCTTCAGTTAGTTTGTGAATGTGATTATTTATTGGTCAACATTATTAAAACAAAGGCGTCATTTTACAGAAATACGAAACCAGTGTGTGGCGCTCCCCGTCGTTGACCAGCATTAAGGTGAAATAAAAAGATAGAGAAATCGCTTTGGGCCACTTGTTCCAAAGTCGATTCTCACAGAGGGGAATCCCTCTATGTCACACATATGTATTTATCCCGGCCCAAAATAGATTTTGATACGAAAACAGCGGGCAAACATGCCACAGACACCGCATTCCAACATTTCATTCGCATATAACAAATGTAAACCAAATTGAGTAAGTAAACTGAGGTATTTCAGGGGTTAAATCGTTTTAGGCCACTGTCACGGATAGCGTGTGGTGGTGACGTCAGATCCGCAAGACTGTGGACACAGACAACAGTGCTGGGGGTATGAAACGTGCTGATACGCAGGTTTATTCTAAAATAAAAGTTTTAAACGAAAAAACAAAACAAACGGTGCGGTGGCCAAAACAGACAAACAGGTACCGTGCTGGTGCTTCCAGCACAAAATAGCAATTGTTCGCTTTAATTTATTTATTTTTATTTCTTCTTCTTCTTCTCCTCCTCCTCCTCCTTCTTCTTCTTCTCCTCCTCCTCCTTCTTCTCCTCCTCCTCCTTCTTCTCCTTATCCTCCCCCTCCTCCTTCTTCTTCTTCTTCTTCTCCTCCTCCTCCTCCTCCTCCTCCTCCTCCTCCTCCTCCTCTACTCACCGATCACCCAACCCCGAGTGAGTGAAACATTCACCCTTTTATGCAGCTGTACCGAGATTGGATTGCTATAATCAATCGTTCGATTGGAATCTCAGTACATCTGCACGTGAACTACTCTGTGCACTTCCAGTGCTTCCATACACCTTTTACTCTGCACGTGAAGTGATTGTGCCATCCTCATGTCTAAATACACATAAATAAACAGCGGGCAAACATGGCACGGTAGCAAGTTGGCGTGTTATCCAAATTAATTCAAATGGAATAAGTAACTGGCTTAAGCCCCTGCCTTCCCGCCCTTCTGTAACACCCGCTCGGTCAGAGGGTCTACAAAACACAGGGTTATATTTTTAATATGTAGTCCGGCTATGCCAGTTCAGTGCGATAAAGCACAGAACATTAGATAAATGATGATGTTATTTTTATTCGGATACAGATACGGGAAACAATCATGGGTTTCCATGCGGGGCAATTTACACATGAAATGGTGATGCGTGTGCAAGTTTGGGAGAATTACTCCTGTAAATCAGGGTTGTGGCCAAAATAAACTGCCAGAGAGGCATGGGGTATCCATGCGGGTCAATTTACAAGTGAAATGGCGATGCGCGTGCACATTTGGGAGAATTAGTCGAGTATATCAGGTTTCTGGCCAAAAAAAAATGGCCAAAGAGAGGGATGGGGTAAATGTCATTTGTTCGTGTGAAAAACCCACGCCCAGTTTCGCATGGAAACCCGCATTTCACGTGTAAATGTTAATGAGCATGTTTATCCTTAAGTGACATCACTATAAATATTGCAAGGAAGCAGGTCAGCTGTTACTGTGGAGTCCAACAAGGCAGAAAGTAAGTGACTGATGGGCGATTTTATGGTTAGCAGTGGTGTAGTGCACCTTAATGATAGTGCGGGCGGGTTTTTTAGTATTGTGTTTCGCTGTGTCTGTCCTGTTGTATGTCTCTTGTGGGTTTACAGTTCTGTATAAAACCACTTACCACAAACTGTTATGCACTTGTTATAGTATTAAGCAGCTGTTTGAGAATACCCTTGCTGTAAAAACTATGGTAAAGTTAAACACAAAGAGCAAGTGAGCTGCTTACTAAATGTCTGTAACTGATTTCCCTTGATTTTGATCATAGCTATGTCCAAAGATAACACTTGTCCGCCCGCCACTCAGGTTTGCTGGAGCGAGGAGGAAACCCATTAATAAGTATAGTTAGTGACTTGGAAGTGTTGAGCCAGCTTGATCACCCGAAACAGCGTAACAAGCATGTCTACCAACGAGTGGTTGATGCCCTTTCAGAAAGAATAGAGTGCACAGTCCCACAAGCTAGGAACAAATAAAAAAAAACTGAAACATTTCTACCTGCAGAAACGAGCAAAGAGGTGTCGTTCAGGAGAAACGGGACGGTTTCGGTTCTGGGAAGACATGGACTGTTTATTGGGGCAGCGCCCAGTAGCAGTTGCAGCTGCCCACTTGACTGACACCTCCCAGCTGTGTCGCTGCATCTGAAGCAGGTAACATCTATTGTGTGTACATGCACATTCAGTAACTTGTATTACTGTTAATTAAAAGTAATGGTGCTACTTTTTATTTTATTACTTTGAAGACCGCTACACAGTCAGCAGCCACAACCTCCTCCAGTAGTACACAACTGCAAGCTGAACAGGTGACCGAACACACCAGTTCAGATTCCACGGATGAGGCAACTGAGGAAGGAGAATCGATGGGTGAGGAATCGGTGAATGAGACTGCACGTTCACAAGCAGATGTGGCAAATGTATGTTTGTATTTTATTTTTATTTTTTTTAAATCAGTTTACCTGAACTCTGTATACATACAAGTCAAATTAACGATCGATATTATATTTTTAACCCCCGAAGCTCGTCCATCACAACACCCTTCTGCAGTGGAGTGCAGGCGGTCGAGTCTACAGGAGATGAGACGGATGCGACGCCAGATGCAACAGGTCCTGTTCCAGCAGGCAGAGTGTCGCAGTCAGCGTGACTGGTCAAAGTGGATGAGACAGCAGCAACAGCATCAGGAAACTGTGGCTATGTTCTGAGTTTCTGCAGAGCATTGCTGAGGCTGTGACATCCAACCCACCTATGGTTGACATTGGCACTGACCCAGCTGTGGCCTCTCCTGGTACAAGCCAAGACAGTATTGTCCGTTCCCCCCCCCCCCCACCATCAGGGGACGATCTACACGGTGTCCAGGTCGCCCTCCAAAGAAAGGCCCCCGTGCCAGGGAAGGAGGATGTACCCCACAACAATAAAATAGTCTATGTAAATAAATACTGACAAAATAAAATTTTAAATGAATGTATTGATTGTGTTTTATTTGTTTACATCATTAATATTTAACACAATGGTAATTACTCAAACTTAAAAGAAAGGAGAGAGTCTCTGACAGCACAAGCCTCCTCAGATTGCTGGTGTCCAGTTGAAACTGGCAGCTGAGGTAACCTTCTCCCTGTTTGTCTCACAGACTGCAGCCACTGATTCCTGAACACTTCGTTTTGTTCTTGACACAGATTGTGCAGGATACAGCAGGCAGTGGCAATTTTAGGAACACACTCATGTTGCACTTCAGACCATTTCAGCAGTACCCGCCACAGCCCTTTCAAGTGCCCAAAAGCCTGTTCAACCACTACCCGTACTCGCCCAAGCATGGTGTTGAATGCTTCCTCCGCAGCTGTCAGATGTCTGGACGGATAGGGTTTCATAAGTCAGGGAAGTTGGGGTATGCAACACCCTGATCCCCTATATGCTGTATTGCCTGAATGAAAGGGGAATATAGATTACTATCGTAAAAAAGATGTGAAATATACAGTACTGTGCAAAAGTTTTAGGCAGGTGTGAAAAAATGCTGTAAAGTAAGAATGCTTTCAAAAATAGACATGTTAATAGATTATATTTATCAATTAACTAAATGCAATGTGAGTGAACAGAAGAAAAATCTAAATCAAATCCATATTTGGTGTGACCACCCTTTGCCTTCAAAACAGCATCAATTCTTCTAGGTACACTTGCACAAAGTCAGGGATTTTGTAGGCATATAGTCAGGTGTATGATTAAACAATTATACCAAACAGGTGCTAATGATCATCAATTCAATATGTAGGTTGAAACACAATCATTAACTGAAACAGAAACAGCTGTGTAGGAGGAATAAAACTGGGTGAGGAACAGCCAAACTCAGCTGACAAGGTGAGGTTGCTGAAGACAGTTTACTGTCAAAAGTCATACACCATGGCAAGACTGAGCACAGCAACAAGACACAAGGTAGTTATACTGCATCAGCAAGGTCTCTCCCAGGCAGAAATTTCAAGGCAGACAGGGGTTTCCAGATGTGCTGTCCAAGCTCTTTTGAAGAAGCACAAAGAAACGGGCAACGTTGAGGACCGTAGACGCAGTGGTCGGCCAAGGAAACTTACTGCAGCAGATGAAAGACACATCATGCTTACTTCCCTTCGCAATCGGAAGATGTCCAGCAGTGCCATCAGCTCAGAATTGGCAGAAAACAGTGGGACCCTGGTACACCCATCTACTGTCCAGAGAAGTCTGGTCAGAAGTGGCCTTCATGGAAGACTTGCGGCCAAAAAGCCATACCTCCGACGTGGAAACAAGGCCAAGCGACTCAACTATGCACGAAAACACAGGAACTGGGGTGCAGAAAAATGGCAGCAGGTGCTCTGGACTGATGAGTCAAAATTTGAAATATTTGGCTGTAGCAGAAGGCAGTTTGTTCGCCGAAGGGCTGGAGAGCGGTACACGAATGAGTGTCTGCAGGCAACAGTGAAGCATGGTGGAGGTTCCTTGCAAGTTTGGGGCTGCATTTCTGCAAATGGAGTTGGGGAGTTGGTCAGAATTAATGGTCTCCTCAATGCTGAGAAGTACAGGCAGATACTTATCCATCATGCAATACCATCAGGGAGGCATCTGATTGGCCCCAAATTTATTCTGCAGCATGACAACAACCCCAAACATACAGCGAAAGTCATTAAGAACTATCTTCAGCGTAAAGAAGAACAAGAAGTCCTGGAAGTGATGGTATGGCCCCCACAGAGCCCTGATCTCAACATCATTGAGTCTGTCTGGGATTACATGAAGAGAGAGAAGCAACTGAGGCTGCCTAAATCCACAGAAGAACTGTGGTTAGTTCTCCAAGATGTTTGGGCCAACCTACCTGCCGAGTTCCTTCAAAAACTGTGTGCAAGTGTACCTAGAAAAATTTATGCTGCTTTGAAGGCAAAGGGTGGTCACACCAAATATTGATTTGATGTAGATTTTTCTTCTGTTCACTCACTTTGCATTTTGTTAATTGATAAATATAAACTATTAACATGTCTATTTTTGAAAGCATTCTTACTTTACAGCATTTTTTCACACCTGCCTAAAACTTTTGTGCAGTACTGTATATAAAAGTCAATCTGTTGTACTTTGAGCCATCACTGGCATCCTCCAAACATCGTAAAGTATTACTATCGAGCGCTTAATTTGAAACTACAGCATTAAACACAAACGCTGTTAAGTGAGGAATATATGAGGAAAATGTAAAATCTTAACACTGTTTTTCATTATACACATAACTGAATAGCCTATTACCATTAAGAATACATGAATCCCTTAGAAATACTAACCTGCGGAAGTGCGTGTTGACACATATTCAATCCTGAAGAGCGGAATGCCGCAGCATCATGCGCGGATCCTGGCATGCCACACGAGGTGTCTCTAAACCTTTGAAATAAAGGAACAAGGCATGTCAAAATGATTTAAATAAACAGTATTTTAACACATGGATGTATGCCTTTATAAGGTACTCTACATGAAAAGTCATAATATATTCCTTACAGAGATGTTGTCAAGACCTATTTAAACACAATATATACTATATATATATACAGTATACTGTATATTATATATTCATGAAATTTACCTGCCACTGTCATCCACTACTGCTTGGAGAATGAAAGCTGCCCAGTACTTTCTGTTGAGGTAATCTCTCAGACAGTGGCGTGGTGCTTTGATGGGAATGTGGGTAGCATCAATCATACCCATTACTTGGGGCAACCCATGCTTTTCACTGACACGCAGAGCAATGCTTTTTGCTTCAGTTACATCAGGCACAGTTATGTACGTGTTGCAGTGCCTCTGAACAAGGGAGTTGACAAACTTGTAAATACAGCGATGAACTGTGGATTTATGCACCCCAAACATATTGCCAACTACCCTGTACTCAGCTGAGGATGCCAGGCACACTGTACACCAGCCAAATACTTACAGTCAGGAAAGTCCATGTACAGGCTTGTTTCACTTCCCTCTGTTCTCTCCATTCCAAACACTACACATGTTCCCACTCCTGCACAAACAAAACCACAATGAAAGACTGACACACAGACACAAACCCCCAGGATGGCCATCCAGTTTGCAATAGATGTGTGCTATTTATATTCAGGGGCGTAAAACTATCAATTATTATAATAGTCAATACCCAATATGGCATACAAGGTGAACGGGGTGGAGAAGCTACTAAAAGGTGACAAATCAATTGCAATGTGTTAAATCAATAATATATAAAACATGCACTAATCAAATCTAAATGTAAAATTATAAAAATAAAACATACAAGTGACAAATAAATATGTGAAAGATAAAAGGGACATTATTGGCCCTGTTACACTTATGCCCAAAAGTGCCCTGTTTCTCAGTGATAAGAATATTGTGATGCTTGAAAAGTGACCTTTTTCTTCAATGAGCCCCTGCCCTGTGATGTCCTCAGCATGTTACTACTGTGTTATAAAGTACTACGGAGGATTTGTCAATCAGTCTCAGTTTGGGCTTATGAAATCCCATAATCAAGTTATTTTCTGCAAGTCTATCAAAACACACTGCGCCGTTTCTGTGTGTACCTGGTTACTACCTGCGGTCCTTTGTTATTGAGGATCACCTCTCTTTTAAACATTAGGCTGGATGATTGACTGATTGGAAATTGATTTGCAGCCACATTCCTCCCACTCAATCATCATCACACCAAGACAGTAACTACTGTCATTCTGCAGATGAGGTGATGCAGACAAAAAAACTGCAGTCCCTCCCTCAACTTCAGTTTTACATTGAAATCTGGTAACTGTTCACTACATTTTCCCTTAGACTAGGCATTCTGCGCACTCTTCACCATCAGATAGCAGACCTTGTTGGCTTTTCAGTTTGTTTATATTCCCTAAAGGTACTCTCAGCTGTAGGTACACAAACCTTTTCCATTCTTCAAGCCATCTTGCCACTTTGTAGTTCATTTAAAGCAAAGGAAAAAAATGAACGATTGTATCCATAGCTGTTTTTGTTTTAAACCTACAAATGAGATATTTTGCCGTGGTTCATTAACCTTTCAGAAATGTTTAAAAAACATTTTAAAGGTATCTATGAGGAATATGACTTCCATTTGCTTCTGATTTTCGGTTTTAACCGATAAACCCCGATACAAAAAAAAATTAAATAGGTGGATAGCCAATAAACACCAGAAATAAACTGTGGAAATGGTTAATCAATTCACGTGGACTTTACCCTTTTCCCATTACAAAAATAAAACCTACTACAAAAATAATAATAAATACATTTCCGTGTAATGCTGGGCAATGTCCCGCCTTCCTGATTTCTATCTATCATTGATTCGTTCTCAATACTTTAAACCCGCCCCAACAACTGAATGACAGCACATTCCTACATTTCTATTGGAGACTGCTTGCGAGATTTAAAACGAGATTACAATCAGGAATGGAGGCTTGTTCGCGGGATTTAAAACTATTACAGTTAAAATACGGACGATTTAAAACAGAATTGTGGCGAAATGTGCAAAAATGCCTACACACAAAAACCCTAGAAGAATGTGGTGACCATAGGGATTTCATTGTGGAAGACAGCAAAGGAAAGAAGGTACAACTTAAGTGTGCGAGTACTGTCGCGTTACTACGACTACATATTCTGAGAGAAAAAAAAAACGCTCGAGCATTTTGGAAAGTAACCGAAAACACACTAATTTCATACAGTATTTGAAAAATGAAAGCCCCGAAAAAAAACGATTTACATAAAACTCGAAAATAGCTCAAAATAAGCACCGAAAAATACAATTAATATAAACCGAAAAACAGAAGCCCAGTTATAACACAGTACACATTTTACATTTAATTATAACACAGTACTAATTTTCATGAACAGAGAAGACATTTGTGTTTATTATTATTATTATTATTATTATTATTATTATTATTATTATTATTATTAAATTTACTAGAAAATAAAATGTTCAAAAGTTATTAGAATTATAATATGATTACTATTATTAGTAATAGTACTGGTAGTAGTAATGCTACGGTTTTCACAGGACAGCCCTTTTTTAGGTAGCATGTATAAGTGTCCCCACAAGTTTAGTCAAATCTTATTTTTGTCTCGCTTTTGGCTAGTTGTACCGTTTTTCAAGAACGTCTGTGTTTGGCCATAGACTCAACTGTAAGTAAGCAGCACCCTGATGGACGGAGGTAAATCTAAAGGCAGCTGGTCTCATAATCCCAGAGACACAAAGGCTGGACACATTTGTAAAATTGACCTTTAGAAAGAAATGAATCTTCAAATTAAGTGTTCAATCTTTGCTACATTGATAGTGTTGCTTAATTACATAGAGGGAGCATGACGATACACCAGTAAAATGCACATTGAATCTTTTTATTTACATTAGGTATTTTATATGAGAGCTCAGATATATAAAATAAAATGCAGAACAACAACTAGAGAGAATAAATATTAGTTGACTTCCGTACACAGTGCAGATCGACTGCTCTCATTCCTGCCAGTCAGCTCTCAGTGACTCATCTAATCTAGACACTCCGCGCATAAAATATTATTAAACCGTGGTGAGGAAAAGCTTTCATGAAAGAAAGTATAGAATGCCTTATATATTAAATAAAAGTGCACTTGGGTTTGTTTTCTTACAATATGACATGTTTTGAGTTCACACCTCGGTACTGCAGACTGGATGAGCGCGGAAACACTGCATTAGGGTGCGTCCACGAGATCATTCTGCAGATTTTGCGCAAAATGATCTCCGTGAACGCACCCACAGTCTCTTCAAATTATGACGTCCCGGATTTACGCTTTGGAAAGTGGGTAACTTTAAGTAGTTGTAGTGCATCAAAATCCGTTTTGGGCCGGGATAAATATATATATGGGTGACGTAGAGGGGTTCCCCCTCTGTGAGAATCAACTTTGAAATAAGTGGCCCAGAGCGACTTAACCCCTGAAATTCCTGAGTTACTTTTTCAATTTGTGGTACACTTGCTGTATGCGAATAAGAAGCTGGCGAATAAGAATCTAATTTAAGCATCGTACTTAAAATTGGCTTCAAATGAAAGTAGTTTAAAGAATGACAGGATTATTCTTGTACCTTATGCCCTCTGAGACAATCAGAATGCAGTAGTCCTATTTCTCCCTGTTGGTATCTCTTTTTCACTGTGCCAGCGACCTCTGCAAAAGCTTGCTGTTCTTCACAACGCTGCCCCGAGATCTTTAATGATGTCAACAAAATAGCATTGCAATTAATCAGAAGAAAAACGGTACACTACTTAACAATTCAACGCTGACTTTAAATAATAACAAATATAGCTTTTCATTATTTTTTTTTTTAAATATTTATTTGTGTAACACATGTACAAATGAGAGCAAAAGTAATGTAACATTTTTCCCACCTTGGCTTTGTCTGTTTTTTTCTTTAGTGTTTCTGCATTGTTCTTTCTAGTGCAGGGTCCAAACAAGAGGAATGCAGTGTTCTCTGTGTCAGCCTGATAGAGGGAGTCCTGTGGTTCAGAACGGGGCAGCGGCAGGGCGGAGCTGTGACCCTTTTAATGCAAGCAGGTACTTCCTACGTTGTTTTTACATTGCTCTCCATTAATAGAGTGAGAAGGACAATATAAACCAATGGGCTGTGAATACTACTTTTCAGAAATGTTTAAATCATGGAATATTTTGTTCAGAATTATAATTTACGTTTTCTTCTTGAAAAGTTTTAAAAAGTGTTTTAGAAAAGGGCAATTTTTTAGGTTTCCTTTGCATTGTTTCGAAACACTTTGATCTCAACAACAGCAACAACACACTAACTGTGAGCAGCACCGTCGCACTAAATCACACAATGCTGATCATTGGAAACAGAAGTTGAATGAGAACCTGTGCATGGATTGTGCAGATGTGGAGGGAGTCGATCATGTAGCTTAGATTACAAAGAGTCTGTAAAGAGATCAAGGGCTGAATCCATCCTGCGTTTCTTCAACAAGCGATCAAGACATGATGCTTGTAGTGTTATAATACATATTATTATTATTATTTATTTCTTAGCAGACGCCCTTATCCAGGGCGACTTACAATTGTTACAAGATATCACATTATTTTTTACTTTTAATTACATTATTTTTTACACATTATTTTTACATACAATTACCCATTTATACAGCTGGGTTTTTACTGGAGCAATCTGGGTAAAGTACCTTGCTCAAGGGTACAGCAGCAGTGTCCTTCACGGGGATTGAACCCACGACCCTCCGGTCAAGAGTCCAGAGCCCTAACCACTACTCCACACTGCTGCCCCCTATATGACACTGTCGTAAAGACACATTGCTTTACAGTAGTTGTAAGCTGAATGATGAGAGTGGATACACATGTCCGTGTGCAGCAATAAAGAGCATTTTGGTGCAAGTAATATTGTGTCTTTCCTGAACAACCTAAAACCACAACCAACACTAAAGCCAGACAACACTAAGATATACTCTTATGGTTCCAAAGATGCACTTACGGCCCTGGGGAATTTTGCCTGTTGCATAGAGTCTAAACACACATTTACACAAGGAACATTCTATGTTGTACAGGGAAGCAACAGTTCACTTTTAAGCTACCAGACAGCTTCTGAGTTAGGACTGATCAAAATTGTCAATGCAATGTCTCCTCTCACAGCAAGTCGTACTGTAGCAGAAGAACTAGTTGAACAAAATCCTCAACTGTTTCATGGAATCGGAACGCTTAAAAATGTCCAAGTGCGCTTGCACATCAACCCTGACATACGGCCAGGAAGTCAGCCACATCGCAGAGTTCTGTTCCGTGTAAGAAAAAATGTTGAAGCAGAACTGAAAATACTTGAGGACGACGGGATAATTGAAATGGTGACTGGACCAACACCCTGGGTCTCGCCAATAGTAACACCCCCGAAACCAAAGGACCCTGAGAACGTGAGAATCTGTGTTGACATGCAACAAGCTAATACAGCTATTCTATGTGAACGCCACATAACCCCAGCCATGGATGATATACACAAGCTAAATGGAGCAACAATATTTTCAAAGCTAGATCTAAAAACTGGATACCACCAACTGGAATTACACCCAGACAGCAAATACATCACCACGTTCACTATGCACATGGGGCTAAGACGGTACAAACGCCTGAACTTTGGAATATCATTGGTAGCTGAAGTATTCTAAAAAGCAATACACCAAACATTACAAGGCATTACTGGTGTGAAACGGTATACGGTGCCAATCAGAAAGAATATGATGAAAAACTTACAGCTGTTTTCCAGAGACTAAAAGAAAGTGGACTAACTCTCAATCGGCGCAAATGCGAGTACAACAAAGTAAGGCTAGAATTCTTTGGCTTCATCTTCTCAGCTAGTGACATATCAGCTGACCCCAAGAAAGTTGCTGCCATACACCAAGCAGCAAATCCCAAAGACACTAGCGAACTTCAAAGTTTTCTTGGAATGGCTAACTATTGATCTCGTTTCATCCCAAATTTTGCCACTCTTACGGTGCCTTTGAGAGAGCTCACGAGAAAGGACGTTACATGGCACTGCAGCACTGAGAACGCTCAAAGATAGCCTCACAAGTGAGTCAACAATGGCATATTTCAACCCAAACAGAGAAACAGAACTAGTTGTTGATGCTAGCCCTGTAGGACCTTCAAAAGGCAAATATAAATCAACACATCATAGCATGTGCCAGCCAGTCTCTTAGCGATGTTGAACGGCGATACTCACAGACCGAACGTGAAGCACTAGCTATAATATGGAGTGAACACTTCCATCTCTACATATATGGTAACCCATTCACATTAGTAACTGACCACAAACCTTTAGAGCTGATGTGGAAGAATCACTGCTTCAAACCGCCTGCATGCATTGAACGATGGGGGACTCCAGCTACAGCCATACAATATGAACATCAAGTATAGAAAGGGATCAAACAATCCAGCTGACTACATGTCACTCCATCCAAACACAGCACAGCTCAGTATGCCACACCCAAAGCTATGATCCTAGGAGAAATACAGCAAGAAACGCTGAAGGATCCAATTCTACAAACAGTCAAAGAACTACTGCAACATGACATGTGGCACACCATTATCAGTCATACACCACATGCCGCTGAACTAAAGCTATATCAACGTGTTAACAGCGAGCTTACGATATCAACAAACCATGACATAATGTGAAAACAGACAATGGGCCGCCATTCAGTGATGGTCAGTTTCATAAATTTGCAGAATATCTAGAATTAAATTACAGGAAGATCACACCTCTCTGTCCGCAAGCCAATGATACTGCAGAGAGTTTTATGAGAACCATAGGGACATTCCTAAGAATTGCTGGAATGAATGGCATTCCATGGAAACAAGAACTTGACAAATTTCTTAGAGAATATCGTTCTACGCCACCCAGCACGACAGACAAATCACCTGCAGAACTGCTGTTCAATAGGGGAATGAGAACCAAAATTCCCACTGTCAACATTGATGGAAAAGGTAGAAATGCTAATCAACTACGAGAGAGAGATTGTACTGGCAAAGCCAAGAGAAAAGCATATGCAGACAGCCGTGGACATGCAGCACCTAACAACATTGCACCTGGTGATTCTGTGCTATACCAGCAGAAAAGGAATAACATACCCCAATACAATACCAAGCTTCACACTGTGACAGGTGTCAAGGGTTCCATGATCACAGCAACAAGAAATGTACATTCAGTGACCAGGAACTCCTCATTTAAAAAACTTCACTCATACCATGATCACAGTTCAGACATGGAAGAAGACGACAAAGAAGTTGTCACCACCTCACAATCCCAGAGCTATCCAACCAGACATTACAGAAGACCTCCCACTTACCTGAATGATAATTAAGCTTGTGAGTCTTGTCATTGACAGTAATCCCTTAAAAGTGGGACAGTTAGCTTGGTAATGCTGACACATAGGCTAGTCATCAGAAACAGTTAAATGTGTTATAAAATCAAATCAAAAGAATATTACAGTACTGACAGCCTGTATGTGCTCTTGAAGCAAGAACTTCAGAATGCATTCATGCCACCAGTGAATCACATGGGGCGAGCTGGAGCTGTACACAGCATGACTGGCTCACAAACTCTGCTTTCTTTGCTCCATCGTCTTGGTCACACGGTTTCATGTAGTACATGGGAGAGGGTAGAAAGTGCAGTTGCTGAGTGGCTGATTGAAAGCCACAACCAGGGAGAAATGATCAAGCCGTCCAACATTAAGCCAGCTTTCAAGGAGCAAGGAAAGCAGAGTTAGTGAGTCAGGTCACTGTAATGGTTTTCAAGCTGCTGTTTTAGTGTCTCGTTACGGTGGTTCTGAATGTTAGGAACCCCGATCACCAGCCAGTTCCTTATATTGCCTCAGCAATGCAGCAAATTCAACACATAATTTAAAATCTTGACTTGGGCCCCAGTCTATATACTTTATCTTCTCTTTGTTTTCTTGTTCTCTATTTTCCTTTGCTTTATCTCTCTTCTTTCTCTGTATTTCTTTGCTTTATCTCCTGTATTTTCCTTTCCTTTATCTTTTTTTCCTGTTTTTTCATTTGCTTTATCTCATTAAAGCAATTATTTCACACCTTGTCTCATTTCTTATGGTTTTCTTCATTTCCACTGGTTTTATTTCTCCTTGTATTTATTTTCCTCCATTTTCCATCTTTGTATTTATTTTTTCTTTATTTTCATTGATATCTCACCATGTTCTTATTTGGCCTTTGTTTCTTGTCCCTTTTCCCTTGGGTTTATCTTTAATTTAACGATGATGGTAACTTCTATTATCCTTTTTGTCAGCTTGTCTCTGTTGGTGTTTCTTTGCTGTTCTGTGTTGTATCTCTTGTTTCTCCTGTTGTTGTTTCTTTGCTGTCCTGTGTTGTATCTCTTGTTTCTCCTGTTGGTGTTTCTTTGCTGTCCTGTGTTGTATCTCTTGTTTCTCCTGTTGTTGTTTCTTTGCTGTCCTGTGTTGTATTGCTTCTTTCTGTTTTTTGTGTTTCTTTGCTGTCCTGTGTTGTATCTCTTGTTTCTCTATTGGTGTTTCTTTTCTGTCCTGTGTTGTATCTCTTGTTTCTCCTGTTGTTGTTTCTTTGCTGTCCTGTGTTGTATTGCTTCTTTCTGTTTTTTGTGTTTCTTTGCTGTCCTGTGTTGTATCTCTTGTTTCTCCTGTTGTTGTTTCTTTACGTCTCTTAGTTTTTCTCCTTTTTCAGATTGGAGCAGCTGTTCTGATGTTCTTTTTATAATAGTTGTATTTTCTCTTTGCTGTTGTTTTCATTTCTCTTTTCTATACCCCCTCTTTTTCAGGATGAGCCCCCCCCCTGTTTTTGTGCTCCCCTCCCTACATGCAAAAGCACCAGCAGCATCTCCCACACCTCTTCATCTTTTTCACCTCCGTCCGTTTCTTCTTGAAAAATCTTGTAAAACATCCACACCCTTTTCCCTTCTCACTGGTCAGCTGTTGTTCTTTGGAAGGCTGTTTTGATGGTTGGGGGTGCACTCTCCTGCTTTTCCTATGCTTGAAAAGGCCACGATCGTCCTGAGACACTTCACGTTCCACAATCAGTTGAGGCAGATGTTTAATTCTCATGACCAGCTTTTTGTCAGGGTGCTGTGATGTCACGCCAGCTAACCCTGCGGGAGACATTGCCTCTTTTCCCAGGCTGGGGCTCGGGGATTTCTGGTCAGGGTGATCTTTTGATTGTTCCATCTGAAGCGCCCTGGTGGCTTTCTGGATGATGTCATCTACAAATGTAACAGCCACAGCCCACAGCAGTGGTGAAACTTCATCAGTTTCGTTCATCATTTTCTAACTGTTAAAAAAAATAAATGGGTAAAAATAGCAAAACATTCACTTGAAAGGGAAAGTGATTGTTACTTTAACAAGTTATGGCAGTGACATGCTAACATTAAATCTACATGGAAGTTTAATAGAACTGCCTACAGCACCTACAATTTTAGGATTTAGACATAATTTTTAAAAAAAAGAAAAAAAAAACCTACATGAACATAATATTATATACATTAGATCTTTTATTTAACATTCCGAACAGAAATAGAAATCAGGAATTATTTAGTGTATTTATTTATTCATTCTTTAACCAGGAAAAAAAAAAAACATTGAGACCAAGGCCTCTTTTACAAGAGTGTCCCGGCAAAATGACCAGCTACAGACAGCAGTGATTTCACATCCCTAAAAATAATAACATCACTATAAGTAGGGATCTACCTAAATCACGATTTCGCGGAAATCGTGAAATTGAGGGGTCACCGCGAAATTCACCTCGTAGGAGCCAATGCATACAAACAAGTACAGGGAGGGAAAAAAAAGAAACCTCATTTAAATGAACTACTGCACACCGCAAGCGACGCAAACTACGTATCTTCCTTCTGTAGATAGCCCTTTTTTATTCCTTCGCCGTCCTGTGTGCATTGCACTTAAGCAAAAAATAAACAAACAAAAAACGTCCACATATAACATTTACACAAAGAAAATTTCCAAAGCAGTTAACTTTTTTGTTTACTATTCAAATGACAAAGTTTTAATCAACCTATCAGTGCGTCTTTACTGCTTTTATGTGATCTGTACTGTGCAGTAGGGGGTGGGACAAAGTTGGTGCTGCATTGTTTTGATTTAGGTTGCTAAAATCAGCATTGGTAAAATAGTAAAAATGGATGACAAAAAAAGCGAAGTATATTTCGGCTAATGATCGTTTCAAGATATTTCCCAAAGAAACTGTACATGCAGACTGAGGTAATTGTTTTGCATATCTTAATGTGTCTGGAGAAAATACGATCGATCGCAATTTAGCTTCAGAATCACACATTAAACAAAAGGCTACTACAGAGGCTGCTGAAGAGAACGTCAAATAAACAGCTTTCAGAAACCAATCTGGAAAGTCAGCCCAGACAAAAAGTATGCAAGTTAAATCAGTACTAAAACGATCCAGCACAGCCACCTCGCTTCAACCTGCTGCTTGCTTTTTCACAGTTGGAATTTTAGACCCGAATAGCCACATTTTCTTTGTTTTAACTCGGTACTAATAATATAAATTATTGGATGGGACAAATAATATGACAACGAACATGCTGCATACATTGCCTTTATTAAAGTATGCCAGATGCCCTTGAGGGTAACCGAGTTTTGGGGCTGTTTCTAATCGATTTCCACATCTGTATAACTTGGCAAAGCTTTGCATTAACTTCCAACCAATTCAGTGGATGCAGAACGTGCAGTCTCAATGTATGGATGGGCAAGTCAACTGCAGGGGGATGCTGCATGCTTACCTTTAACAAATGACAGCACTCTGTTTTAGTAAGGAAGCAAGTACCACTATTTTTAGGCTTTATAGTGTTCTGAAATACTGGCTACTTAGGTTTATTTAATGTTTAAACAGGTCTGCTAAATGTCTGCGAAATCCTAATTTTATTCCACAACATACCCGTGAAAAATACGTAAATTTATAGCGATTTGAGTAGACCCCTATCTATAAGACAATCTCATCATACATTCAACCTGGGATCAGAAGCATTTACACTTCCATCATTCTTAAAACACATTTAATATTAGTCATTATTCTTCAATAATAATAGCATTTAGGGAAAGCAAGGAAAGGGAACACTGGGATGCACCAATAAGGAATCATTAAGGATTAATAGGGACACTTTTTTAAAACAATATCCAAAATAGCTATTTTCTATTTTCAGAATAATACCAGTGCTTGCAAAATGGTTTATTATGGTCTATCAGTGTTCCTGTGTAGGTCTAAAGAAATGACATCATAAATGAATCACAGTTTGGAAAGAATATCCTCACTGTGCTGTGACGATGTCATTCTATTCTGACAATGTCATTGCAGAAGACCTCCCACTTTAGTTCTAGCATTCTGGTATGGAGACATTTTAATAACCATCTATTTTAATCTATTCACTTTCCATTGACTTGTATCTGACATTTGCCTTTCAAGAATAATCTTTTGAATTTGACTTTTTCTTAGAACATCCTGATATAAAAGTATTTCGGAATTGATTTTCAGAGAATCGACATACTTAAAAACCTAATTGTTTTCCAAATAATGCCACAGCAAGTGTCACTGGATTCCTCTTATCACAATAAGCTACACTGACAACATTGCTTGCTATACCCACAATCTTATATTTAAATGACTGCACCCCACCTTCTGACTGGTCCTTACCTTTTGATCTAAAATGAGGCCACAGTTCTGTGACATGAAACATCTATTTTGCTGTACACTTGATAGGGAATGTCCACTATATATATGTCAACGACTGTATTCATGTACATTATAATAGCCATTGTGACCTCATAAGACTACATCACAATTTGAAAAAAAACTTTCACTGTAACATTCAATCAGAGTGATTTCAACCAGTCAATTATTCTCAGTCATTGCATCCTGGCAAAGTTTGAATGGTCCCTGAATAAGCTTCATTCAAATTGGATAAACATGTTCTAGTGAACAGCGTTCCACAGTAGGCCAGTCACAAGGTACAGATACAGATTTAAACAGAAGAGTAATCTTCTAACCTGCCATTCTAATAAGAATTCAGTTCATTTTTTTATTTTTACTCTAACTGCTTAATAATAATAATAATAATGGCAACATCTTTATTTTCAAGATTCAATTAAAGCTTGACATAATATACTTTTTTTTTTTAAATATTAGAATGAAACTTTGAATGTCTATTATTAAATTAGTAATATATTTTAAAACCAGTAATAGCAGAAACAGATAAACATGTCTTACCTCTTCACAACACTTACTTCAACTCCTATCAACACTGGGTTGCCAGGTATGCAAGTGTTCAGTGATGATGTCAAAGCATTGTGATGCCTATTCATCTAACCAATTGCAGCCTGCAGAGTTCTGATGATGTCACTGCATTATGATGTCATTTCAGGCAACCAGCTGCAGCCATTTTGTTTTTGTTTTTGTATCATGTTTTTAAAATGGCTGCCGTTGTCTGGTTTGAAATTTCATCACAATGCGGTGACATCACCACAACTGCAGATATGGAAACAACCCAAATATCGCAAATATCATTTAGAATAATTAATAATTTTGCAGTTGATACAACTAAGGCTGAAAATCACCGTTTATTTGAACAGGCATTTAAACCGTTTGTGTGAACAGTCCTTTACTATTTAAACTACATATTTTCCAAGAAAAAAGTAGGCTTGCTTTATGATTGATAGTCATCTTTACATTTTATTTTTGTACTTTTAAAAAGTTTTCTAGACAGTGCTGTGGTTTACAATGCTGAAAGATACATGATTTTTGAAAAAAATATAAAAATTAAATGCAAAATCTTCATGAAACAGAACCTTTACGCCATATTTCGATACAGTTGAAACTGTTGAATATTTACAGCCTTAAATATAACTACCAAATCCTTATTTTCAAGACTAAATAAAAGCTTTAAAAAATATAGCCTTCATTTTTTTAAATCTAAGAATGAAACTTTAAATGTCTATCATTAAATTATAACATATTTTAAAACCAGTTATAGCAGAAACATATAAAAATGTCTTACCTCTTCTCAACTCTTACTTCAACTCCTATCAACACTGACGTTGCCAGGTATACCAGTGTTCAGTGATGATGTCAAAGCATTGTGATGCCTATTCATCTAACCAATTGCAGCCTGCAAAGATCTAAAGATGTCACTGCATTATGATGTCATTTCAGCCAACCAGCTGCAGGCATTTTTTAAATTTTTTATCACGTTTTTAAAATGGCTGCTGTTGTCTGGTTTGAAATGACACCACAATGCGGTGACATCATCACAACTACAGATATGGAAACAACCCAGATATCATTTAAAATAATTAATAATTTTGCAGTTAATGCAACTAAGGCTGAAAACGTTTATTTGAACAGGCGTTTAAACCGTTTGTGTGAAAAGTCCTTTACTGTTTAAGCTACATATTTTCCAAGAAAAAGTAGACTTGCTTTATGATTTATATGAATATGAACTAGGATGCAACAAGTTAGGATTACAGCAAGTTATATCTACAATGACATAATAATCGTGCATAGTGCAAGGATAGTGCATCAACTGAGGATCCAGTAACGTGGTGCTGAGGTCATGCAATAGTATTACTGGTGCTGCAGTGTTCTCTTTGAAGACATTTTAAAGAAATTGTGGAACTCTATGCAGTATGTCTTCAATCTGAAACTCAAACACATTTTCAATGTGAAAAAATGCCATGTTATAAAAAGAGGCAAGTCATTTAAAGTGGAGATATAAAAAACACAAGCCAAGTTTGAAGAAACAATTGGGGCAACCTTGGCCAGCACCAAGCAAATAGGCACAACTGTCAAAGCGGTGGGGGCCAAGGTTTCCCCAATTGTTTCTACGAACTTGGCTTGTGTTTTTCACGTAAGTTAGATCCGCTTTTCCAGTTGTGCCTATTTGCTTGGTCCTGGCTAAGGTTGCCCTAATTGTTTTGTCACAGGGCCCTTATCTGAGTGGCCAATGGGTCCTGTGACACAAGTAAAGGGGACAACAGCAAGTTTTTAGTAGCGTTACAAAAGTAATGCATTGTGCAAATCTTGATGGATAACTATACAGTAGAAGTAGGTATAGTGCCAAGTGGTTTCAGAGGGGTACCAAACATACACATCAAAACTCCAGCAAAGATAAATCCAAGCTTATACATTAGAGTACTCTGTTTAACATGATAGCGGTATTTAAGTATGTAATATGAATAGTGAAATACATCGGAGTCCAGCTGCATGTAATTCCCAGAACATAGGGTTAGGGTTAGCGCAGGCTGTGTTGTCTGACCCATTTACCGAGTTACTTGCAAACATGAATTTGATATAGGGCTATTTGAACTGCATTGAACTTTGAGGCCTATATAACGGAATGGAAGTGCACATCAGGTGGGATTTTTTTAATGATTATTAGGAGTGCACTGAGTGAGGCACTCGCTAAAATGTTCATCTTCTTGACCCAGAGTATAGTTTTACCCTAGAGTTCAGTTTGGGTGTTTTGAAGTTATAGATGGTGGTCGCATTTAGGTGAAATGAAGCCATTGGTTTAACAGCAGGAATGTCGCTCACCCCCTTTTGATATGTGCTACAGCAGTGAGGCGATATTCACATTGGTTTACAAAAGAGAACTACAATATAATACTGATATGAAAATGCATTTCTTTTTGTCAAAGACCAGACCTGACCCTTCGATGCTGCAATGTGCAGCCAGAGAAGCAGGTTAGTATTTCTCATGCCTCAGGCACTGAACTGCGTTGTGTGAAGGAGAGAATTCTTAACAGTAGCCTGTGGCTGTTCTATGTGCGGTTCAATGCATTCACAGTACCACTCTGAGGTTTGGTATGTGATCCACACACAGCTTGAATTTTGTGTTCACCTCAATGACTCATATTGTACAGCATTTAGTTGTTGTATGCCTCTGAGCCAAATCAGGTCAAAGCAGGTTTTACAAACAATATATTTATTCTTTAATAAATGTGTATTTTTTTTTTACTGCATGTGACAGGCTGGCTGGGCGGTGACGTCAGACAGAAGCAGGAACTGAAAATACTGACACCAGGCACTGCAGTTTCAAAATAATATTAAGACGCGGCGGCGCCGTTTTATTTAAATACAAAAATAAATCAAATATTTTTATCACAAAAACACTTGCTCACAGAGCAAAATAAAAATGTTAATCAAAAATAATCACGAACACAAAATAAACTGGTGAGGCTGGGCAATCGCCTTCACTGAACCTATGGTATGTTTTAGCTCTTTGATTCCCCACTCGCTCTCTCGTTCCTCCTCTGAACTCCCACCTTGAGTGCAGAGAGCTGCAGGCTTTTATGCAGGTGACCATCTCCCGATTTAGCAACAAATTAATCACTTAATTAATTAATTCTGGAGATGGCCACCTTCTGCATGAGGTTATTAATTATTCCTGGCAGAGTACAAGCACTAATCTTGCCTCTGCCAGAACACGTTTTAAAATAAACAAAACATAACCGCACGGCGCCTCGCCATCATAAATAATAAATACATAAACAAATACAAAATAACACAGGGGCGGAGGGGAAAACCCAGTTCTAAAATAAAGAAATATATTTAAAAAGCAGGGCTTACTACCGCCCTGGTACACTGCAAAATAAGTGGATTTGTACCCCAACATTTTTTGTGTTCTAGGAATGCAGAACAGAAATGTAAAGCACCTGAAAACACGCTGGAAACAAAGCAGGATTACCAAAAGTAAAAACTAGCCCAGTGAAAGGATAAGGGATCATGTTTTTTGCATCATGGTGCTTGTTCTATCCCTGATGTAAACTCTAAAGGCACTGCCTGCACTATTTACATAATGCAGTATTCTGAATTCCCAATCGTTCTGCTTCACTAAATAATATGTACAACTTACACTTCTCAGGTGTCAATTTATACGTGAAAGGCTTACAGAGGCAGTGAAAGTTAAGGGGTGGGTCTGCAGTATTACAAATTCAACATATGTAAAAATGCAGCTAAAGTTATTATTTTATGTAACATGATAGCTGGGAGTAAAGTACTGGACAGTATTATAATTACTGTCATTGATCAATTTTGCAGTTAAACTAATTCATATTATTAATACTGGTATGTTGGCTTTCAGAATCTACACCTTCATAATAATAATAATAATAATAATAATAATAATAAGCACAGTATACAATAATACTAATACAGCTATACTTGATGGCAAGTTTATTTGTACTGTCCCTTAAGTAACAAGTCCTTAGAGGATGGATGTGACACTAGAAGGAGCATCTGAGTGACAGTCCCTTGTGACATGTTTGTTCTAACTTTTATGAAAAACAAGCCAAGTTCGTAGAAACAATTGGGTCAACCTTGGCTCCCACTGCTTTGACAGTTGTGCCTATTTGCTTGGTGCTGGACAAGGTTACCCCAATTGTTTCTTCGAACTTGGCTTGTGTTTTTGATATCTCCACTTTAAATGGCTTGTCTCTTTTTATAACTTGCCGTTTTTTTCACATTGAATATGTGTTTTTGTTTCAGATAATTTAAAAAAAAAAATGTACCTATTTAATAAAAAGGAAGACATTCAGCCCAACTTTAATTCTGGAGCAAGGTACATGACAACTTGGAGAAACAAACAGAAACAGCACTATTAATTATTATAATTTATAAAATAAATAACATTAAATCTATAGGCATTTGCTACGTCCTTCTAAAGCACGTTTCGTTCCTTTCACTTTTGTCATCAATGTGGGAGGGCACATGTCCAGTGATTGGCTAAAACAGGTGAAAGGGGAGAGGAGGCATGCCACCCTTGGCTATTTTTTTTAGACAGCTTTAAGGTCTCCATGCACCAGATGCGATGCAATTTTTTAAATTGGCGACGAGACACTTTCGCAGCGACATGACCATACACACCAGAAGTGACACAGAGGTGATGCGAAAGGTTTGAGAACTGCCAGATCAATACAACTGTTAAAAATTGCTGTTGACAAAACTATGATCAAGACTAGTACATATTCGTCAACATGATGTCATAAGTTCTGGGTATTTTTTCAATTATTGTTTTCTCCGTCATTTTGGATACTGCTTCACCCTGCTGGACCACCTTCATTGAAGCTGTTCTCTGATTGCTCAATGCCCTAGCTGATGCGCGTCAAACCTCCTCAGACGAGCCGCCACATTATTATTATTATTATTATTATTATTATTATTATTATTATTATTATTATTATTATTATTATTATTATTATTTTAAATTTAGAGTGACCAATTATTATTTTTGTTTATTTTCCCCCCAATTTGGAATGTCCAATTATGTTTTTTCTCCTCACCGCAGCGAGTCTCAACACAGCACAGACGTTCTGAGGGCATGTGAGTGTCCTCCGATCTCACAAGCCTAAAGCCAGAATCGCTTTTACATCCCCAACCCGGGAGCATCAGAGCCAATGTGACGCCCCCTTCAGAGTCCCCAGCAAAGTTCAGCCTATTATTTATTTTTTTAAAGTCTTTGTTACATTCACCTGAGTTCAGGAGCTGCTCTTCAGGTCCAGATGCCTGCCCTACTTGTATGTAACACAGGCTAGATCAGCCCAAGTGTCTTAACACATATCAGAATCATCTAGCGAACAGGCACTTCGGATCAAGCTAACTTTAGTTTTGCTGCCACTAAAATTATCTGCACTGGCTGGTGCTGGGGTGTATTACAGTTCGGCTGGTGCTGGCGTGTATTACAATTCTCTGCACTGGATGGTGCTGGCGTGTATTACTACAGTATGAGACACTTCTGTAAAGGAAGTCTAGGCAACTAGAACTGAATAGAATTTTTCCTGAACTCAAAGACTTATCAAGAATCATTGCAAACATAATCAAAAGGTTGGGGGACAGTAAAAATAACCAAAAACCTGAAGAAAATGAGAAGGAAGGAAATGAAGCTGCTTTCTCTTTAAGGTTAGGTTAGGTTTATGTGTGGGTGTCCCTGGAAGCAACAGCATGCATGACAAGCACATAATTTACAGAGATGATGTCACCTGATTTTGTCTATGCCAATAATATAACGATCAAGTGCTTTACTCCAAAGTGAATGGACTGAAATGAAAGCATGTTGGCTCACACACTAAAGCCAGTGCGGTATTCAGGATCCACTGAATAGAACTGCTTTGAATTACCCTTGATGTGAAAAATAACTGTTTCCACTGCAGCAAACCCACCATTCTCCAGCTATACAAAAACACTCACTGAATTATTGCTTACTTAGTATATGGCAAGCTGTTTTAACTTTTAATCCTACAATTTTTACATCAATAATTCTATGTTTGATATAAAAAATACAATTTGTTTATATGAAAAATAAAAATGTTGATATTAAAAAAAATAATAATAATCATCAAAATTGAATTTTTTATATCAGTAATTGTGTCACATTTTTTATATCAAAAACAGAATTGTTGATAACTAGTATTAGAGTGGGTTAAAGAAATCTTGACCTGAAATCATTCCCACCCCTTCAACACGTTGTTTCCTGTCTTTAACCAACTAGCAGTTTCCTCTTTTGACTGGCATGCTTTGCAGGCAGTAACATGCTTCGACTACTGCTGGGATGAAAATACCTTCTTGCTTGTTTGGTTGTTAGTAGCTTATTGATCCCAGAATCTCATCAAGCAGCTTCTTGAAGGATCCCAGGGTGTCAGCTTCAACAACATTACTGGGGAGTTGGTTCCAGACTCCCACAATTTTCTGTGTAAAAAACTGCCTCCTATTTTCTGTTCTAAATGCCCCTTTATCTAATCTCCATTTGTGACCCCTGGTCCTTGTTTCTTTTTTCAGGTCGAAAAAGTCCCCTGGGTCGACATTGTCAATACCTTTTAGAATTTTGAATGCTTGAGTCCGATTGCCCCTGTGTGTAGATTGTGTTTTATGTTGTATGTGGTGTGTTATTGTCGGTGTATATATATTGGTGCACGGGATATAATGGGGCTGTGGAGCATGAGTGATTTAAAATATATAGTTGTATTTGGGCACGAGGATTGCACAATCACTTCACGTGCAGATAAAATGTGTATTAATATGTGAGCACAGATTAGTTCACATGCTGGGATTCAAGTGAATGATTAATTAGTAATTGAATCCCGGCACAATTGTATATATAGATGCACAAAGCACTCACTCGGGGTGGTGTGTTTGGGAGTGGAGAACGAGTGTGGAGAGGAGGTAATTTAATAAGAAAAAGAAATAACAATTGCTACGTATGCTGGTTTTGCAACCAGTATGCTACTTGTTACTGTTTATTGTGTATTTGTTTGGCCAACGTGCCCTTTTGTTTGGTGTCAGTGTGTTGTGTTTTGTTCATCTGTTTTATTTTGCAATAAACCAGCACAACAGCGCAATTCACATTTCACCTTGCAGTACTGTGTGTTCTTCCAGGTCTGACGTCACCCCCACCAGCCAGCCTGTCCACACTTCCTCATCGATGCTTGCGGATGATTCCTCAAAAATGTCTCCAGCTATTCAAGTAAAACCATTCTAGTTGTGAGATCACAATTGTTAAGTATAACTGGTGGAGCTGTTGGGCTCTGTTGCAATCACATTGAGCACCTATAGACCTGCTGAGGTTGTACCGTCTGTGACATGTTGCAATATTGATAACTCCCAGCAGGGGGAGCGCTCTCCAGCTGTTGGGATAAGACACGGTATTGCCTGTTACATAGGGTTTACATGCTGTCTAGACTGCGCTGCTGGACTGCACGCATGTTTACATGCTGTCTAGACTGCTATGCAGGACTGCACACATGTTTACATGCTGTCTAGACTGCTATGCAGGACTGCACACATGTTTACATGCTGTCTAGACTGCTATGCAGGACTGCACACATACACTTTATTCTGCAGCTACGTCAGTGTTTGGGTTCAGAGTGTGTGACCTGTCTCTCTTTAAACTTCCAGTTTGAGGAGAATTGTAAAGCTGTCCCAATGCAGGTGCTACGTAGTCACACTGATTCAATGCTGCTTTCTTAGAAACAGCCCCCTGTCATTGTGAAGACTATATTTCATTGTACAGTAGCTTCCTGGTTCCTCATCACTTCTTGGGGTGCAGAACACAGGGTCTGATTACAGATTGACAATTGCAGTGACTGACATACAGCACAGGAAGTGTTTCGATACCTACTGTACATTGAAGTAGCTGCAGCTTCCGCTTCTGTGAAGTTAAAAGTTATAAACACTTACAAGAAGACTTTGATGTAGTAAATAAACACAACATTTTAGCAAATACATTTTAAAGGGGGAGAGGGGTATTGTTGGTGCTAATAAGAGGTAACAAAATAAAATGTAAAGCACTGGTTAGCAATCCTTTAAAGAGGGATATTCAGACTGATATTGCTCGTGCTAATGATATTGCTGGTGCTGGTAACAGGAAAGAAAATGGATTTTAAAACCGAGATTAACTCTCCCTTAAACTTGAAGTAACAAGATCATGGCAATAGCATGAAGTGCCTCTAGGGGGCGATCTCGATCTGTGTCACTGTCACACTTGGCTCCAGCAGATCACTGCTCCTGTGATTCACATCCCTGTGTTTTAATAGACAGAAGCTCATGTGCATAGAGCTACCGTTATCACCCGCATTTCCAGAACTTTAAAGTGCTATTTTTCTATTGTGTTTTCTTAAACCTTGATGCTAAGTTTTCTTCGGCTTCGAGAATAGTTTTTCCATTGAGGAGTATGAAGGCAAGTGTGAATAAAGGCTATGCTTTCAAATTGAATATCCCTGCTGCACCTGCCCTTAGGGACTAGGATGGATTCATAGGCATTATGGAATATGACAGCAGAGATGATGGTGTTGTGAGCTGACAGGCAATGCTGTACAGCAGTAGTGACTTGTGTCCCTGTGTATCAATATCCATCAAAGGATGTTTCTAGGTTACCCTGATCTGTTAATTGCTGAGATTCATTTATCAGCAACCTTACTGTGTAAATGCCAGGAATCAAGGGTTTGTATTTATTTTTTGTAAAACATTTTAAATCAATATGCCCTGTTTTTCTGGAACACCTGCCATAACACTGTCAATCGGCTGTAGTAGGGCTTCTCAGAGAGCATTGACTCGCAGCTAACCGCGTCTAATTCTTTCAGGGAAAGCTGTAGCCATTACTGTTGAGGCTGGTCCTTGTGAAACACCTACCAACAGAACACCTATCAGCCGATCTCTTGAATGAAAACAGGAAGACGCAGCCTTTATATTGTATATTACTGTAAGGTGTTCCAGTCATATAACAAATTATTACAGCCCATTTACACAGAAGTGGGCGCTACATGAGGCACATTTAAATTCTGCTTTTATGAATAAAATACACTTTGATATTCGTGATGTTTGTTTATTATTTTGTGCTTAAAACACTTTGATAAAACATATATACTGTATATATATTCGATGTTTATGTTCATATAGACACACACAACCCACTGTACCCTGTGTCCCATTACTTGTTGGAGTGTATGGTTTATAACGTTATTATCTATGAAAAGAAAATACATATTCACCCATAATGGTGTACCGTACTTGCATATTTAAAACAGAGATTTGAATCGACAAAGATGAATCAATTAATACCACAAATAAGCTTTAATCCATTCAAATTATTGTCAGTTTATTAAAATGAAATGTACTAAACAGTAATGCAGAAAGCAGGCCTGCACTTTGAAGAAACCCCTTCAATCACTTTAACGCAAGGAATATGTTTCCAGCAGCGAGTCTTTGTCCCGGTATTAAACATTCATTTTAATTCAACATTTTATTCCACTGAATATTGCTGGCTAGATCCCTTTTGAAAAATCCATAGTAAAAGCATTGCAAAGTGTAGTAAATCACAGTGAATACATGATAAAGCATAGGTAAGCATTGTGAAGCCCACAGAGTACGGTACAACATTGAAAACACATGGCAAAACATGGTAAATTCATAGTATACCCATAAAAGAACTGCAACATGACTGTGGTAAATCTTTATACTGGGGCTGTTTCTACAATTACACATTATCAAACAGAAATGTGATCATTCACACACTGATTAATCGATAAAAAAAAAGACATTTAAAAGACCTTATTTAAACATAACAGTCCCTATGCCATCTCATATTTGTGTGCATATTGTGCTAAAGCTAAAGAAACTATTATCAAAGCAATTACACTGTTGTGTATGTACCCGCTGGGGCTGGCTTTGTATAAATCAATATGGTGAGCTGACATGCGTTGACACAATGTCTTTCATTGTTGCCTAAATTGACTACAGGCGTCATGCACTCCTAGGCTGAGACACATTTGGTTGAGGACGGGTGGTAATAGAGGTTGGGGAAAGGCTACCGAAAGCCAGCCTGAGTCCCGCTCAGCCCCCCATTCTCATGCTAATGCAGGCCCAGCTTTCTAGGCACCATCTGCTGTCCCGGAGGCCCAGGCCTCAAGCACTCAAGATGGGGCAGCTTTGTTATTGCGAGGCCAGGCAGAACAGTCTGGAGCACATGGCCTGCACCGTCCAATAACCAGGGCTTACCACTGTGTGTCTGCACATAATTGTCACTTGTCATTATATTGTTACACATGTGCAGCCCGTGCCTAGGGACAGAGTGCATTCTCCAGTATCTACACTGTTTTCATTGTATTGTTTTTTCTCTCCTCACTCACTCCCATGTCTGGTGTAGGTAGTAGTATTGCTGAGGGTTTCTGAAACACTGCTGGGGTGGAAGAGCTGTTTCACATTTCAAAGCAGAGAATTCAAGGCCTTACTAAAGAAATGATGGCGTGTTTGAGTGGTGAGAGAAAAGACACCTGCCTCACTGTGTTCTGTCATTAACAAAGGATCACTGCTTCTAAACTGGAATAATATAAACAATATGAAGTGGAGTCATACAATATAATCACAGAAAACACGTAACAAACTCATTTAACATTAAACAATGCTTCCCACTAAACACTTGTTTCTACAATGGTGACTAAAAAGTCTAGCCGGGGAGACCTTTATAAAAGGTTACCATGATATATTTGCAGTTATTTTCCATACCTCTCTGGGTTTTACAATGCTTTTTCAGACTGTGGTATTCTTTTACTATGGGAAACTTTTATGAGGGGATTCAGCTTTTACACATTACTAGACTAGGGTCAAAAATAATGCCAATCAATCAATCAATCTCAAGCCCATCAATAACCATACTAAATGTATTGAGTTTATGCAATTGATGCTGAGAGCCAAGTATCATTACCTCAGTCTTATCACTATTTAACTGTATAAAGTTATGTTGCATCCATAGTTTAATTTCTGTCAAGCAACTTGTAAGTACAGAGACAGTGAAATCAGTGTAAGGTTTAGTCTGCAGGTAAATCTGAGTATTTCAGTATAAGAATGAAAAGTGACACATTGATGACGAATATCTGGCCAAGTGGTAGCATATAAATGATAAAGAGGCCCCAATATAGAGCCCTGAGGGACACCAGAGGAAACCTGAGAAGTATTGGACTTGAAACCTCTCATTGTCACAAATTGCTTTCTGTCTGAGAAATAGGATCTGAAACAACTAAGTAATGCCAGAAATACCAACAAAACTTCCCAAACAATTAAGAAGAATACCATGGTTCACAGTATCAAATGCAGCACTAAGGTCTAAAAGAACCAGAATAGATAATGCACCTGAATCAGCAGCCATTAACACATCATTGTCAACCTTAACAAGGATTGTTTCTCCTCATCATGCTACAGCAGACTCTGCTGGTCAGGTGCCTAGTGAGCTCAGGCAGACACCTGCAGGGCTGGCCTTTGTCCTCCAGAGGCCAGTAGCTCGCTGACATCCATTCTCGAGTTCCTGGGTGTAAAAGAGGAAGCTGGCTCGGTCGTGGAATTGGAGGAAGCCCACTGAACCTTCCATTCTCCTGAGCTGTGTGGGGAATCGCTGTGGTGAGGGCAAAAAATAATTGGACATTCTGAATTCAGGAGTAAAATAAAAATAAAATGGGAAGTAAAATAATTGGGCACACAAAATTTTTGAAAAATAAATTAATTAATGAATTAGTCATGTGAGGAAAAGTGTGTGCTACATGTCTCAGGTGTTTGTACTTTTCTGTCCCAGCCCATGTCAGATAATGCAGACACACTGAATGAAGGGTGAAGCAGCTCCCCCTGATTCTGGGGCAGCTGCAGTCTTGGAGCTCAGAGATGCTAAGAGGATTATACGTTTCGCTTCACAGCCTTTGTGAATAAAGACTTTAATGTGCCAACAGCGTCCGCTTAGTGGAGGTGTGTTCAGAGCAAACTGTTATTACTGCACTGTGCTGTACAGTAGATTGATAGCAGCTTCTGTAATAGACTTTCCCTGTTGTTTACAACGACTGTAAATATGTTTTCACAGTGCCTGTTTGATGTTTTTTGGGGATATCATCTTATAGGATTAACTTAAATTGAGGCCGCAAAGGTGTGTTCAGGTGAGAGGTGGAATATGCAGGTATAGAAATACCGGGTCCCCATGTTTGCTAGAGGTAGACAATGCTTCAGAAGTTCCCCTTGTGCTCATATTCCACCTGACTAATCAATTCCAACTTACTAATAAGTTTTGTTGTCTCTTAAAGCATTCACTGCGCTCTCAGCAGCAACAATACAGGGAGTGATTAGAGAACATGAAGACACAGTGTACAGTTTTTGGGAACACTTACTTCACGTGTCTCTTATTACTTTGTATTTGCATAGTAGCTACCTAGTAAATACATGTGTACTTACACATAATTACACACATTATTATGCACAGTTACAATGTACCTAATGTGTACATTATGATATGATATAACCCTAACCCTAACTCTAAACCTAACCCCAACCCCCTGACCCTTTTCTGATACAATTGTGTACTTACATATATCGTGCAAAATTTGGGATATACAGATTTTTCAGAAGAGGGACCAGTGATAATGCTGTTAAAGCATGCCACACTGACGCCTGTGTAACACTGATATGCTTCCCCCACCTCAAACTTGAGGAGACTTTTCAGAAGCACTGTTTCTCTGTAATAGCTAGTAAGCATTGCAAATAAGGATCTAAGCATCTAAATAAAGAACACACAGCATGGGATGAAAAATACCCTTATAAAAGCATAGCAACATGTAATAAAGGAATGAATAGGAAAGCATTCTAAAGCACAAAACAGTATATTAAAGCAATTAAAAAAAAACATGACAAACCATGGTAAGCTAGGTCAATACATATTATAACTATGGGGTAAACTGCTACATTAATTGGCAAATTGACTGCGGCAAACTTTTGTAAGGGAAGGTATTAATGAAATCGTAGGAAAATGTAAATGGTGTCAAGTAGCCCTCAGTTTAATCATTATGAGCCAGCCCAGGAGGCCCTGGCTCATTGTGAGTCTCTTGGGAAGCCTGTGCAATTGTTATGTCAAAGCAGCTGCCAAGTGGCTGAACTCAATAACTCGGAATTGGAGTGGTGCAACACTGACGTCACAGATAGCAACGCTATTAAACACAGTGATCAGACATAACAATGCAGGCATGTACCTGGACTGTGATTGCAAATGGTGTGTTACAATGGACCTTTCTGTTCTAATTCCTTTCTAAAGAATTGCATACACGCTAATACAAGCTGGTAGGCAGTTCTTGGGTAAATCAGTTAAAAAGGCCCTTTGCCACTGTGCTGCTTGTATTGTACAGAACCCTATCCTATGTTGTGCACACCAGTGGTTTCTGTTTTAGTTTGAACCAGAATTAAACATGTGTTTTAAACATGCATTGCTTTCTAGTGTGCATAAGACAACACTTACAGACAGACAGCCTCTGAGACTCTAAACAGTATGTAGCTACAGGGATTGCTCTAGAGTCACAATGTAATGTCTGGAACAAAAACCTGAACCTTTAGTGGTTACAGGACCAGGTATAAAACCCCACTTCTATATATAATTTAACCTTATGACAGTATATGCATTCTCAAAATCCATCCTTACGTATATAGTATTTCAGTCTCTGCTACATGACCCTCTCTGCTACATATCTTTAATAATCTTTTTACAGTCCAATTATTTCACCCCTGTTTTACTCCCCACAACAGCTCAAGTCAACTGAAACTCAGTGTATGTCTTCATATCCCACCGCTAAACCAATCGCCTTTTTTTCCTACCCCTGGAGGATAAAGGCCTGCAGGCACCTGGCCAGTAGAGGCCACTGTAGTGCGATGAGGCAACACAGTCCCTGGTGATTTTGCCGTCCTAATCCTTGGGGGCACCAGAACCAATGCAATGCTCCCTGTGGAATCCTCTGACTGTATTGCTCCGACACCATGTGGTTGTGCCTTTACCAGGGGAGATGCTCAGGGACCTATTTTAATATGTGATTAGTCAGGAACATTTACATGTAGATGACTGAGAGCTATACTTACAAAAAAAATGAATGCTAAATGAATAATCTTTAAATTAACATATACAAAATATATTGAATGGCAATAAGGTGTCCGTAAGACATTTTGGACAATGCCTTCATTGGATGGAAGATGGGAATACCTAAAGGATACAATTAGGGGTTGGTTCAGATAATTACAGACAGCATTTTATCTAGCTGGGAAACATAAATATCCATTGGATAATATTGCATTCTGTTTTCTGTACAGCTTACTGTTCACTAATACACAGCATTCAAGTTGATTCCAGCAAATCAAAGTTAAGATGTAGGCTTATATTTCAAAGTTGAGAGAATAAACACACATCCTTTGTCTTCTTTCAAACCATAAAAATATTTACTTGTATTTGGGCAAACCCAAAAGTAGTTAAAGGGAACCAATCTACTCGGAGAAAGGATCCTTCAGGCGGTCCAGAAGCATTTAAACTAGAAAGGAAGGGGGGAGAAAACAAAAAAACAGAAGGGAGACCACATCAAAACAAGGGCAACAACTCAGGTAAGACCACTATTAAATGTATTTATCTTAATGCTAGAAGTCTCAGAAACAAAATGTTAGAACTTGAAGCTACTGCACTAACAAGTAACTACGATGTGATAGGTGTTACAGAAACTTGGTTGTCTGAGAGTGATGGAGACGAATATAATATTAGTGGGTACACACTATATAGGAAAGACAGGCAGGACAGAAGGGGTAGCGCTATACATAAGAAATAGTCTTGAAGCCCAGGTGTTAAATCAGGACAAAGAAAACAATGCAGAATCAATATGGGTCAGAATAATGGACGCAAATTCAAAGGGCATAATAATAGGAGCATGCTATAGACCGCCAAATTCAGACGCTGAACAAAATAATCTGTTGTACAATGACATTCGAAATGCGTGTAGAAAAGGAGAAGCCATACTAATGGGGGATTTCAACTTCCCCTGTATAAAATGGGAAAACCCGATGGGGGGCACGACGGACGAAATTGAAATGGTGGAAATGACAAATGACTGCTTCCTAACGCAATTTGTCAAGGCACCGACTAGAGGGGAGGCATGCCTTGACTTAGTCTTTTCAAATAATGAAGACAGAATAACTAAAACAGAGGTCAGAGAGCCACTGGCAAACTCAGACCACAACATGGTCTCATTTGAAATATTTTTTAAAACCCCAAAAGTAATGAATAAAGCTAAGGTTTACAATTTTAGAAAAGCAAACTACGAAGGTATGAAACAGACTAATAGAAGTAGATTGGAGTAAAATAGAGAAAACATCCACAGAAAAAGGATGGCTGTTTTTTAAAAATGTAGTACTAGAGGCACAAAACAATTACATCCCAAAAGTAGACAAATCTAAATCTAAAACAAAATGGCCAAAATGGTTTAATAGATCAATTAAAAAAAATATTCAGCGAAAAAAGGCACTTTACAGAGCGAAAACAAAGCACACAGAAAGAGTGCTTGGAACTGCAAACACAAGTCAAAAAGGAAGTTAGAAAGGCCAAGAGAGAGATAGAAATCAATATTGCTAAGGGGGCTAAAACCAATTCCAAAATGTTTTTTCAATATTACAACAGCAAGAGAACATTCAAAGAGGAGGTTAAATGTCTAAGAGACACAAATGGCAAAATCATAGATGAAGAAAAAAAAATAGCAAATATATTAAATGATTACTTTTCACAGGTTTTTACAAAGGAGGACACAGACAACATGCCCCACATGTCAACCTGTTCCTATCCAATTTTAAATAACTTTAGCATAACAGAGGCAGAAGTGTTAAAGGGACTAGGAGCTCTTAAAATAAACAAATCCCCTGGGCCAGATGAGATCCTCCCAATAGTACTCAAAGAAATGAAAGAAGTTATTTACAAACCGCTAACCAAGATCATGCAACAGTCTCTTGACACAGGGGTTGTACCGACAGACTGGAAAATAGCAAACGTAATACCGATCCACAAAAAGGGAGGCAAAACTGAACCAGGTAACTACAGACCAGTAAGCCTGACTTCTATTATATGTAAACTTATGGAAACTATAATAAGATCCAAAATGGAAAATTACCTATATGGTAACAATATCCTGGGAGACAGCCAGCATGGTTTTAGGAAAGGGAGATCATGTCTAACTAACCTACTTGACTTTTTTGAGGATGCAACATTGAAAATGGATAACTGCAAAGCATACGACATTGTCTATTTAGATTTCCAGAAAGCTTTTGACAAAGTCCCGCATAAAAGATTAATTCTCAAACTGAACGCAGTAGGGATTCAAGGAAATGCATGCATATGGATTAGGGAGTGGTTAACAGGTAGAAAACAGAAAGTACTGATTAGAGGAGAAACCTCAAAATGGAGTGAGGTAACCAGTGGAGTACCACAGTGATCAGTATTAGGTCCTCTGCTATTCCTAATCTACATTAATGATTTAGATTCTGGTATAGTAAGCAAACTCGTTAAATTTGCAGACGACACAAAAATAGGAGAAGTGGCAAACACTGCTGAAGCAGCAAAGGTCATTCAAAATGATCTAGACAGCATTCAGAATTGGGCAGACACATGGCAAATGAAATTTAATAGAGAAAAGTGTAAAGTATTGCATGCGGGCAATAAAAATGTGCATTATAAATATCATATGGGAGATAGTGAAATTGAAGAAGGGAACTATGAAAAAGACCTAGGAGTTTATGTTGACTCAGAAATGTCTTCATCTAGACAATGTGGGGAAGCTATAAAAAAGGCTAACAAGATGCTCGGATATATTGTGAGAAGTGTTCAATTTAAATCAAGGGAAGTAATGTTAAAACTCTACAATGCATTAGTAAGACCTCACCTAAAATATTGTGTTCAGTTCTGGTCACCTCGTTACAAAAAGGATATTGCTGCTCTAGAAAGAGTGCAAAGAAGAGCAACCAGAATTATCCCAGGTTTAAAAGGCATGTCGTATGCAGACAGGCTAAAAGAATTGAATCTATTCAGTCTTGAACAAAGAAGACTACGCGGCGATCTGATTCAAACATTCAAAATCCTAAAAGGTATAGACAATGTCAACCCGGGGGACTTCTTTGACTTGAAAAAAGAAAAAAGGACCAGGGGTCATAAATGGAGATTAGATAAAGGGGCATTCAGAACAGAAAATAGGAGGCACTTTTTTACACAGAGAATTGTGAGGGTCTGGAACCAACTCCCCAGTAATGTTGTTGAAGCTGACACCCTGGGATCCTTCAAGAAGCTGCTTGATGAGATTCTGGGATCAATAAGCTACTAACAAGCAAACGAGCAAAACGGGCTGAATGGCCTCCTCTCGTTTGTAAACTTTCTTATGTTCTTATGTTCTAAACAGGTTGAGCAAAGGGCGTTTCTCTGTGAAATAATAACTCCAAACGGCTGCTTTGTTGCTTCATGTTGATTCAAGGATTGAATGATACCGGCTGAGATCATTTTAATAAAAGGGTGAAACGATTTATTGCTTGCTTTCTTGAGCGGGACTAGCAGGGCCTTTTCTTGTGGTTTTTTAAAAATCTTTTCTTTAATAAAAAAACAAAAAACCAGGCTGGAATAGTTTCAGGATTATCAAATCTAATACAATTGATCAAAAACATTCCTTTGTTGCTTTTGGTTTCTTGGTAACATTAGTTCTCAAACCTGCCCTGTAAACATGAACGGGTTTGATTTGAAGAGATAAACCAAGAACTATTAGCTCGGCCAGCCCTGGTTTCCCATAGTTAACCATTGCCAGACCAGCTTGGTGTATATGGGACCTCAACCAAATCATGTTCAAGTCATACACATGGAGTGCCAGAGCATGGCTCTACATCACAACCAGGAAGACTGCAAAGAATCAAGGCCACTTAAAGAGCTGTTGACCTTACTGCTGCTATCTGCTACCATGTACTGGACATGTTGCCTCTGTATCTTTTTTAACATAATCATGATTGTTTGAATATTTTTATTCACATACTCTGGATTATAGATCAATTGGGCAATAAACCCAACACATATTACAAAAATCTTCAGCACAGAGTCAAGTACTGAGTCTGGTCTTTGTGTCCCAATCGAAGTGTCCCTCTGTGATGGGGTACACCCCGCTCCTGGGTGCATATGTATTATTTTGTATTTGTATTTTGTTTTCTGTTATATATTTGGCCGGACGAGCGAGATGCCGTCCACCAGTATTTGTTTAGGTTTTAATTACCTTGTGAGAATGCGTGACTGTCAGCTACTGGTTATTTAACTAGCTGACAGTCACACAGACTTAATAAATTCGTGCAGATTGTGGCCGAGGGGTAATAAGATAATTAATAGTTAGTTAACCCCTCGGCCAGAATATAAAAGACCTGCAGTTTGGCTGCAGGGGATGGAGTGGCTATGAGTAGAGAACAGGAGAGAGGAGGTAATGAAAAATAACTGAAAAGAAAGCAATTGCTACTTGTGTTTCCTTTGCTTCTAGGATCATTTTATGTCATTTTGAAGGGATAGCAGGTTTTATCTTTTCAATGAATTAAAGATTGAAAGAAGATTTGTTTGAAAAGGCCAGCACTAGTCAATGCTATGGTTATATACAGATGCTAAAATAAGTGATTTATTTAGTTTCCTGGCAGGTCACTGTTAGATTTGTGGTACTGTAAAGATCTTAGGTTTAGACACACAGAAAAAGAGTCACTTTTAAAAGTGCAACAAGGGGTTTCAGAAGCTACCGTGAGTTGCAATGCCCCCAAGAGGAGATTATATAGTGAAGCAGGGAGGTGAAGAGCCAAGACGAGGCAGCTGGGTGTCCTACAATGAGCCAGCTGGCTCAGACCAGGCAGCGCTGCAGCCAGAGAGAAGAGGACGGGCCTCGTGATTGGAGCTCCTGGTGGATTCATGGGCTATGTGATGCTAACCGCCACACAGGCATTGATTAATATTGACATGGAGCTTGATTGAAGTGGAGGGGGGATGGGATCTCATGTACTGGCAATGATAAAAAAACGGGTGCAGCAGAGAATTCCACAAATTATTATTAGTTTATTTAGACCTTTTACTAGAAACACCTAAAGTATGTATACAACTATATATATATATATATATATATATATATATATATATATATATATATATATATATACACTAAAGCTCCTGTATATATATATTTTAATAGAGATTTTAGTTAATCCTACTAAAAAGGTATCATGAAAAAAAAACCCTTGTTGATACATCTTACATGTGCTATAAGTTCTGTGCCTAATATCGTAAATTACTTCTTAGGTACCCCGGTTTGCCACAATATCTATCTATCTATCTATCTATCTATCTATCTATCTATCTATCTATCTATCTATATATATATATATATATTGCTCTTTCAGGTTCTTTTTCAGCACAATTCACTGACTCACACACAGGAATTTTAATTTTCACAGCACGTTTGCACCCTTTATTTGAAATACCAAACAAAAATAAATAAACAAAACAAATCCCTACTACTCTCTTAGTGCCAACTAACATCGGCTGCCTAAGCCATTTACAGATAACAAAACTTTACAAGCACAGACAAAAGAAAACAGGATTAAACACTATCCTTTCTTTTTAAACCACACTGACAGCCTCTTTCCTTCTCACAGACTGCCCAGAACAAATATGTTTCCCTGATTAAATACCTGCCTGCTAACCCCAGGCAGGTGACACTAATTAAATTATAAAATAATTAAACAGGTAATCACATTTATCTGGCACACACATTTATTAAACAGAAATTAACCCTATCCCTGCCAACCCCCAACACGTTTTCTCCAGGCAGGGATTTCAGCTCAATTAAGGGGATAATTAGAATCTGGTGTTTAAATAATTAGGTAGATCTTCAGGGGTGAGTTTGGGAGGCCCCACCCTATATAAAGATCAGAAACTTTGTGAGTTTGGTCTTCACCATACAGGTGTGTGGAAACACGTCATGCCACGATCAAAAGAAATCTCTGAGGACCTCAGAAAAACAGTTATTGATGCTCATCAGTCTAGAAAGGGTTACAAAACAATTTCTAAGGATTTGGCACTACACCCATTCACTGTCAGACAGACAGTCTACAAATAGAGAAAGCTCAAGACCACAGTCACTCTACCCAGGAGCGGTCATCCTACCAAAATCTCTCAAAGAACAAACCGGAAAATCATCAAGGAATTCACAAAGAACCCCAGAGTAACATCCAAGGATCTGCAGGCCACTCTCACCTTGGCTAATGTGAGTGTTCATGACTCAACTATCAGAAAAAGACTGAACAAGAATGGTGTTCATGGAAGGATAGCCAGGAGGAAACCACTACTCTCAAAAAAGAAGATTGCTGCTCATCTGAAGTTCGCCAAAGAGCACATAGATGATCCTCAAGACTTCTGGAACAATGTTCTCTGGACTGACCAGTCAAAGGTAGAACTTTTTGGCCTCAATGAAAACATTTTGTTTGGCGAAAACCAAACACTGTGTTCGAACAGATGAACCTCATCTCAACCGTCAAGCATGGTGGTGGGAGTGTGATGGTTTGGGGCTGCTTTGCTGCCTCAGGACCTGGACGGCTTGCCATCATTGACACAACCATGAATTCTGCATTGTATCAGAAGATTCTAGAGGAGAATGTCAGGCCATCCGTCCGTGAGCTGAAGCTGAACTGAAATGCAGGTCATGCAGCAAGACAATGATCCTAAATATACAAGCAGATTTACAAAAGAATGGCTGCAGAAGAAGAAATTCTGCGTTTTAGAATGGCCTCGTCAAAGTCCGGACCTTAACCTCATCGAAATGTTGTGGCAGGACCTGAAGCAAGCAATCCATGCAAGGAAGCCCTCAAATGTCACCGAGTTGAAGCAGTTCTGTAAGAGGAATGGGCCACAATTCCTCAAAACCGATGTGAGAGACTGCCAACAGTTACAGGAAACGCTTAGTTGAAGTCATTGCTGCTCAAGGGGGTGCCACCATTAACTGATTCTAAAGGTTCACATACTTTTTGACGCATGGATATTGAATGTTGAATCATTGAATCAAAAGTATCATGTTTTTGTGTCATTTGTTTAATCAGATTATCTTTATCTAATAACATTTTAGGTTTGAAATATCTGATATATGTGAAAATCCTAAGGGGTTCACAAACTTTTTCTCGGCACTATATATGTTTCTAACATTTAAAACACTGTAGCCACACTTTAAAATGTACCTTTTATATACTTTAGTTGCATTCAATCTAAAAAAGAAGCTGTTTTCACACACAGCACAGTGCAATAAAAAGCACCCCTTGTTCTACTGCTTCATCAGTCTTTGAAGTCTTGAGGTGATTGTTTCCCTCTATTACTCACTTACTCAGAGGGAATGTTCACAGACATCATCTCATCCCAGTCTGAGTCGTTCCCTGGTGACTGTGCCACAGCAATGATTAATTAATCACCCTATTCCTCAAGTGAAACGCACTGCAGCACTCAATACTGGAAATACGTTTCATTCATAAATATGCTGCAGTTTTTTTTTTTTTTATTGCTGCTGGTCAGCATTGACTGATGAAACCTCCAGGTTTTTATTCAGTCTTGAGTGTGTTATGGTGTTGACTGTGAATACCAATACAAACTTCTACCACACAAGATGAAGTCAAATCCATGTTATAAACCCCTTGTGGTGCTCCTGGATACTACAGTTCATTATTGATGTTATGGATTTGTATATCCAACTCAATTAATTGACGCAATGTTATTTGCTGGAGTCTCAAACTGTCCTGATCAGATTGAAGGTGTATTGGCATGAACAAACACTGGACAGCTTACAATCCAAGTGAATGGCTAAATGTTTAGTACTATCAAGGGCATGAGGGCTGCTTACCTCCCCTTATGTGTGTTCCTGATCACTATTCCACAAAACAAAATCTTCTGAAAAGACTCCTCAAAGCTAATTGCGGGAAAGTGAGGTGGGGAAGCATATCAGTGTTGCACAGACTTCAGTGCACTGCTCAACGCTAATATGCCCCTCCCCCCCAAAAAATAAAATCTTACTTGGAGTCTTTTAATGGAATAGTAAGCCAGCAAGGAATAACCTAAGCAGAAAAAGTAGAAATGGTCTGGTCAGTGTTAATGACTCACAGTAGAAATGGTCTGGTCACAGTGTTAATGACTCACAGTAGAAATGGTCTGGTCAGTGTTAATGACTCACAGTAGAAGTGGTCTGGTCAGTGTTAATGACTCACAGTAGAAATGGTAGAAACTAAGAACTCTCTTTAACCTAATTTGGTTCCAGAAACCATTAAATGCATCTCTATAATACGTGTTTCTTTCAAAACTGCACATTTGTCACTAATTAAAATGCTGAACAGGTTCGATTTGTGGAATTATTTTGTTTGCTACAATCACTACACAAAGGGCTCAGAGCGCGGTGATTAACGCTCCACCTCCAGTGGTTTTGCAGTGGATGACAGACAGTTTGGTTCAAATCTTTTGCATGTATTTAAGACAAATGTCTAATCAGGGCTACCTAGATATTTTATAAGTGGGTTACAAGAGGTAACACATATCCCACCCCCAAGTTGTTCTGCATTCTGTGTGTGATCTCTAATGCAAGATCCTAAGAATAGATACGGGGAAAACAAATGAATGTTTGCCGAATCTGCCTTTTAACCATAGTATTTTTCCACTGCCATGCTGACATACTGTACAATACAGATACCCCTGGTTACTCATGCCTGCTGCATTACAGTACAGCCTGTCCTGCAAACAATTAGTATTCAATGGAGGGTTTCCGTTCCCCTTGACATTTCTATTGTGACAGCAAAAGGAACCCTGAAATTACACACCTGCTGATGCGCTCTACAGTTTTATACCCTAATGTGAAATAGCTCTGTGACAGAAATACAATGAGTTCTGGTGATAAATCTTCCTCCCGACCTGTGAGGGCGCTAAAGAACGGGAGGAGAAGTATCTGGAAGGGCTGGCCTGACAGTTCGTTTCCGGGACCGGGAAGTGGGTCAGCCTGGAAGGAAGCGAGACTCTGTTGTAAGACCGTATTGATTTGACAGGTAAACGAGGGGCAGCTGCAAGTAATAAGGCAGCTGCAACCGTTTACCTAGATATCATGCGGGATTACATATAGGGGCCAGGGTAACGCTGTTCTTTTCCTTCGTTTGGGTTAAGCCAAGGACCGAGAAGGACGATATAGTAAAGTACTGTGTTACTCTGTAAAGAGTTGTGTGTGTGTGTGTTTTGTGTTTGTTTGTCGCTGTAAAATAACTATCTGTGTTTTTGAAACCACCAGACAGCTAAAGCACATCCGGAGCTGTCGCCTTGGGCCAGCACAAGCCGGATCACCACATCACGAACTGTCACCGAATAAAGTGTATTCACTCACCACCAGCACGACTGCACGCACCCGAGACGGGTGAACGTGTTTTTGTTTTCTTTATTCAGGACTGTAACCTGTGTTTTTCATCCCCGCGCTCTACACATCGTTGTGTATTGCCGGGGCTTATTATTTACGGTCACTAGACCAGGAATAAAAATAAATAAAAGCATTTTTCACTGGATTACCGTTGTCTGCCTGTCACTCCTGCACCGCATCACCGCTACACCTGTTCCCCTTACTAACCACTTTGCCACAAGCTCCCTTTGTCTTCGCACTGAAACCCACCTCGATTGGAAAAGTACAGGCAGAGCACAGAGAACAGTGGGGGTCACCACAGACTGTTTGTTCAACAGCAGTATGTAATGAAACAGCTGGAAATAAATGAATGCCAATCAAAAGGAGCAAATAGAATATTTGGAGGCTGCTGATCAGTAACAGAGGTTTAGTTGAGGTTTAAGAGGGCAGTGTATTGGCCACCCTTGTGGTGTAGAAGGTGTCTTTCCATGTGATCTGATACGCCCACAGTTTAACTCAGTCAGGCTTTTCCCGTCTGCCACTCGTCTCTTCTCAGTGGGCCTGACCTATGACCTGTAATAATGTGGAAGGCCTGCTCTTTCCTGTGCATGCGAAGGTGCTGTGTTCTCAGACAGGGCTAGCATCAATCACCCAGGACGCCAGCAGCAGCCTCCATTCCCCAGTGATTTACTGTGGTAGAGCTTGCACAGGAGATACAGAGCAGGGCATTGATCATGTCAGTGGAAAGAGATTATGGGTTCAGCACACAGCTGTGTCAAATGCAGCTATCCTTCTGAAGGTTCATGACAGTACAGTATATGTTGCAGTTATCCCATGCTTTCCCATGGCTATACTATGTATATGTCCACTATAGAAGGAAAGACCTTAATAAAAGTATATCACAGTAAATATTGCAGTTCTGCCGTGCTTTCCCATAGTTGTAATATGTTTACATGCTTTACCATGTTTTTCAAAATGCATTACCATATCTCTTCAACCTTTACAATGCTTACCGATTACTGGGCTTTCATTAGGATTTATTACACTTTACTATGCTTTTAATATGGGGCTACATTTTAAACATTTTCACTAGCAGAATTTTTTTTTCCCGAAATGCATTCGACTGAAATAAACAAGTCAGGCATTTAATGTTGGGTCTTGCTAGTAGTCCTCGGTTTCCAAGCTTTTCCAATGGCTACAGTAAGTTTCAGTTTAAGGGATTTTAAGGGATACCCTATTGGGTAACACTTTATTTAAGGTGATTAATGTTTTATAAATATATAATAGATACATAATAACTATGTTATAGAGTGTTAATAAAGCATTATAGATGGTTTCTAACCATGCAATAGCCATAGACGGAATTACGTTTAAACATCCCAAAGTACAATAGGTGGCTAAAAACTGTCCCCTTTATAAAAAATGTAATTATGTTTATGGCTATTGCATGCTTAAACATCCCAAAGTATAATAGGTGGCTAAAAACTGTCCCCTTTATAAAACTGAATTCAGTCTATGACTATTGCATGGTTGTAAACCATCTATGATGTTTTATTAACACTTATAATGCAGTTATTATGCACCTATTATATATTTATAAAACATGAATAAGCAGCACCTTCATGTAAAGTATTACCCAATATTGTGATTGCATGTATTCGGAGAACTGCTTATCCACTATATTATTATTATTATTATTATTATTATTATTATTATTATTATTATTATTTATTTCTTAGCAGACGCCCTTATCCAGGGCGACTTACAATTGTTACAAGATATCACATTATACATTATTTCACATTATACAGATACTACTCCACACTGCTGCTTGAATAACTATATGAATAACCATATAATTACACTGTAATAACCAGATAATTACATCCAGCTCCTTCTCTTACAAGGTAACTACAATGTAACTACATGGACAATTGACCGAATTACACAGTAACCCCATGGTACAGGCCATATCCATGCACATCTAAACATATTCCACCAGTAGTTCTCAGAGCAGTATTCATCGGTAGTTAACCAGTTATTACCATGTTATTACATGGCAACGTATACCCTGTAATCTAAAATGCTACAGACACAACTAAAAGTTGAATCACTTGTGCCCAACACACTATTTGAGTGTGGGTGAGTGATACTGGTATGTGGTACAATACCCTCCTGCTAGCTAACTAGTGGGGTTATTACAGTTCAACTGCTAGGCTCTCATATCTTGTATTGCAGCCAATTTCTTTTTCTGACACTTTCTAGTCTATTATTTATTAATTTTTTTGATAGTGTGGTCTCAAGGGTACACACACATTATCTCTTGGTATCCTTTTGCATCTTTAATGTATCGCTCAACATTCTCGCAAATAGGCTTTCGCAGGGGCCTATGCAGTATGTAGTGACTGTGTAGGGGGCCAGGCCACAGGGTGCTACTCAGTTATTTCTGCTGGAATTTGATCATGGAGAGTAAATTAATAGCGCAGTGAAGGGTTAGCTTGTTAAATAAAATGGGGTGAAATGGCAATGAGCGTCACTGATTGGCTCTGACAAGCAGAACTAGATTTCATTGGCTCAGGCTACATCCGTGTCTTAGCTGAGGGTACATCCGTGTCTTAGCTGATAGAAGATTGAAAATAACCTAGATAAGGGAATGGATAACTAAATACTGTGTAGTCATTATAACTGCATAACTTTGAACTTTGAAACTGAACATGTCCCTCATGAACAGCACAGATGCTTTTTGCACTAAAGCAAAAGCTAAATCTATAACTCATTCAACAAGCAAGGCTGCTAAAAATGATGGGATAGATGTGGCCCAGGAACTCACCTTCCAGCCTGAAGGCAGACAGCCTCTGGGCCAGGTGAGGGACACACTGGGGCAGCTGCAAAGGAGGCAGAGTGGAGGATGAGGGAATAAACCTGACAACAGAAGGAAGGAGGTGAGCCCCAGCTTTTAATAGATTGGAGTAAACCAGTGATGGAAAGAACAGGGGCCGTTACCTCGCCTTAAGAATAGCGTCAAGCTTTCTTTCTTTTTTTATTTCTCTTTCTCTTTATTATTTCCTTTTTTATGTGATGCACTGATGGTTTTGTAAATGTGTGTGTTTGTATGTATATATATATATATATATATATATGTAAATGATTTTGTTATATTAAATTAAAAAAAGAATAGCATCTAGTGTTTAAATATTGAACTCAGATTGCTAAAAAAAAAAAAATCAAATACCCCCACCTTTTAAAATAGTACAGTTATTTTTTGTATTGATAATTTTTATTCTCACATCAATACTTTTTTCTGAGCTTCGTAGGTTTTTAAATGCAGTTCAGTTCAGATTTTATTTTCACAGTGCCTTCTTGTTTGTTTGTTTTTACTGGGCATATCCTATTATCCTCGTGCATGCTTCTTGATTTTATTTTGTGTATTTGTTTTTGTTTCCCAGTGGGTCTCCCAGTGGAGTTATGCAGATATGAATTGCTGTAAATCTTCATCCAATTCAATTGTTGTTCAGGCTTCCTTTTGAAATGTTCAAATGATTTATTGTATTTAAATGAAGGTGTTGTTTTCTGGAGAGATCTTGGGAGATACAGTTTAACATTGTTAGCAGGGTCCCAAAAGACAGGGCAAGCAAAGGAAATAAACCATGGAACTAACATGAAAGAAAAACTAAGGCGAACCAGGAACAAAGAATAAAGTTATTGATGAAGACCTAATACCAGCAATCAGTTTTTGAGTTCTCAGGCAAAATATAAGTGGGCTGTAAGCTTTTCAATTTAAAAAATGCAAAAGCTATATGTAATGTGAAATACTGAACTGAAATCGCAAGCCCATTTCCAAGTTTTACGTTTGAAATGTGAATCAATCAAAGGATTAAAGGGTGACATGACAGAAATGTTTTTAACAGAAAAAAACAGAAAAGCACATCTTAAATATGTCTAGAATATAACCATAAATACAAAAACTGCATCTTAGCCCATATGGAAAAAAAGTCATAATTAATTGATGTTGTGTCAATAATTAATTGACACATTACCGATTTATGACTTTCCCAACTACTTTTCTTGGAATTCTCTGTACGTCTTTTAAGAAGCTGACTGTCGTTTTTATTAAAAAAATTCCAAGCACTGAAATAGTTGGCCTGTTTTGAAATTCCCACACTGAAGCCATCGGGACTGTGAGAGGCATCCTTGGAAGTGTAGACCACTATTTCATTTCAACAGCACACTGGAAAAGAGAATGAACTACCGCCTCCAGGTGTAGTTGGATGTCTTTGTTAGATGAGGTGTATTTAGTTATTTTATTTTATTGCGTGTTGTTACTGATGAGAACCGCATCGTTGCCGTTCCGTCTCTGACTCGGAACCCGTCGCCATTCAATCTCTGACTCAGGAATCACTGGCTGCTCACTCTGCTTCCATGCTGGATCCACTGTTGAGACGCGTCACCACCTGTTCCGTCTCTGACTCAGGAATCGGTGGCTGCTCACTCTGCTTCCACGCTGGATCTGCTGCTGCTGAGTCGCGTCACCGCCTGTTCCGTCTCTGACTCAGGAATCGCTGGCTGCTCACTCTGCTTCCATGCTGGATCCACTGCTGCCCAGTCGCGTCACCGCCTGTTCCGTCTCTGACTCAGGAATCGCTGGCTGCTCACTCTGCTTACACACTGGATCCACTGCTGCTGCTCCTCACCGCACCGCTCCGTCTCTGACTCAGGAATCGCTGGCTGCTCACTCTGCTTACACACTGGATCCACTGCTGCTGCTCTTCACCGCACCGCTCCGTCTCTGACTCAGGAATCGCTGGCTGCTCACTCTGCTTACACACTGGATCCACTGCTGCTGCTCTTCACCGCACCGCTCCGTCTCTGACTCAGGAATCGCTGGCTGCTCACTCTGCTTCCATGCTGGATCCGCTGCTGCCCAGTCGCGTCACCGCCTGTTCCGTCTCTGACTCAGGAATCGCTGGCTGCTCACTCTGCTTACACACTGGATCCACTGCTGCTGCTCTTCACCGCACCGCTCCGTCTCTGACTCAGGAATCGCTGGCTGCTCACTCTGCTTCCATGCTGGATCCGCTGCTGCCCAGTCGCGTCACCGCCTGTTCCGTCTCTGACTCAGGAATTGCTGGCTGCTCACTCTGATTACACACTGGATCCACTGCCGCTGCTCTTCACCGCACCGCTCCGTCTCTGACTCAGGAATCGCTGGCTGCTCACTCTGCTTACACACTGGATCCACTGCCGCTGCTCTTCACCGCACCGCTCCGTCTCTGACTCAGGAATCGCTGGCTGCTCACTCTGCTTACACACTGGATCCACTGCTGCTGCTCTTCACCGCACCGCTCCGTCTCTGACTCAGGAATCGCTGGCTGCTCACTCTGCTTACACACTGGATCCACTGCTGCTGCTCTTCACCGCACCGCTCCGTCTCTGACTCAGGAATCGCTGGCTGCTCACTCTGCTTACACACTGGATCCACTGCTGCTGCTCTTCACCGCACCGCTCCGTCTCTGACTCAGGAATCGCTGGCTGCTCACTCTGCTTCCATGCTGGATCCGCTGCTGCCCAGTCGCGTCACCGCCTGTTCCGTCTCTGACTCAGGAATCGCTGGCTGCTCACTCTGCTTACACACTGGATCCACTGCTGCTGCTCTTCACCGCACCGCTCCGTCTCTGACTCAGGAATCGCTGGCTGCTCACTCTGCTTCCATGCTGGATCCGCTGCTGCCCAGTCGCGTCACCGCCTGTTCCGTCTCTGACTCAGGAATTGCTGGCTGCTCACTCTGCTTACACACTGGATCCACTGCCGCTGCTCTTCACCGCACCGCTCCGTCTCTGACTCAGGAATCGCTGGCTGCTCACTCTGCTTACACACTGGATCCACTGCCGCTGCTCTTCACCGCACCGCTCCGTCTCTGACTCAGGAATCGCTGGCTGCTCACTCTGCTTACACACTGGATCCACTGCTGCTGCTCTTCACCGCACCGCTCCATCTCTGACTCAGGAATCGCTGGCTGCTCACTCTGCTTACACACTGGATCCACTGCTGCTGCTCTTCACCGCACCGCTCCGTCTCTGACTCAGGAATCGCTGGCTGCTCACTCTGCTTACACACTGGATCCGCTGCTGCTGCTCCTCACCGCACCGCTCCGTCTCTGACTCAGGAATCGCTGGCTGCTCACTCTGCTTACACACTGGATCCACTGCTGCTGCTCTTCACCGCACCGCTCCGTCTCTGACTCAGGAATCGCTGGCTGCTCACTCTGCTTACACACTGGATCCACTGCCGCTGCTCTTCACCGCACCGCTCCGTCTCTGACTCAGGAATCGCTGGCTGCTCACTCTGCTTACACACTGGATCCACTGCCGCTGCTCTTCACCGCACCGCTCCGTCTCTGACTCAGGAATCGCTGGCTGCTCACTCTGCTTACACACTGGATCCACTGCTGCTGCTCTTCACCGCACCGCTCCATCTCTGACTCAGGAATCGCTGGCTGCTCACTCTGCTTACACACTGGATCCACTGCTGCTGCTCTTCACCGCACCGCTCCGTCTCTGACTCAGGAATCGCTGGCTGCTCACTCTGCTTACACACTGGATCCGCTGCTGCTGCTCCTCACCGCACCGCTCCGTCTCTGACTCAGGAATCGCTGGCTGCTCACTCTGCTTACACACTGGATCCACTGCTGCCGCTCCTCACCGCACCGCTCCGTCTCTGACTCAGGAATCGCTGGCTGCTCACTCTGCTTCCATGCTGGATCCGCTGCTGCCCAGTCGCGTCACCGCCTGTTCCGTCTCTGACTCAGGAATTGCTGGCTGCTCACTCTGCTTACACACTGGATCCACTGCCGCTGCTCTTCACCGCACCGCTCCGTCTCTGACTCAGGAATCGCTGGCTGCTCACTCTGCTTACACACTGGATCCACTGCCGCTGCTCTTCACCGCACCGCTCCGTCTCTGACTCAGGAATCGCTGGCTGCTCACTCTGCTTACACACTGGATCCGCTGCTGCTGCTCCTCACCGCACCGCTCCGTCTCTGACTCAGGAATCGCTGACTGCTCACTCTGCTTACACACTGGATCCGCTGCTGCTGCTCCTCACCGCACCGCTCCGTCTCTGACTCAGGAATCGCTGGCTGCTCACTCTGCTTACACACTGGATCCACTGCTGCTGCTCTTCACCGCACCGCTCCGTCTCTGACTCAGGAATCGCTGGCTGCTCACTCTGCTTCCATGCTGGATCCGCTGCTGCCCAGTCGCGTCACCGCCTGTTCCGTCTCTGACTCAGGAATTGCTGGCTGCTCACTCTGCTTACACACTGGATCCACTGCCGCTGCTCTTCACCGCACCGCTCCGTCTCTGACTCAGGAATCGCTGGCTGCTCACTCTGCTTACACACTGGATCCACTGCCGCTGCTCTTCACCGCACCGCTCCGTCTCTGACTCAGGAATCGCTGGCTGCTCACTCTGCTTACACACTGGATCCACTGCTGCTGCTCTTCACCGCACCGCTCCGTCTCTGACTCAGGAATCGCTGGCTGCTCACTCTGCTTACACACTGGATCCACTGCTGCTGCTCTTCACCGCACCGCTCCGTCTCTGACTCAGGAATCGCTGGCTGCTCACTCTGCTTACACACTGGATCCACTGCTGCTGCTCTTCACCGCACCGCTCCGTCTCTGACTCAGGAATCTCTGGCTGCTCACTCTGCTTACACACTGGATCCACTGCTGCCGCTCCTCACCGCACCGCTCCGTCTCTGACTCGGGGAACACTGGATTCTGGAACTTTGCTTTGCTTGCTTGCGTTTAATGGAAAGTTCTTTGTCTTGTTTGGTTTTAAAATGCTTTATTCAAATAGTAAAACATACGCAAAATAACAACCTTCAATACAGGAATCAAAAGGATCCCTGGGCACTGAGCTCAGTACAACTTTTCATTCACATTTCCTGGGGTTAAATAGCCCTAGCTCCGCCCCTAGTCCCTATAGCAGGCAGCCTATAGAAAGTAAGGCATCCTTATCAGAACTCTCCGATTGGTCAAAATCCTACAGAGCTTGGCCCCCCTCAGTCTGGGCTCACGCTGCGACTAGATTCTAGTCAAGTGTACCGTAGCGTGTGTGACTAATGCTTTTGCATTGTTACATTCAATCTTATTGTACATAATTATAACAAACTAACATTCAATAGTATTTGATTACAACATCATACAGTACTTAAAAACTAGCATTCAATTGTGTTCAATGATTACAAATAATACTGCATATATTTGCCTTTTAATGCAGTGTTTTACTGGTTATTGTCAATAGTGTGCAATTCCTGCAATATAGTACTAATAAAACATAGCTAATTTGCTTACACCAGGAAAATACACGCAAAGCCTGTTTGGATCGCATTGTATGTTTAACAAGGGGGTCACAGTACAAACCTTTAACCTACCCACACCATGGAAACGTTCAAAAGCAAGAATTAAAATAGATACTGACTCTGACAGCGATTCATGTGTGATGCTTTACTGTGTTTTAAAATTAAAAGCTTTATGGTTTCCACGACTTTAACAAATGTCGTGGAAACCATAAAGCTGTATTATAAAAATGACAAATGGGGCCGAAGTTAATTACTTTTGTAATCCATCCATTACTTCCAATCACAAAAACACAAAACACTGATAACAGCTAGAGGGCGTGCTTAACAGAAATGATAGTAAACGTTATTTTACTGTATAGTACTCTTCCACACTAAACAAGCTGCTTGGAGACAATCACAGCAGATCACACATGTGGCCCCACTGCTTCTTTGTCATGTATAAAGATGTTTCCACTGCTCTGTAGAATTGCAATGGAACATTAGGACAGGTAGCTATGAGGAGGAGCTGCACTTGGGAGTGGAATGCCCTCACAGCCCAATAGGATCTGCTTGTATTGGAGAGAATGGAGTCCATTGCTGTGTCAGAGCTTCAGAGATTAACCCTTATAGTGCTGAGCAGTACTGGAATAGAACACACATATTATCATATGATACCTGGCAGGATATATTCAGGTTACGATATGAAATGTATTGTAATTCAAGTTCTTCATTGACTATTTCGAATTACTGCTCTAAAAAAACATTAGAAACTTCAAACAGACTATTTCTGTGGGGTTTTTTTCCAGTGCTGAGTGGGTTGTCTTCCTCATGAGTGAAATAAGCACAGTATGAACATTTGTGGACTCCTGTTTATATAACAAGCAAAACATACAGAAAAGACAGTACTCTTCTTAAACCTGCTCGATTCGGACAATGACCTTTCTTAAATCAGCTCATCTGGCTCTGTGTGATTTGATAAATCCACCTGGCCATTCTGTTGTGGGATTGGAATTAATTCAAGGGATTCATTTGTAATGTAGTGAAATACAAAGTGCAATAAATGTGATCATACACAGATAACAGCATATTTAATAATACAGTATATGTATCAATATATTAAAAACATTCATACACACATACATTTGGTGATCTGTATGATACTATAGTATACAGCAAGTGGCATCTCTCCGCCTTTCACTTTCATTGGGATTCTAAATGCTGTCATCCAGAGATACAGTAACACTGTACAGAAAACAGCACAATGGTCCATTCACAGAATAGCGGGCAGCTGTGCTTGAAGTCAGACTCAGAGAGCAAGCAGTATATAACTGACAGCAGGCGCATCAAGTGTGCAACTGCCTCTCTCACTAGTATAAAACTCTGACTCTGTCCTGGATTGGATCCATTGTTATCCCCTCATACACAGCAGCACAATATATGTTTTAATATATCGCAATATACTGTAAAACTTTACTTTAGGTTTCACTTCCCCTTTAATTGGAGCCACTGGCAAACTACAAAGCAACCGCATCAATGGCTCCAGGATTTAGCACATGCTGTACAGCTCAAAGCTGTGACAACAGACACTCTGAGAACAGTTTGCAAGCCAGAAAAGGGAAAATATGCTTTTCAACACAGCAACGCCAAACTACGAACTGGCCGTGTGGAGTTTTGTGATTAAGATATATCAGCGACCTTTTCCTAATATATGATTTCTTACCTGTCTATTAGCCTATATGATGTGTCTTCTCTATCTTTCTCTTTTGTTGTTCCTGTATATATAATTATTTGCCATGATTTCTAAATTTCTAATTACGCACTACGCTGCTCAGCTGTAGTTGTACCACTGGCTGGTAAAGCAGCATGCTTTGCCTGTTAAGTCAGAGTTCTGGCTTAATAAACTGTTGCAACCCGGTGTGAGTCTGCCTTCATTTCCACGCAGCGCTACAGGATTTTGAATTATTAATTAAAAGATGTGACTGGTTTGCTTAATTGAAAGTGATTGTTTTTGAAGAAAGACTGCCCATTGCTGATCTGTGTGAGTGAGTGCATGGGCGCATCTGCATTCTGATTGCAAATAAGCAGAAGTGCATTATACCCAAGGGGACCATAAAACACTTTCATGACAAACTGCCCCTTTAGATAGGCTAGCTCTTAGCAGCATTGGAGTCAATACAGGAGAGAATGCAAAATGAATGGTAAGGGTTACAATCTTTATGAACAGAGCTTAAAGATGTCATTCATAACCACCTGCTGAAAGTGAAAGCAGAAGCATGCATGTTTAGAGTTATAAGACTCTCAATAGTGTAAACTTAGAAATACTAAAATGTTTCAACAAAAAGGGTTTATCAAATGTCTTTGCGCATTGAAGACATTGGCTGGGTTCACGCCCCTTAGAAAGTCGATACTCTCTGTCCACCGTCATGATTTATGTGACGTAGCATTTGGAAGGAGAACTTCTCTGGCTAAAAGAAAACTACATGGAAACACGCACAACCCGAAAGTACTACCAAAATAGAGTGAGAAAAAGGTGAGACTTATTGTTCTTTTTCAATGGAAACTGTACCATTGAGAAAGACTTTTAGCTGAAGTGTTTGTCATTGAATTTAGTATCTTTTATTATTTCAAAAGCTAATAGTAAAGGGGATTTTGTGTCTCTACAGCTAAAACTACCACGAGGAATGTAACAGAAGGTCAATTAAAGAATAAAGTAAACTGACACCAAGCAATCATATGCAGTCACCACCACTTAGAACGTGTGCGTTTGTGTTAACGTGATTCACCCACAGTAAGCGATGGACGGTATAAACTCCCACACAATAACCTGACATTTAAAATGTCCCCCAATCACCAGTAAACAAAACAAACAAGCGTGCATGCGGTTAAAAATATTTATTAAGACACTAATAAAAAAGATGTATTAAAACCTATGAATGTAAAAAGTACAGTAATCCGTCGCATATCCGACTGCGATGGGACCAGAGTAAGGGCGGATATGTAAAAAGGCGGATAAATGAATCCTGTTTTAAATACCATTATACACAGCTGTAACAATTACTATATTCACACAATTCAACTTTTATTAGGGAACTCCTGTAAATTCCTTGTTTAGAAAAATACAGGGTATTAATGTGTGTGACAGCTTGTCACCAGCTTTTTGAAGCAACGTTGGTTTGTTTGCTGACTGACAGAGTTCCAAGCATGCTTTAGCAAAGGCACAGCATCTAACAGAGACATTTTATTTACACTGAATTTTTGTGCTGATGCTCATCACTTTTCTCTTTCTAGCCATGCTTGCTTGCTGTTGCAGTCAGTGCTGTTTTTTCAAAATGTAAATAAATCCGCCACTGCGTACAGGGATTAAATAGCCAAGGTACAATACAGGAGTAAACAGCTGATTGATCGATCTGTCAAGCTTTTTTACTACAGTAAGGCGCTGCCATTTTATTGAAATCAATGTGAATGACAAGGTAGGAGGTGAAAACAGCTGATTTGTGGACTAATAAGAGCGATTACTACAGTATAAGCAGTGTGTTTGTTATTTAAATGTATGTGAATGGCACATAACGAGATCCAAACAGTTGAGTTTGCCCGAAATATATGGCGTGCTTAACATGGTATAAATGATGCCTTTGTTATTTAAATCAATGGGAATGGCAAACAGCAAAGCTATCTGTCCGATATAAATGGCTGCCCGAAATAACCCTGTAGGGTGTAAGTGGTGGCGACTGTATCTGTTAAATTGAACATGATTGAAGTGTAAGTGGTGGCAACTGTATCTGTTAAATTGAACCTGATTGAAGTGAAGTTCAGACTAATGGAAGATGAGGACAGGCTACAATATGGCACCAAGAGTGCGCCCCTCACAGCTCTGCAAGCGAGAGAACTGAACACTCCTGACTGAACACCCGCTGCCTGTCGTTCAGTCCCAGCTGAACACTCCTGACTGAACACCCGCTGCCTGCTGTTCAGTCCCAGCTGAACACTCCTGACTGAACACCCGCTGCCTGCCGTTCAGTCCCAGCTGAACACTCCTGACCTGAACACCCGCTGCCTGCCGTTCAGTCCCAGCTGAACACTCCTGACCTGAACACCCGCTGCCTGCCGTTCAGTCCCAGCTGAACACTCCTGACCTGAACACCCGCTGCCTGCCGTTCAGTCCCAGCTGAACACTCCTGAACTGAACACTCGCTGCCTGCCGTTCAGTCCCAGCTGAACACTCCTGACTGAACACCCGCTGCCTGCCGTTCAGTCCCAGGTCTCTCTCAAGCAGAGACTGAAAATTGTACAGAACTGTGGGTGTTTCCATTTCAGACTACACTGGGGCTAGGTTAAGAGCATTTTGCCTGAATAGCCAGACAAACCAAAGAAGAAAGGGATCAGAGATTAGCCAGCTGGACCCTCCCTAGGTAAATGTACTGAGAGCTCTATCATGGGACATGGTTAGGGTTGGGGTTACTGCAGTGTTATCTATAGGCTGTGCAATTTCAAGGGATCACAGAGCCTACCAATATTTATAGATACCATGTATTGCTCTGAATTGTAAATTATTTTGCAGAGAGAGAGATAGAGACAGTGTTCTCACAGTAGCGGTTCAGATTTTGTAATTGAGTGTTGGCAGATAATTCTAATTCAATGGGTGTAAAGTGAAAGTAATACCGGCATTATTACAGAAAGTAGGAGGAGGTAATTATTGTTTTTTCTTTTGGTTTTGTTTTAAAGGGCCTCTGAAAGCTTTTCCCATTGCAGAGTGTTGAGCGTTTGAACCTGCCTAAGTACCTGAAGCTTGTGAAGAGAATGGGCCACTTGCAATTTTTTAAATCCTAGATGCACTGGTTCAGGAGTCATGAACAATAATTTTGAGAAGTAAGAGTCGGTCACACTCAACTGTCCAGATAAGGGTTTGGGTCTAGGAGTAACTTACCCTCTAATTAGCTCTGCTAAGAAATTTTAACACTGAGAGAGTAAAATGTATTGTCAGGGGGTAACATGCAACATTTCTTTGAAGTCATAAGTAATCTCGATAAATACTGTACAATCTTTAATGGTAATTAAAAAAGAGCCTTCCATTTTAACTGCAATGTTACTTTGTGTTTGTGGCAATGTGCCCCGTCCCTGTGTGCATTTGTGTGTTGCGTGCGTGTGTTAATGTCGGTGTATAGTCATTGGTACACGGGATATAAACGGGTCTGTGTTTCACGTGCGATTTAAAAAGGTAGATTTGTATTTAGGCACGAGGAGGGCACAAATCACTTCACGTGCTGGTTAAATGTAATATGTGAGCACGGGGTTGCACAGAATTAATTCACGTGCTGGGATTCAAGTGAATAATTAATTAGTAATTGAATCCCAGCACAACAGTATATATAGATGCACATTTTCATTCAGTCGGGGTTGGGTGTTCGAGAGTGGAGAACGGGTGAGAGAGAGAAGGAGAAATAAGTTTAAAATATCAATTGCTATTACGTGCTGGTAGGAACGGCACAATACTTGTTTATTTAAAACTCACCGTGTTTGTTTGTGTGTCTGTCCGTGCACTGTATAGTCTGTTTTGTTTGTCTCTTTATTTTGGCGTGAAGTGCCGTGTCCTGTTTTATGTTCAAACCTTTTATTTTCTGTTCTGTTTATTAAATGCTGAGCGACAGCATTCGCTCAGCTTCACCAAACCACATCTCTGTCTGTTTATTTCCTGCTTCTGGTCTGACGCCACCCACTCCGGCCGTCTTTGTGACAGTGTTCTACAAGGTTCTTTATCGGCTCAGCGAATTTTTATCACACTGGTATCACACTGACTCTGCAAATTAATTACGTTACTTATATTTTAACATTAAATTCTTAAACTCAGTGAACATGTTAAAACTTCAATATAAAGCCATACAGATACCTGTGCAGCTTTGAATTTCTTACCCTGTGATTGGCTGCAAAGACAAAAGAGCTAGCCAGAGACTGGATGATGTTTGTTGGGTTGTTTTTTCTTGTGTACAGTTTCCTAGTAACTGAAGACAATTTATTCTGGGAGATGTAGTTGTTAGTGGAAGTTTTAAGGGAGGCAGACAAGCTGTGCAGCAAAACTGCTTATCTGGAACGCTGGTCACACTATATTTTTATGTTCATGGTTAGTCAATATAAAGGATGTCCCATAAATCAGGCTTTATAGTAATATAACATATGTTCTGTCACATCAGGTGGCCACACCGCGTTGACTATCTGCACCACACAGTGACATTATCTGAATTCATTCTTCCTTACTTAAGACATTTCACACCTGAAAGAAATAGAGACAACCCAATCATTATGCCTGTGATGCCTGACTTCTGGAACACCCTATCAGTATGGCTATAGTTTTTTCACAGTTATCACGGATTTCACGATTTCGGTGAAATTTACCCACTGCCATATAATATAAAGTTCCCATGTGAAAATTCCCATTTCTGAACTAATAGTGTAAATATATATTTTTTATCACTTAAAAATAAATACAACAAACGTTTGCCTTATCGACGCACTACCTGTTACACTGCATTCTGGAACCTGGCAGCTGGTTTAGTTTGCTTCTGGTAAATGATTAGAACACCAGCTGCATCAAAGATTGAAAATATTTATGTTAAAGATCGCTCTGTCCAGTACAAGAAGGGGGCATTTCACTTGAACTCCTTGGGGTTCATCACATCTTCCAGACACACCCAGTTCTCACCCAGTTCAAGCCTTTTGCTCTAGTCCGGGGGATATCTTTTCCACCTTTCTCAACAGATCAGTTTCAACTGCTTAATACTTCTCTTCAACTCGATCCAGCAATGAACCTTCTGTCCAAAACATTTAGTCAAAACCGACACTTATTGTAAGCAACATAACACGAAAATACATGGAGAGTGTCAGTACTTCTGGATATCACAGTATACTGCACACATACAGCTTCAGATACTGTGGTCTGGTGTGATTTATTTTATTAACCTTGGCTTCTAAGTGAAAGCCCTGCAATTAGATTAGGTTGAACTACTTACAGCAGATGCACTTAACACAAGGAGAAACAGATACTTCTAATATCTCTACACACTGTTTTTAATCATTACACTTAGGAAAGCAGAACCACAGTGTCTCTTTCTCTCTGGCAGAACAGAACTGCTGATCTACCTCACACTCACAGCACAGGGTCTATTCTGAGACCCCTTGAACACCCACAAAGCCCTAACTGGTCAGGGCAGGTCATCTGAGGAAACTGTGACATCTGATTGGTTGTTAGTTATGGGCCATATCTGTGACACTGACAGTGGCTGTTTTGATCATTCAAGTTCTGTGTATAAACCTACCTACCCTAGGAATAAATCTTAATTATGGCGTCACTATCCTTATAGTGGCTTTTAAAAAATAACGTGTAACAAAAACTATGATAAAAGAGTGTAATTATTGAATTTCTTTTTCTGAATAAAACAGTTATCTGTCGCACAATTTGCTTTTTCTGTTACTATAAAAGGATAGCGGTGCTGAAATAAGATGTTCCCAGGGTAGCTAGGTCTTGTGGTTCAGGTTTCGTGTTCGGGCACAACAGGGTGTGACTGTGGTAGTATTGTAAAGTATTGGAGAACAATGTTTATAACATTCTCACAAATCATTATTGGTGTCCCTATTTCACCAGGACTGTCTTTTGAAAACCCCTCCAAAATGTGATATTGCATCTGGCTCTGTGTAAATTATTAAACAAATTTGTAGTACGCCGGAGGCAGCAATTACTTTGGATTCTAACAAGGATTCCTGATTAAAAGCCAAGAAACGTGTTAACAGCACATCAGGAACTATGATAGTGTGATAAGCCTCACTCTATTTGACGCTGCTTCCCTTTGGGGTTGAAGTCACTGGACTGTAAACAGAACTCCGAGGGGGAGACTGGGCAGTTCTGAGGCTGCTATCTGAACTGCTATCACATCCCCTCAGCTCCAATTTAAACCACTGCTGTTTTATCTGTGGGATTATATATGACCTGTCTTTCAGAATCTTCATCTAAAAATCCGGTCGGTTGTACTGCTCTCTGTAGCGGGTGGAGGGTTACATGTGACCTACAGCACAGGAAGTGCTTTGGTAGCAAAGGGTCTCCCCTGGTAAAGGCATGACTGCATGATGTGCAGGGCGAGACATGCTCCCTGGCACAGGGTGTATCCCTGGCTGAATGTGAGTAATCATGATGGGAGATGCTACATTGGGGATTAAAATGGGAATAAAGTAATTATAAACTCAAAAAAATTGACTAAACCTAGCGGTTGTCTTTCTGAAAAGATAACAGTTACAAACAGTGCTTCGATGTTGCTGTTGTTTTTTTGTGTAACAGACCGTTCTGCACAGGTAATAAGACATAAAGCAAAAAATATATAAATGAAAGCAAAGGGAGCATTCAGAGATGGGACAAAGGCAATCTTATCTTGGTTCTATTCAAATTTCAGAGATATCATTACAATGCAAATAGAAGTTTCTCTGCAGAGCAGGTCATGCAAATGACACAGGGAAGCATGTATGAATGATCTGTATAGTGTGGACAGACAATAAGCTCTTTCTCCAACCTCATTCTGGTCCCCATGGGGAGCTGTATATGTCAGCATACCAATAAAAAGCTCAGGGCTACAACAGCCTGCATTTCCACATGAACCAGCCTTATAAATAACTGTAAACTTGTGACTCTGGAACTGGAGGGCTTGCTATGAACAACAAAGCAGCATCATATGATTCACATCACACACACTCTGGGAGGATTTATACTTGGGTTATGCTCAATGTGATTGTCAATGATGTTTTTAACTAATTAGTAACACTTTGAAACCAAATAAAGCTCAATGTCAGTATTATTCAACAACGTCAGGCACAAGGCACCATTTTGTTCAGAAATGGTCAACAGGCGGCATAATTCTCTTCTGTTCAGATAATATTTAGTTTTATACGCTACTGTATGTATGGAATGTGGATTTTCTTTGTTCTTTATTTAATTAAAGTAATTATTATTTTTGTATTTATCTGTGCGTGTGTGTGCGTGCGTGTGCGTGTGTGTGCGTGCGTGTGCATGTGCGTGCGTGCGTGTGCGTGTGCGTGTGCGTGTGTGCGTGTGTGTGTGCGTGTGTTTTTCTCCCTGTGTTGTGTATATCAGTCTTATATGCTACCAAAAAGCTATAAGAAAAAAAAGATAAGAGGGCAGCAATTACTCGCAATTAATAACAAATTGCCCAACCCCACTATACCAGAAAACATTTCCCACTTAAGGAATCACCACACCTACAATTATCTCCTACCCTCTCTGTTTTTTTTTTCTTTTTCTATCCTTTCTTTACCTCCTAAACATTTTCTTATATATTTCACTTTCTACATTTCACTTTCTTCCTTGCCTGTGTGACCTGCTGTATCTAGCACCATTCACACCACTGCCAGGTTAGTGTCTATTAAGTGCAATCAGCACAGATCCATTCCTCTTAATGGGACCATTTACCTTTACAACCTGGGGATGCAATCCACATCACCCACCTATATAAGACCATGAATCAACACTGAAGGCATTGAAAAAGACTTCGAGCCAAAAAACATCAGCCATTGAATTTAAGTTGTATTTAGTATTTCTAAATGTAGCACTATTGTTTTATAGTAATAGGTAAAATAGGTATTTTTCAGGTTGCAGTCTGAGATACTCCTGTAAGTCTGGCACACACTATAAAACGACGAAATCTAGTGATCCTTCTCTTAAGGAATGGGTGCCTCAATTATATTTATATTGAGCATTCTGGGAGGGCAAGAGAACCATGAGAGTGTTAAACGAGACGACACTCTTATGCCAAAAGAGACAGGGTCAACTGTACATATTATCAATCACTGCAGCGTGGTGTGCAGGGTGAGTCGTACAGTCAGGGGAGTGCAGGGGTCCTTGTAAGTCTCCTCTGGTAAAGGCACGGCCGTGTGGTGTGCAGGGTGAGTCGTACAGTCAGGGGAGTGTGTGGGTACTTGTAAGTCTCCTCTGGTAAAGGCACGGCCGTGTGGTGTGCAGGGTGAGTCGTACAGTCAGGGGAGTGTGTGGGTACTTGTAAGTCTCCTCTGGTAAAGGCACGGCCGTGTGGTGTGCAGGGTGAGTCGTACAGTCAGGGGAGTGTGTGGGTACTTGTAAGTCTCCTCTGGTAAAGGCACGGCCGTGTGGTGTGCAGGGTGAGTCATACAGTCAGGGCAGTGCAGGGGTCCTTGTAAGTCTCCTCTGGTAAAGGCATGGCCGTGTGGTGTGCAGGGTGAGTCGTAAAGTCAGGGCAGTGCAGGGGTCCTTGTAAGTCTCCTCTGGTAAAGGCACGGCCGTGTGGTGTGCAGGGTGAGTCGTACAGTCAGGGCAGTGCAGGGGTCCTTGTAAGTCTCCTCTGGTAAAGGCACGGCCGTGTGGTGTGCAGGGTGAGTCGTACAGTCAGGGGAGTGCAGGGGTCCATGTAAGTCTCCTCTGATAAAGGCATGGTCGTGTGGTGTGCAGGGTGAGTCGTACAGTCAGGGGAGTGTGTGGGTACTTGTAAGTCTCCTCTGGTAAAGGCACGGCCGTGTGGTGTGCAGGGTGAGTCATACAGTCAGGGCAGTGCAGGGGTCCTTGTAAGTCTCCTCTGGTAAAGGCATGGCCGTGTGGTGTGCAGGGTGAGTCGTAAAGTCAGGGCAGTGCAGGGGTCCTTGTAAGTCTCCTCTGGTAAAGGCACGGCCGTGTGGTGTGCAGGGTGAGTCGTACAGTCAGGGCAGTGCAGGGGTCCATGTAAGTCTCCTCTGATAAAGGCATGGTCGTGTGGTGTGCAGGGTGAGTCGTACAGTCAGGGGAGTGTAGGGGTCCTTGTAAGTCTCCTCTGGTAAAGGCACGGCCGTGTGGTGTGCACAGTGAGCATACTTGCCAACATTTGGAAACTGTTCAGTGGGACGCTCGCCTCGGGGGGGGGGGTCATACGCCTCATACCCATGGGAGGAGTCATACGTCTTGTGACCGTGAGTGATCATACAATAAAGCACTAGCTGAGTCTCTGAAGTGTGGCATGTTTGTAAACTGACAAGAGGCGGGGTCACCTGTACATATGGACTTATTATGGGTCATCTTCATAACAGCACATACATATTTTGAGTTGAATGTTTTACTGTCATATTACTTTGGCATATGTTTTAAACTAGACTTGTACAAAAAAAACCTGAAAGTCAAAATTACCTTCAGGTTACTATTTACTAAACCAGTGTAACTGTGAACGTTTTTTAAAAAAAATCTAATAAAACACAATGCGATGTAAAATACAAACAATGCTAGAAGGGTCTCCATCTCAGAGACGTATTGCTTCATTTTACCTTCTTAGAATTCATTGCTTCATAGAATTTATTCTCATACATACTGGCTAATTAAAATCTTGGCCACTCATTGATCAATTACAAATGAGTACGGAGCCAATTAAGTGACAATGAAAAACAGACTCATCTACAGGCTGTATCATTCCATTACATCCAGTATTAAAATCCAAGTCCAATGAGTAAGATATTCTATATTTACACGTCTGCTTCCCAGGGCAGGAGAAACACATCCTCTTCAGCCAGGGAAATTTGCATAGTTGCTTTCACTTTATGTGTTTTTTTTTTCTTTTTTCTGGCTCATATTAAGTATTCACCATGCTTTACCACACATTTCTTGTCACGTTTGTCACTTGGAACATCGGCAGCAGATTGAGGTAGAATAGATTTCAACTGGGACTCCCCTCAGCCCCAGTTAGGATTGTGGGCTGCCAGAACCAGCAATCAATGCGAATGACGCAAGAGACAGTATTTAAATATCCGCCTAAACACAAAAAGAAAACAAGATGAGCATGAGGGCTGAGAATATATTATACCAGGAGTGTCCAATCACAGCCCAGGAGGGCCATTCCACTTCAGGTTTAACAGGTAACATGATATAATTAACTACTTCAGGGTCATGATGGAGGTTTAGTTGGTTGAATTGAACAATTTTGTTTATTTAGTTTAGTTTATTCACTTTGTGCCCGCAGGGCCAGCACAGGTACATCTCACTTTGGCCACCCCTGTATTATACTGTCAGGGAAGTATTGGTAGGTCGGTGAATCAATTTACAAAGGCAACAATACAAAAACATGATGCATGCAGGTGATCTTTGACTGTAGTCGAAGGTCCAGTTGCAGATTGCACTGCTGATGGAAGTGGCTGCAGCCCCAGTTTGAAATTGGAACAGGATGAGATTGAAACTTGTTTCACAGTACAGATCTACAGTAAATGTTGCATCTGTGATTTACCTTGCCTGTCCATGCTTTCACTAGGCTCTCAACTTCGCTATGCTTGTACTGTCACATACTGCAGTAATTTTGTACTTTTAGTGCAGTCGCTCCTTTGCCTGTTGGTCTAGAAGTCACTCTTATATTTTTACATGTTATTCATGTAGTCCTGGCAAGAATATTTGTTTTATATGGTACATTTGTCACTCCATGGAAGCAAAAACCTACTAATAAAGAGCAGTGCATTTCTCCCAGCAATCTGTCACATAGATAAAGAAGCACAGCCAAGCATTGGTTACGAGAGGCCAAAGACAAACAGACCTTGCTTCTGGAAAGGACCCTACACTAATTGATGCATTACACCGTTCATCGGCTGGTAGAACCTGCTCGTCTCCAGTTCCAGAACACACGGAGTGTAGTATGAATAGAGAGCTGAACTCACTGTGAGTCTCTTCATCTCTTTGATGTAGCTCCCTGAATTTAGGGGCATTATGAAATTAGAATAAGTTCATTTTATATCTTGATTTTTGACCGAGGTTTTAGAGGATAAGCAGCCTCCAGCACACCGCACCTTCTCCCAATTAACCAGTAGAAATATAACCCAGCTTCCCTAGTTTAATTATGGTCATGTGCAACCCCCTGCCTCCCAATCTCAGCCCTTTCAGCGACCCCCTTGGTTTACCTCAAATAAAACTGTTTTACACCTCTGTTACTGGACATGAAACATGCAATTTGTTGGTTTGGAATAATTGAATGTGGGTCCTGATCCAAATCTACAGTTTTTACCCAACAGAATGAAAACAATTGTAATATCTAGGATGACGGCAAGCTCGCTGTAGATACGTTCTTACTATACTTGCTTTCTTTTTAAATTAATCTTTTTACATATTGCTGAATAAAGCTGCTAAAAAGCCCCTTGACACTAATCCCTCGCTTGCATGCCAATGTATCTCCCAGGTTAATGAAAGTACTAATTAAAGTCTACTCATGTGTTAATGAATTTCCCTAGGAAAATAAGTATTTGGTGACAAGGACATTGGTTTTAAATTAACTTACTGTATTTACATATGACATTATTAGAACGCTGTTTAAAATTACCTGCAAATCACAATGCTTAAATTTCAGACTCATTTTTGTGTTTAGTACATTTCCAAGACAGTAAGTATCATTGCTGGGGACTCAACAAGCACCCAAAAGGGGCGAGAGGGTTGTTTGCAGCCATTGAAAATATAGCAAGGGCACTGTTGTTGTTGAATATAAGGAAGTTTTTGGTAGCTATTTGAGAGGCCCTGCTCATGAGAAGACAGATACACATACAGCGTGTTTAGCAATATTGCAGCCTGCTCTTTTCTCATTTGGTTTAGCACTTTAAAAAGCAATCAAACTGTGCGTGTGTCGGTTAGTGCGTCCTGTAACAAATTTAAACCTGGACTTTACTGTCGCACATTCTTCCTCTTTGCATGTTAATGGGTAAAAATGTCCTGGGACCAGGCGCGGCAATAAATCTGATGTTAACGACTGTCTAGTGGAAAGAAGCAGTACAGGGTTTCCATGACAACCAGGCATGATTCATTACTGCACACAAGGGCTTATAAACTCAGTGGGGGTGTTTAACAGTGTTGTGCAATAGTCCTCCTGTCTTTGGTACGTTGTCAAATACCTGGCTATTGTTACTGAAGAATAAGCTGTGTATGCAGTTACCAAGGCCCCTGACTCTACAATAACTGCACTGTTCCACAGTTAGGAGCTGCTATTGCCATGATGGAGATTTCCTGCTCACCACAAATCCAATTCAGCAGCTAATACAACTGTAAAGTCCACTGTCTGTTCCTTAGCTCCGGTCATTAGGGAACCACGCTGCAGAGCTGTCTGTTTAGCAGCTAGGCATCCGTTGATAGATTGCATGGGTCCAGTAGCAAGCAGAGGAATTACTGCAGTGTGAAACACAAGCCTCAGCTGATTAAGGTCAGCGCTGTAATGTAGGCGCATTTTAAGGTGGGACTACGAGTATTTGCTTCCATTATATTGCTGGTGTAGTATACTTCATTGAATAATGTATGTAAAAATAATTTGGTTCATTCGTGGCTAGGCAGTAAATTCTCCATGTAATGCACTCTATTGTCTAAGGGGCCCTCAATAATTTATTGCCTCAATATCACGGAATAAGTGGAATTATTTTTAAAACTATATTATTGTGATATGGGGGTCAGCATGGGTTATATAGAGAATAATACCTAGGATTTAAGTGGGATAATTCCATTCATAATCTATGAGAGGCCGAGCTGAATGTAATTTTGATAAGTCTCAACCACACATATGTATGGATAAAGGGAAGCGTAGCCTGCAAGCCATTGTACATTATATTGGATTTCAGGACTTTACAGTAGAAGGCTGACATCATTACCAGAACAGTTAGAGGCATCGACAGAATCAGCGCATCCAAAAACCTGCAGCTCCACGGGTCAACACACTCCTATTTTTATATATTTTGGGTGTGCAATGACAACTAATTCTCCACAAGTGTAACAGGGTGGAGGCTTGGCACGAACCAGCGATCCCATGCGCTGCAAGCGAGCGTCTTAACCACAATGCAGAACAACCAGGCTTGTGTTCATTCATGGTTTTAGCTTTTAACCTCTTCTCATCTCACCGACAGGGGACAGAATCCATCACAACAGTGTATCACACAACACTGTCCATTACACAAGCATAATGAATTGCTTGTTAGAGAACATTTACTTAAGGTAATAATACATTACAATTGGTATGCTACAATATGGGAAGTTTCTTGAGTCTCATCGGGAGATGGGAGAATCATGCTGTAAATCAGGAGACTTGGCAAGTATGCATGTTATAAAATGTTAACCCATGTTATACAAATAAGATTTCGGGTTGTGGTTTTGCGGCATTTATATCAAGACAGTATTTCATTATAAAATGACCAAGCAGCTTAGTGTTACAATGTCTGCGTTCATCAGCTGGACTATCTGTGTGTTTAGAGCCATTTCAAATGGGTGCTTTACTGTATTTACATGAGTATTTATACATAATTACAATGTTAGTATGCATAGTTACAGTGTACTTCATGTGTACATTTTGTACACTATATAACCCTAACCCTAACCCTAACATTAACTCTATCCCTAAGCCTTTTCTGATACAGTTGTATACTTGCATATATAGTGCAGAAAGATTTCCACATTCAGTGCATTGTAACTATGCATAATAACATTGTAATTACCGGTATGTGTAAGTACACATGTATTTACTAAATAACTACTATGTAAATACACAGTAATTAGAGACACTGAGGGGTAGGTTTACTAAGATGGGCCAGTCACAGCGCAAGCACACAATTTGCATTTCCGTTGCGACACTTAACAAAGTAAACATTTTGTCATATTCACTAAGAAAACATATGTTAATGAAGACAGCCGCAATATACTTATTTGAATATGTGTTAGGTCTTCTTAGCGAGATCTGTAGCATTATACATTGCGAGAGTCGTGTGACAGTGTTCAAATAAATAACGGGGACTGAGTTGTGGTTCACTGCAGCAGAGGGTGCTCGAAGGATAATGTCTATACATGCAAGGGTGCAAGAATCAAAATAACATTGTTTATGTTAAATGTAAACGTCATCTGTACAATGCATTCTGTTCCGTCTTCATTTGACCATTTTAATACTGATATATATATATATATATATATATATATATATATATATATATATATATATATATATATATATATATATACTGATTTTCCACGATCACGGAATCACGGACGGAATCGCGGAATTAGGCTTTGGGAACGGAATTGGCATTTTGGGAATGGAAATTCTGCTTTGCAACTGCACCTTAAACCCTCCCCCCCAAAAAAAAAATCAACAAAAAACCTGCGCAAACAGTCTTTTACAATTGTCCTATATAAAATAATGGATTGCTTTGAAAACTACACCACCCAGAAGCCCAGCGATGACGCTTGCATAAAACGTTTTTGCATGTTTATTTGGATCAATGGATAACGAGAAAACAGGTGGTGTTGTGGGCGTTACGCTGATGGACTGCCTGTCTCTGCTGCGGCGCTAACTTTGTACTGTGTGAGTCGAGTTGTTTAAAAAAGCAACTAACTCTTTTGTGAGCTCTATTCTGTGGAAAAAAACGGTCGTCACCCCCCGCCCCCCCCCCCCCCCCCCCGATTAAAAAAACATAATTGAATTTATGTATTAATTTATTTAGTTATTAATGGAAATATGTTACTCCATCACCCGCTCAACACAAGGAAACGACACGGTGGTTGAGGTGAAACCTTCGTTTTATAACGTATTATTTCCAATATATCATTAACTCCTTAATAATACTACGTATTCAGAGTGAAAATTGTAGATTCAACTTGAGTGGACCAATAAATACTTATTTATTTTACCAACTGTACCGAACGCAAAGCCAGTGAATGTGTTTATTGTGCAATGAATGTGTGTCAGTAGTTAAGGAATACAATATGAAAAGGCATTTTTAAACCAAACACGGAGCTTCTGGAAATACTTATCCAGAGGGCACAGTACTTAGAAGCTCTGCTAGTACTTTTTAATATGTCACATACATTTTAAAATGTTTGTAATGATACTCTGTTAAATTCTCACAATGTTGTATTATTAAAGTACTATTCATATGGTCATATGTGTAAGTCTTGTTCAGTATATGAATATTAAGTTATGTAATTTATTATTGCTTAAACATGTGCAGATTAAAATACTCTGGCCCGCCTACTCCTACCTTTTTTTTCAAATCTGGCCCCCTTAAATTAAAAAAAAAACTAGTTGAAGAGCCCTGCTCCAACTAAGGCAACTCTATCAGTCCAGGGTATAGGAGAAACACATGCAAGCAGTTTCACAGCAAGTACAAAACCAGTCTGCGTTGTTGGAGATGAAACTACAGATGGTAGAGATAAGTGTCCTGAACATTGTCTTTAATTTGTAATTTTATGAAAATTGTATATTTTTGTAATAATGTCTGTATATTGTAATGCCAGCAATAAACTGCTTTTTCAAAACCCCTTTATTTGTTGACTGACCTACGGTACATTGTTACTACCAGTGGACTGCTTGAAAAGTACAGTATCTCAGGGACTTAAAAAGCGAATTCAATAGATTTTTAATGTAAAAATGTTATTTAGGTTCAAATTACATCGTTAATTCTTAATAAATTGGTAAAAACATAATTGGTCATTTTGGAAAACGGAAAAAAATGGAATTGGTCATTTTGAAAAACGGAATTTGCCATTCCCAAGTATGGAAAATCAGGAGCCCTACACCAGCCCCTCGCTAAACCGCATATGTTTGTCCAACATTAAGAGGTGTCGGGTTTTAAAAATACAATAAAATCGCACATGCATACATTTATAGTGTTCAATGTATTTTAAATGTATAAGTCACTGCGCTGAAATTATTATTATTATTATTATTATTATTATTATTATTATTATTAACTTGGCAGCCTAGACAATTAACACAAAATAGATGATGGTGCCGCATTGACAAGTTAGGACAGTCAGTTCTCATTAATACGAATTTCAAGAGACCAGCAACAAATGTTGCATAATACTGTACCACTAATTCGTCTATAAGCCAAATGCATACTGTCAGTTTTTATTTAAGTTAGTCAGTGGTGCAGTGCCATATTGTGCACAATTACAAACCACCTGCACATTAATAGAATAGGTGTGTTTCCTGTTCCTGTACAGATGTTTAGAATGAGCTGGAGGGGTTAGCGGCACATGTGTGCAGTCTATTGCTCCCAACATGTTGATTAAACCAGAAATGTAATAGAAATTTGTTTTCAAGGCTTGTAAGTACACCCTGCTTTTAAGGAAAAATAGGTATTTGGCTGTTCGCCTCAAAAATGCATTGAGCACAACTGGCAATGCACGAGAACACAGAATATATTCAGGGATTCTGTTTACATAACAAGTTCATCAGTCATGCCAGACCATGTTGCACAAAAGCATATGTTTCTATTATTTTGTCCAACCTCAGTCTATAGCATACACGTCCTACAGTCTACACGGTTCAGTTCAGTTCTTGACAAAATAGCCCTGCCACACAATCCTTCACCGGTATATAGGTCTAAATTGTATCCCTGTATTGATTTTAGTATAAAGGTATTTTCTTAAATGGGCCAAATTGTGTATCTAAAATCAGTATTAAATACTTAATTTAATTAAATATTCTAACCCCTTTTAATCCTTTTCCGTAATAATTATTACTGGTGGGGAAGCATATTAATGAAGCGCAGGTTTCAGTGCACAGCTAACATGCTTCCCCCACCCAAAAAATCTGCCTTTTGCTGAAATAGTTGGTAAGCATGGCAAATAATGATGTAAGCAGAAACAACAACTGAAAACACCATGTAACAGTTTATTTTTTCTTTTTGGTTCCTGGGTAGTAAGTGTTATTTCCTAATTGCTTATGCCTCAAAAGTATAGAAAATGGCTATTATTCACCACAAACTTTGCTTTTGTGACCAGGACAGTGATATTTTGAAATTTACCTATTTCCAATGAGAAAACGGGCGAATTTGTGTCTTTTCGTTCACATAAAGTCAGAAAAAAACAACATATGAATCCAAATTAACATGTATTTATACTAAAGTAATACAAAAATGACTAAGGTAGAGGCGTTCAAAGTCCAGTATATCCTGGTGGAAGCGCTCGCCTTGCTCCTCCGAGTACGCTCCCATGTTCTCCTTGAATTTATCAAGATGAGCATCAAGGATATGGACTTTGAGGGACATCCTACAGCCCATTGTGCCGTAGTTCTTCACCAGAGTCTCAACCAGCTCCACATAGTTTTCGGCCTTGTGATTGCCCAGGAAGCCCCCAACCACTGCAACAAAGCTGTTCCAAGCCGCTTTCTCCTTACTAGTGAGCTTCTTGGGGAATTCATTGCACTCCAGGATCTTCTTTATCTGTGGTCCGACGAAGACACCGGCTTCGACCTTTGCCTCAGACAGCTTAGGGAAGAAGTCTTGAAGGTACTTGATGGCTGCCGACTCCTTATCTAGAGCTCTGACAAATTGTTTCATAAGGCCCAATTTGATGTGCAGTGGTGGCATCAGCACCTTCCGGGGGTCCCAGCCGTACTCATCATACTTCAAGGCGTCCAGCAAGGTCTTGATGCTGTTGTAATCCTCTTTGAGGTGCACCGAGTGAGCCAGGGGAAGAGACAGGTACTTGTTACCATTATGGAGCAGCACGGCTTTGAGGCTCCTGGATGAGCTGTCAATGAAGGACAGTATAACGAGAACATGATGGGAGACTACATTTGGGGGCTGATTTGTGAAAGTGATTTACAGTATAATCGTAAATCTCGAAAAATTACTCACTTCTAAATCTTTTGTAGTCATTTTTGTATTACTTTAGTATAAATACATGTTAATTTGGATTCATATGTTGTTTTTTTCTGACTTTATGTGAACGAAAAGACACAAATTCGCCCGTTTTCTCATTGGAAATAGGTAAATTTCAAAATATCACTGTCCTGGTCACAAAAGCAAAGTTTATGGGGAATAATAGCCATTTTCTATACTTTTGAGGCATAAGCAATTAGGAAATAACACTTACTACCCAGGAACAAAAATTGTGTTACACAGTGAAATCATACAGTACACATATAATAGGATAGTAAACAAATAATTAATTAAATATTATAAAACAAAAAGTATTGATAAAAAGCCCTGTTCAGAATGACCCTGCAAAATGCTGGCTTTTCCACAGGCACCCTTGGGCAAAGTACTGTAGCATTCTGCACCTGCCCTATTCACGTGTGAGAAGAAATGCAGCAAACCACCTGTCCTAAACTGGACCCTTAATCATTAGCATCCAAAACCAAAAAGGAGACCATGTGACACAAAGGGCTCCTCTTTCAGCCAGGTGTCAATATTTTAACAGCGATTCCTAAGTGCATCATTTCCTATAAGTGAATACCACTCTGGAATTACTCTCAAAAGAGGAATTCAGGGGTTGTCACGACAACCAGACGTGATTCAAAGCGGCTCTGATAGGTCTCTACCTCAGGCAAGCAACTAGCCTTGAGAGCTGAGCAGATGCTGGGCTGGACAGCCAATCACAGGTGAGCAGGGGAAAGAATGACATCATAGGCAAATTAGGACAAACAGTTGCAGTGCTGTGTTTGCAGTCTCCGCTTGCACAGGAATTTCAGAGCTGCCGGCTGTGAACCTGCATGGAGAGGCAGGTCTACCTGAAAAAACCCCGGCTTGTTTTGGACAGGCAACTCTCTTTATCATTATGTTTTTCCTGCGCATGGTTGAGGGTGCGGGGAATGTATTGGAGTTTATGCAGAAATGTACACTTTTTGGTGAATGAAATGTGTTTTTTTTTAGCAAGTCATGCTGGCTGGTTTTGGTTTTATACATTTAGCCCTGCTGTTTGCTTATTGTTGAGTAACTACTGGAAATGATATCAGTGACAGAGGCTCTTTAAAATGGTTTTACATTGCAGTATCATTCTGCATTTCTTAATTTTCAATTCATTTACTGATCCTGCTGAAGCTGAAATACTGGATTTTACACACATGGCTATATTTATGTATTTGTGAAAGACATTGTCCGGGTTTCCGTGCAACATAGAAAGTCGTCACTCTCTCCACAGTCATTATTAATGTGACGTAGCACGCATACACCACGCACATGTGGTATAGCAAGTGTGCGTCTAAGGGGCACGTACATCGTCTTCTCATGTTAAAAAGCCGTACAAATGACAGAAAACTCTGGTTTGTTGCATGTAAATATGTTCAGAAGTCGAACATTATGCTTAAGAGACTTCCGCACCGAAAATCCCGTTTGTGACGTAACATATACTATACGTAAAGGCCGTGCCAAGCAATAGTTTATTGGCAAGCGTCTTTGACCAAATAGGTAGAAAAAAAAAAAAAAAAAAACCACACACACACACAATAGGAAGGGTTTAGAGCGTTTTTTTCCCCCATGACATCATTTATTCAGTGTTTTTAGATTATTGCTATTTGACCATAAAAACTGCTTTGTAGTTAAATTGTTTTATAAGCAAGGTTATAAAACATACTGAAGCTACTACCAAAAAAAATACACTGCAAAAAATACATAAATAAATAATGAAAACCTTTTTTTAACGTTTATTTATTTATTTATTGCATTTTACAAAAGCATTGCAAAGCACTGTAAGTACATAGCAGAAAAAAAGAACAAACCACAATACATTTGTATAGCATGTCACACATACAACTGCCACAATCACACCATTTAAATAACAGTATACACATAATAATACAAAAGCAGCAATTTTAAAGTTACATTAAAACCCACTAAGATAAGAAAGCCGTTTCATAAAAGTGCGTTTTTAGTCTTGGCTTGAAAACTAACGGTCCCAGCTTCCCTGACAAACGAAGGCAGAGCATTCCATAATTTAGGAGCTCTACAAGAAAAAGCCCTTCCTCCCGTGTTGCTTTTGTTGACCCTAGGAATAACCAGCAGCCCCGCATCCTGTGATCTCAGAGTGCGGTTTGGAAGATACGGGGTCAGTAACTCCTGCAAATAACTAGGTGCTAATCCATTCAGGGCCTTGTAAGTTAACAGCAAAATCAGAAAATCAATTCTATACTGCACAGGGAGCCAGTGTAAAGAGGCCAGCACAGGGGCAATATGTTCGCATTTCCTGGTTTTAGTCAGAATTGTAGCGGTGGTATTCTGAACAAGCTACAAACGGGATACCACACATTTTGGTATACTAGAAAAAAGTGCATTACAATAATCAATTCTAGATGAAATAAAGGCATGCATTAGTCTCTAAGTGTGGCTATATTTCTCAAATATAAAAAATATACTTTAGTAACTTCCCTAATATGAGTCTCAAATGATAGATCAGGATCAAAGATGAGCCCCAAACTCTTAAAGGTTTTGATGAGAGACTGCCAGGGTCGAGCTCTTCGTGATTGGTCATTGGATAGCTGATTGCTTTAGCCTAGTCTGTTCTGTCCCTTAGCAATAAGATGCAAATCATTGTACACCAGCTTTAAGTAGCATCTATCATGGGAAGGAAAAAAAAGGCATGTTTGTACCGAAATATGTATTAAATTATAGCCGTATTATTGCTGCTGTCTTGAGCAAATGCATTGAGCAAGATTTGTTTTAAAACTACATAAGATAAAAAGAAAAACCTTGGTTTTAACATCAGCTTGCTGCAAGACTACATTATAACGAAAGTCCCGGTGGACAGCACAGATACATTTGTTAAACTCGCATGGACTACCGATATACTGGTTCATCAATAACAACAAGGACAAAATATCATATTAAAACATTGTACTGGTGAGAGCCTTGCACTGTCACTGCGGGATTCGGATTCACATATTATTATTATTATTATTATTATTATTATTATTATTATTATTATAATGTGTAGCTGGTATTTTAGCTCCATTCGTAGACTGTGTCAGATTTGCTGAAGCTACGATTCTGTAAGAAAACGTGTATATTGTATATGTGCATGTGTATCTATCCTGCGGATGAGACGTGTGACTCTGCAGAAGAAGCTGCATAGTTCACCCCTAGTTTTTATTACGTTATTTTTTTGGTGGTCAAATCAGGCAGGCTGCCTGCAGTGCTTTAACACATCCTAAAAAGTTAATGGAAACCCAGTTTAAGAAAGCTGTATGATATCAGTCAGTCGTCGCCCAAAGCCAAATTGGAAGTCAGACAGAAACATTGAAATATACCCTCCTGTGTTTTAATATTAAGTAGATTATTTGCATTTGGAAGGAGAATTTCTCTGGCTTAAAGAAAACTACATGGAAGCACACACAGCCCGAAAGTACTACCAAAACAGAGTGAGAAAAGGTGAGACTTATTTTTTCCATGGAAATTGCCCCATTGGTGAAGATGTTTCTCTGCCTCAGGGAGGTCCATATATGGCTTAATGAGCTCCACAAAACAGCTGTTGTGATTCAGAGGTGTAGACTGATTAATAATTTAGGTCAGTTATTATTTCGAATCCTTATCAGAGCTGTTGCATTGTTCATTCAATAAAGGGACAAAATGATTGTATTTGGTAAAAGGTCTAGACAAGATCACCAACTACCAGAGAAATGGATCGGGTCTCGATAGGCAAATCAAGTGGGACAGGTTGTGATCCAAATCCACTGGAGCATTTTAATACTAACCAGGATGTTTTGTATCAGTGAAGGCACTCAGTAAACACTTGTTACAATGGTCAAATGGGTCCATCTCTGATTGGTCTCAGTAATCGTTAATTAGAATTTATGACACTGCCGCAAGTAAAGAAATTACAAAAGGGTAGTGAAAAGGTAAATATTTGCAGTCCACCGTACGATTCATGCAGAACACAATCTGAATGCCTGGGTTAGTGGGCTCAACCCTCACAAAATCACCAACCAATTCAGCACAATCCACATAGACTGAGCCGCAGGACTGCTTGCAGAGCTGTAAAGGGAAGCTTTTATTATGCCTGTCTTAAAACTGTAACCAGCACCACTCACCTTTAAATGACAATACATTATCCAAAATAATAGCAGTAAAAAACAACCCAACACAATGAATTAGTTTAAAACAATTACCATAAGCCACTATGGTTTGTGGTTTCTGCTCTCTACCTCTCCTTCTTTCTTTGTCACAAAATGGCCCCTAAACAAAAGATCAATCCTGTCTGGTTCTCCTCTAGTTCTGTTGGCAGTATTATCATGTTTGCTGTCAACCAATGGGCTGTGCTGCAAGGATGACATCATGGGCTAGGGAACAGCAAGGCTCCAGTGAGGCAGGCTGCTGAAAAGCCAGGGGTTGGGGTCAGGAGCCGCTTTGGCAGCAGAATGGCAGGCTTGCAGATGGACTGTCACTAGGGTTCAGATATCAGGGATGTTTCCATCAGAACACTACCATCAAAGGGGCAGAGAATGACAAGATATAATTCAGGTAATACCTGCATCTCTGGTGTGTGTTTTTATTAAAATAACAGCATTCTCTATATTTTTGCTGTGGATTCTGCATTTCTAAAGTGGAAATGGGGGTATTGATGTGTTGTGTGTCTGTCAGTGCTGTAAATAAGCACAGATAGTCAATAGGAAGGTTTGATGGTTGATGTAATCTCCTTTTCAAGCTTTTTAAAACACTGTTCTTTTTCATTCCATTGCTGCTGTTTTATTTTTAGGCAGATCCAGTATAGGTGCAATGTATGGTTTGACTGGACTTTTTTTTTTTTTTTTTTTTTGCCAGTATGCTCATATGCTCAGCAGCAGTTCTGGTTTAATAAGCAAAATGAAAGAGACATACATGGCGATTACTGGGTCTCAGAATGCACAATTTGGTTTGCAAATGATTCTTTTTTTTTTTTAGTTTATTTTGGGTGAATGATGAGGCGTGTTTGTTTTATATGAGATTGATGTACCTTTGTTTTCCATTGCACATGATCATGTTTGAAGATCTGTCGGTTTTACATACTGTAGGTAAACATCCAACTCACATAATACTACTCGTATAGCAAGTCAGCGATTCCTGTTGGAAAAATGCATGCATTCAGAAAGAGATGGAGGGGCTTCAAATACAGAAGATTACATTGTATCGAGTAGATGCTCTTCGGTTTAGGGATTGGGATTGTGGGGATGACCAGAGGCTTTTAGATCCTTCTATCATAGATCCATGGAACCATGGAATGATTTGGAGAGAATCATTTTAAATGAATGCTTCCTATCCATCTGTTAACATTCTGGACTGCAGTTGTCTGAACTGAGCGCCAGTACAGTAATTGAATGCATATGCTTCAGTCTGAATGTTTCATGCTATTTCCGGAAGTGTGTCTCATAGAACAGAGATCAATGGTGGCACAATTAGATACTGCTTAATCATATGGTTCATTATCCTCCCAGCTCGTACCCTTTCACCAGTGTAACCTGTAATCTGTGACCCTGTATGACACGTAACCTTTTCACTTGACTAAACGGCTCAGTTAATTCAGGTGAATTTCCGAGGCCCCGCCAAAGGCTTGAATTATAGCAACGGGATTCAGAGAAGGACTCCCGTCAAGCCAGTGGATCCTCAATGGATCGAGCAGTGTCTGAAATCCAGAGCAAATCGATAGGTAAAAACTGGAGGGTTTGGGTTGAGAAACTGCTGTTCTGAGACTATTGAGCTGTGCTCAAAGACTGTGTGTCTCACTTAATCCCTCTCTTTGGAGCGCTGCTTTCTAGTGAAATACAGGTCTGCGGATGGATCACTTACAATTGTGAACTCAAGAGGCGCAGTACTGATCTAGAACACATGGAGGTACCACCCAGCAGAGGGACTGTAGCTGTTAACAGAAACATGGGTTATGTGGTATAATGACCACTGTGAGGTCAAGAGTAGGACACCTTGGTCCTTTGAGACAGGTCTCGTTCCAACCCTGCTCTAATGAAGTGAATGGCAATCTCATGGTCCCAATGCATGCTGATTGTGCATTACATAACAAACAGATCAAATTAAAGCTCTTTCCAGGCCCTAGAACGGACTTACCTGTCACACCTACAATGCAACATTCCTGAAGGACTGGAGTTACTTCCACCTGTTCAGGTAGTGGGTTCTACTAATATAAGAGAGTCCAGGTACCTATTCACATACCTCTGTGAATATTGTTAACCCATTTATAATGTGCTGTTTGAATCTGGATAGCTGGAGTCACTTTGCAGCTGGTACCTGGAAACACAGCTTTAGGTTAAACTCGTTTTCATCTTTTTGGCTGCTCATCTGAACTCCGAGGTGCAGGTCATCCTCAAAGATTGCCCGGGTTTCTTAAATTGCCTACACTACTGCAGTACATTATATTTATGTCAGAGATTTTTTTTTTCATCTGGGGTCAGAGGCTAGTATGCTTAGAGAGATTGAAGAACTGTAGAGGTCTTGATTATGGTGTGTGTTTTGGAGGCTGACAGTGGTAAGTTCAAGAGTGGTTTATCACCAAAGGATGTTATTAAGAGAAGAAATGATCTGTGGCACAGAGAGATGGTTCACTTTGTGGTTTGTGGCTTGGACTAAAGTTCAGGCTTGCTTTGGATAGTAAAGGTGGTTTGGACTGGAAAGGGTCATTCAAAACAAAATGTTACACAGAACTGCTGAAACTAAAATAAAAGCACCTTGTTTTAGCTGAAGACAAAAGTTGCAGTATTAAATGTATACAATTACTCAGTATATATTTTTCTCAATTTTCTTTTGCTCGTCTATAAATGGTCTGTTTCAGATTTGTGTTTCCCTATTTTTGTATCCATAACCTGGCATTGATACATGATAGAGCTGACATGTTTGTGCTTCTGTTTTTAGTATATATAAAATGTAGTTCTTCAGCTGCAAGCAAACAACAGCGGGACTCTCCCAAAGACAGGTTGTTTTTATCTCCCATTACTTTGCATAGCTAAATGTCGCTTTGTCTTCCTATGGTATGAATAAACAACAATGAAACATATTATATATATGTGTATATATATATATATATATATATATATATTGTGAAAGGACTCACCCACTCGGGTTCGTTGCCCCTTTAAAAAGACGACCCAGGACACTCAAATGGATTTTTTTCAGCGTGGTTGCGCTATTTTTTTAATAAACACAAACGTAACACAAAGCACACAAAATAAACACCTAGCTCTTTCTGAGCACTAACTACACACGCAGGAACCTAACTATCACAGGACGGCTAAGCCGTTTCCCTGTTCCACAAAACTTAACCACACAGGTTTGCACTGTACCTTTTTCCTCGGGACTGCCAGGAAGCAGAGCACTCCTTTCTGCCTCCTTCTCTTTAGCAGCCCCGAGCAGACTGCTTGCTCTCCTTTTAAACCCCCGCACCTGGGTCTAATTTCCAATAACGCCCAGGTGCGGATGATAATTAATAATAAAACAATTAAACAATTAAACTAAACAATAATACAATTAAGAAATCAATTAGAAAATCAAATGAAACAATAAAGCAACACAAATCAAAACTGTGCATTTCTATAGCAGGGAGGTTTTAACCCCCTCCCTGCTGTTTCTCATAACCCGCTACTTCACACATCCCCCCCCCTTGTCTTTACAAGACACAGGCCACGAGACGGCCACCTCCTCCCCTAAAACACAACCACCCACCCTCAAGTCCATAAATGTCCTTTCTTGCCCTCTTCCTCGGGCAGGCTTGAGGGTGGATCGGTCCACATCCCGGCTCAGCCAGGTAAGGACCGCGCACCGGCGACAAGGGGACCCAACGGTTCGACAGGGGCGACCGGAGCGTAGACCGTGGCACTGGAGGATGCAGCAGTGGGCAGAGATCTTCCCCTGGGTACCGGCGCAGTGATGTCCGATCACCCAGGGGAAGCGAAGCAGCGAACAGGGGGAGTGACAGCGACGTCTGGCAGCAGCCCAGCGACGTCTGGGTGCTCGGGGAGAGCGGAGCAGGGAACCAGGGGCAGAGCTGTGGCCAGTGCTGCAGACTCCTGGGCTCTAGGTCCAGCGCAGGAAGGTCCAGGAAGACCGGCCGGGTGTCCTGGAGCAAGGAGTGAGGGACTGGACGCAGCAGCGCCGGACTGGACCGTAGGGGTGGTGGTCGGGGCTGTGGTGGAGGTATGCGTTCCACCTCCTCCCCGGGCTCCAGAAGCAGCGGCTCCTCCCCTCTAGGCTCTGGCAACGGCAGCTCCTCCCCTCTGGGCTCTGGCAGCGGCAGCTCCTCCCCTCTGGGCTCTGGCAGCGGCAGCTCCTCCCCTCTGGGCTCTGGCAGCGGCAGCTCCTCCCCTCTGGGCTCTGGCAGCGGCAGCTCCTCCCCTCTGGGCTCTGGCAGCGGCAGCTCCTCCCCTCTGGGCTCTGGCAGCGGCAGCTCCTCCCCTCTGGGCTCTGGCAGTGGCAGCTCCTCCCCTCTGGGCTCTGGCAGCGGCAGCTCCTCCCCCTCTGGCTCGGGAGGCTGCGGAGCTCCACTAGCCTGCTCCCACTCTTGGAGCAACAGCTCCAATTCTGTTGGCTCCCTCCTCTTCACTGGAGCCAACCCCATCTCTCTCTCCCATCTCTCCAGCTGCTCTTTCTGAGCAGCGGCATTTCTATTGATCTGCTCGATCATCTGTAGTAGGTCCATTTTCTGGGTCTTAGGGGCGCCCACACTCTCTGCCACCATATGTGAAAGGACTCACCCACTCGGGTTCGTTGCCCCTTTAAAAAGACGACCCAGGACACTCAAATGGATTTTTTTCAGCGCAGTTGCGCTATTTTTTTAATAAACACAAACGTAACACAAAGCACACAAAATAAACACCTAGCTCTTTCTGAGCACTAACTACACACGCAGGAACCTAACTATCACAGGACGGCTAAGCCGTTTCCCTGTTCTACAAAACTTAACCACACAGGTTTGCACTGTACCTTTTTCCTCGGGACTGCCAGGAAGCAGAGCACTCCTTTCTGCCTCCTTCTCTTTAGCAGCCCCGAGCAGACTGCTTGCTCTCCTTTTAAACCCCCGCACCTGGGTCTAATTTCCAATAACGCCCAGGTGCGGATGATAATTAATAATAAAACAATTAAACAATTAAACTAAACAATAATACAATTAAGAAATCAATTAGAAAATCAAATGAAACAATAAAGCAACACAAATCAAAACTGTGCATTTCTATAGCAGGGAGGTTTTAACCCCCTCCCTGCTGTTTCTCATAACCCACTACTTCACAATATATATACAGTATATATATATAATAATTTAGTAAATCGCAGTGTAGCATTCCCAGTGTAGTGGCTGTTTTGAAATGGCCTTGTATTTAAATAGCTAATCTATGAGTTTTAGTTTCAGTTTTGTTTAACACATTTTTATGTGTAAATATCTATCACAGTTCCAGAATTACTGTGAAGACACAGAAACACTTGGTAGATATGTTTATATGGAAAACCATTACTTTAACGTATCGTAAGGGGTGAGAACGTACATTTAAACCACCAGCACCAACACCTCCAGAAAACTGATATGCGCTTATACAATCACCTGTTGTAATGGCACTTACATAGCGCACCTTACCAACTTTGGAGGATGCTTGGCACTAACCCAACCGATCACCACATTCCAAAGACCTGACCGTAAATGAAGTGAATGACAACCAGGTGGTTTGAAGCGTGCATTATTGAGGTAGTGTGGACAGGGTATTATAGTGTGGACAGGGTTTTATATTGAGGTAGTGTGAACAGGGTATTATGTTGAGGTAGTGTGGACAGGGTATTATAGTGTGGACAGGGTATTATATTGAGGTAGTGTGGACAGGGTATTATATTGAGGTAGTGTGGACAGGGTATCATCCACTGCGTTCACTCTCCCTACACAGATATCTCAACTGGAATGTCATAAGGGATCAGCGATGCCACAGTGACCTGCCACCTGGTCTCCATGGTACACCTTCATTGACGTATTCTGGGGCCGTTGAACCTTGACTATGCCAGCATCGGTCACAGTATCACAGCTGGCCCCCACAGGACAGCAACATTATTCACTTACAAAATGTGGCCTTAATAGAGGGTGGCCTTACTGCTGAAGGGACAGCGAATTCCTCGTCACTAATCAATACCATTTGATTTTGATTATTTAAAAGGTTCTTAGTTTAGAAAACATAACTGGTACCACTTTATAGAATATAAAAACAAAACAAAAAAGCAATTGGCATTTTACAGCATGGTGGTCTCATTGGAGGAGATTTTAACAGAGGCTTGATGATTTCAGGACATTAGATTGAGGGCTTGAACATTGAAGGTGACTTAACACTGCAATCAATAGGAGCCAATCAGGACTACAGCAAGTGGACTTCATTGTGAGGAGCTCTTCTTTACTGAGGATGCCTTTAACTAGGTTTCACTGTAGATAGATACGATGTCCACGTCCTCTGGAGAAACTCACCATCATGGTAGAATGATAGAAGCAGGAGAGGTCAAAAGGTCACAATAAAAAAAGAACAAATTCCACACGGCTAAAATCAATCCTTAGATTGACCAGTAGAGAAACACAACAGAACCCGAGCCACTCAGAATCACAACAGAACCCGAGCCACTCAGAATCACAACAGAACCCGAGCCACTCAGAATCACAACAGAACCCGAGCCACTCAGAATCATAACAGAACCCGAGCCACTCAGAATCACAACAGAACCCGAGCCACTCAGAATCATTGCAAATCATAGAAATGTAAGGGAGGGTCAAAACATTAAAAAAATGACAGAATTGAAATGGCATTTGTAGCTGTATGTTCTTAATGTAAAAGGCTTGATAGAGGAAACTGTTTTTTGCACAATTGAACCCAACTACTGTATAATATATGGCTGTGAGGAGACCTCTCTGATCAGTACCGGGTGTGTGTAAATTGTTATGGTAACTGGAAAACGGGTTAGCCATTCAGTGTGGTTAGTTAGAAGAAGAAAAAATAAATTAAAGTTTAGTTTAGCACTCCATGTGGGAGTTAGGTTTGTGTTTTGTTTGTGTATGTGTTATTTTGTAAATAAAAGTGTGAAGCAACACACTGCAAAAACAAAGTTCCTGTGTCAAGTAATTCAACAAACCAGAGCCAAAGCCTCGTTCACAATCCATCCATCCATCCAGACATCCATCCAGAAATCCATCCATACATCCATACATACAGACAGACATCCATACATACATCCATCCATATATACATCCGTCCATTCATCCATCCATCCATACATACATCCATACATAGACAGACATCCATACATACATACAGACATCCATACATCCATACATACATCCATACATACATACAGACATCCATCCATATATACACCTGTCCATCCATACATACAGACAGACATCCATACATACATCCATACATACAGACATCCATCCATCCATATATACATCTGTCCATCCATACATACAGACAGACATCCATACATACAGACATCCATCCATCCATACATACATCCGTCCATCCATCCATACATACATCAATACATATTGTTAATGGGTTGTAAATGAAACGTGAAATTAAAATGCTGAATTACTGTAGGCATGTGTAGCAATTAGGGAAGTCAGCAGGAAATATAGAGCAGCTGGTCTAGAAATACCATCTAATACATCTTTACCAGTCAGGTGTAAAAAACAATAAATATGCCAATATATAATTCAGATGTAAAACTGCAAAGGGCCTTTGATTGATGAATCCTTTGTACAAGGTGGTTAATATCAATCAATCATCAATCCAATTTTATTTGTACATAGCGCTTTTCCTGTAGAACATCTCAAAGAGCTGTACATAGCACAAAACACATCAGCAATTGTTAATAACATCAGATACATAAACAAAAAAAAACACATTAGAAACAGCATTTAAAATATGGTGAGATACTGCATGCAAATGTGAATTATGACTTATTCTGCTACTGTATGTTTAGGATACAAATTATACAAATTATATTTATATATACGATTAATTAAACCGTTGCTTAAAGATGTCATTATTAATTGTTAAAAATAAATTTATATTATTTATGTTTTACAGTTAGCCTTAGAAATACATTCTAACTATATATATATATATATATATATATATATATATATATATATATATATATATATATATATATATATATATATATATTTCTACACAGCTGAAGAAGGGCTTTTGTACGAAATGTCATGAAATAAATGATTTTTAATCATTTAAACCCTTTGCGTACATCCAAAAATAAACTTTTGCATGTAATTAAAGAGGGGTATGTAGATATTTAATAATCTGGAGTTGGGAACAATGGGTGCATAACTCCAACCTCCAGCACCACTAACCAGCTGGGGTGTCCCAGTACTTTTTGGAATTAGATTATCATTAAGAATGGTTGGCCATCTGGCACTATCATCCCACTGCTCATTACAGATCAAGCCCATTCTACTGAGTTATAGTCTGTCTTCCATTGTTTATACAGGTCTAATTAAAATACTGCTTCTTACGATTGGTCCAGGATTGACAAGTGACAGCTGTGTCATCCAATCCCTCAAGCATTCTAAAAGCATTTAAAACGCATTTACTCCAGATGACTTTAATTTGTATAGTCAAACTGGATACCAAAAGGATTGTTTTGACATTAAAAATGTCACGAAAGTGAAAAAGTGCTAATAAGACTAACGATTAAATGACTACATTTATAATGCAAAAACAAAAGCCTTGACTAAATTTTACATGAATGCATTTCTAATAGCGCTTTCCCTGAATGAATAATCAAACCATGTTAAGCATACTGTTCAATTCTAGTATTCCTAGTTGGGGCAGCAGTGTGGAGTAGTGGTTAGGGCTCAGGACTCTTGACCAGAGGGTCGTGGGTTCAATCCCCGGTGGGGGACACTGCTGTTGTACCCTTGAGCAAGGTACTTTACCTAGATTGCTCCAGTAAAAATCCAACTGTATAAATGGGTAATTGTATGTGAAATAATGTATAATGTGATATCTTGTAACAATTGTAAGTCGCCCTGGATAAGGGCGTCTGCTAAGAAATAAATAATAATAATAATATTGTGCGGGGTCTCAACACCGCAGAAGAACAAATTGTTGAAGCACAGCAATGTTATGCTTTCCCTGAATGTTATTTGCAGCTCACCCTAATGATTTTGAAATTGCTTCCTCGTAAACGCCTTGTTCTTGTTACATAGATTTTACAAACACTTTCTGTGAACCCTATTTGCTCTGCCCACGGTGACACGACAGCACCAGGGTTAATGAAGTGTCGGCCTCTCCCATCTGTGATGGTGCGTGTCCTTTCACTGATGACTGAACAGGCTATTTGCTACATATTTTGTATGACTTGTTTCTTCTAAGACATGAATCACCAGACCCAGACGAAAATGTGACCGAAGGGTGTTTTTAATCTGCATTGACACAGAATGACAATGTGTTCTCACTGTCTGGCTGGAGTGGCACTATCACCCAGTATAATCAAACCTCTTTGCTCTGCAGATTATGCACATTACTGATTGATGTGACCAGCTCACCCATAGCCTTATAACACATAACATGTTGACAAGACTAAAGGGCAGCATTAATTCAAGGGGATCAAGGCTTTTTTTTGCAAATACAGTTAATCCTAAATGAACTGGTCACCAAAGGCACTATTCCTATTGAAAAGCGTTAGGGAATATTCCCTTACACGCTCATCAAAGGCAATGCCGCAGTGATACTACAATGGGAATGCAGCGCTGTTTGTACGACAGGGTAATCTGGTGTGAACAATGATGCAGTGACACTGCAATGGGAATGCAGTGCTGTTTGTACGATAGGGTAATCTGGTTTGAACAATGACGCAGTGACACTACAATTAGAATGCAGTGCTGTTTGTACAATAGGGTAATCTGGTGTGAACAATGATGCAGTGACACTGCAATTAGAATGCAGTGCTGTTTGACAACATTAGAAATGAACGGACCAAGGCTGGGATTTGAGGCCTGCTTTCCACATATAACCCCCCCCCCCCACACACACACACTTGCAGGCCTTTTTTAGTTGAATAAAATATTAGGTTGTTTTTGAGATATTTAATTTTTATACAGTAAACTCATTAGTTTGTTATAGCTGTATATAAAAACGTGTTAGTAAAATCAAGTTTTACAGTTTGTATTTGAGTGTATTTATCATAGCCGTGGACAGCAGTGTAAGGCCTCATCTCATTGATTAAATTAAACAGGTACTCTGCTTCACAGTTTATAGGAATATCAGGAGATAAGACCTTTCTGAAATCAAATTATTATTCATTTATCTAATATGACAGAATACAAGATTCCACAAAGACCATCTCTATTAATGTTGGGACGTACATCTAACCTGAATTTACCAGAATACAAGGGTAATACTTTACGATGTTTGCAGTAATGTTACTGTATGATATGTTACTCTGTTCTTTATATAAAAGCAAATAAAAAATTAAAAACATTAATAAATGGTTTATATTCATAAGAAACCCTAAGTGTATTCTCAATGCATATATTCTATTAATATGTATATAATAATGTATTCTATTAATATTTATAACATGGCTTGGAAAAATAACAACCTCTGATTGGTTAAACGGCGTCACATGACCGTACGTATATATAGGGTATAGCGTATGGCTTGCATACTAATGAGCTGCTTCACACTTAACAAATCACTACACACCAGTACATTCTAAATTCCATGACAAACTGCCATTTTATTTGTTTATTAGTTACAAAACCACTGCCAAAAATGAGTGGCATTTCACCTATTTCCTTTAATATATAGGTGATGAGGAACAGCTAAATGAAACAGAAGAAAACAGAAAACAAACAAACAAAAAAAAACAAAAAAAAACTAAACAACTACAGCATAGGCTGGTTAATGTACTTAAAGAAAAAAATATGGACATTCATTTTATGGAAATAAGTCCAACAAATCTCAACAACATAAGGGAATTTTATGCCAGTGCATGAAGTTCAACTGAGGACCAGAATTCAGTCTCCAGTTTTATAACGCTGAGCTGGACTAAATACATATTTTATGCATCTTTGCTGACAGCGAGTTTAAAACCAGCAATAATGTATTCCTGTCAGTCAGGAAAACTCTTAGAAAAGCAGGTAACAACAAGGCCAGACACCACCCCCCGAATTACCGGCCTAGATTTGAAGCATTTGCGGGAAACTGAGGTACTGTCCCCTGACACCACAGTCAGATTGGTGCGTAAAATCTGGTTCGACCATCAACTTAATCTGGCACGACTTGGACACGAGGGTGTCCGACAACTAACAAAAACATATTTTGAGATCCAAAAGGGTGAAAACGTACTAGAATATGTGTGCCTCTCATATAACGAGTTTTCAAGATCCGGCTTCAGTCTCCATCGCAGCTGCTCCCCTTACTTCCTTAGTGTCATTAGAAACTCCGCCCATCATCACAGCTTGTATTCAGTCCTCCAGTTTCTAGTGAGATCGCACTTTCGATGCAGAAAATCACAATATACTAACGTGTGCAATTTATTTTTAATAAGCGAACAATGAATTAAATTAAATTAAATTTGGGACTATATTACACTGCGGATGTATACACAATAAAAGGTTCTGGTTTTGTCTTAATTTAAATGTGTTTTAATTATTTTTATTAGTTTTCTTCCCACAAATGACAGGTAGCCGTGTTATAAGCGGTACAAACCACTTCGGGCCTATTCTATTAATATGTATATCATAATGTATTCTATTCAGCCAGACGGGCCTCCCGGCAAAGTGGCTGTCGCCGCGCGGCTGAAAAAACCCGATCCGCCCGTCTTGCAGATGCTACTGTGCCTTTAACAATAAGGATTGATTTCACTTCTAGCAGACTAGATAAGTTGCGCGTTGCTGGGTGAAAAAAAAAATCTTGACACAACATTTAACCAATCAGAGAGTTGAAGGGGCGGGTTTTCTGTGTTTAGCACTCCGAGAGGCTAAAACGTTAAAAATGACGGCTAAAAAATAACCAATTATTTTCAAAGCAAAAATAGTGACAATGAATGCAGGGGGTCAAAAATAGCCGGTCGATCCATCGCCTAATAATATATTTGCGCCGCTACTTTATTAAAAAGCTGTATAGTTACAATGCTGTTAATGTGTAAATCCTTTTGCAAGATATACAGTTACACTATCCCTAACCTTAACCCTAACCCTAACCTCACAAACCCTATAACCCTCACCCTTTTCTGATACAATTGTGTATTTACATATATCATGCAAAAAATGTACACATTAAGAACATTGTAACGATGCATACTACCTTTGTAATTATGTAAGTACTACTATGTAAATACACAGTACTTAGAGATACTCAATGTAAAGTGTTACCCAGTAAGGGTTTCCATATATCCAGAGAGGCACCTACTCAATTGAGATGAAGCTTGGTCTTGGTTATTCCATGTGTGTGCAGTGCGTATGGGTCACATGATTAGCTCTGACATGCATGGGTCCTAAGGTCCTGCATTATGAATGTCTGGAGGAGCCTGGTTTGAGCCGAATTCAAGAGCATGTCATCCACCTCTTGCCACATGATATACAGTACAGGACCAGCCACAGTACATAACTTGGCACTGGAGTGGAAGTGTGAATGCCCAGTTAGCAGGTGCTTTGCTGGGCAGGAAATCAGCCTCATTAGCACTTACTGTACTAGGGGGTCTGGAAGGCACAGGAGCAGTGGATAAGATCTAGCCCATATGTCACGTTTAAATCTAATTAAATGAACCTGGTCAGAAAAAAAACACCCCACAACCATTCACAGCATTATAGAAAGGTCACCAGGAAAGGTTTTTTTTTTTATCTACAGTGTTGTTTTGTATAAAAAGCTAGCAAAGAAAAAAAGGAGGGGGGGTTGGGGGTTGGGGGTTGGGGGTTGGGGGGGGGGGGGAGTGATAAATCTGCTAATGCCGGTGTAAATAAGAGGCACTTTGCAACCGACTTGAAAGAGGAAGATGCAGCTTTTATATATTACAGAATGTCAGGGATGGCATTTGGATATTTTCCAGTCTTTTCATTCCGTTGCATCCGTTATTGGATTTGAATTCTCTGCAGCTGTAATTGCATCTCCGCTCTGTGAAGATTCAGAGCAGCAGGAGTAGGTTACCTATTCAGTGTCTTGGCAGATGTTGGTTGCCTGCCAATAATATTCACAGCAGTAATTAAAAAACCTGGAGGCTAATGGAGATCCCTGCGTTGTGAGATCTCTGTTATTTTGGGAGCCCTTATCTGATACGGTTAAAAGCACCCCACACAGTCACATCAACGAAAGTTATTGAAATAAATCAAGGAATATGGATTAGCTTGTATTTGCCGTTTGTTCTTTTGAGGGTACCATAGAGGCACACCCATTTTAAGATCATTCATAAGTGCAAAAACAGAGCAGATTTTTCATTTTGAAATTCAACTGCGCTAATAAATGTGGGCTGCCATAACACTGTCAATGTGGTGCAGGACCACCGTGTACAGCCAGGATGTGACAAGTCCTACAATTATTACTGCCCCCTTCTGGTAATTGATGATAAAATGAATCGCACCTGCGATGTTGACACACCAACTTTCTTTGCAACAGCAGCCTGAGAAACCACAAGAGACTCCTCCTTCAAGATTTCAACATGGTATACGCAAGTTACACAAGTCACAGCGTAATCATGTACTCTCTGCACTGCACTACGCAACCTGTCGTGCTCTGAAAAGCGATCTCCATTCATCATTTGAGAATACTGTATCCCAATTAAAAGAAGTGGCTTCCCAATTAAACAACATAAATAGCATTGGGAAGAACCGTCACCCGGAGTTGTATCCCATTTAAGCAGCAATCCCGATTCAGTATCCCGATTAGGCGGCGCTGACTGTATTTGAATCTACATCATTGCAACACGGGTTGGGAAATATTAAAACATGAGTTATGTTACGGTTTTAAAACAAATACTGTAGTATTAAGGTGCTCACTGAATGTAATAGAACAACTACAAAAACTGCCACAGGCTTCCTATTGATTGAAGCTTTATGAGTCTCCCTTTAAAAGTTACAAGCAGGAGAAGAATCAATGAATAAAATTAGCAGACATCACAAGCTAAAGATATGGAAATCCAATATTCCAATGAGAACGATAGGATCGCCTTGGGGGGCTGTATTTCTAAAATGATAGCAACTTGCAAGAGTTTATAAAAGACTGTGAAATTGAAATAGATCTTGTGACTGGGGCCTCCAGCTACAGCTCCCTGTCACAAGACAAGCTTGTGAGCTTCCTCACCTACAGGGGGGTAGACTGGAGACGTGGCACATTCATACTGCATGGCTTTCACGCCTGTGCAGCCAGAGACCTTGCTGCCTCCACATCACACTGGGGTCATGAATTATGCCCTTGGAACACTGTCTGCATCATTTAAATCAGTTCAATGTTGCAGCCCTGCCTTTAATAATAACCATGTGATATAAACCAGATGATCAGAATAAACAAGGATGTGATATTTGAGATATACTGTAAAAATGACTGCGATGCCTGAACCAAGAGTCTAACAGGGGGGGGGGGGGCGCACGGAGAGTGAGTAAGGGGGGGGCACGACTATGACTAAAGGGACAGTTCTGTAAGACTTGTAGAACCAGAGAAATTAAGTTTGAAGTGGTGAGAGTGTCAGTGAACCTGTAGTGAACGGGAGACAAGTGTATAAAAAAAATAAAAAATAAAAAATAAGGCACTAATTTTTAACAAAAACAGTCCAGAGTTAGCTAAATATATAAATGTTAACAAACACATTCTTAAAAGTGGGAGTGTAACCACAACTCTGCAGCACACAATGCCAAATGAAACGTGTCAATGGGGGGGGCTTCCATGTTAAAGGGCTTTGCACACCGGATGCAAACGACGCGAGCCAACGAATAAAATATAATTAAAAATATTGATTTAAATGACCTAATGCACACCGCAAGCGAAGAGAGCGCCGTGAATGAAACGAGCAAATATAGAAATACATTTGTTTTATTTGTATTTGGGCTCTGCGGTCTTCGTGTGGCAATGGACCAATCAGAAATAAGGTCAAAGGTAGTGGCTGTCAAGCTGTCATTGTCTCGCTCACGCAGAGATTACAACAGAAACAAAAAAACTAATTGACATCAATGAGAATTTAATTATTATTTAAGTTGAAAAATATATAATGCTCTTTATGATGCCAGTGTCTGGGTTAGAAAGACAATAAAAAGAAGGACACCACATGGCAAGAAATAGCAGAACAATTGGAAATTGATGGTATGCTATCTCTCTTTATTTCACATTCATTTTAGTCAAAGTGACAGGGAGCACCACACACTGGTTTCGTGTTTCTGTAAAATGACGCTTCTTTGTTTTAATAATGTTGACAATTAATAAGAATCACATTAGCTCTTTAACAAGGCAGTGGTATTCCCCAAACTGTTTCCTTTGTTTTAGTGTGTGGTGTACCCATACTGAATTTCTTTGTGTTTTTATTTATTTTGTTTCGTCTCCACAAAAGGAGCAACAGGAGACTTTTTTTCAACAAAATGTATGCTAAAAAGGGGGGGGGGGGGGGGGGGGCGGCATTTAAAAAGTTTGTGCATCACTGCTGTAAGTTACATGATGGCAGCTAGATCATTGGAGTGAGTTTGAACCGCAAACCCTAAAGCGATTAGGGTGAAATAATAAAAACTGTAACAATACAAGCACCACCCAGTGCTTCATCCATAACTATGAAACCAGCCATGGTGAACAAATTCAAAAGAGGCTACTAAAAGAAGCAATGCCAACGTTTCTCAATGTTTTCTTAGTATTTTTAAATTATGTTTTTGCTTCCCTGAGCTAAAACAAAGCATGTATACAGGTACAACATTCCTAACCTTCTGAGTGTTTGCTACAATGGAGCCAGGCAGCATTGTGGAGTAGTGGTTAGGGCTCTGGACTCTTGACCGGAGGGTTGTGGGTTCAAGCAAGGTACTTAATCTAGATTGCTCTAGTAAAAACCCAACTGTATAAATGGGTAATTATATGTAAAATAATGTGATGTAAGTCGCCCTGGATAAGGGTGTCTGCTAAGAAATAAATAATAATAAGAACCAACAAGCTTTGCATAAACAAACTAAACCCCATACAGTAAAATTGGAAGAATCCTGCTATCGGTTCATCTTCAGCAGTTGTTTATGTTCCTGCTATTGGCACCTGACGGCTGTATTAAACTGAAAAGATAATATGTTCTGCATGGTGGGTCACATTTCAAATACACCTCGTTGCATACTGTATATATTCAACGCTTATCATGTAAAACATCAAGGCTACAATATGTAAACAGCTTGTGTGCTATTTAGAATACTGAATAAGCATACTCAATGCTATTAATGTGAGCTGCGTATGTGTGATGTTTCTCTAAGCTTTTCCCTTTATGATATGCTGTTTTTATATCTATTCATCATCTGGATTTATTCTCGTTGTTTTTTCTGAGCGTTCTCATTCTGTTCTAGAGGTGTAGCATTCTGCTTAAAATCTTATTAAACCTCAAGAATAAACACATTGATTTAGCTCCTCAGAACGCATGTGCCTATCGAATGTAAATGACTGAATTATACCACAATGTTTTGAATTAACAGAACCCCTTCACGTCGTGCTTGTAATGACTTAGGTATGTGCTTATATCATGTCAACCCATCTCCTGTCATGCCTTAATGCTTCAGTGATAATGAGGAGGCTGCATTACATGTGCAAGAGGTTGCTATTCTACAGTCAATGTGTTAATATATAGCATCACTGTTTTACAAAATAAATATATACAACACAAATACCTGGGTCTGGAAGCGAGTCCACATTCTGAGGTTTATTGTTACTCAGACTTTAATCCAATTAGGTGAAACTGCTTCTTATAATTCTCTATTTACATGCAGCAATATACAGAAATCTATTTTATTAAGCATTCCTGTAAGGGGAGTGGTCATGTAATTGTCATTTTCAGTCATTTACATTGAAATTACATAGGAGTTAATAAAGTCTGGCGGAAACGCTTTGGAAATCTGGCCTACGGAAGCATCCACCTGCATATACAGTTAAAGGTTTATAGGATCTCAAAGTTATTACATTAAGAGCTTTGTTTTGTTTTAAGTTAACAAGATGGTTATTGATTAGGGATTAGAACTAGATAGAGTCAGAGAGGAGCAAAGGGTCCAGTAGAACATGTTTATCAGCAAGGCTTGTTATGTTTTGTCCCATATTTAGAAAAGATGTTTATGTTTTAAGTGCACCTAACCCCATTTTCAAATTTAGAAGCAATGTCCATTAGAACTTGTTTAAGCCTGGATCTTCACTGCAGAAAGATAAGGAGCTGTTAACAGTACAGGTGTACTTGCTTGCATGAATAGTGCTTTACACTTTTAAAAGGTCACCAGGATGTGATGGCTTAAACAATGCACATAAAGTGATTCTAAACAACGAGAAGAATAGATTCATCAGGATAACTCTTATATTTCACAATCATACCATGTTACTCTTTAAGGTGATTTGATAGTACCATAATTTAAAGTACGAGAAGCTTTCAAGACTGCACAGTGCAAGTGAGTGAGAAGAAAGAGCACTGACATTTGAATAATTCAGTGATTGCGAGTGCTTCTCCTTTCCTAGCTCCAGAGGATTTGTGAGTTCATCAGGCGACAAACTACAGGCCTGATTTATGTAAAAAATAGTAAGGCTGAGGGGGCTTCACTCACCATCATTCAGAGGAGAGCCCTGTGAATTGAATTAATCATTGCATAGGCGAGAGCTCATTAGACAAGAAATCATTTCAGGTATAATTAATGAATCAAACTCCTTTATCCATCCCCACGTCTCGGAGCCTGCACTAGTAGTGCACCTTGCACGTCTCAACACGTAGAGTGCAGTGCAAAGCCCTCCAGCCCTGCGAGGTGACATTGATGAGAAGTGCTTGGAAGGGCAAATGAGATTGTGCTAATACAGTGTGTCAAAAAAGCACCGGTGTGTACACTGCCTTGCTCCAAGCATCGAGCACAGCGCTGTCAGGGAGCTGGAAGGGAAGCTCCAGCGTGTACACTGTCTTGCTATGAGCATCAAGGACAGCGCTGTCAGGGAGCTGGAAGGGAGGCTCCAGCGTGTATACTGCCTTACTACGAACATCAAGCACAGCGCTGTCAGGGAGCTGGAAGGGAAGCTCCAGCGTGTACACTGTCTTGCTATGAGCATCAAGGACAGCGCTGTCAGGGAGCTGGAAGGGAGGCTCCAGCGTGTATACTGCCTTACTACGAACATCAAGCACAGTGCTGTCAGGGAGCTGGAAGGGAGGCTCCAGCGTGTACACTGCCTTACTACGAACATCAAGCACAGTGCTGTCAGGGAGCTGGAAGGGAGGCTCCAGCGTGTATACTGCCTTACTACGAACATCAAGCACAGTGCTGTCAGGGAGCTGGAAGGGAGGTGCTGCTGTTCTTGTAATTGGGTAAATGAGATTCTCTGAGCGCCTGGCTTCTACTACTGGGGTTGAACAGAACATTGTAGATGTAATCATGTATAATTTAGAGGGAAACAAAAAGGATGCATTTATCCTCACTTGTGCTAAAAGGGCTGTGTATCGCTGACATACCCTAAAATCATGCAAATATGCACATAAGTGAATACTCGCTGTTTTCTGTGAAAATGCACTCACTCACATATAAGCCCACGTGCTGTCTCTGATTATAAGTACATCTACAGCTGAAGATCAGTGTGACTGCAAAGCATGCGGGCCGAGATGTGTATACATCTGCATTACTGGACACCAGAATGGCAAGTTGTGACAGTAGCATTGATAAAAGACCACATTAAAGCATTGAAGTTGGATTTCTAATAGCTATTCACTTTACTTTCTCTTCAACGACTTTCTGAAATAGTTACGCGTACTGCACAAGCATTTTATGTAGGTATTTGGATAATGGGCTGAATTTACTGTTGTAATATTGTACAGTCTCATCTGTTCACAGCTCTGATCTTGCATATTATTGTGCTACAGGGACTTGCTGTAAATCCGTGTTTTCACAGGAAGATTGTGTTATCTGCCTTGACACATAAGTGGTGTATTCCTTGTTTATACAAATACATTAAAAGCGTAGAAACGCCCGCGGTATGTAGCTTGAGTTTTTGTATTAATGGGATTCCCGTCAAAGTCATGTGTGGTGGGAGGTGGGGCTAGGTGGCAAAGCAGGCTAATTCAATAGCCATTATAACCATTCAGGTCACAAGTGATATGAGTTTGCAGGTCTTAGTCCACAGTTGTCCATATCACAAAATCAACACACAATTCAGCACAATTCAGCTCGAGAGGGACTGAGGACAGAATGGCAGTCAGTGGGTGTTAAGGTCAGGATTGAGGTACAATGTCTTTCTATCTAATATCCTATTCAGATATACTGAAGTAATGCCCGATCATCATGGTTTAAAGTATAACTAGGTTAAATAGACACATGTTTCAGCTAGTGCCTTTTTCAGTGTACTAAAAAGGCACCAGGTGAACCGTTTGTCTGCTTGACTATAAGAAACTACAGGCTATATTTGCAAAGCGTTTTGCTCCAGTCTTTAAGTGTTTTTTAAAGGAGAAAAAAGCTGAACCAAATAACTCAAGTACTCCTGTTTATGGCCTTTGAAGCACTCCGGAGTTGTGAATCATTTACATGGAATGTTCTACTTTAAAAAAACAGGAGTTAAAGACTGGAGGAAGTGTCTTGAAAATACGGTCCATAATTTCTTATCGTTTTATCTTTAAAGGAATTCTGATTGATCGCTTCGAAGTTATGGATGATCATCACAATTTGTGAATTGAAGTTATGGATGATCATCACAATTTGTGAATTGAAGTTATGGATGATCATCACAATTTGTGGTTGAAGTGGTGTCAACAAGTGTTGATTGCACATTATTTACAGTGTCTGATTGAAGTTGCTTGAGAAGCGTACTGGTTTCAGGGTAACACTTTATATTAAGGTGCTGCTTATTAATGTTATATAAATATATAATATAACTATGTTATAGAGTGGTAATACAGTATTATAGATGGTTTATAACCATGCAATAGCCATAGACAGAATTATAGATGTGTCTAATTACTGTATCACTATAAATACAAGTTTAACTGATTTACAGAAGCGATAACTTTAGGGCTGGTTATGTGTACAAGGAAATAAAAAGCAAAACCAGAATATTGTAGGATATACCGAGTCGGAATCCCTAAAGAAGAAAGTGGGGCAGCCAGTTTCACTGCCATGTCTTTATGTATGCTTCCCACTGCTGAGACTGTACTGCGTACTCCTCTTCTCTCTTCTGGGATTACTACTGAGTGAGTCACATGCAGTGTGAAGCTGCATGCTATCCTTCCTGAAAACAGTGAAAACAGGACACAACTATAAAGGAGCGCTAAACATTACATACTGTGCTGAATGAGATCACTGGACCCAAGTCTCCAAATCGTTCCCCTGCTTTGCCCCTGACTTAAATACACAGGACTTGTTATACATGCTTACATGAACAGGTACTGTACAGTAAGTGGAGAATGCAGATGTTTCCAATAGCAAATAAAAAGAGTTACCATATTAAATGAATACTGTATACTTGATAAATAGGATAGCTAATTCCAGGCTAATAGGTCCAATGCTGTAGAATATTTACACTAACGTCACTTTTTTAAATCATATTTTCTGAGGAATTTTCTTAAAATGTATCACCACAAAATAAACCTTTGTTGTAAAAATATCTCAAAACTCCAGGGAGATTCATAGTTTAATGATTTAAAACAACAGGAATTTAGTTCAGACCAGAATCTAACTGGAATCATGTCAGCAGTGCTGCATGTAGATTCTTATTGTAACGTCATGACCAATGCATGCAGACTTTTCATTTTGCTTTAACCATATTAATGATCCCGACATTCAGCATGAACTGATTTGACGGGTTTCTTGAGCACTAGCATTCGGTATCCCTGAGTTCTGCAGCAGGACAGAGAGGCACTTCTTGGCATGTCCTGGTATGTTAGATATTTAATTTTTTACACCTGCTGGAATGAAGACTCATTTATGTTGAAAAAGATATTGGGGGAATATGCACTACAAAGCAGAAGGCTAGGGAAAGTAATCTGTTGTGTTTTAAACCCTACAGCCTGTACAGTAACACTGTTAGATTACAGCTGCCATGTTTACTCTTTTTATGTCACAGCCTTGAATGTCATCTTTGAAGTGAAGGGCTTTGAAACCATTTACCTGTGATGGGATCTGTTCCATGGCTTTAATCAGAACATGTCACCCCTGACATTCAGCAGTCTTTAGGGAAGCGCAGGAATAAAAGAAACTTTCTAAACATCCTGAAGTGGCTCATCTGGTATAAGCATGGCCACGTGGTGTGCTGGGTGAGTCATACAGTCAGGGGAGCGCAGGTTTGCGTCCTGGCTGTGCGAAATCGCTGGTCTTCACTGGGGATTCCGAAGGGAGTATCGCGCTGGCTGTGGCGCTCGGCAGGGTTAGGGAGGCAAAACTGGCAGGGACTCCTCATTTACCCTGCGGGCCAGGCTCCTAGTGAGCTCAGGCGGACACCTGCAGGGCTGGCCTTTGTTCTCCAGAGGCTGGTAGCTTGCTGACATCCGCTCTCGAGTTCCTGGGTGTAAAAGAGGAAGCTGACTTGGTCGTGGGATCGGAGGATGCCCACTGAACCTTCAGTTCTCCTGAGCTGTGTGGGGAATTGCTGCAGTGGGGGGAAAAATAATTGGACATTGTAAATTGGGGAGAAAATCAGGGGTAAAATAATTGGGCACAGTAAATAAAAAAATAATAAACTAATAATTTTCAGAGTACTTTTCATATAGATCAGTTTTATTTGGTGTAACAAAATACATTGGCCTTTTGTTGCTATCTGTGTCATTAACTTGTATTGTAACACTTGAAATGTATTTGCTTACGATTGTAAGTCGCCCTGGATAAGGGCGTCTGCTAAGAAATAAATAATAATAATAATAATAATAATAACTTGCAACACCTGCAGTTCCATGACACTGCCACTAGGGTGTTGAGCTACCACCAGCAGTAACTCAAAACTGCACATTATAGGTGTTTAACAGGGCACAGTCTCAAAGGGATGCCATTGATCGTGAATGATCTCATATCCCTCTAGAACAACGTTAACACCTAGCAGACATGTCACATTCACCCAATACTGATCTCTAATATATACAACAAACACGTTTTTATTTCAACCCTCATTAAAATCAGTGTTGCCATGGGAGGACAAAAACAGAGCAGGCACCACTAAATGCTTTGCAGACAGTGTGATTGTTTAAAAAAAGCAACTAACCTCAGCGGGAAAGCTTATTCAGAAACATCCATTTAAATGTATTTATTTACAGATATATCCTTGAGATAATACAGTGCTCCCTCATTACAAGGCAGCCCTTTATACTGCAGAACAGGCTATAAGGCAGCATGGCCATGGTTCCCTTGTGTCCCATCATGCCATTCCACTAGCACATTATACACAGACTCCTACCTAGGGCTCCCGGCTACAGCTTTATCAAGGGGGAGCACTGGACATGTCAATCACAAGGTATTCCTGGCCAAGCTTCCAGCAAAACCCAGCACGGTAAACTGGAATTTTGAGTGCAGATGCGGCCTTGGTCTTCACATGTTAAATAACTACGGTACTGTATGTGTATGCAAGCAGGCAGCTATGATGGGAATAGTGGCAAAACCTCGCAAAGCATATTCATCAGAAATACTGTAACATTTTTTCAGCTTTTTTTTGTGCAGTCAGTATAAGTCCTACATTTTTGTATGTGGTTAATCGCAAATATGTTTTTACCGCTACACTCAATGCATGTTAAATAATCCAAAAACCAATGTTGTTAAATAGTGTTAATTAGTGCATTGTATACAAATACTTTGGAATTTGGAAGTCATTAAAAAATGGGCAAGCGTTCCACCAGATCTGAAGGTTCCCACACAAACATGCAGGCATGTGTGCCAAGCTCTGGGAGCTGCTGCAGCACCAGCCAGGTGCACCCTGGAGATATGAATTTCCTAAATAGCATGTCATTAAACACTGTTATGGTCCTGACCCACATCGAAGCAAAGCTCTCAGCCACTTAGGAAAAAAGTATATAAGAACATACGTTTGGGAATGAGAAAAGGTCATTTGGCCCATCAAGGCTAGTTCCTTTTCTAGCATGCCACTCTCCCCTACTGAGGGGGACTAATTTAAAATCCCAGAATCTAGTCTTTTTTTAAATGTTCCCAGTGTTTTTCATCCTACTACTTTCCCTTGTTGGCTATTCCATGCATTTATAACTCTGTTGGATGCAAAGTTGTAAAAATTAACCTTAAAATTAGCAAAATTGCACAAGTGGGTCTTTATAGGATTCACGTGGAAACATAATACTGTGGCAATAGACCCATTCATTTCTGCAAATATACAATACCCTACAGTATTTCTATTACAGGTGAAGAAACATCCATGGTACAGATATCATTGTTGGCCATCACTTAAGGCAAAAGTCTCATATTTGACCTATTCTAAAACTGATCTATATTGTTATATAAGCACTATATTGCTGGTTATTAATTAATATATCCGTCCCACATACACCTGGGTTAAAAACAAAGAGGAAGCGGTGGGAATGCACATGTCATGCAGGTAATTATGTAGGTTTTTACAGTTGAAAATCTATTCGAATTACTAGCAGAGTTAAAAGTTATTGTACTGTATCGTTGTCAGTATTGCATTTGATAAAGTAAAAGCCAGTGCAAGCCGACAGGACTGCTCGTATCATTAGCACACTCTTTTTAATGCTTTTTTTCAATACTGTAGGTTTCAGTGCTGCAAGCTGAAGTTTTGCTATTTTTGTTTCAATGTGTTATTTAACTGCTTGAAATGCCATTTAAATTCAGCACAGAACTGGACTGTAAATGCTGTTTTCCCATCAATGCATTATAAACAGTATGTTATAAATGTTGTAAATTTAATGTTGTTTTTTATACAACACTTATGTGCTTTTAGTGATTCTTTCTGGTATAACGGTGTTAGATATTTAGTTTTAGTTTTTTTCTGGTTCAGCATCGTAATCTTGTGGATGTGTTTATGTATCGGAGGAACCCGTGACGGGAGGGGTTGGATAAACGAGTTCTGAGTGTAAATAATTGAATAAATGAATAACCCTCCATGCCTCTTTTTCTGACAGGACATTGTGAGTGCCACTAAAGATGTCCGATAGTGTCGATATTGAAGAGAAACCGCCAGCCCCCCCCTTGAGAATGAACAGCAACAATCGCGACTCTCCCGCAGCGAACCACAGCTCCAAACCTCTACCAATGGCTCCCGAAGAGAAGAACAAGAAAGCCCGCCTTCGCTCCATCTTCCCTGGGGGAGGCGATAAAAGTAAGAGTGCCCACACATGCACTGTGTGTGAATAGTTAATGGTTTAACTATGGGAAAAAAAGGCATAACCCAATTTAAACATACACATATCTGGGACCTGTTCTCTAAGTAACAAAATACAAAGAATGCATTTCTGTATTGTAACTGTATAGGCTAATAATGTGTGCTGGAGTATGGGGCAAGGAGCGGGGGATCTGCTTATTAAATGTTTTTGGATCCAAATGGTTTTACAAAATCTAGCCGTCCTCCAAGTGTAGTGGTACCCTGGACAGGTGGGACATTTTTCTTCATTCTAGAGGTTGGCACAAGTACCCAAAACCCAGTTTATTTACTCTTTATATCAATTATGACAGCAAATGACAACAATACAGTTACAGTGCAGTTGATCCCACAGCATGGAGCACGTTTCTACTTGCAGTTAACTTTATCTGGGATGATTATCTCATAGTGTTCAGTACTGAAAGAGCCTACACAGGTCTACAGATCTGAGGAGAGGAAAGGTATATACAGTATGGTATTTAACTATGTACTATACATAGGACATGTCAATAATAGGGATTATTCTAACACTAAGTTTTTTTATTTTATTATTATATATTTTAATGTTTTTTTTATTCCCAGAATGGATACCACTTTTGTGGGGAAAGTGAAGAACAGCATTTGTAGCTGAAAGGTGAATGATGTAAACTCGAAGCCTTTTTTAACGCAGACCTCTGTATTTGTTTCATTGTTCAAATTACACAGTTGTGCAAAAACACCTGGGGCGGTTAGCCTCTTTTGCAAAGCTAACAAATAGAAGAAAGACAAAATAACCTTTTTAAAATGTCGAAAAGTACATCACTACCTGAATTCCCTGAAGGAAGACGCCTGCATCAGTACTGTGAAATTGAGCAGACACTGCAGGAATGTGATAAGCCAGTGAGGAACTCTTTGTTCAGATTGGTGGTCACGTAGAAGTGCTTCATCTGCGTTTATTTCTGGTGCTTTGGCAAGAAGGGAGCAAATACTTTTTAATAAAAAAATGTTGCTGGGTAGTCGAATGGTCCTTTTTCTTGCCTATTTTAAGCCTGTGTAAATATTTCACTATGATTTTAATTAGTTACATTTTATAGTGAAGCTTGTTTTAGCAATTACAGAATTGTAACACTGTATGGAGGCCAGTTTGAAAGTGGAATTAATTTAGAGTAGTTAAAAGGCAAAATGACAGACCCCTTAGTAATGCAGTTAATTGATCAAACAGCCCAACATTGTATGTGGCACCTCAGTAAGGTCTGAAGACAATGTGAAGCTCTCCTGTTGTAGTATGAATATTAATAATACACTGTACAGGTACAGTTACCAGATTGTAATAGGTAGTAGGTATCTTAGCCCCTTTACACACCAAACTGATCAATAATGGGGTGTGAAAATGTAAAGCCTTAAGTATCCTGGATTTAGAAGGGTGTCTGATTTCAATATTTCCAGTACTCTGGTCTAGCACCCTCTATAATGGCACGTTTTTTTTAAAGATTTCCAATGGCAAATATCTAACAAAGTCAAAGTTTCACAATATTTCCGATGTTAATCATCCTGCTGTTGTTTTTTTTAGCCAATAAGAAGAAAGAGAAGGAGCGCCCTGAAATCTCTCTCCCCTCAGACTTTGAACACACCATTCATGTGGGCTTCGACGCAGTAACAGGGGAGTTCACTGTGAGTCCCCTCCACTCTCACCGCCCTCCTGACAGCTAGCTGTGTATTGAGGATGGAGCACTTCAACACTGAGAAAGACACCCTTCCTTTAGTCCTTGTGTATTTAGTGTCAATGAGAGTTTAAGGGAAAATGGCATAAGCTACATTCTCTTAGCACTGCCACTACCGCAATCTTGACCTCAACACCCATCGTCTGCCATTTAGTCACAAATAGAGTACTGAACTGTTTGTGCTAACACTTTACATTAAGGGTCTCTCATTACTGTGTATGTATACAGATAATTACAATGTTATTATACATACTGGTAGTTACAATGTACTTTAATGTGTAAATCTTTCTGCATGAAATAATCCTATCCCTAACCCTAACCCTAAACCTAACCCTATACCTAACCCACCTAACCCTAACTAAGCTTTTCTTATACAATTGTGTACGTACATATGTCGTGCAAAAAGATTACACATTAGGGGCACTGTAACTAATAACATTGTAATTATGTGTAAGTACACATGTATTTACTAAGTAACTACTAAACTTACAGTAATTAGAGACACTTAATGTAAAGTGTTACCCTGTTTGTTTCTGTGCTGTGGATTAAACTAATGTCCACAGTGGGCTAGGCTGAGACCACCAAACTCGTGTCACATGTGACCACCAGTGTATTACCCTGTAGACCCCAGCAGAACCACTGAAAAACCACACTATTACCACGAAATAAAACGGCACCGCAATCAATAGCAGTCCATAGTTAAACATATTAACTGGAGTGTTCAGTCTCTACAGAAATGTGAAATAATAAATTAGCGCTTCAGCAAAAAACAAAGATAAGGAAGTTTGCTTCTCGAGTTTAATTACATATCTGTTCCATTAAATGAGCTTTCTACTCAGCATAATCAATGTGTGAATTTATATCGGCATATACCTTTAAATAAATGTGAGCTATTGTTGGTGTTATTGATCATAGGCTTCGCCGAGTTTATCTGCTTTAGTGAGGAAAACAATCTATTGAAAATAGGGTCGTTTAGGTAAATGTGATTAGTACTGAGAGCCAAATTCAATTAACCTTTATAAATACACACTATAAACAGAGATTGTGGAGCAATTGGTTTGTCACTGGAATTAGAAAATAAATTTTAAAAAAACCCTCAACATTATTTAGATTTTTCTGAAACAATTGCAGATCAAAGTATTTGAATTGGGCCCTTAGACACGAACTGCCTTACAAACTACATACCTTATCTCTTTCTCCGGGTTGAGGTTTTCAAAGACCTTTTCCCTTCCCCTTTTTGCAACACATTTAAATAACCATCTGTGAATTCCTGTGAAACTTAAGAATTGAGAATAATGATATAAGCATTGTTTGATGAGAAATGTCTTGTTATGGATCAACCTGCACAATATTATTGCAGGCTACGGATCACATATACCATGGTACAGCAGGAGTTGTTCACTATGTAAGTGGTGATTGTTTCAGTTTTGAGAGTTAACTCTAGAGACCAGAGAGCCTTGTTAGTTAGAGTAATGGAAAGTGAGCCCTCATGCTGATGCAATTCCCCAGCCAGGAAGCCTTGTGGTGGTGACGTAGGTACCGAAGCAGCCCTGTTTACTGTGTCTGTCCCCCCCAGGGAATCCCAGAGCAGTGGGCCAGGCTGCTCCAGACCTCCAACATCACCAAACTGGAGCAGAAAAAGAACCCTCAGGCTGTGCTGGACGTGCTCAAGTTCTATGATTCCAAAGAGACTGTGAATAACCAGAAGTACATGAGCTTCACTTCTGGAGGTAAAAGACAGCATCTCGGTGGGGACTCCACCGTGCTGAACACTGCATATCGCAGGATTTCAATGTCTTCAATGTCTTTGTGGATAATTAGCACTCACCCATCTATCTTAATGTGACCATTAAGAGACCATTCACATTTCTACCAATTGAAGACATTGAAAAAGACTTCTAGTCGAAACGTTTGTCATTGAATGTTAGTTTCTTTTAGTATCTCTATACCCTAGATTTGTACTCCTCCATTAGTGCCTCCACCAACCCGGTTTCATTCTCTCTGGTAGCAAAGCAAATGTTTTTTCCTCAGCAGTAATGGCATGTCCCTGTAATCACCCTGTACTGTATATTTTCACTGCACCGCACATGATCAGTAACAGCATTGTTTAAATTACATTTCTGATGTATGAGGGCAATCAGAGTCTACTTCAAACCCAATTTTTCACATATGAAGATAAGGTTTACACTGTTGGAATTGAAAGATATGAGAATTGATAATCAGACCTGAAGCGTGCATGTGTGTTCTTTTGATATATTAGAACAGTTTCAATTAAACTAGAAAGTCACAGCTAGTAAACATAGCCCCCATGGCACTATACCTGTCTGTAATGTACTGCCAGGGTGGCAAAATAATAAGAGGTGTTTTTATTCACTTTTTCCATTGTTTGTTTCTTTTTCAGACAAATCTGCACACGGTTACATAGCACCCAATACACTGGTAAGTTGGTTGTTGTGTAAAAATATTTTCCCTCTGCAAAGAAGTCTAATTTCTTTTGGTTTAATATAAAACAAAAAGGATATGCGGAGTGGTGTGCCAGGGGTGTTCAATACATTTTACGCAGAAGCTGTAGTCAAAATCCAGCTTGATATCTGTCAGAATCGCCTGGGATGCAGGGCCCTTTCCAGTGTGGGGTTGTGGGGTTTAAAGACCCCACAGTAAAATACTGAACCTCACAGCAAATGTGGTGAAATTGAACTACACAAAAAAAATTGAACTACACAAAAAAAAAGCTACCACCGTTTTGTGATATAAACAAATTGCTTTGATAGATCCTGAGAAGAAAAGCACTGGCCAGCTGAACAGTTTTGCCTGTTTCAATGGGCAAGTAGACCATTGCATTGCATCAACAAGTATTGGTGCAATATGATAAGGGTGAACATGATGGTTCTGTGTGGGTAACACAAAAGAATCAGTTAGTCAGGAACATACCACAATACAGTACGTTTTAGAATCCGTCCCCCGTTGCTTAATCATTAACTGTGTTCTTTTTTATAATATATATTTTTTTGCATTCACACTAAGAATCCATACCATATCCTCTACCTGCAGTATTTGATGCTGTCTGCTGTTCTACATGCTTCCCTGAAATATGTGTTTCAGCATAATTGCAATTCAACCAGGTATACTCTGTACATATTATTTGTTGGAGATCAGAGTGATATATTCCCATTGATGAACATCTTAATTCAAGCTCTCCCCAGCACCGTTCCCTCTTAGAACCACACTGCTGCTGATGCTGTTGGGTTTCTGTCTAGACGTGTTCAGCGAGGCTGTGAGGGATGTGTTTAGAATTAAGGTAGCAGTACAGTTCTTTTAGAATAAAACTTAAAGCTCCTATGTAAAGGCTTTGTTTGTGCGAGGGCTCAACTGACCCAAAGGGCTAATATGAAGATTCCCATAAGAGACGGGGGAGTCTTTTAAGTTGATTTAAACAGGGGTGAGTTTTAATACAGGCACTGCCATTGATTTACTTTAAAAACAAACTCTGACACACTGTTAGAGAAGTTGCTTTTCTCAAGGTCCTGCAGTATTGAGACCCATCACTGTTAAGATCAATTGAATTAATGCCTGGGTCTGCTGCATGAACCTGTACACATCCCTGCCTTAATAAGTTGTACAAAAAAAGGCGAAGATATAAACTCGATTCAACACATTTATATAAAGGGAGATCTCCCACTAACATTGCAATGAAATACATTGAACTACATTAACTTGGAAAGCTATCACGAGGACCACCAGGCAGGTAATAATCCAGATCCCCCGTACACTTTCTCTGTAGGTGATTGTTATGCTGTCCAAGTTTCAAGTTGATGCAACACATAGCCCCATAGACACATGACAACCAATACAGCACACATGAATCAGGACAGGCAACGCTTTGGACTGCTCTCTCTGGAGACCTCTGTTGCATTGGCTGTTGCTGGAAGTGGTTTTCATCTTTCTGCAAACCTGTGCTCCAGTGCCCTTCCAGCTGCTGCTTTCTCTTTGGAATGTTGCAGGTGGATTCTAGAAGCATTACACAGCACCCTGCAGTGCTTACGAGATGCGCATAATTTTACCAGTGTATTCTGTGCTGTCCGTATTGCAGCAATACATTTTTCAATGCAAGCCCTGGGTAACAAATCAGCTGGGGAACATGTTTTACTCAGGAGCGTTCAGCAGGAGGTAGAGAATTACGTAGTGTACCCAGATCACGCTCCCTCCTGCAACAATGCTGCTGCTCTGATTGAAATGAGCGTGGTATTGTGGGAACATAAAATGAGCAGTGTTGCAGGAGGGAGTAGGATCTGGATGCACTGCTGTGTTTAGAAGAGAAACTCTCTTTCATCTGGCGAATGCTCTTCAGTAAAAGCTGAGAAATGGATTCCCCAGGTGATTTAAAACCTGTGGTGTGTGTGAAGAAAAAATATTTTATTTATTCAGATCCAGACTTATTGAACACCCCTTGTATAGCCCAACCAAGACTTTTTTGCAGGTTACTGTGATGTTTTATTGAAAGTTTAATACTTTTCATTGTAGTTATACTAAATAACATTACAATTAATGTATTGGTTGCTGGTTATTATTATTAGTGAACAATTAATCTCTGCCACAGAAATTAAAGAATTACGTTGGTAAAGAGCTATATACATTTTATTAGAAAATAAAATGGAGAATTCCTTCAGCGTTATTTTACTGCCGCGGTTTTGAAACGGCTTTGTCTCATGCTTTTCATCATTTCTGCCTTTTAATCCATAACAACATGGATTGCTCTTACTTAGGTAATACAGCACCCTGAGTGCTTGTTAGCTGTTTGAGAAAAATACGTTTTCCACTTGGCCAGTTGTTTTAACCAGTGTGGTCCTTAGGCCTACATATTTAGTTTAATACAGCCCTCCACATGTTATAGTCATAGAACAAGGTCATTTACAACCATACAATCCTACCCGACTGCTCTCCAGTACAGTAACAGTGACGGAAATCTGGAATGTAAATGACCACTGCTGTTGTAGGTGATGAAACAAATTGAATTCAAGTGAAGAACATGAATGCAGTTAATAGAGGGCTTTAAAGCATTTCATCAAGTTTAAACAATTTCAGCATCTCTTTCTGCCTCGTCATCAACCATCATCACAGGCCAGACACTCCCCCTTCTATTGCATCATCGGCTTATCAAGGTCGCAACCCCCATGGGATGAAGTAATACTTCAATGTCCCCAAACAATTCAAGAGAAGTAAGAACAGTCCAATCAAAGTGGAGGGCTGTTGTGAATATGAATTAATTTACAAATGACAATAACACGATTTATAATTATAAGATACATACAACTGAGCGTACCTATAAGCACTTAAATCCATAAAATACAAAATACATCAGTTAACAATTAATACTGAGAAATTACTTATTGACTACAGTATAATGACTCTAAAATTGCTCACTAGTTTCTGAACTTTGACAGAGCTAAGAAAAATAATTGAACTGCACCCACATGCAACTCGGCTACTAAGCATGTAATTGCCACTGTACCTTCAACTGCTAATATTTCAGAAATCATTTCCGTTTCTGACTTATTTTCAGTTCTAGGAACAACTGTATTCTATGATTCTCTAGGGTAATAATGGATATCCTTTCATGAGCCACCACAGACACCATTTTGTATTTGCTGGTTTATACAAACGCTGTATGTTAAATATGTTGACCCTCTAACCTCATGAAACTGCCACACTAAGGTCATGTGACTAAGTTTCTTGGTCTTAAAGTGTTATTGTCTTAAAGTGTTGGTACACGGCCGCGTTCTATGATTTACAGTTAAGTTCCATACATGTGATACATATCCATTCACCATCGAGTTTACTATGCATTCCCATTACACAAAGCCCCCACAGTGGGTAATACAAGAACACTCAGTGTTCTCGCCTTCCCTCTCCTGTTGATTATTTTTGCATTACCCATTACCTACTGTAACTTTAAAATAATGTTGAGGAAGCACTAGCCTTCCATAATACTGATACTCTGTGGATCACTGGAGTTATGGACTGGGTCATGGTGAATACAAGTGTATGTGCGAAATAAACAAAAAAAAAAGAAACAGCACTTCTCTCTCACACAGTTTATATTCTGTTTACTTCTGTTCGCACATAGGTGCCCAAGCCTATATTTAAGCACTATTAGCAGTCGAGAGGGCACTATCACTATTAGAAAGCGATTTTTCTCATTACTTGCTTTAAAACAACACTTTAAAACCTCGATTTATCTTGAACTTGTAGTGATTCGTTCGGTACCATTTCACTGAGAAAAGTTTGAGGAAAATAGTCCCGAAAATATTCAGAAAGGATCACATACATAATGAGAGAAAAAAAATGTACTTGTAAGAGTTGCTTATAGTTTATCTGGACAGTGCCAGATATATGAATGGAACAATATTACTGAACTGTCCGTGTCTCGGTTTGTTAGGCTGGTTTTGGTGAATAATAAAATTAATTTGGACCAACTGTGTCTTAGTACTGTTTAGTAGTATTTGCTGTCTAATAGATGTGAACTGAGCTATCATTCTGGCAACTCAAAATGAAAAAGGCGGTACTTGCGCTGATTGATTTTAAATTTGATTCACAGTTAATGCCATCTCGTAGCAGCGGGCATCTGCTGTCTGATAGAAGCCGGCTGGAGCTGGAAGCTGATTGGCTGATGGTACTGAATTGTTTTCTAATTGTGCATAGCATCCACCAGGTAATTGGTAATTGTATGGGAAATGAAATGAGTATTTAATACTGAGGCAGTAAACTCCGGTCCTGCAAGGCCATTAACAGGAACATTGAAAATCAAAGCCTGGTTTATTAGACAAAGAAGAACATGGTTGAAACTAAGTCTGGCCTGGAAGCACTCAGAGTAACCACTGAATAAAAAAGTCTAAGTACAGTACAGTATATAAAATATCAAAGCATTTTGTGGGCAACTAAGTAATTCATGTATTAATAATTAAACAAGTTTTAGTTATTTTTGTTCTTTTAAAAATAATACAATGGTGGAGTTTTTATATGCAAGCCTTTGGACCATAGTCTGTATTTGCGCTTATATCTGTGACATTACGGTAATGGTCAACTACATACCAAGAGGATGCAGGGGGGGGGGGGGGGGGGGGCGTTTTTGGTACTGAATGTGAGAATCCAGACGTTTTGCTTTCTTTGTAGATTGGTCTGGTTTGTACACCTTTACAGGACCACAAAGTCAGTCATTTTAAGCAATTAACTTGTTTTGCCCTTCATTTAATGCCTTGAGCTGCCAAGTTGTATTTCCCTGCGGAGGCAAGTGGAAATGATTTTTCTGAGCAAACGGTATCTTGTTGTTTACAGCCATATCATTTATTATTGGCAGGATGTTGGAATAGTATCATTTAGTCGAGATAATAAAGTTGTGCATTTGTTTTAGTTTAACAGAGGAGAAATCTGCCCATGTGCTTTAAAAAAAAAGATTGTTGACACACATTATACTCTACTACTACTACTACTAATAATAATAATAATAATAATAATAATAATAATAATAATAATAATAATAATAATACTAATAATAATTCCTACATTTTATTGGAGACTCCGCTTGCGAGATTTAAAACAAATTATATATATATATATATATATATATATATATATATATATATATATATATATATATATACTCTATATCTATATCTCTCTCTCTCTCTCTCTCTCTCTCTCTCTCTCTCTCTCTCTCTCTCTCTCTCTCTCTCTCTATATATATATATATATATATATAGGAGGCTGTGTGGTCCAGTGGTTAAAGAAAAGGGCTTGTAACCAGGAGGTCCTCGGTTCAAATCCCACGTCAGCCACTGACTCATTGTGTGACCCTGAGCAAGTCACTTAACCTCCTTGTGCTCCGTCTTTCGGGTGAGACGTACTTGTAAGTGACTCTGCAGCTGATGCATAGTTCACGCACCCTAGTCTCTGTAAGTCGCCTTGGATAAAGGCATCTGCTAAATAAACAAATAATAATAATAATAATAATAATTACAATCAGGAATGGAGGCTTGTTCGGAAGATTTAAAGCTGTATTACAGTTAAGATACAGAGGATTTAATACAATGCTGAAATGGCGAAATGTAAAAAAATGCCTACCCACAAAAACCCCAGAAGAATGTGCCCGTGACCATAAGGATTTCGTCGTGGAAGACAGCAAAGGAAAGAAGGTACTGTGTGCAAGTACTGTCGAGTTACGACTATACATATTTTGACAGAAAAAAACACCTAAGCATTTTGGAATGTAAACAAAAACAATAATTTCATACAGTATATAAAAACCGAAAAGGCCCAGAGGAAAAAAAAAACAAAAACATTTACGTAAAACCCGAAAATAGCTCAAAATAAGCACCGAAAAATGAAATTTATCAAAACCGAAACACTAAACCCCTAGTTATAAAGCATGTTAAAAACAGCATTAGACTGTTAATGATAATGAAGTTTAGTGAGGGGTAGTTAGGTAACAGACTGTACTGAAGGAATGAAGCGTTAGAATGGGTGGTTCTGGGGAGAGTGGCACTTATTATTCATAATGAATTATGCGCTTAGATTTCTTTTTTCTAATTGCATTTTCAGTCTTATCCAACTACCGTAGTCATTCCTGTCATCTTTTAATCCATTCCCATTCTTGTGGATATAATACCGTTTCACTTTCCTAATACATAATAAAAACTGACCAGAAGCCATATTCATACCCCATAAGCTAAAGTACTACCAAAATATTAAATAAGACTAATTAAGTAAAATAAAAACTAAAGCTGTAGCAGTAGCAGTAGCCGTATTCTGACCATTAAAACATTTTAAAAACATGCTTTAACAGATTGTTGAATTAGCAGAAAGTATATGGCTTTAGAACTGTCTGAGGTGTGCCATCTTCTTGTAGGAATCAGTTTTAGTTAAACTCCTCTTTGGTTTCTCCAAGCCATTTGTAAAGTGGATTTAATGCTTCTTCTTACTTGCTTGTTTTTTTTAATACTGAAGCTCTTGTTTACTGCATGAATAAGTGATGGAGATGCCGTACCTTTATTAGTGACAGAGAAAGTGACAAAGAGCTAGAATGGGGTTTATCTAACATGGTGAATCACAACAATGTCCGTGACTATGCGCACAGATCTATTAACAGCCAGCAAGCAGGTTACCAATGGTTTGGTTTGTAAATCTGTAACAGTGCCTGACATTAAGATGATTTGTACATTTCAAATCAATCCAATAAGGCATTCAGAAGTTATAAGCATCACAAGCTATCAGAGAAACAAACTCCCAAACACAACAACATATGACAGCTTGTGTACATAATAACCAATAACAGCATTTCAGAACGTTTCTTTTCTCCGAATCAGAATCCATTCTCGTTTCTTTCTTGCTCTTCCTTGCTTGAACGCAATGTTCAGTGACACAGCGCCATCCTCCTAGATTTCTAAAAAAAGAAACTGAATCTAAACAAATATAAACCGACAGCATCTCAAACCGTCTCTCGCAGGAAACCCAATTAACAAAGCCAGCAACCTAACCCAACGGAGAAATCCTTTTGATAGCAATGAAAAAACAACAGAACAAAACCTTCTGTCTGAAAAGCACTTTCTATTTTTGCTCCTCGGATCACTGAACACTTCTGTTATCATTGCACATGGGATGGGTAATGGGAGATCATTCGGAATGCAAACAAGTCATCACCACAGCTACTGTAAATAACTTGTAAAGAACAGTTTCCAAGTAACCTTCTAACAACATATTCAATATTAAGTGATTATATTAATATGAAGGTTATAGAAGTCAATATTCATCTCATGTTTAATCCCTTTTACACCATGTTTTATTAACATGCTTAGCCCTGATGTCCACATGGTTAACCATGGCCAGTCCATGATTGGAGGACATGGCACCACAGCCAGATCTCATTGGTACACCGTGAGTGACCAGATAACAACATGGTCAGCAATGGTACCATGGTGTACTCAATGTCTGAGCGGAACAGAGACAGAGACGGAAAGATGTGACCTATTGGTTTCAGGGGATAAATTAAAACAATTTGGAGAAGGTGCTACATTTTGTAAAGATGCTCAGACTTTGCGACCAGTTCCATTAACATCTCAGATGAGCCAGTCCTTAGCTACAGAACTGAGCTGAAGAGATCATTCATTCCACCCAGGCTGGGCCCCTGCTTGCTCCCCATTAGGCAGGGTCTCATCGTCTCTCCATGTGGAGTCTGTACTGTTTATTAGATGATATACAAACGATAGCTTTCCAGACATCCACAGTCTCTTCTTCAGGTCTAAATGGACATTTTGACAACGGGTTTCTGTGAATTCCCTACTTAGGAACGCTTGCTGATTATTTTTATGTCACAGTTAATCTAGTGAATTTTATCAGCTCATCAAACCTGATATCACTGCTACTTTGATTAACACAGCACAAACTGTCAACAATGGTTTCTTCAGTGATACTGGTGCTAAGCAGCGCTGGTAAAACTTCATCTAGTAAACCTGTTCCATGCACTTTTCACTCTCTTTCACTTCCATTTGTATCTTTACCCAGGAGCAGATTATGGACCCTATTCCTCCAAATTGACTATATTCAAGTTGTAGGCATTACAAATGAGAAGTGACCAAGTAAACTGCCATATTCACAAATAACACTTGGCTGTTAGTATTCACTGAAGTGTGCCGAGATAATGGTGACTCACACTGAGAAAGTGCATTTAAAAGAGTAAGTAAGTGACCTTTCACCTCTGCCAGTCCCACCCTCTGCCTGTACATACTAATAAAGTAGGTGCGGCCGGCAGGTCACTTTGTCACATGATCTGAATGGAGTAGGCTGTTTAGTGCTGGCACTTAGGATTTTCCAGGCAAACTCAAAGTAATGGCAGATTTAGAGAAAGCTGGTAAGAACTTAATACTGGAGCAACTGAACCCAGAACACTGAGGCTGATTTCAAACACCATATATATATATATATATATACATATGTTACATTCATAGTCAGGATTCGGTCAATGTCCAAAAAAAAAGAAAAATAACCATTTTGCGATTAGAGCATTTACAAATTATCAAATAATTTTGATCAAATTGCGAAATGGAAATGATCAAACAAGCAAAGAGTGAAACGCAAAAGAAGAGACAGCTTCTTCAGTCTTTGAGTAAAGCGATATAATCAAATTGTGAAATGTGCTTTGAGCAAATGCACAGTTCCTGAACAGATGTTGAAGATGCTGCTCAATCTGCGATTAGCAATTAATTGCGGGTGTTAAAAATGGGCATCAAGTGAAAATCAAACTTTTTATTACAATATTTTTTTTTTTATTGAATTAACATCAAATCAGTCAATTATGTTTATAAGCTACACATCATTGATTCATTATTTATGTATTTTTTATTTATGCATTTATGCACATTTGCAAGGGGGTTGTGGTAAGCAATTTAGAAGGATGACCTCAAACATTAAACTCCAAGCGAGTTTGAAATAACATTCGTAATGTTCTCGCCTTGTTATTTAGTAAATACAGTTTTAGAGAATAAAACGAACACAATAAAAAATGTATTGTTTTATTCATATTATAAGACTACTGCATACACAGTATTTAAACTGCAAAATCAAATGTCAATCCACGTTTGTGTGATCACTGTTTTTGAAGCGGAAGAAAGAAAGAAAGAAAGTGTGGTTCTTAAACATTTTATATTCTCATAAATCATAGGAAGGGTTGAGCTCATTTAAAAGAATCACAATTTAGATTTAGAAACATACAAATCACTGTATTTGTTTTGCGCAAGTCTTGCTTTTGCATTTCGCTCTTTGCTTATCTGTTATTTTACATTTCGCAATTTGATCAAAATAATTTGCTTTATATACCCGGGTACCCGTCAAGTTTTAAATGACCTGATCCAACCCGGGTCTCTTTTTACTACCCGGGTACCATTGTAGAAAAGATGACAATGCAGTTGTAAGCGCTCTTCATGCAAGCATTCCAGGGCGCCTTACAAAAGAAATATAAAAAGGCCTGTGTCTAATATATAATCCAGCTACAAACAAATACGTTTTCAAACAGGATTTAAAACATTCAATTGTGCTAATTGTGCTAGCAAGTTCCAAAGACAAGGGGCATTATAACTGAATGCCCTGGCTCCGACAGAGTTCAAACGAATTTTAGGGACTGTCAGAAGATTAGCTATTTCCAATCTCAGGGAATGACCAGGAACATATGGGATCAGCAGATCTTGAAGATAAGAAGGTCCAAGAACATGCAAGTCCTTATAGATAATGAGAAGAAGAACTTTAAAATAATAATAATAATAATAATTATAATAATAATAGCATCAGTAATAAAACAAACTTGAATGAGATGGATGCAGTAATTGTATCGATTCAATATTTTTGCTATATATACACACACACATTTAGCATTATGTATTTAAAGGAAATTGAGAGCAATGTTGCATTTCACAGCATATTTAAGTTTACCCTTGATGTTTTCTAGACTGTTGATGGTCTCTTTAAAACAGTTTAATGAATACCCCACAGATTTTTAATTAACTATTTGTTCACAGGGCCCGATATTTCTTGTTTTGCATTTATGTTTCTTGTTCCCAATTTATTTATTTATTTATTTATTTATTTATTTATTTTTTGTTGAAACTCAAATAATAAAATATTATCTTCCACTGGGGCAAGATACCAGTTTTGGTAAGATGTTATTTTCTGATTCTGTTTAAGAATTTATTAAAATGAGATTGTTTTGTATACTTAAAAATCATATTTAATAGTAAGCCACTGAAGCCCATTTGCTTTGGTTTGTCTTGCCGCTGTGTGTTCAATAAAACCTCCCATTTTCAACCTTCATATCCAGACTCGACTCCTGTCATTCGGGGCTCCTGTTACCCTCAGAACCCACTACGCTACACTTTATGACAAGGTAATAACTGACATACTTTCTCCATGTATGTATTATACAGTACAGTACTAGCATATATGTAGCCTGGCATTTGTCATTCCCCTTGGTTGGGTATGGTGTTTTCAATCATTCACAGTGGTTCTGGGTTTTAAAGCTCCATTATGAAGTCATTACCATTGTCTCTATATTTATATCAGCCTTTACCTGTCTTTGAACTTGCCTGGAGAATACCAAGTGCTTGACTGAACTGCCTTCCTCATTCCATTCAAACCATGTGACAATGTGACCCTTCAACTCTGCCTGCCCTACCTACTCACTCTGCATGGGCTCGCAGAGTTGACAGGTCACATTGTCACATGATCTGAATGGAATGGCAGTTCAATGCCTGGTAAAGACTGATATAGATACAATTCTCAATATTGTAGCAACAGGACCCCTAATCCTGCAGAATGATGTCAATAAATAAAAAACGGAAATGACATTTGAAAATACTTAGTCTTTTATTAATCCTGCATTCAGACCCCCAAATAGTCCATTGTTAATTATACAATTTTACCAATTAAAACTTGGAGTGGAATGACCCTCCTGGCCTGGGACTGGTCACCCTTGCTGTTGAAATCCCCCTTTCAAACCCCTGCTTCTCTGGATGAATGTGAGTTTTCTGTGTTTCTGATATTTTGTCCACCCCCTGTTGTATGTGCATCACCCTGTCAGGCAGGCCGGTCATTATGATGGCCTGTTAGCTCAGAGCTTCCCAACTCTGATCCCCAGTACAGGAGCGGCTAAGAAACCCTTTCTCAAAGCCTTTTATGAAGGTACTCCTACAAACAGAGTCAAAGCTAAGTTGAGTCTCAGATAATACCAGCTACCCCTGCAGTGATATACTGTACAGCAAAAAAACAGGAATAAATTCTCATTTCAGAAAGTGCTGTAAAATGCTTTGAGAAAGGGGCAGTTATTTATTTGAAAATAAGTTACACACATGTTTATAATGCATAGCACACACATGCTGGATGCACACACAATTTGTTTACAACCCTAATACTAATAATATAAAAAAAAAAACACCATTGTATACCACAGAGAATGCTGTTTTGGAACATAACGCAAACCCATTTGCAAATCATACATGGGTTCATGTTATATTCTGAGAATGAGGGTAATCTTTAAAAGTTCCAAGACTAGAACTCAATATAACTCAAGAGTTAATTTGAAACTCAAAATGAATAAGCAAAAACAAAAGATGATTTAATATTGAAGGCAAACATTAGCTTTGCATGCTTGGCTTATGCTAAAACAGCGTCAGATAATTCAGCCAGAACTTCAGCCTCTGTGACTTCCATGTGTGGTGGTTTTGCTGTGTACATCACCACCATAGCCTAATTCAAGTTTAAACTACATTATTGTATTAGGACGTGGTTGATACAGCAGCCTGTACTGTGTATGCTCCCCGAGGATCCCTGGCGATTTTGCAGTGTGCGTTTCGTTTAGCTGATTTTAGCTGTTTCATAATACCTTGGTGATGCAGCGCAGCTTGTTCATCTTTATACAGCATGCACAGCGTATGGTGGAACAGTTTGCTGGTATAGAATAGCGCAGCCATTTTGTAGAACTTTATTTTTAACCAGAATGTGTTTTTTAATAGCTTGACACTCTGGCTAAACAATAGTGGGTATAATGTCAATAGTATAGCCCATATGCCCACCCTTTATAATGTGTTACACATATACTACAGACCATTCTATTCTGACATGTTATACAGACTGTGTCTGAAGAATAGTCAGTAACACTTTACATTAAGTATCTATAATTACAGTGTATTTACATAGTAGTTACTTAGTAAATGCGTAACACACAATTACAGTGTTATTATCCATAGTTACAATTTACTTAATATGTAAATCTTTCTGCATGATATAACCCTAACGCTAACCCTAACCCTAACTCTAACCTTAATCATAACCATAACCCTACCCTAACTCTAACCCTAACCCTGTGTACTTACACATATCGTGCACAAAGATTTACACATGAAGTACATTGTAACTATGCATAACAACATTGTAATGATGTTTCAGTACACATGTATTTACTAAGTAACTAAGATGGAAATACACAGTAATTAGTGTAAAGTGTGACTCGACAGCTGATGTGAGCAGTACAGGTAGTAATCACAATGGAGGGTTTAGGTTGCCAATTACTGGCGCTAGTTTTAAAAAGTCCTTTTTTTATTCTTGATTAATGTCGAGCATTAAAAACACTTTAATTGTAGTTTAGATTAGTGCTAATCTGGGTCCATATAAGCAGTAATGCCCAACAATAAGCCTGACCCATGGAAGCTATCATTGCAATGATATGTCAGTGAAGGCACCAAATTCAAATCCATGCCTGTCTTTCATTTACAGTCCCTTAAAGCAGAAGGGTACTTTATTTTTTCATTCTCTTAGTGTACAGGCTAAAAAGGATTATAGCCAAGCAGCTTGCAAATTTCCAGAGGCTGACACTTCATATTCTTGTATTGTACAACGCAAGTCCAGCGTGGTGGTCATGTGACTTGATTAGCAGCTGTCTGGTCACATGCACATTGGATCTTGTTTGCACTGAGGGGACACCTACCCTGCTTGAGACCTATCTCCTGCTGTTGCTGTTCTGAAACCAATGTGAGCATGGATGCTGTCTCTAATTGAAAAGCCTTGACTGTGGAATAGATGATTAAGGCTTGTATTGAGGCAAGAGTAGCACGAGTAAATGGACAGAAAATGTACCAGGGGATTTATAAGAAACCTTATTATTACTTTTTCACATAGCATAAAGCATTACATCACTCTAACGGTGCATCACTGTTAATAATGCCAAAACACATTTATAGACGTGTGTGACTTTTGCATTGGCCCGTCATCCACCTTGATAACAGAATGACCCATTAGACATTGCCACTCCCTCTGTCTAAATAAAAGATGCAGTACTAATCTATATATATATGACAAAAACAGACAAAAGTATTTGGGCAGATCAAATAATGGGAAAAACCACAAAGAAAGTGATTTCTATAATTTCTAATTGTTCTATTGAAAGATATAAATTAAAGAGATTCAGCTTTATAATAAAACAACACATTATTACGCAACATGCATACAATGAAAAATAACGTACAAAAACAAATTTCATACTTTGACAAAAGTATTTCGGCAATCAACATATGTCGTATGAAATTATTCGTTGCTAATTATTGACAATTATCATGATTGAAAACCACCAGCTGATGATAATTATAGGATAAATAAATACATAATCATAAAGTGTTGAAAAATAAATTGGAAATTTGTGATTAAAAAAGCAACAAAAATGGTTAAAAATAAACAATAGAGCAACAATCTCAAAATGGCAGTGATACAACTAAACGAAAAAGGAGAAATTACCAGAAAATTGGTTGGCTATTGCTGACAAACACAGGAGAACAGGAGCTACTGCAGCTAGCTCCAGGTGTGCAAGACCAAGAAAGATTTCTGCAAAATCTGAAAGAAGAATCATTCGAGAAGCCCGGCAAAATCCTCAGATTATTGTTTTAAGATTTGACACAACAATTGAGAGATGGTCAAGAAATTCACGAGTGAACAATTAAACGATACCTTAACAAGATGAATGTCCATGGACGAAAACCAAGATGCAAACCTTTGTTAAAAACAATACACAAAAGAAAGTTTTCCATTGAATACTTGAAGAAGCCTGATGATTTCTTCAACCACATTTTATGGTCAGACGAATCCAAAATATAACTTTTCACCAAGAAAGCAACAATATGTTTGGAGGAAGAGAGGAGAAGAATTTAAAGAAAAGTTCATCATGCCCAGTGTTAAACATGGTGCTTGTTGTGTGATGGCATGGGCTTGCTTTTCTTCCTCAGGCACAGGCGACCTTTGTATTGTAGAAGGATCAATGAATGCTGCAATATATCAAGACATTTTGCACTCTCACTTGTTATCCAGTGCTAGAAGGCTTATTGGACGGAAGTTTGTATTCCAGCAGGATAATGATCCTAAGCATTCTGCAAAGTCTACAAAGGATTTTCTGAAAAAAGGAAGATTACAGGTATGGATTGTCCCCAGACTTGAATCCCATCGAGATGTTGTGGATTGACTTGAAGGCTGCTGTTGCAAAAAGGAAACCAAAGTCGATTGCAGAACTCAAAGCTGTATGTGTTGAAGAATGGGCAAAAATATCTCTGGAAAGATGCCAGGAACTGGTTTCAAAATACAAGAAAAGACTGCAAGCTGTAAAGGAAGCAAAGGGTGGGCACACAAAATACTAATGTAAGGGTGTCCAAATACTTTTGTAAAAAACAAATGATATTCTGGAAACCATAATACAATGTAAAAATCAATATGTTCTAGACTGGTCTAGACTGTTCAAGAAGCCAATAACAGTCAAGAACAGTTTCACGATTCCCTGCAGTAACTGTATAATTTTTTTTTTAAATAACTGAAATCATATATCATATTTTAACTACATTTTTGAATAAAAAAATGATACTGAAAAAAAAAAAAGTGCTCATTTTGTTATACAACACGCTCACCATCTGGTGTATTATGTCTATGACTGAAAAGCCTGTTTAAAATGCATAATAAAAAAAGGAATGTAATATTGAAAGCTGACATTAGCATAGCCCACTTGACTTTGCTAATACTAGATCAGATAATGTTGATAATGCTTTATTTGTGTCAATACTCAAGAGTCTCGGAAAACTGAAAACTGAACACAGCAACATGACCGGACGGTACATTACGAGAAAGTGCCCATGTATGTCACCACTGTGATAACCGGAGTTAATCTGCATGGCTTTGTTCCCGCAGAGCACAAAGACAGCATCAGAGCCGCCGCTAGCGCCCCCTGTGTCGGAAGAGGAGGATGACGATGAAGAAGAAGAGGACGATGATGATAATGAACCCCCTCCTGTCATCGCACCGAGACCGGAGCACACCAAATCGGTATGCAACTTACTCAAATATATCACACACTATAACCCAAACCCTAACCCTAACCCTAACCTTAACCCTAACCCTAACCCTAACCTGAACCCTGACCCTGACCCTGACCCTAACTCTAACTCTAACCATGACCCTAACCTGAACCCTAACCATGACCCTAACTGTGACCCTAACCCTAACCTGAACCCTTTCATGATACAATTGTGTACTTACATTTAACATGCAAAAGGATTTATACATTAAATACATTGTAACTATGCATAATAACATTGCAATTATGTGTACGTACACATCTAAGTAACTACTATGTACAGTGTTGCTCTTTATACTGGATAAACTCCAGAAATAATAAACTGTGCAGAAATGTATGATATAGTGGACTGGTCCTCATACCGGATGTACATCAAAGGGACTTGTGATCACTTTTTAATAGAATAAGCTGAAAAATGTATACAAAGTACACTGTCTGTATACAAAGTGCACTTGTTTGTGTGTGTGTGTGTATGTGTGTGTGTGTGTGCGCGCCCGCGCGTGTGTGTGTGTGTGTTGAAACCTTACTTTAAGCCCAGATCAGAATTAAATTCACTTTCTACAGCAACTAAAATAAATAGCATCTAGAATGGTTAAAATGTTCAATAAAGTCCAATAATTTGGCTTCTAAAATCGTTTTAAGTAATCAAGCAACCTACTGTATAAATGTGTTACAAGAAATGAATCAGCTGTGTTCAGTGTATTATGGTTGCATTATTGCACAAGTCAATGTTTTTAAAAATACATTTTAAGGTAATTTTTGTGGGGTCACAAAAAATCATTTGTCATAATAATCTTCTGACTACCTCCCTTTACAATTTGATTGAAATATTAACATCCATCAGGACACCTTCCAACACCTTGTAGAGTCTATGCCACGCCGTGATCAGTCAAACGGTGGACCAGCCCGAAATTAGGTGCAGGTCCTAATAAAGCGAGGCAGCAATTTACTTTGTGATAGATGCGATACCGGCTCTGAGACACTGTGAACTGTATGTACTAATATGATTTATGTGTTCGGAAATACTGCAAATTCGTAGCCTCCTTGCGTCGTAGAATTTTTGCGTGTAATGTACTAAACAGCTCCTTTTCTTGAAACAACTACTGTAATATCTGAATATTGGAATTTTTATTATCTTACTAATAATCAATAAAATGTTAAGTGTTTACCAGATTTCTGCACATGCATTTCTGCACATGCTTCATCTCTCCAATACATTTAACTCTCATTTCCAACATATGTGGTTTGGACGGAGTCTCAGGACCATGCTTCTCTCTCTCTCTCTCTCTCTCTCTCTCTCTCTCTCTCTCTCTCTCTCTCTCTCTCTCTCGCAGATCTACACCCGCTCTGTCATTGAGCCCGTGGCTCCCACAGCGCCAGTGAAGGAGGCCAGCACCTCACCAGTGTCCTCAATCCCTGACAACACCACAAGCACGACCAGCACTTTGTACAGACACACCGACAGGCAGAGGAAGAAGTCCAAAATGACAGATGAGGAGATACTGGAACGACTAAGTATGTTACACATTCATTCAGAGGTTTAGCTCACTCGTAGCGTCTAGAATGGTTGTGTATTTCAGTGTCTGGTAACACAGTAACTAGAAAGACAATTAATTGAACTGTTTGTCTAATTGATGTTAGAGATGCAATAATGAAAACTGATTTCTACTGTATAGAAAAGACTGGGTGGAGTACTACCATTAAATAACGTTATAATGTTCAATGCTACAGTGATTGTTGCTCATCAGTTATTCAGCCTTATCCTTATTTGTGGAATAATGTAACTGTATGGGGAATAAAACTACAGAGTAGTCACTTAGTAAATACTTACAGTGTCATTATGCATAGTTATACTATACTTAATGTGTACATTTTCTGCATGATATAACCCTAATCCTAACCCTAACCCTAACCCTATTTCTTTCAGGAAGCATAGTGAGCGTTGGCGACCCCAAAAAGAAATATACACGTTTTGAGAAAATTGGACAAGGGTAAGTTTTAATTGAAATATCCAAAAGACCTGTACAGACGTCTCAACACTGCTCTCTCAGGGCTGTGCTACCTGTGCATCAAACAGACCTATACAGATGTCTCAACACTGCTATCTCAGGGCTGTGCTACTTGTGCATCAAACAGACCTGTAAGGACGTCTCAACACTGCAATCTCAGGGCTCTGCTACCTGTTCATCAAACAGACCTGTAAGGACGTCTCAACACTGCTATCTCAGGGCTCTGCTACCTGTTCATCAAACAGACCTGTAAGGACGTCTCAACACTGCTATCTCAGGGCTGTGCTACCTGTGCATCAAACAGACCTGTAAGCACGTCTCAGCACTGCTATCTCAGGGCTCTGCTACCAGTGCATCATGCAAATTTCGATTTAGCATTGTGCAAAAACATCAGGAAGGGATGCTTGTCTATAGCTCTTTTTGTGCTGTATTGCACTTGACACTAGTCTAGGCAACCTGACTTTTTCATTGCTTCTATTGGAATCAAATGTGGTAATAACTGGGTGTCATTCCACAGGAATGGCCTGTACCGTGGTGTCAAAACACGTCGAATAACCATTTCTTCCCTTGAGTGGTACGCGTTTCCATACATATCTTCAGATTCTTTGTTTAAAGCATCCATTGTGTTTTGTGTATTCGCCAGTCCCCAGTTTTGAAATGCGCCATCGTAGCATTTTCCTGAACTGTATATTGTGGTTTATTGATGAGCAGTGGTACTCAATTCTGTCCCGCGAGTATCTAGTCCAGTCCGGGATTTTATTCCAAGCAAGTTCTAAAGTATTTAATTGAAGCTGCTGAGAGACTAGGACCTGCTTGGACTGGACCTGGACTGGAATGGATCTCAAGGGACAGAATTGAGTATCACTGTTGTAGAGGCTGGTATTGCTTTGAGATGAATACCCCAGAAATGCTGAAATCAATTCTGACATAACACTGACGTGGTCGATTCACACGGGACTAAAAAGGCACAGGACGTCTGAGTTTGAAATTTTACAGGAGGTCCTGAAGTCCTGTAAAACAATCAGAGGACCTCTGAGAAAATGATCTGTGATGAAAAGAAATGGACGATTCTATTCACAAGGGATGAAATTTCACCAAGGCCACCTGTTTATTTGGTAATTTTCAGTCCTGTGCGAATCAGGCTTTTGTCTCAATGGGAAAGACTTCAGCTCTGACAGGCTTTGTAGAGGGCTGATTGAAGGGGTTCAGTTGGCAGTTGCTTCCTTGTCCAAAACTGCTCAAGCAGTCTTAAAACCTTTCTAGGGACATTCTGGAGCTCACATTTCACTGCAGATTCTATCCCAATACAACATCCCTGAAGCAATTAGAAGTAATTACTGTGGAAGGAATACATATGCATCCCTCCAAAACTATTTAAAAACCTTATAATTATCATGTGAAAACTGTACCCATGCTGGCTTGAGAGCCTATTGATTGACAGTGTTTTGGCAGGGGCTTGCAATGTTGTGTCCAATCCCTACTTAAACTGTCTGCCACTGACCAGACCTCCTCTTGCTTTTCTGAAGAAATCATTCTCACAACAAGCCTTTCCTACAATGTATATTGTGCACTCATCCGTTGTGGCTTTTAAAACTGATTCATGACAAGCTGAGAGATTTGCAGATCCATATCTTTGCTAAATGGCATGCCTGCACTGTGTGATCTAGGTTTGAATTCTTTTCACTGAGCATACGTGCTCATAACAATGACTGGAGTAACCTGTTGTTGCGAGGAGGGGAGGTTTATGACATTTGAACCACCTCGGACTGCTTGTTTGCTTTAGGGAGCAGGGAACGGAACAATGCAAACAGGGATCAGGTTTTCTCTTGTTTGATCTACAGAAAGGAGAGCTTCTCATCCTTTTGAAAAGCACAGTCCCGGGGAGGTGACTCTGAACAAACGAGCCCTAGTGTCCAATATCTCCTAGCCTACGTCTCTTAAATAATGGATACAATTCCACCTCCCGTCGCTGCATGTGTGACAGGGAAAAGACCTGGCTACCACCGTGGCCTGATGGAAAATGAAACTGAACACGTAGCAGAGAGAGAGAGAGAGAGAGAGAGAGAGAGAGAGAGAGAGAGAGAGAGAGAGAGAGAGAGCAAACTAGATCAGAGTTCATTTAGCAGAGCAAATACTAGCTAGAAAGTGGTTGTCTTGCTTTAGTGGAAGAGCATTAAAATGGTGCCTGTGAACAAGAACATCCTTCCTGCATTTTTGTGTAACAGTTTGTTGATAAAGGAATTATTAAGGTGTTATGAAGCATTGTAACCAAGAGATCCCTGGTTCAAATCCCATCTCAGCCACTGACTCGTTGTGTGACCCTGAGCAAGTCACTTAACCTCCTTGTGCTCCGTCTTTTGGGTGAGACGTAATTGTAAGTGACTCTGCAGCTGATGCATAGTTCACACACCCTAGTCTGTAAGTTGCCTTGGATAAAGGCGTCTGCTAAATAAACAAATAATAATAATAATTAAAAACAGCATTAGACTGTTAATGGTAATGATGACTATACAGCTGCTCAGGGCTGCTTTTTGAATTCACAGTTTAGTTTGGACCAACACTGAAAGTTAAGAAAACTAGTGAAAAGTGTAGTGAGGGGGTTGGAGGGTAGTTACGTAACGTACTGAAGGAATGAAGTGTTAGAATGGGTGGTTCTGGGGAGAGTGGCACTTATTATTCATAATGAATTATGCACTTAGATTTATTTTTTCTAATTGCATTTTCAGTCTTATCCAACTACCGTATTATTATTATTATTATTATTTATTTCTTAGCAGACGCCCTTATCCAGGGCGACTTAGTCACTCCTGTCATCCTTTCATCCATTCCCAGTCACCTGTGCTGGAATTATTGTGGATATAGTACCTTTTCACTTTCCTAATGTTTAATACAATGTAAACGATTGACCCTCGCTCGGGTTCGTTGCCCCTTTAAAAATACGACCCAGCACACAGAAGTGGATTTTTCAAGCGTGTTTGCGCTATATTAATAGACGGACTGCTTGCTCTCCTTTTAAACTCCCGCACCTGAGTCTAATTTTTAATAACGCCCAGGTGCGGATAATAATTAATAATAAAACAATTAAACAAAACAATAAGCAAATTATTTTTTTTTTCCTTGCAGGGAGGTTTTAACCCCCTCCCTGCCGTCTCTCACAACCCGCTATATTACAACATATATTGTACTGTCTTGCACATTTATGCATAATGGAATAATCCTGCAGTGAAAACGATCACTGCAGCAAGGGTCACATGACCACTCAGGGAAGAAATTTCTCTGTTGCCTGGCACTCCTGTGAATCTGTCTTCTGACAGCACACAGTAAAGTATCTACATTTGAAATATTTCTACACTTATGGCCCTATTTTCCATTTTAATGTTTCATTAGGAAACAATCAGGATCTGCTACAGATCAAACCTCGCTAAGGCCAGTCAAGGGACGAGCAGAGTGAGACTCTAATAGAGGTGGCCTTACTCATTTCTTGTAACAAATTACTTTTCGTAGTTCTTAGTTCAATTTATTTTGAACTGGTTACCATAACTGATTGATATCTTGGTTTTATGAAAGAGGTCATTTAACAGAGGCTTTACGCTTAGGACTGCAGATTGTGTGACTTTACAAGGCCGTCAATAGCAACAAATCTGTACTGTAAAAAAGTGGCCTTACTTGTGAGGCGGCCCGTATATGGAGGGGCCTTTAAGGGTTTGCTGTACCTGTCACAAGGAAAGCTAGAGAGTTGTGTGGGGCAAAAGTGAAGTTCTAATCTAGAAAACAAAAATATAAACAGCTAAACAATAAGGGTGATACTGATGTTATGCAAATGTGAGTTGACACAGTGTTTGTTTTGAAGTCTTGAAATGAAGCCATTATAATCAAGCTGTGGGGCGCAGCGTCTGGAAGTTTACAAATACAGCAAAGGCCATGCTTATATGCTGACATTTCGAAAATGACATTCTGAATAGCACAAGATGACAATTTGTGTTATTGATTTTCCTTTACTTAGAGCCAGATTGGAGCCCTTTGGGAGTTGTTGCCTCTTCATTATGAGCAAAAAATAAATATTCTCTCAATTGTCTAGACATTATTTACTGTCTGTAAATTTCAATGTGCCGGCTGTGCTGGGATTTACTATACAGTAAGGTAACACTGCCCTCTAGTGATCGTTCTTTTCACCTGCAGTTGGATTTACAGCATGACTGCCTCATTGCAGCTATTTACACTTAAGTAACAATAACAGGGAGCTCTGTACAGCCCCAGATTCTCTCAATAACTAAAGATGTTTTGTTAAATATGGATAACCGTTTCTCTTAACATATGTAAAACTCTAAAGTGTCAAATACTTACAGTATACACTAATGATAACCTTTACTGCATAATGACTGCCAGGGATATGCATCCCAAAACAAATGGATAGTAAAGCCTTCGTTAGCACTCATTGAAAGAAGTGCTAACCCATGCTTTAAAGCACTTCTCTCACATTTTATTAGATTTATTACCATTACTGCTGCCCCTCTTTTGTTGTGTGGAGAAACCTTTTGTCCTTCATTTTTTTAAATAAGTAAATACTTGAAATCAACACTAAAAGCCGCTGCATCCTGGTACCTTTGCTCTAGGTCACAAGGCCTGATTGCAGCAAGATCATTGGAGTGAGTTTGAACTATGAACACAGGAAGTGATCGGGTAGCAGCATTAGCAGCATTTCACATCCATTGTGTTGTCTTCAAAATATCTGCCTCTTTCAAATCGAAGTATAAAAGAACCAAAACATTTTCAACAGAAGAAAAGGTGCCCTTGTGCTAGTAAGAGGTTAAACTCAGGCTGTATGGTACTGTGGTCAGTGCTCCTTGAAGCCATGCTAAGAGAGGATGCGACAGCATGGTCCAGTTCCAGCCTCAGCTGCACACGTTCAGATATTGAGCCTTGTGACGGCAGACTCTCGAGGAGGAGCTGCTGTCACTGCTCTTTATCAGCCTTGCACGCCTGGACACTGTGACTGACAGCTTGGGGGGATCAGAACCAGCCCTGTGCAGAGCACTCACTTCCACATATATTTAATCTCACAAAAAGATCAGAGACAATTTCAAGCTCCCCAACGCTTTCCAAAAGCATTGCGATGTAACCACTATTCACTGCGGATGGTAGAGATTTACTTTTAGCTTTCTCTTTTTTAGAAGTCAGACTCAACAGTATTTTAGTTTCTCACTTTCTATAGTGGAATTTGTATTTTATAGCTTGTATAGCTACAGCAGCAACTAAGAGCTACAGCTCTGGCCAAAAGTTTTGCATCACCTAGAATTTTAGGATTGAGACATAATTAAAAAAAAAAAAAAAAAAAACGATATGAACATAATATAGATCTTTTATTTAACATCATGTAATCAAAGAAACTACAGTACGAACTTATAACACAAAAATCTGACCAAACTAGTACATCATGATCAGACAGGCTTTATTAAAACTCGCTTTGCGTCTGATAACATCCGCCGTCTCCTACATATTATACATGCTGCTGCTGACATTGCTTCCCCATGTGCAGTTCTCTCATTAGACGCTGAGAAGGCATTTGATAGACTCGAATGGGATTATTTGTGGTCAGTTCTGGACTATATGGGTTTGGGTTCCGGGTTTATTGATATGGTTAAACTTTTATATGCCAGTCCCTCCGCAATGGTCTTGACAGGCCAATCATGTTCTCCCCAATTTGCTATCTCTAGGGGCACTCGTCAGGGTTGTCCACTCTCGCCTTTGTTGTTTGCCCTATCTCTTGAACCTCTAGCTCAGGCAGTCCGTCAATCAACTGACTCTACCCCTATTTCTGTCAATAATACCCAACATCACATATCGCTGTATGCAGATGATATATTATTATACGTAGACAATGTTTCCCAATCCCTACCTCGTCTGCTGACTATTTTCGATGATTTCAGTGCAATATCGGGATACAAAGTTAACTGGTCTAAATCTGCATTGCTACCCTTAAATTCTGTAATGACAAGAACCAATATACCCTCGATAGCGCCGCTGGTTAAACACTTCAAATATCTGGGTGTTGAGATTTATCCTTCTTTACATAATACCACAGTAAATAACTTTAGTAAAGTCTTTAAACAGGTGAATGCAGATTTGAACAGGTGGACGCACTTTCCTAATTCTCTTCAGGCTCGTATTTCCATCGTAAAAATGAACGTGCTTTAACCTCGCATTAATTTTTATAGCTCAATGATTCCTTTATCTCCCACATCAGGGTATTGAGATAGACTGCATACAAGAATCTCCAAGTTTATATGGAAAGGGAAATAACCACGCATCAAATTTTCCACTTTGCAGCACAAATCCATGGGGGGTTTGGCTCTCCTGAATTTTAAATTTTATTTCTACTCATTTATTCTACGCCCAGTCTCTATTTGGCTTGCTCCTGATAGTCCTGTATCTTGGCGTCCTCTTGAGGAAGACATAATCTCCCCTTATAGAGTCCAAGATTTAATCTACGCCAATGTCCCCTTCAGACAGTGTAAATTGCGCTTTGGCCCTATAATTTCTCATTTAATTGCTACGTGGCGTCTGGTAGAGAGACTTACAAATTCCCAAACTAAATGGCATTCCCATTCACCTATCTTCCATAACTACAAACTCCTCACAGGCAATTCTCCTTTCTCTTTTTCACATTGGAGTATACATAATTTTGCAGATATTTTTAATGTCAATGGTCTGCGTACGTTCCATGATTTGCAACTTCAATATAACTTGCCAGGATCTTCTTTCTTTTTCTATTTACATCTCCGTTCTGCAATGCGTGCCTATGGTGTTCCCTGGGGAGCACAGCTGCCTATGCACCCACTTCACAATTTATTAGATAAACAGGGCAAAACAAAAGGGTTGGCTTCAGCCATTTACATCTCTCTTTTAAAGACCTCTTATAAACCTCTAGCACTTTTTACTATATGGAATAGAGATCTGAATTTTGGAGATGACGAGATTTGCTGGAACACTCTCTGGGACAATATAAATCTGGCTTCCAGGAACCCTAATCATCAAATGATTCATTTCGATTTTTTTCACAGGGTATATTTAACCCCTCGCAGACGTTTTCAAATGCGACTTACCCCCAGCCCTTTGTGCATGCTCTGCCCCCAGGGTGCTATGGGTACTTTTTTACATATGTTTTGGGTGTGTCCAGATGTGGCTCACTTTTGGTCCCGAGTATCCTCATCCTTATCCACTATTCTTAACACGAATATTTCATGTTCTCCTCGGGTCCTTCTCCTGAATGATGACTGTACTCTCGATCTCTCACGGTAGTAGAAGAGGATTTGGTTGGCTGGCCTCACAGCAGCTAAAAAGTTACTGGCGCTCCTCTGGGAGCCGCCCCACTCCCTCCCTTGGCAACATTGGCTCCTCACTTTCCTTGACATTATCCATATGGAACTGTCTACTGCTCGAATCCATGGTGCCAGGGGAGGGACTGTGGAGGCATGGAGTGCAGCTGCGACCATTGTCAGGTCATTATTATAAGATCCAGTGGGATGAAATCCATAGAGGAAAGGGGGCACCGATGGGGGGGGGGGGGGGGGGGGGTTGTGTTTGTGTTTTTATATTATGTTGTGTTATGTATTGTTCCATGTTGTTCTTTTCTCTTTAAATAAATAAAAAACATTTGTTCAAAAAAAAAAAAAATCTACCGGAAGCCGTAATAGTAGTACAGCATTTTATTATTTATTTATTTATTTATTTATTTATTTGGCAGATGCCTTTATCCAAGTATTTAAGGTTGGATTTTTCATTAAGTATATGTCCGTTTTTTGTTTAGTATATGGAAAACTACAAGTGGTGTGTTAACGTAACATTATTCACAGGTTTCATTCGAATATAAAGCAAAATTAGATCATGCTATAGGATGATGCAAAACTTGTGGCCATAGCTGTATAAGACATTTTACACTGTAAACTAACAAGTGAATAAAATGCTATTTGAACATTTATGTATTCTGCACTGCTGTCCTGTCTTTAAACCCCTTAAATGAGTTATTTATTGGTAATGAAATCCTTTACACAATGGTCAGGAAAGCACAGTAAATGTTCAGTAACAGTACATTAAAGCAAAGGCAAGCAGTACACCATGATGCCAATGCCGACTATGATTGTAGAGCAATAAATAGTTGACAATGGAAGTCTATGATCTGACTTTGTAATTGAGTGTTTGAGTTCTGGATGAGTGGAACTAGAAAGAGCCAAATAGATAAGCTTTTGAGGCAGTTACATTAGCGATGCCAGGTTCCAGTATATCAGGCAGAGATTGCCGAAGCAATCTCACACACTGGTGCTACTGGACTGTTCCAGTGGCTAAGGGTTTGAAAAGAATGTTTGCAACTCTCATTCTTAACATCTTTATCCTGCAGTAATTGTTGAACATGTTTTTCCTTCCTCCCTTTGCAGGGCATCAGGAACAGTGTACACAGCAATTGACATTGCGACCGGGCAAGAGGTAAGCTGTGCTCCGAAAACCATTCAAACCTGTTCAATAACACGAGGCGCCTGTGACTTCAGACACCCAGGAGCCCATTCTGAAGGAATAAAATAGTTAGTATTCCATTATGGCTCGATTACCAAAGGGTAACTCTTTGCATTAAGTGTCTCTAATTACTGTTTATTTACATAGTATTTACTTAGTAAATGCATGTGTGCTTACACATAATTACAATGTTATTATGCATAGTTACAATGTACTTAACGTGTAAATCTTTTTTACACAATATAACCCTATCCTTAACCCTAACCTTAACTCTAAACCCAACCCTAACCCTAACCCTAACCCTTTTCTGATACTTGTGTAATTATGCACTTACATATATCATGCACTTTTCTTTACACATGAAGTACATTGTGACTATGCATAATAAACACATGCCTTTACTAAGTAACTACTATGTAAATACACAGTAATGTAAAGTAATGTAAAGTGCTACCTCTCAAAGCTATTTACTCCAAATCTCCAGGAACATCCACACTTCCAGAAGCATCTAGATCCACACCTAACCCTGACCTTTAACGTCATCTTAAAAGTCACTATGCCAACCCATTCAAAGTGTGAATTTTCCTGCAGCGTTTACTACTAGATGAATCCACACCCTGCGTTTGTCGTGCTGTCCACTGGCTAATGCAACTTGTTCATTATGCTATCAGCTGCCTCTGTCTGCATGCAGGCTGTGATCTGTAGTTGTCTTGTGGGGTGTTCTTAGACAAAGCTCTGACTTAGTCATTATGGCCCTTAACCCTCTGATTAATCTTTCCTTCCACCCATTTCACAGACAACTAATTAACTGCTAAGATAAGTGCGTAGCTATTGCAGTCTCTTTTGCACAATACTGCCACGTGATGGGTCTCTTTATCTCTGTATAGTCCCTCTCAAAGTGGCATACCAATAAGCAGAGGATCATATGAGATCTGTTTTGTAAAGCAAGGACCGTCTAATCCCATGAGCAGCAGTCCTCCCCTTCAGTTCTAACTCATCACCAGAGGCGATACACATCTAGCACTAGCAGTGTTCTCTTTGAATGAATCTGGCTCACTCAACACCAAAGAGCAACTGTTTAAGACCCCTGATACACCCACAATGCACTTCCAATCTGCACATCTCTCTTTCCCTGCAAGGCACAGCATGTCACGGTTGATGTCCTTTAATGTAGTCTAGTAAAGACACTGTCAATTTTACAATGTTATTCAAGAGGACGTGCACAAGGACAGAGCAGTTTTGAGCGTGGATGGAATACTTTTTACACTAGCGAAGGAGAAGGTTGTCTCCAAAGAACACGAGAGGCCTCCTGTAGTTATTGCTGTTAGATGACACGTTCTTTCCAGGTTTTAAGGTACTAAATTATAATAAAGAGTCACTTGCTGGGAGTCATGTGCTGTGAATGGGAGCCTTTGTGACATTAGTTCAATCAAACTTTTAACCCAGGATGTCCAGATTTGGAATCCCAATACAAGTGAATAGCAGAAAGATTCAACTTTTCATATATTGGAAGCATTTGGAATGACCTGTTATATACAATACCTTCCAACAAAGATTTATTGCCAGTTGCACTAAGATGCTGAATATTATGCCATCCTTGAATAGTTCATCATCTTCAGATACATGGAAAATATAATTTTTATGAGAAATCCATCCCACAGGAGCAATGGTACCCAAATATATTTTCTATTTTCTAGCGACCCAATGGGCCATTTTGGGGCTCTACCAAGACTGACCCCCTGTTTATTTGTTCGTTTCAGGTGGCAATCAAACAGATGAACCTGCAGCAGCAGCCCAAGAAGGAGTTGATAATTAATGAAATTCTGGTGATGAGGGAAAATAAAAACTCCAATATTGTCAACTATCTGGACAGGTGAGTCCTTCATCACGGCACTGGCTGATTCAGTCTGGTGTGGTTTACTGCTCCTGTTTTCAGAATTCAAACAACACCAATATGATCTAACCAACCCTTTCTAATGTAATGTAATCATGTTATTTACCTGTTATTCATTTTGTGTGGTAATGCAACAGTTTCCATCATACATTTACATTAGAGTATGTAGTACACAAAGAGCATTTTTGTTAACTTAGTTCATTTAAGATTTAGAACATTTTATATAAGTTGTATTGAAAGCCACACTCACTGGGGTTCAGAGAAATCCATGCTTGTCAGCCTGTGTGCACTTCAATCTGATTAAACCCTCACCCCCAAATGCAAAGTAAAACATGGATGGTTTGTAATGATCCTTTACTAATTGGTTATTGTACCTTTAAGTAACGTAAATAATTCATTTGCACCACCTACTGGGTGCACTCTGTGGAATATCTCTCAGCTGTGAGGAGTGTGGAGAGCTGTGTAGACGTGCCTCGGGTGTATCCGGAGTAGCATGGGTTAACTAGCGGGATAAATAATAGAAGTACCTGACTGTGTGGCATGTATGTTATAGAATGAACTGTGGATTAACATTAAACCAGCCTGCCCATCATTACAGGCTCAAACTGCTATGGAACAGAAGTAGGATAAACAGAAAACACAATGGTTCTGTGTGGCGAATGTTGAAAACACAATGGTTCTGTATGGGGAATGTTGGAAAGACAATGGTTCTATATTGGGAATGTTGAAAACACAATGGTTCTGTATGGGGAATGTTGAAAACACAATGGTTCTGTATGGGGGATATTGAAAATAAGAATAATATACTGTGTCCCTTGGTGCTTATGTCTTCTGTCACTCACTGATTATTTTTCCATTTTCTACTTGCAACTATCAAGTATCCTCTTTTTGCACTCACTGAATGAGCTACTACAGATACAGGACCTGGGCATGGGCACATACCACATTATGTAGTAGTTCATAGACAGTTGGGAAATGGCAATATTGCTCGCTGTGACAGCAAGCTCTATTTTTTAACGGATCCACCCCAGTCCGGGGCTCAGGCTAGTCTCTGCTGTTGGAGATAGCCTGCAGGTGTCTGATTCGATTCTCCTGCTATCCCCTGCTCCTGTCTGCAGCTACCTGGTGGGAGAAGAGCTGTGGGTGGTGATGGAGTACCTGGCTGGGGGCTCGCTCACAGACGTGGTGACAGAGACCTGCATGGACGAGGGACAGATTGCAGCCGTCTGCAGGGAGGTAGGAGCGTAGTCTGATTATTTTATTAATATAATTGTGAGCAAATGACACATGAGTCATTTTCCAAAATATCTGGATCTCAATTCAATGAAGCATGTTTGGGATGAACGTGAATGATGCATGAGTCACTACTCTGGTAATGCATATTATAAAGCATGGTAAATGCATAGTGTAACTGTGAAAAAAAGACTTCAAGGTGATACTTTCAATCATATACATTTTTGAATACTGTACTGTGTGAATGTTTTTTTGCATAGTGACTTGTCATTAGTCCTAATGTATTTATTACATCACAAGGTGTTCTCACAATGTACTGTATGAAGGTTTTTTCACTATTCTAGTGTCTCCAAGCCTTGGATTTTCTGCACTCCAACCAGGTGATCCATCGAGACATCAAAAGTGACAACATTCTCCTTGGAATGGACGGATCTGTGAAATTAAGTACGTAGAAAAACCGAAAGGAAAAAATTCAAACCACTATGATAAACACAGCCCCACCATAACTAGCATTAGGGCAGCTGAATACAGCAGAACGACTGGTCGGGGAACAGACTGCCCTGCTTACTCAATCAATATATATATATAGGTCCTAAACAGATGATCGTCTCCTCTTCAAAAATATACGTAGGAGTTTAATACAGTGGTCCCCCAGAAAGGCTTCTCCAGGAATGCAGAATGATTGTAATGTGTTCATTTTACCACAGTGCTGAGACCCCCTGTGCATTAAACATCACTGTATCCCTGATGAGGTCAATCATCCGTTCATTTTACCACACTGCTGAGACCTCCTGTGCATTAAACATCACTGTATCCCTGATGAGGTCAATCATCCGTTCTTCAGATTAGGTTAACTTAGTAATGAGTAAGCCACCCTCCAAGTGCAGTGGCATCCCAAATATGATTTCTTACTAATGCAGAAGGACCCTTGTTGAAACAGGCATCTACTAGACTAAGACGTTTACCCATATTTTAGGGTATAAAGGGATATTATAAACCATGTGCATTTCAAAAATATTACATTTCGTACCTGGTTAATATTCCTGTGTTTTTTTTGTTCATTTTTTTTGTAATTCTTTATTGCTGTTTCTGGGTCATCCATTGTCAAACATGACGACTTCTAAAAAGACTCCCAAGAGCTGAATTTGTGAAGCAAGGTTGTTTCGGAAATGCCCACTACACACAATTATTATTATTTGTTTATTTAGCAGACGCCTTTATCCAAGGTGACTTACAGAGACTAGGGTGTGTGAACTATGCATCAGCTGCAGAGTCACTTACAATTACATCTCACCCGAAAGACAGAGCACAAGGAGGTTAAGTGATTTGCTCAGGGTCACACAATGAGTCAGTGGCTGAGGTGGGATTTGAACCAGGGACCTCCTGGTTACAAGCCCTTTTCTTTAACCACTGGACCACACAGCTTTGATATCACATTATACATTATTTCACATTATACAGATACCACATTATTTATTTTTTACATACAATTACCCATTTATACAGTTGGGTTATTACTGGAGCAATTCAGGTAAAATACCTTGCTCAAGGGTACAGCAGCAGTGTCCCCAACCTGGGATTGAACCCATGACCCTCCGCTCAAGAGTCCAGAGCCCTAACCACTGCTCCACGCTACTTGTTAGGAATTGCTTCACCCTGCTAGTAGTCATTTTTAAAACCACCTCACTTGCTGAAATAGATTCCCAGATATTTGTATCATGTTTACTCCATGTTACACCATGCTCTTCCCATGGTTAAACTATGAACTATAAACTTGGTCAGCCTTGATTTCCCATGGTTAACCGTTACCAAAGCACCACAGCCAAAGCATGTTAAACTCATTTTCATGTCAGACCATGGAGATTGAGAACATGGCTGTACATCACAACCAGTAACTATACCACAAGTGACCAGGAAATGATCGTGTCCAGCAATGATGACAAGGATTCCCTAAAATCTTGGTAGCAAGTAAGGTAAAGAATGATCTACAGTAAGCAGGAACAATAGAGAATGATAAAGAACATACGTAAGAGGATAATTAACTGGTGCAAAGTTCATTATGAAAATGTAGAAGATCATTTTTACTCTTGGTTAATTTATTTAAATAAAAACACCATTGGAATATAATAACTGAACCTCCCTCTCTCTCGGTTTCCTTGGCAGCTGATTTTGGGTTCTGTGCCCAGATCACCCCGGAGCAGAACAAGCGCAGCACCATGGTGGGCACCCCGTACTGGATGGCCCCTGAGGTGGTGACCCGGAAAGCGTACGGTCCCAAAGTGGACATCTGGTCCCTGGGGATCATGGCAATAGAGATGGTGGAAGGAGAGCCACCTTATCTTAATGAAAACCCTCTCAGGGTAAGAGACCCGCCTTCCCCTTTCTAGCTTCTTGATTCTTCTGACCGTCTGGATGCTGCTGTTAAAGTTTAAGGCTTCAACACGCAGTGCTGTTGTCCCGTTAATGCAACTGTCGGGTTTGAACCTGCCTTGTGATTGCATTTAATACGAAGTAAATACAGTGATGCAGTACATGGGTTGTGAAATTGTATGTTGGCTGTATGATTGTTTGAAACTGTAACCCCCATCACCCTGGGACACCTTTGTAAAAGAGCTGTTTGCAACTCATACAGTATGGCTTTTCAAGTAAAAAAATAAATACATATATATATATATATTACATGATTTGTGTTTGTTAGTGCTAGCGCCTGATTGGTTAATTATTCTTTTTCTTAATCACGATTTATGTTATTTATTTATGTTGAACATTTTGACATGGCTGTAAAACGCCCTTTAAAAGCAGCCCCGCCTGTCTGTATTATCTCAGTGTGTTCTCTGGAAAGTTCTCTGCAGTGAACCCCTTCTTCCTCCCCAGGCCTTGTATCTCATTGCTACTAACGGAACCCCGGAGCTGCAGAACCCCGAGAGGCTGTCCGCGGTGTTCCGAGACTTCCTGAACCGCTGTTTGGAAATGGACGTGGACAGAAGAGGCGCTGCTAAGGAACTCTTACAGGTACATTCACAAAGTCTTACATAAAATCGGAGTTCTATAGTCATGTTGCTCTCAACTGAGACCTATAGTAAGCATACAGTGCTGTAAAAGGCTGTAGTAGCATCAGTGGTTTTCAACCCCAGTCCTCATGTATCCCGAATGGCCCATGTTTTTGTTTCAACCACCAGTAAAAAAAAAAAAAAAAATTAAACAGTTAGGCTATATCTCAAAAATGACATTCAAATATAAAATAGAAGAAAAAGAAGAAAAAAGAAAAAGAAGATGATGAAGAAGAAGAAGATGATCCTGGATCACCTTCCTTGAATACTGCTCCTAGCTCCCACCCCTCTTGTGCACAATCTATCTAAACCTCACAGTGCACATACTGCTCCTAGCTCCCACCCCTCCTGTGCACAATCTATCTAAACCTCACAGTGCACATACTGCTCCTAGCTCCCACCTCTCCTGTGCACAATCTATCTAAACCTCACAGTGCACATACTGCTCCTAGCTCCCACCCCTCCTGTGCACAATCTATCTAAACCTCACAGTGCACATACTGCTCCTAGCTCCCACCCCTCCTGTGCACAATCTATCTAAACCTCACAGTGCACATACTGCTCCTAGCTCCCACCCCTCCTGTGCACAATCTATCTAAACCTCACAGTGCACATACTGCTCCTAGCTCCCACCCCTCTTGTGCACAATCTATCTAAACCTCACAGTGCACATACTGCTCCTAGCTCCCACCCCTCCTGTGCACAATCTATCTAAACCTCACAGTGCACATACTGCTCCTAGCTCCCACCCCTCCTGTGCACAATCTATCTAAACCTCACAGTGCACATACTGCTCCTAGCTCCCACCCCTCCTGTGCACAATCTATCTAAACCTCACAGTGCACATACTGCTCCTAGCTCCCACCCCTCCTGTGCACAATCTATCTAAACCTCACAGTGCACATACTGCTCCTAGCTCCCACCCCTCCTGTGCACAATCTATCTAAACCTCACAGTGCACATACTGCTCCTAGCTCCCACCCCTCTTGTGCACAATCTATCTAAACCTCACAGTGCACATACTGCTCCTAGCTCCCACCCCTCCTGTGCACAATCTATCTAAACCTCACAGTGCACATACTGCTCCTAGCTCCCACCCCTCTTGTGCACAATCTATCTAAACCTCACAGTGCACATACTGCTCCTAGTTCCCACCCCTCCTGTGCACAATCTAAACCTCACAGTAACTGTGCGAGAATCGGAAAAAAGGATGACTCTTAGTCCATATCCAACAGAAATCAATGAATCCAGGGGTAATAAACCTGGAAGATATCCTTTGGGACCAATCCACTGATCAACCCATGAACAGCGGACACTCCCTCAGTAAACCAGAATGTCCAGCATCACAGCACCTGAGCTAGCAGCAATTGAAGACAATAATACAGTCAATTAGTTAATTGAGTTAATTGACTCCTGAAATGTTGAGCATGCAGGTTATGTGACTAGGGTGATAATTAAGCAATATAACCCAGATTATTAATTTGGTCTAAGTCATAGGCAAAGATACTAACATACAGACAAGGTTTACTACCAAGGTAATTCTCAATAATAATTATTGTCATTAGAAGCTGCCAGGCTATAACTATACCCTGTTAGGCCTGCTCAGCCTTATGTATAGAGGTGCCTCAAGTATTTATACAACAAATAATTTGACCCAGAATTTTTGGTTCCATGACTTGTCCGTGCTGGCTGGAATATAGCCAAATTGTACAGATAGTGTGAGTCTGTGACCCTGTCAGTTCTAATGATAGAGACTAATTTGTTTGACTGTGTAAAATATGTATTGAGAGACTATCAGATAACTGATTTACTCGTTTACAGTATTTTAGTTTATTTGTCTCTTTTCAGCATTCATTTTTTAGAAATGTACTGTGTTTATTGGGTATTTTATTTTTACACCATCCCAAAAAGTGATTCCCCTGCACGTGAAATACCTATTTTTAGACTGTGATGCAATGTAATAAGTCATTTTTTACTGTGAAAAAAATACAGCCCAGTCTATATCTTGACTAACACAGATTTTTTTCTTTTTGGTCTCCAGCATCCTTTCTTGAAGTTAGCCAAGCCCCTCTCCAGCCTCAGTCCTCTCATCGTAGCTGCAAAGGAAGCTATAAAAAACAGCAGCCGCTGAGGAGTTGGTCTTCAACACAGACTCTTGAAAGAAGACACTGGGCCTCACAGCAAAACCCTCATCGACAGTGCTGTGGGACTGACAGCCAACAGGACAGCACAAGGAATTAAACAGAGCACTGCATTCACAAGCTCTGCCCCTCTTTTGTTCTTTAAAAACTATTGTGGAGCTTTTCCCAACACTGGGGTTATTTGCACCACCACCGCTGCTGTTTAGTGTCCTCTGAAAATTATTATTTTCAAGAAAAAAAACGGCAGAATTGTCTATGGTAGTTCTGTCATCTGCAGCCTCTCCTTTCCCTTCATCTCCTGCAGTCTTAACAGGATGTGGATTCCTTTGGTTCATGTTGATCACCTGGGCATTTCAAGGAAGTGTTACAAAAGGATTACTTCACACCCAAAAGGAGGGAATTGTACTTAAATTGGTTCATGGGTTGGTCTAACATTTGATTGGGAGGTTGCAAACACATTTGCTGGTCATATACAATTTCAAGGTGCCAATATGGCACATGGGGACCAAATTAGTCATTCAAATGTATTTTTCAGACAATAGTAGAATTATATTAAGGATGAAAATGAAATGATATTTTAAGTGCTGCAGTGCAGGTTTATTTTTTGAACTCTAAGAACCCTCCCTACAGGTTTCTCCTTTCAATGAAAATCTCCCTTGCCTTGATTAAATTGACTCATTTGAGTGAGTCACTGTTGTTCAGAGACAGCCGAGATAGTTAGTAAGCCATGGTACCATTGCTGACCACGATGAGTCATTCATGGTACACCAATGACTAGGTGTGATGTACAGTCCTGTTCTGAAACGCCATGCTCTGACAATGGTTAACCATGGAAAATCAGGGCTGCCATGTTAGCACTTCATGACAAAAAAAGCATGTTGAAACCTAATTTAAAAGTGATAGAAATATATTGGTCTTTTGCTTGTATTTTGTAATACAATTTGGAATATGCAGATGTTTCAAAGACAACGCTATGGCAGTAATAATTCCTGGAACCAAGCAACTTCCTGTGTCGTAGCTCAGTCTCACTCCAATGGTCCAACTGCAGTCAGGCTATTTGGCCTACCACACAGGAAGTGTTAAAATACCAGGAATGTTATAATTGAAAAAAAATCAGTGTATCTTCAATTAAAGTATAAAAAACAAGCAAAAAAGCTAAAGATTATCAATACAAGAAAAGTGGAAGCAGTGACAATTCTGTAATACGGCATGCTGTTCTAGACTCAGATCCAGTACCGCCCCTGGTGTTATGCAATCCAATATTAATGCCTTGTTTGTTTGCCTTGTTGTAATAAGATGGTTTGCCATGTCTTATTTTAGTAGCAATACGAAAAGAAACTTCACAAAATTGACTTAAAAACATCTTGACTAGTTTGTAAAGGTTGTATTAGGTTTCTTTTAGGGTTGCTACACATGCTACCATTGTGTTTCATACCAATGAATACTTAACAGAATTGGAAGTGCCGACGCTGCCCACCACTGCTGTAATATAGGAAAGCTGCATCTCCCTTTTATTCACAATGGTCAAGACAGCAGATCTGACAGACCTTGAGAGAGTGCTGGTAATACATTGTGGATTGAAAAATAAAGGCAGTAATTATTACTGAATGGAGCGATCCTGGTTGCACCATAGTTGGCCAACACCCTATTGACAGTGTTATGGCAGGTAATGGTGTTGTTAAACCCCTGTATTCTTTTTTTAAGATCAATGTTGGTCTGATAGGAGACAATATTATGATTTGCATTCCTTGGGCTGGCTATGGATTGTAATAAGAGATGTGCTTGCTTCTTGTCTCGAACATTGGAGGAGATTTCATGGCAGGACAGCGTCTGGGTTCCAATCAGGTTTTGAGTACCCTGGTAGGCTTTGGGTTGAGACAATGAGCACAAAAATCCCTACCTTGAACCCTGGGCTCAATCAGAATGATATTGAAGAGGACGTATTTAACTGTGTTCAGCATCTTCCAGCATCGACATTGTATCATAATTTCCTGTACATTCCTTTTTCGGATGATGTGTAAACCTGTAAATGTGACGTGGAACTCCTCTATAACTGTGTATTAAAAACAGATGTGTTTTCTTTTTTTAAATTATTTAATTTGTAAAGTGCTGAATCATCTCTTGTACTTCAGCATTAAATGTTTTTTTGTTTTGTTTTGTTTTTTAAAGAAAAAAATCTTCAATTGTTTGCGATAAGCTATTTTTAACTGTGGTTGAAGCAATAGAGATTTTGAATTATGGATTGTGCATGGCTGTGTCTTGAGTGTAAAAAAAAAAATACAGTTTGGAAATTGGACCTAAATAAAACATTCTAAACATAATGTTCTTTTTATTGTATTCTATTGCACTTGTGCTGTTCCTATTACGCAAACAGCTCAGATATTAGCATTCATTTCTGCAAAAGCTCTATGCAAATGAGAGGTATCCAGGAAAAAATAAAACCTACCCAGAAGTTATTTTACACATTATTAGTCCTTTTGAGTGTTTTAAGTTTATGTAAGCCTGCTAAATAATGACCAAGAAAGTGCAGGATTAACTGAAAACAAAACTTTGCAAACAGAGGTTGCTTGTGCCAGATGATTTTTTATAAAATGAAAAGACATGTTTGCTATAAAATGTGTTTCTTTCAAAACTGCACATTGGAGACCCGGGCGGCGAATTGATGTGCACAACAGATCCATGGGATATTGTTTCTTAGTGGCAATCATTTTAAAAGTTAAACAGTTAGTAGCTTCTGGTGACATTGTGTTTGAATTTGTATTACTGTTCCCTATCATTTTGTGTTTATGACTCTCAATGCAATTACTAATTACTTGATAAGGTGTTGAAGGGCTTTGAGTTCAGAAGCTGCCCTTCAGTTCTTGTTGCCTGCCATAGACATATGTAGCATAGGCTAGATCAGCTACATTGTCTTCATATTAGTGAGCACCAACACCATCTAGTGCACGGCAGTATATTGCCAGCAAAGCAAACTAGTTGGCACTGGCTCTTGCTTCTATTAAGAGCCTTTGTCTGATCGAGCCTGTGTTACATATATCTATGGCAGGCAACTAAACTGAAGAGCAGATCCTGTACTCGAGTGGAAGGAGAAAACACAAGACGAACCACACAGCAGGATTGCAAACATCATAAAAAGATAAAGAGGACAGTTAAAAAACAAAGACAATGACATGTGTAGCTACTTGCGCTTTAAATATGGAAAGAATACAAAGCAGTAAGGCAGGATATGCAAATACACTGAACTCTCTTATCTTGAGGCAGAGCTAACACGATGACTAATGCTTCATTCAACACCATGAGAAAGCGTTTTGCATCACGGCAGCCAAGAGTACAAAGGGCACAGTCACAGTAAAAAAATATGCTGTCTGCAGCATGGAAATCAAAGTCACCTCTAGGAGTCCCTCCGGATCTGTTTTTGTCTCCAATTCAATCAATAGAGGGAGCAGTGGAGTTATTACACACCCTACAGGTCCATCACCACAAGGTGTACTTGATACACACTGTATTAACACTTTAAAATACCTGTTGTCAACTTCAATTCACTATGAACTGTGGGTCTCAAATGTGTAGTTTCCAAAGAACCACGTGTTGCAGCAAGCATTGGTTTTCATTTTAAAACATGGTATCTGGTACTACTCCAGGTTCAAAGAAAGTATCAGGTTGCCTGACTCACTTTCTTCCTGCTTGCTTTATTCTGTTACTGTTTCACTTCCTAGGTCATTTCAGCTGAGCAGCGTCTTTGGGGTCAAATCATGTCAATGGTTTCATACTATGCCAGTCATTAGGGGAAGCAGCCGGTGGGTTAATGACAGGAAAGAAGGCATTGAAGGGGTGGAGACAGTACACATACTTTTAGATGTAAACATGATATATTTAGTAAAGTTTGGATACAATTCTTACACAATGGTTTTAAAGGCTTGTGGAATAAAGACTGTAGCAAGATCCCATGTCATTGTGGACAAATAATACAAAAAAACATGTTTTATCTGATTGCTTTAAAGTTACAAATATTTCACCTGGGTTGCATTTAGCTTTAAAAATGAACACCAAGAAACAGTAATTTATTCTATATAATTTGGGTTCCCCTTTACTACAAGGACTGACAAGCGCTAAGAATTCCAATGGAATATCTTCTTGTTCTTTTGGTGTTGCATTTCAGTTCAGTATGACTCTAGCCAAGTTTATCGGTATCAGTAGAAAAATCTTCATGAGCACATTTCTTTTCAAGCAGGAGAAATGCACTCAGTGAAGTTACTAAACCAGAAATATACAATTCAGGCATTTATTTTAGGGGCTTTTGAGTAGTCGTCATTTGTTTATCATTTTATTTCCTTCTGGAAAAAGATTGTGCTAATGACTATTTGGAGTAAATACTGTAGCTTTGAGTATCTAGTTTTGACAAAATGTGTGCTAATAATAGTTTGGAACAAAAAAAAACTTTCACAGGCAACCATATGTCAATAGAAATTTGCAGGCATTCTATTAAATGTGTTGCCATGTAGTGTTTAATAAAATATATACAATTGTGCACCATTTACTATGGCACTGTAAAATACCACATGCATACCTCAACACTGAGCTGAGTGGTGACTGAAGTAATGTGCAGTCCCTTTTGATCACCACCATTGGTTTTCATTCACTTTGGACATGCTGGCAGCAAGTAGCAGAGTCTACCCTAATATGCAGTGTTGCACCCAGACCCCTCTGGAGTCAAGCTGGAACAGAGATTCAAATGCTAAATGAAAAACGCTCTCAATGTATTCAGAGACAAACATTATCAGTTTTGTGTTGGGTGGAAGTAGCACTTATTGAATTACAGGTAGCAATATAGGAAAAACACTGACTGAAATACTAATATAAGGCAAGCAATTACTTTGACCTTTTACATTTGTATATCTATAACAGTTAACATGAAACAGTTATACAGTTGTTAAATATGGTCAGAATGTGACCCTTTAAGAGTGTATTGCTTGGTTAAGGTAAATTAATTAAGGACCTGGGTGGAACAAGGTTTTGACTAAACTGGACTGGCTGCCAGAGGCTTGTTGTCAATACACCACTGGAGCTGGAGGATGCAGCAGCTGTCAGTCAGCGCATTGCCCCTGCGCTCTTCACAGGTCTGTGAGGTTTTCACAGGTGATAGTCCTGAGTGTGATGAACCCTGGCATCTCATCAGCCTTTGCCCGGCCTTTCTTCCTGAGCTGCAGCCTCTGAGTTGTGGAGGGGTCGTTCGTGGAGGCTGCCAAGATAACCTGGCCCATGAACTCGTCCTGAACCGTGTTTTTGTTCCAGATCTGTGGGGCAAACACACAGGCTCTAAATCAGAAAGCGTGTCAGACACAGTAAATGCATCTCTTCTGCCACAATGTCAATACAAAATCAGTGCTATTGGTAAGGGTGAAATAAGGAGAGGCAGACAGACAGACAGACAGGCAGACAGGCAGACAGGCAGACAGACAGACAGACAGACACACAGGCAGACAGACAGACAGACAGACAGACAGACAGACAGACAGACAGACAAGGAGGCAGACAGGCAGGCAGAGAGACAGGCAGACAGACACACAGGCAGACAGGCAGACAGACAGACAGGTCTCCCCATATACAGCACCTGCCCTGATTCTGATACTTTATAACAGGTTTTCTTAATTTTTTTTTACTGTCCTCTTATCTTTTCATGATGCTTATGATCATTCTGATTAATTCGTATTACAATTATTCAAATAAGAGCCAGCACCCTCTGTTGAACTACTCTCAATATCCAACAACACAAATTAAACGTTGTTCCACAGTCGGTGTTCACTAGACAAAACAGACACAATTTAAACACACTGACTGATCCAGCCTATGCTACACATGTCTATGACGTATTAGGTAAAGTAAATAGGATGCGTTTAGCTTCGTTAGTTAGGAGCCAAAACAGTTCATGTTAAAATTAAACAGCAGTCAAAGGGAAAATGAACTATAAATACTAATTATAATTTATAAAATATATAGATATTCCAGTATTCAAATTAATTGTGTATCCATTCAATAAACAACTGCCTCTTTCTTATTTAGGGTATTTACCATCATTTTCGAATGACCTAATATGCTTCCCCACCTTAGTTCCGCACAGTCAGCCCCGGGGAGTCTTTTCAGAAGCATGTTTTCCTAAACTAGTTAGTAAGCATGGCAAATAATGATCTAATGAGAAACTAATGATCACCATTTACAACACACATGATAGGATACCAGACATGAACGGAATGGAACCTCAGGACAATGAATTATCTTACCTGTACAGTGATGGGCTTCCTGGGTTTCTTCCTGTAAAAGATGGCCTGTGTGTCGAACTTTGGGTCCATGGTGTTGTTTTGGGCGGGTGTGGTTATCGTCTGTCTTTCACACTTAATAATCAGGTATGGGTCAGCTCCTGCAGAGAACCAACAAAAACACAGACCAACCTGCTAATGACAACTCTTCAATGGTTTGAACAGTGTTTGGGGTGCTCCTTTGAATCTATACAGCTGACCTTTAACAAATAATAATGTATGTGTTCATACATTTGGCGGTACAAATTACCAAAGCTCTGAGAATCATTAAAAAGTAAATCACATGACTAAAAGTATAATTAGAGCCCCTTGTTTTTCGTAAATACAAACCAGCACAAAATCAAATGAAATACAACATATAAAATGAAATACAATGACATGCAAATATAAAACGAAATAAAAAAAAATCATTATAAAGCAAACATAGAATGACATTTTTAAATTGGGTTCATACAAAAAATACTTTAAATAAATACTTGCAATTGTAGTTGTCAAGGCTCAGCCGTTACCATAGACACGGTCTGAAGGGAAACAGCAGCCCTGACTAGCACTTGCGCAGATGTATAATTTGGCTTGTTTGCTTATATTTTGTATTAGTATGCTAATTATTTGTTTTATTTAAAGTGGTGCAAACTTTGCACTGGAGAAAATGCTGATTTGGTTTTGAATGAATTTGAATGAATTAATCTACTTTGTTTGGTGTTTAAATACTGAGAAACCCCAAGCTTGTATACTGGAGCCCTGCTTCAGTGCAATGGGATTGAAATGCAATTCCTATCATTTTAATGAGTAGATTGCTGTATGTGAAATAATGACAGCCCCACAATAGTGTAAATATATATTTATTTTATTGTACTTTTATAGAGAGCATAGGCGTGGGCTGTATTCACTGTAAATAGGCAGTTAATTAAAAAGAGTGGGCGACTGTACGTTACCCTTACTGCCGCTAATGAACAATTATGGTAATTCAATTATTTTTCCATGCGAGATCTGTTTTTGTCAAAATGTTAAAAAACAGCGGATAATGTTTAATAAAAAATATGTCCCTAGTTAAAACATGATGTATAATGTATAAGTATAATACATCAGATAATGTAAGGAATGACCAAGCCTAAGAAAACCAGACCAGTGGTTTCCAAGAACTAAGTTTCATAAGTAAGTCCATACCAAGTTTCATAAGTAGGTCCATACCAGGTTTCATCACTATTGCATGAGCAAGTTCTCTAGATATATCTAAAATTGTGACATGACCAGACATGTGGGCGCCTCAACTATATCTATGTCTCTGAGGGTTGTACCGTCAACATTTTTATTCCGTTAATTTCATGACTGTAGAGTTGAAGGTTGTTTAACCAAAGTTTTAAAATCCATTTTCCGACTGCTTCAATGCTCTGACTTCTTCATCTTTTTTTAAACAAAGGCGCAGCACAAAGCTCTTACACTCTATACTGTCTGAGCAGACTTTGCAGAACTCTAGACTTGCAAAGAATGCTTGGAGAACGTTTCCCCAAGAAGATTTTGAACAACAGCAAGCTAATCGTAGGGAACAGGGTTGCAAACTGTTCTTCTAGGAAGCTGATTGCAAGAAAGGCAGTTTTACTCACCCCCCGAGCTATCCTGGTTCTGTAGCCCCTCAGCACCGACAATGTGAACCTGAGTCACTGTCTGTGCATAGCCACACAACCCAATCCAGCAGGTCTGCAAAGGCTTATCCATCACCAGCTCTCTGGGTGCAAAGACAGGTCATTCATCCACAACCTATAACTTTTTTACTGCCCATATATATAGATATACAGAGGAACTATTAAGAAATGTAGTAATAAATGAAGTATATCATTAGTATAGGCTTATATAGTACTAATACCTTTTACAATCCAGCTTCAAGTGAGATGTTCATTTTGTTTATGTTTTGAAGGGCATTCCTTTAGGTGTCTAAGGTAATTGGTTATGATGTGAAGAAGGAATGAGGCATAACCAAGTGCACTGTGCATAACATTACAAATCACAGGAGCAACGCTGCCAATACAAGAGTGGGATGGTGTCTTGTACGTCCAGTTTGTTAGAATACATAGTAAATAAGGATGCTATTACCGGCATCCGGAATACACATCTGTGAACACCCTGAGCAGGAAATCTCCCAGAATGCTGTGCTGGAACGTGGAGGGTATGATGACGTAGCGGCCCTTCCGTTGTGTCGTCCTCATGAACACAGTGCGAGCGTTGATGTACGTGGAAGTGGCCACGTTCTGCTGCGTCTGCAGGCTGTGGATGCGGAATTCCCTGTTCAGTTCCACCTAGACAAAAGCAGATGGGAAATTGCATTTCTTTGTGAAAATTTTAATGAGTAAGTAGCTTCAAATGTCATTTGAACGCCCCTTACTATTTTAAAGGTGGTTGCAATAATTCGGAGTAGTTCTGGGTTCTGTTCCTCCCATATTGTCTTATTATCATGTTTCTCTGAATCTGCCTTAACCTGGCTTTGAACTTAAGCTAGAGCTCCTGAGTGCCGGGACTGAATGGCCTTCCTTGTTTCATTCAAGTCATGTGACAAAGTGGCCTTTCAACTCTGACCGCCCCACCTTCTGTTGCTGTAAATGTCGAGTTAGCAGGACTGGCCCATTGTCACATGATTTGAATGGAATTATGAAGGGTGTTCAATCCTGGTACTGAAGCTCAAGCTCGAGGAAAGCTGTAAGCCAGATAAAAAGAGATTTAGAGAACAATTATTATAATAACTCAATATCAGTGCAGCAACAGAACCCATAACCACTGAAAAACTATTGCCAGCAGAATGCAATAGCAAGGGACATGTCAAATAAATAAACACATACAGCAGTGACATTTGAAGCTACTTATTGTGTTGTGAATAGGGCCTGTTTTTTCCAAAAAACACACACACAGAAAAGAAAACCACACAGGACTGCAAGCCAATATGACAATGATTGCAAACAACACAAAAATGATACAACTTTGGGGAACTGTCTGAATACTTTTGGTGCCACTTTTAATATTTCAACATGCTAACTGGTATATAACAAAATATATATCCCCCTTCGATCATGGTGTGCATAATTCTAAGTGTCCTATCTATGTATTTATTTGTCTGGGTCTAAAAGTGTCCTATCTATGTATCTGTTTTATAATGCATAATTCTAAGTGTTCTATCTATGTATCTGTTTTATAATGCATAATTCTAAGTGTCCTATCTATGTATCTATTTTATAATGCATATATGTTTTTCCAAGTTTTAGCAGGTAAAGCTATCGATTCCCCATGTAGTTCACACAAGCTGTTTTAAAATGTTAAATGTCTAAAAAATGACATTTAAAATGATGAACGAAAGGGATATCTGTACCTTTTTCCAAAATCATTTGAAACATCCTCCAAAAATATGATTTGATTTTAGATGAGACAGAAAGCTGATATTAACTCAGCAGCCCTCCCCTTCAACTCAGTGAAACCTAGAAAGCAATGCTTTCCTCTTTCCTCTGGGACTTTTTAAAGATCCTCTTACTTTGAATACCATGAAGCCGATGGTGAGATTCTCTCCTTGGCCTATCTTTTTGTGTATTTTCAGGTCCCGCTGCTGGAGCGAGATCAGGACTTCATCCTCGTCTTTCTTCACATCAAAGACATACTGTGGAGGACAGAGGGATATTAATAAACTTCAAACCTCCTGCTCAATCAATAACGTGATGAACCTGTTAATCATTTTTCATACTCTGGCTGATTTGATTATCAGTAAAGGTTTTGGTTTTAGGTTTAAACTAGATGAAGCCAGAATTCTACCCCCAGAATAGGTAGAAACCCCAATTCACCCAAAAATGGTACGAATAGTAAATCACAATTCATGCATAGGACATTGCTCACCCTTTATAATGTTGTAGTCAAGAGCCACAGTTAAGATACTGTGCAATTTGTGTTCTGCCTTAGTACAACAATACAAGTGCTTGCGTAATGGCATTATGGGGCAAATGAGAGCCACAACCATACTGAATTATAACCTGTTCCATGGCATAAAGTGCCTTCTAACGAGGGAGTGCTGTATAAGCATAGGAATAACATGTGAAACTGATCAAGTCATTTGTACTGTAACATTCTCAAGCACTCTCATTCAAAGTCAAGTCTAAAATATACCCAACATTCAGGTTGTGCATTATCAAAGTGTTGAATTGATATGTTAGCATCGCTTCAAGTAATCAGATTTCTTGGCATTTAAATCGCACACCATCAGATCAGATAACTGTAGCTTCCAGTAGGTTTGTGCTTGCTCGATTGTTCCTTGATTCTGTCTGTTACAGCAGACAATTAATTAATGCTGCTTAATGATTTTCCATGTTTAGTGTTTAGCTCTTGGTTGTGCAACAGATGACTTGGGAAGTACAGAACAATGCACTGCTGGTAGTGCACTAATGTACAGGTTTCTGAATCAAATTGATTAAGATTGAAACTGGATGTGTCTGTAATCCTACTGGGCAGTTCCCCATGGTGTGTTACTTAGCCTCACCCTCTACATAAAAGTTGACAGACTGTTTCCAGAAAGTTGAGAACAGATAAATGATTAACTTGTTCTTACTGACTTTGGCTGCGATCAGGCTAAACACTGCTCTACAAACTTCCCCTGAAGATCATTAGCAGTTGGAGGCTATGGAAATAGGACAAGAAGAACTCTCCAAGACCCCAGCCCAGATTCAGACTCTCAATTGTTTCAGCTGTTTCGGATTAAGCTCTGTTTGGAACCCTGGAATTCCAGACTCCCTCTCCCTGTCTCCCGAGATGCAATGCTGGCTTGAGGATTCATGAGTAAACCCACAGGATCACCCAAGTACCGCTCACAATAAAATGCATGCAAACACACAGAATGAAAATAATTGCCATGGGCCACACATACGATTAAGCTGTGATTTAATTGTTTTTAAAATGCACAGTGCAGCTGATCCAAAAGGTTGTCAAAAGCACTTGTACAAATAAACCTCTATACAACACGAGACAAGCCATGTATATCCATTCAAACAGGCAGGGACCCAACAGTCCTTATTTTTTAAGTAAAGAAAACTTGTTGGAGAGCTTGTTGGATAGCACTGTTATTATTATTATTGTTATTATTATTATTATTATTATTATTATTATTATTATTATTATTATTATTATTATTATTATGTACATATGGCCAGCTAAAGCAATACAGTGTTAAAGAACATGGATTTATAAAAACCTTATAATTACTTACTTGTTAATTAAGAAACCTTGTTACTACTTGTTAATAACAGTCAAAACCTTTAGTAACACTATTTATTTATGTTTTATCAAATTGATCTTTTAACAAATATGTGACCTGTATTTTCATTTTACATACAGTCACAACTAACTCAGATTGTTGTATTATGTTAAACCATGAACTATTAAACCATGAACGAAGCTGAACTAAGGGGACCTGTTTGTGTAAATGATGATTAATGGGAGTGTTCTCCAGGTTCTGCATCTATGCTCTGAATGTTTTTGCAGCTGACTGTAACAGTGCCAGTATTAGTTCGATTAATAACACAGTCAGTGCTGTGCAAGAAAACTACTTGGGAGGGTTGTGAGTCATTCAGCGCTTAAGACTTAAAGTATTATGTGATGAAAAACAGCTGACTTGATTTGGAGAGAAAAAAAAATAGTTCGACCTCTTCTACCTCCACGTTCCGACAGATATTTGTCTGGGTCTAAAAGAGGTTAAGCCATGCACTATTAACATGCTCAGCTTTGATTTCCCATGGATAACCATTGCCAGACCAGGCTTGGTATATGGCACCACAGTCAAACCATGTTCAACTCATACACCATGTCAGGCCATTTCAGAACATGGTTGTACATCACAGCCAGTCATTGCTATACCATGAGTGACCATGAAGCAATCCCAGTCAGCAATGGTACCCTTGGTTTAGCCCTTGCCAGGGCCCTGGCTGGCTGACCTGGGGGTTTTGCAGGAAGGTGGTCTTGTAGTTCATGCAGCCCCCACAGCGGTTGTAGAGGGGATCAGCATGCTTGGTCCAGCAGCCTTGCAGAGTCGTCTCGTCCCAGGTCTTGTGAATACTCAGGATGGAGGTGTTTATGAGGCGACAGATATCCACCCCAGTGAAATATTTACACCAGTCATCGAATGCCATCCTGAAGGAAATAAGGAAAATCAGTTAATTGGAAGTAGGTTTAAATACACTGGCAAAACATACAGCATGTATTTGAAGAGGGGCGATTATCTATTACGGGTTACCAGCACTATAGCAGAGTGAGTAGTTTCAAATGCCATTTAGATTGCTTCAGTACTTCAATGCTGTGGTCACGCTGTTGCATGATTTGAATGGAATGAGGAAGGCTGTTCAGTGCCAGCACTTCGGATTCTCCAGATGAGCTCCAAGCAGCTCAAATCCAGGTCTGAGTCAGAGAAGGATGATAACTCAATATTGGAGAATGAAATGTGAAATGCAATTAAAGTGATAGATGAAGCTAGTTCCTCTTTAAATAAAGTGGGTTGATGATTTATGAGAACATAGTCCTATTTCAAATGGAATGCACAGTTCAAATGTGAAAAACCCTCACCAAAACTCGCCATCGTCCTTGACTGTGACTCCCATGTTCTCTCGCTCGCTGCTCCCCACCTTCTCCCACTCTTCAGAGCTAAAAGAAGACAGTGAGAGGAAGGTCAACCCAACACATCTACTGCACATGTATATTAAAATACTGAGGAACGGTAGTTCAAGTTCAAAAAATAAAAAGATGTTTAGCTAAAACAGAGCTGAACATTGGGATAGCAAAAAGGCAACCTGAGTACAATGCCAATGCTCTGTAAAGAATGAGTGTGTATTCTTCAGTTTAGAAAGCAGTTATGAATATGAATGATGCATGTTTTTATTGTTGCTGTTCCATGCTTTGTTTTATCTCTCAGCGCAGGTTTCTAGCTCTGTGGGGGCTTGTTGCTATAGGCAGGTATCACTCATTCTCCAGCGTCGTGTTTGAATCCAGGAGCCTTTTGCATTGTGGTTAAGACGCTCACTTGCAGTGCACAGGGTTGCCAGTTTGCACCCAGCCTCTGCCCTGAACACAATGTGTAGTAGAATATGGGGCATGCATAGCCATGTAATAACATTGTAATAACTGGGTAACAACCAATGTGTTCTGATAAAGTAACTACTGGTGAAATAGCATATACTGTGTAATTACAATTTAATTACATGAGGTAAGTAAATATTCCATGCACTGTAATTACACAATAGTTACCATTGAATGAACCGCTATTACAATTTAATTACATAGTCTAGCCATGCCCTGTAACCTAAATTGCTACCAAAGGTTACAGCACCCTTTTATTGGAAGAATGACTCATTCCAAAGTGCAAATTCACTCACGAGTCGCTCCACGGCCCGTTCCACTCTTGTTTGCCCCAGGGGTTCCTCATTTTGATCATGAAGAGTTTCTCTGCCTTGAAGAAGGACATCAGCCCTTGACCCAGACGGGCTTTCCGCACGTCTGTCACCGAGTAGGCGTGACCCTTTACCAAGCCACAGCTCATCCGAGCCTCCACCTCCGACTGTGAGGTTGCCTGAGAAGCATGGCGGGTGTACAGTTTGAGACACGGCTGGGTGTTTCACTTTTACACACATTTATAAAGGAGTTCACTTACTGAGGAAACATTTACAAAGAAGCAGCAGCAGCAGCACAGTCAAGGGACCAACTCACACAATCAAAAAGGAAGCAACAAACATTCAGAAAGCGGGATTAACTCTTTTATCAGTAAGGAGTTGAGTTGATCGTGTAATTTGGTTGAGCATTTGGTTTGCATCCCCCAGGATATGTGGTTATCCTGGAATAACTTGTGAAAATACAGTAAGTGGTTTGATGCAAACCGGGGAATTCCTTTAACATCCTCCTAAATATCCAGCTGTGGCTTATAGCAACACCCCTTACTAACTTCCCAGTAAGACTACCCTGGGATAATTAAATAGATTGTGTGTCGTGTACTGGCAAATAAATACAAATTGACATTGGTATAAAGATTTGTAAGTTAGAATGGTCTGCTGTTTTGATTGGACTTGTCTTTCCTATATCTGTATAAATAGATGAAAACTACTTGTCTAAAGCAGTGCTCAGCATTTCTTAAGCAATACAAAAGCATGTATGTGTTTATGTGTGTCTTTATGAGCTTGTAATAGTCGTCATTATTAAACAATTCAATAACTGATTCATGGCTCTTTGTGCTAAGAGAGTGCAGACAGCCCATAGCTCTTTATTAAATGGATGTAATGCAATAGTCTAAACAAAAACGCACATTGCTTCTGTTAGCTTCTAATTCCTGCTGGATTGTTGTAGGTCACTGGAAACAGCAAATGAGTCAAAACCTCAAGGGACCTTTATATGAGCAGCATGGAATGGATTTAAAGCTGGCAATCAGATCATTTAAAGGGACAGCTTGAAATTGTGTAATAATCCTGTTTGCAGTGCTTGTATCTATAAGGAGCATTACATTATTCAGTTGGTTTCATTCTATAGGGTGGTGCTAAACTTTTATAGCTGAAGAAGGATACATTAGTTAAGATAACTCACATTCTTCACACCCATACCACATTGCTCCCTAAGCTTCACATATTCTTTCTCTGCAGAATAAATTAGCAAATTAGCAAAGCAACTGCGACCTGCTGCAGAATGAACAGTAGAAGGTGAGTGATGCACTATGGTAGTCATCGCAGTACAGACACACACCTTGATAAAGCAGCTGATGATCCCTCCCCTCTCGTTGACTTTCAGCAGGTCTTCAAATAACTTGAGCTGTTGTGGGATATCTGTTGCGTACTTGCCCGCCTCCAGATCGATGGACTCAGCCACGGCTCCAGAGAAATCCACCACAGCGTCGGCAGTGTTGCCACCATCCAGGGCTTCATAGCAGCCAGCGAGCCTGGAGGAACAGAGGGGTCACTCACACATGACAGCGCAGGAGCTGGGGCTGCCCTTGTAACACTGTAACAGCAATTCTTCAGTTCTACAATGCTTTTCACATCACTATACTCTGCGTTTACAATAGTTTGACACAGTTTTAATGTCTCTTACTGTACCTCTCCATTCTTTACTGAGCTTGCCTATGCTTAAGCACCAGGTTCAATATGCTATACTACAATTTGCTATGATTTTATTAAGGTAAAGGCTTCAGACTAGTCCTATTACAGTCAGCACTCACATATCCAACCCTATAAAATGCAGTGATGGTTAAACGCATATCTGATTATTTCATTCTGGCCCATTCCAAAGATACAATGTCAAAAATATATAGCTGAAAAGACTGCGTTTTAAAATAAGTAGGCTTTCATTTAGATGTACTGTAGGTGGTTTTGTTGGTACAGTACTATATTTTCAACAGAAGAAGTATTTTAATTCAGAACGATATGATTCTGAAAATAGTACTTGCCAAAAGAGACAACTGTGGACACTGTTTAAAAAAACCCCAACAGTTTCCAGAATTAAAACAGTATCCAAAGTCAGTATTCAAAATTGCAGAATACAGTGCTCGATAAGGCCCTAATGTCACAGTTCACTTGCAAATGAAAATGCACAAAAGCAACTAAAGATCACAGATTTAAAAAAAAAAATACATCACAGTATCTAAAACTGTTTAATGATTAACTGTTTTACATTACAGTATCTGGTCTTGTTCGCTTTGTTGCTGCTGCATTTTCGTCAGGTGAAACTGGAAGAAGCGCTATGTAACTGCACAATAAAGACAGACTGATTTGCGCATGCGAGAAACAATAACATTTTATGTTTTGTATGCATGTTTAAGTTAGAGCAAGGACAAGTTTTGAGAAAATGCATTTGTTTTCTTACTGAGCTGCATGACCAGAAATATGCTCCTGAAAATATCTGTGAAAAGTTAGCCAGCGTACTTTGCATAAGCTTTTTCCAGCAGTGCACTCCAGAACTCATTGCGCTCAGTTGAGTGGCAGTAGATCAGTTCACCGTTGATGGTCGGAAGACGGTCATCCACAACCACGTCAACCCACTTCCCAAAACGCCAGAATTGGAAGTGGAAGATCCCGGCATAATTCTCTGGTTTGTTTGGGTCCCATTCCTGTTCCTTGTTGTCTGGGATCACCTGAAAAGAACATATAAATGATTATAAATTCAAAGGTTTCACATTGTCCTATATAAAAGACACACAGTAAACATGCATTTTTTATGTTTTGTTTTTGTGCAGCAATTACTGCTCCCGTAAAATGTCTTGCGCTTCCAATAGAAGTCACATGATGAATGCAGAATATGTCATAAGAAAAGCAGCAACTGGTTACTGGTTAAGAAGCCAAACGTCAGTTTCACAGACCCTGATTAGCTCTAATCTTGGATTATGGTACCTAAATGAACATTGTCAATGGTGAGCCTACCTTTCGCCAGAGATCCTCTTTGAGAGCCAGACAGGAGCAGGCTGCTACAAACCAACAGTTTCCCAGGCTTCCTTGGTTCAAGTCTTGGGAGCTGATTCCCTCCACAAACAGCAGGGGGTTATCAGAAATCTCCTGTACAGAAACAAAATAGTATACACTTAACTAAGGAACAGCCCTTGAGGTGGAGCTTCTCCATTACAACAGAGACCAGGTGCATTTCTTGACATTACCTAACCATGCCTTGAAGTTTCCATCCCTTTACATTGAAACTGATTGTGGATGCATGACGTATACGTTGAGAAAATATATGTCCCTCTGTAGTGAAACTGATGGGGGGGATGCATTTTTACATGTTACATGCACACAAAATATCCAAATTGGAAACATGCATACCTATATAAATACACTGATAGGGCATACAGCTGGGTGCTGCAGTGTTGTCTGTAATGTGCCATGTACATGCTGCAGTGTGAATAAGGAATATTCTATTCAGAAATTAATCTAATCAGGTGTCTGTAATGTAGCACATGCCAATTCTTCAATAATTTTAAAGAAATACAGTTTAGGTTAGAAAAAAAAGGTTTTGATTAATGCTTTCAGATTTTGTATAAACACGGTTTTAGGGGGACTCTGTAGAGCTGTGGGCTGATTCACAACTGGAGATCTGGGTTCAAATCCTGATTGGTGTTCTAACCATTAGTCCACAGCATTAAAACCACAGAATATTTGACACATACAGGGATCTCTGCTGGAGAGAGGCCCAGGACTTTATGGCAGGCAGTGGGTGTTCAGATCAGGATTGAGGGGCACTCTCTCCTGTCTCTCTTTTCAGCTTGCTGAGATGAGCACAAAAAGGCCCCATTCTTCTTCTTCTTTTTTTATTTATTTATTTTTAAGTAAAAATGCAAAACATAAAAGCTATGTGAAAAAGTGGTTGCCGAAGCATAATAGCCATGGATTTTATTAATAACTGTCAACTGGGCAGTCACAGCTTGCTATATTTGAATATCGTTCAGTGAGTGATGCGGTCTATTAATGTGATACTCCACTTCCTTGCTGACAGTTTGAAGTGAGTTTGAATAGAAATCATCTAGCAACCATTGGTGCTGCCAAACATCTAAGCCTCCCTTGTTGTAAAAGGGCAGCGGTCCATTTGAGATTATCTTTAGAGTTACCTGCCAAAATCCTGTCAGTCTTTATAATCTTAACCTCTTGGAATGTTTTATGTTCACACATTTAATCTCAGAACTTCAAAAAAGCTAAAGACTGCCAAAAAAAAAAGAACCAAATGATGATAACCGTCTAAACTAATTTCACAAGGGAACTATTACATTTACTATACCAGTCTGGGTCAAATGTATGTTGTTGTGTTTTTACTCCAAAAAATGAATTCCCAGCAGAGGACCATAGTTAGTGATGATGGCTGCACACCACACAAACCCTCAGGGATTGAGTTTATCATTTACTGCCATTCTCACAAAAAGGACAACAGTACTTTTTGAACCCCTATGAAGCTGTTTTAAACAGCATGTTCAACTTTTATTTCGTATTTTCTATTGTGCTGGTCACAGTGTCCTTCCTCACATGATCTGAACAGAATGAGGAAGTCTGTTGAGTCCTAGGCAGATGGAATTTTCCAGTCAAGCTCACAGACAGATAGAAAAAAATGACTCAGTATTGGATCAACAGAACCACTTCAAGTTCTTGCAAACATCACAAAAGACATCAGAAAGCTACTTGCTTTACATGCCTTATGTAGGTTTATAGACAGGGATAACCATTCAGCTGGAAGCTTTCCAGTTTAATTTGTATTGTCACATACACAGCTTGAGGAATCATGACCTGTTTGTGTAAATGATGATTAATGGTCCTGCATCTATGCTCTGAATGTTTTTGCAGGAGAATGCAACAGTACGATTAATAACACAGTGCAGTGCTGTGCAAAGAAAACAACTTGGGGGGGGGGGGGGGGGGGGGGTTGTGGGTCATTCCGCTATTAAGACTTATTAGTGATGAAAAGCAGCCAACTTGCTTTGGAGAAAAACACCATTTCTACCTGCTGTTTTCCCAGTTATGTGTATCATGTTCAAATTAGGTTACACCATGTTTGTTTCAAGAACTACGGTATTAACACGGTCAGCGTTGCACCACCATGATGGTTAACCATTGCCAGACCATGCTTGGTATATGGCTCCACAGACAAATGAATATGGCCTTGCTCCACATCTATAATGTTAGAAACTGAACCTACAGTACCAAAGCAATCATCAGGAGGTCCATAACAATGTAAGACAAAACATCAATATAACATACGCTTTCATTTCTCTTTGTATGTGATTAAAAGAAGGCATGCTTAACATTGTACTATAAAAAAAAACCTGCTGCACACCTTCTACATATCCAATCCTTATCTTTACCCTGGATTGCATCAACCACCTATCCGCGGTCTATCCCTTAAAACATGTGGTTGATAAAATCCAGAAAGATTTTACAGTGCTGTAAAATACTCTAATAAAATCCATACTTTTTTTATATTTTGCTAATATTTTAAGAAACTTATGAACAAATAAATTCTGCATGTAATGATTTACTTGGTGTCCTGAACATCAGATTTAAAAAGTCAATATGTCATTTAGCAGATACAGGTGCTTATGCATTTAGAATCTGGTCATGAGTTTACATTTCAGATTCACAAAGGGGTGGGGTAAAGAGGCACGCAAGCTCATGTATTTCTGCTATGTATGTATTTGTCTTTGGGACTGTCTCTTCAGCCCACAATCTGTCAACAGATTAATGTTATAGCAAATTCTACTCGAAGTCTAGCAAGAGACTGGGGAGCTGTTGGGATATGGTTTGTACTTATTTATTTGAATTTCAAAGCTCTAAAGTGAAAAGTTGTAATTTGTAGTCTAAAGTCCTTGGTATTGTAGAAAAACACTTGCCACACATTTATATTTGAACAGCAAGATTTACAACTACAACAGCAAAGCTCTGGAGTTATTAATGCTGCAGACACATGGCCTGGAACAGGAGGCTAAACAGAGCCAAGAGCTCCCTCAGCCTCTCCACACACTGTAAATCTGTTTACATGTTCAACAGGGTAAAAGTGCTGTACAGTAGGACCCCATGCAGCCCGGCATTGTTAACACATACCTCTTATTTCCAAATTACAAGTCAACATTTTGCTTTGCTCTGTAAAGTGACAGGGGGATACCCTCTATATTGTTTTCAGATGTGCGTTTGGGCAGCACGGCTGTAACAAGTTCTCAACGAGGGATAAGGTTGTCAGATGTGGTTGCTGTAGGAATACTTCATCCAGCCTGGGTGTGCACCGTCATGTTAATAATTGAGTGGAATCCCCTGCTGAATGAGTCCCTGTTTGCAGTCACGTTTCACTGAACATGAGGATTGTTAGAGCGGTGGCATGTGTGATTGGGTTGGGATCACATGATTGAGGTAGGCGGAGAAGGGAGAGTCAGAGAAGTGTGGCCGTGAAGTGAGCTGTCAATAAGAGAAGCCCATTCATTTCATGAACTATAGTATTAACATGCTCAGCACTGAATAACCACGATGATTAACCATTGCCAGACCATGCTTGGTATATGAGCCACAGACAAACGTTTGTTTCACTTATACTTAAAAGGCCCAGTTTAAGATTGTATAGGACGGGAACCAGGCAGTTTAACACCAGTGTCCACAGGACCTTGAGTAAACATCTTATCAGAGAGGGGGAGTGGAAGGGAATTCTTTCTTGTAATTGATCATTGTAAAGTGCCTTTCACTTTGAGCATGTGGAGTTTCTGGGCTGGCATGTTCTTGGAAGGGGATTCTCCTAGGGGTTTGTTTTACTGTGCATGTTGAAGTGTTGGGCACTGTCTGAGAACAGACATTCAAGACCCTTCAACACTCCTCTGACAAACCTGCTTATCATCACTCCTGAAACGACTTTCAACAAAAAGAGAAAAGCATTCATTCCTCCAGGGGCAATACATATTTGTCTGGCTAAATCAATACCCTGTTCCTGACCCTAGCTAACAGTCACATTTAATTTACCAGCATTGCCAGTTTGGCTAGACAGACTAAAAAAGAATTTCTTTTTAGGGAGTAGAAAAAGGGAACACTTTATTATTTACAAAGAAGTGCCAAATGTGCGTACTAGAGACCTTAGACGGAGTTTGGCTCTCACTGCACAATTTATTATTTGAACAAAGACATCTTGGTTTGTAATAAAAAAAAAAAATGCTAGTTAGCAACAATCTGTAGGAACGTTTTCCAGTATCACATTTGCTGTAAGAATAACTTACATAATCTTTCTTTGCTGTCTGCGATCCATAGTTTACATACAGTAATTCCGTCTGCTCTCCCAATATGCATGCCCTCCCTATAGTGTTTTATGTCATGGAATTATTAATATTATTATTCACTTGTTATGCAGACTTTTTGACATAAAATATGTTCTGAATATTTGGATATTTGTTACAAATCATACAAAGCTCAACTGCCAGAAAAATGTATCAAGAAAACCAATTCAAAAGGGAAACTACTCTGATGAAGATGTAGAGACTAAACTAACAGTATTATAAGCATAAATTCTTCCGCATGCTGTTGCAATAATGTTCAAATGCAAAGGGTGCTGGCACTCAACAATGCTGTTATTTTGTAAAAGTGTCTCTGGAACGGTGTAGATTTTTGGTTTATATCCCCAAATGTCAGACTGGGTGGCTGCTCCATCCCCCAGGAGGAAGTCTTTGCCCTCCCTGTTCACTGCTCACAGTGTGGGGCTCAAAGATGGTTCTTTTCTAAATATTTTCCCACTCTTTAACATTCTTCTGTGATACAGTACATCCACAAGTGGAATTAAGAACAAAATCTTCAAGAGTTCTGAATTATTCCAGAGGGGACTCCGAATCCCACTGCGCCCTTCTTTCCCACAATTTAATAAATAATAACATTCCACTCGACGTGATTGAATCGTGTTTATGACTTATGATGCTAATGGAAGGTGCCAGGAGAGCTTCTCTCACAACTAGACTCAATACATCTGTTTGCCAACTTAGTGTTGCGCTTTCATGATCATTTCACCTGGAGGATGAAACTGTCCCCACTTTCAGTAACCAACCAGCTGTTTCTCCTAATGAGGGTCATGCTATGTAGCCCGTCAGATGCGTGACCCTGAAGACACTGTTGAGACGAAATGACCTAGGAAGTGCAGGTGTAACATATTTCCTGGCAGGAAAGTACCAGATGTCACTTTAATTAGGATTGAAATGTGGTATTGTATAAAGACAGGTACAATACAGTTATAAAAGTGATATTTCCACAACACAGTATCCATAAAATAATAACTTAATGGTAGATAAACCACCTGCAATGTAAATAGAAGGAAAAAAAGAATCATGTGGCATTCATATCCCTTTGTAGGGAAATGGAGGGACGGCTGAACGCTTCAAGGAGGGAGGAAGCTTGTATGCATGGAGCTAAATTGACTGTTGAGTGTTTTATAGTTGCCAGTGAATTATCAGTTTATTTAAAAACTAATTACATTACAACAACTTTGCTCCTGCTACTAGAGCCACATTACACTAGACACATCAATATTGTTAAAAAAAAAAAAAGTTCCATCAAGCTCACTTCAGAATTCCAATCTCAGTAAAGCACCAATATGTGTCTGCGCATCCTGTACAGAAAAAATAAAATAGAACAAAACTATGCATCTCAGATAATTGTTGAAACCGTGTTACTCTATGGTTAAACCAAACAATTAATAAGACACATCTTGGTTTTGTTAAGTCCACTACAGTGCCTTGCATAAGTATTCATCCCCCTTGGACTTTTCCACATTTTGTAGTGTTACAACCTGGAATTAAAATGGATTTAATTGGGATTTTTACCATTTGATTTACACAACATACTTAACACTTTGAAGGTGCAAAATATTTTTTATTGTGACACAAAAGTTAATTAAACAAAAAAAAAATACCTTTGTTGGTTGCATAAGAATTCACCCCCCTGAGTCAATACTTGGTAGAAGCACCTTTGGCAGCAATTACAGCTGTGAGCTTTTTGGGTAAGTCTCTACCAGCTTTGCACATCTGGATCCTGGCAAAATTGCACGCTCTGTCAAGTTGGATGGGGACCGTTGGTGAACAGCAATTTTCAAGTCTTGCCACAGATTCTCAATCGGATTGAGGTCTGGGCTTTGACTGGGCCATTCTAAGACATTCAGGTTCTTGTTTATAAACCACTCCAGTGGAGCTTTGGCTGTGTGTTTAGGGTCATTGTCCTGCTGGAAGGTGAACCTCCGCCCCAGTCCCAGGTCTCTTGCAGACTGAAACAGGTTTTCCTCTAGAATTTCCCTGTATTTGGCTCCATCCATCTTGCCCTCAATCCTGACCAGTTTCCCAGTCCCTGCGGATGAAAAGCATCCCCATAACATGATGCTGCCACCACCATGCTTCACCGTGGGGATGGTGTTCTCAGGGTGATGAGCAGTGTTGGCTTTGCACCACACAGAGCGTTTTGCGCTAAAGCCAAAAAGTTCAATTTTGGTCTCATCAGACCAGAGAACCTTTTTCCACATGTATACTGTGTCTCCCACATGCCTTTTGGCAAAATCCAAATGGGATTTGATATGGGTTTTTTTCAGCAATGGCTTTCTTCTCGCCACTCTTCCATAAAGCCCAGCTTTGTGGAGCGTCCGGGTTATAGTTGTCCCATGGACGGTTTCTCCAATCTCAGCTGTGGATCTCATGCAGCTCCTTCAGAGTTACCATTGGCCTCTTGGTTGCTTCTCTGACTAATGCCCTCCTTACCTGGTCACTGAGTTTTGGTGGACGGCCTTCTCTAGGCAGAGTCGCGGTTGTGCCATATTTTTTCCATTTTTTAATAATGGATTTAACAGTGCTCCGGGGGATGTTCAAAGTTTGGGATATTTTTTTATAACCCAACCCTGACTGGTGCTTCTCCAGAAATTTATCCTGGACTTGTTTTGATAGCTCCTTGGTCTTCATGATGCTGTTTGTTTAGATATGCTCTCTAACAAACTCTGGGGCCTTCCAGAAACAGGTGTATTTAATCTGAGATCATGTGACACTTTATTTGCACACAGGTGGACTCCATTCAACTAATTATGTGACTTCTGAAGGCAATTGGTTGCACCAGAGCTTATTTAGGGGTGTCACAGCAAAGGGGGTGAATACTTATGCAATCAAGACTTTTCAGTTTTTTATTTGTAAATAATTTTGAAAAATATGTAGATTTTTTTCCCCACTTCGACATTATGGACTATTTTGTGTAGATCAGTGACAAAAAATCCTAATTAAATCCATTTTAATTCCAGGTTGTAACACTACAAAATGTGGAAAAGTCCAAGGGGGGTGAATACTTACGGAAGGCACTGTATCCTTGCAGCGCTGTCTACTTCAACCTGAGGATACTACTGTACCTGCGCTGGACCAATTACCACTAAGCTCACTAGATCAGTCATGTCTAAAAACCGTAGATAAAAGAAACCACAATCTTTTACATCGAAAACGTTGCATAAATGAAATACCTGAGCAACATCACCTGATTACCTTGAGAACGATTACAGTGCCTTCGGCTTGTGTTAATACTGGTAGCGTGTAATATCCCTTCAGTAACCGGGCTCGGCGGCTTCATTATTCCATATAAATGCACATTACCTTTGGCCTCTTCCATTCCACAATCCCAGGGGGGGAGTTCTTGTAGAATAACGACTCACTGGTAGCAGGGAACTCTGGGTCTTCGAAAAGCTGCTTGTGTTCTTTGCATTGTTGCTTCAGCTCCCAGTACCTCTGGTTCTTGTAGGGTTCTGCAGATGAAGACATCGCTCAGATCATGGAACAGCTGCAAAAAAAATATGATTGCCAGATTGAGAAAGGAGTGGGAGCTTATTGAAAGTTGTTGGAATGTGTGGAGACAGCAACTGTGACATATCATACAGGAAGGAATACGCTTGATTAAGTTTTTGAGAATGATCACATGTTTTTAGTGATTAAATTAATTCCAGAAAATCTTAATATGTACCACACTTTGCTTTCGTGGCAGTTATTAATAAATAAAGGACTTCTCAGTCCTTGAGGTTATCTGCTACCTGCACTTCCAGTTTGAGGTCACATGATTACATGGACATTGAGTCAGTGGAAAAGCACTGATTGGGTATTTGTGGAGTCTTTGAACCCCTATCTCCCACACTACAATGTCTTTCAAAAATAAAAGAACCCTTTTGATTTTGCACAACTACATGCAGTTCTAATATTGTGAATATGTTATGCAGCAAATCCAGCCCCTCTACATACCAGAATTCTGTGAAATCATGCATGATTTTTGGGTCCCGACCAAATCCCTATTAAAATGAATGGTGTGATGCCCTCTACAATACTGAACCTATTCTGGAATCCATCATCATTTCTTCAGCCAAAAATCAATGTAAATCTGACTGTGCAATCCGGTTACCGAATCATGTGATTTTTTACCCCCCAAGTTTAAAACTAATAAAAAACCAAACAAATACAAAAGCAAGACGTTGCATATATGCTCGCATGTTCCACCGGCGCCATTCTGAATTGTGCAGCTGTTGAACAGCAAATACATGTCTAAATGTCCACACAATAAGCTATCAAAAGCCTTGCGGATTCAAATCCGCAAGGCAAACCGTTTCAGACATTCTGAAAAGATTCCGTAATATACTGCTTCCAGCACTTGCGTCTGTCACCCAGGTCAACCCTGCTTTATCAAAAGCAGTGTGAAATTGTGTACCTGACTCGCATGACACCAGGTCCCGACCCGGGTAGGTTCTGACCCGGTAGAGCATGCCAGTGTGAAAGGGGCTTAAGTTTAGGTGCTTCGTGGGATGTAGTTGTCCGTCTATTTTTAGTTATTCACAGCAAGTTAAATTAGCTGATACCCCTACGTGCATTTATTAGGCTTTTAGGACTTTCCGAGTTACACCTGCTTCTACTTGGTGTAACTTCAGTCGCTATTGTTTAAAAGATTCACTACCCTTTTGAAAGCGAGAATGGCAGATTTATTTTTTGAAGTGGTTGTGGTGCAGGCAGAGAGAAGGAGAATAAGGAGAAGGTATCCTTTTGCTAGATTATGCAGACCCCGTATTCATTTTTTTAACCTTTTTTAACAGATGATCAGATTATTAGTGGTTTTCGACAGAATACACAAGCAATATTAGATTGACGTGAGGAGTTATCAGAGGATCTGGAGAACTCCACAATGCGCGGCTTTGCTGTTCCTGTGGCAGAGAAGATAACCACTGGGGCTTTCAAATATTTTATGCCAAAATGAAAAAAAAAATGTAAATAAATAAATGTCTAAATAAATAAATAAATAAATGTCTATATGTTTATTTATTTATTTATTTATTTATTTATTTATTTATTTATTTATTTATTTTTCATTTTGTCATAAAATATCCTCCATATCAAAGATTCATCAGTGATAACTCGGCTATAAGTCAGTCTACCATTTCCAAAATTGTGTGCGCGTGAATAAATATGTATGCTTTCCGAAAACTACAGTTGTCACAAAAAACAAAAGAATAATTGCATACAATTGCGGTGGTTCAACAACCTGTTATCCCATCCTGTTTTGTGTATCATCACAGGAAGGTTTTATATAAATGAAGAACTGCATCAACAAGTATTTCTACTTTCTCAGGTGGACAATTAGGCTTTCTGTTGTTTTTTATTTTCTCCAAAAGAGGCAGACTCTCCATTTGTATTGGGGGCTGCAGCTATGTATTGTAAAGCATACCTTAGTGGATTCTCAGCCCAGTCAATGAGCACGTTAGTGACAACAGGCTTCGAAAATCACACCTACATTGACACCTCTAAATCAAATGTTACCTGTAGGAGAGAATTTAGTCATCTAGACTAGTATAAGTGATTTAGATGCTTAACCCCCTAATTAAATAAATCGGGACTACAGCCTTGATTACAATTGCCTAAAAAAACATAACTTTAGTCACGATGAAAATAGTCCCCTGCATGTACAGTAATAAAGTTGTTTCCTTTTTTAGGTGCAGTATTACATTTTTTACAGTAACTCTGTAATCCAGCACACTGTCTAATCCGGCACAATTTTCCAGTCCCAAATGATGCCTGATTGCACAGGTTCAGTCGTGTATCCCCTTTAGTAGTTTGCTGCTTTACCGTGGTAACAGCATAGCACGGCAAATACTTGGTAAAGCATTGTACGTGTATGTGATACAGTCTAGAAAAGTCATGGCAAGGATAACAGGTTTGGAAGACAGGAGGACTGCTCCATTACGTTATTTGATTTGTTTGGATTGAGTACAGATGTTGTTAACAGATGTGCTGTGCTTTTTTTATATATAACTTTCTTTTTTTCTGACATGGAATATTTTATTATTATTATTCTTTTTAATGGGATGCAAGAGATGCCAAAGTTGTAGACCAGCATTTCAGATATGTTTAAAACAGCTGCTTCCCTTTGAGAATATTACCACTGAAACAACTGCAAAACAATGTTCAGTTGCAGAGCAAAGCAAACAAAATCTAATCAGAATGTACCATAAACACATTATGAATTGTGTGCTATAGTATTTATTTGTAGTATTTAAATATGAGTACTACTCCCACTACAGTAATTAGTCATTATAATACAGTATATTTAATATACTCTCCTCTATAATGGAGGAAGCGGACCAATAGGTGCCCATATGCCAATGACACTGTATAATGCGTCAATGGCTGGCTACAGAAACACAGAAGCATGTCTGTGTGTCCACTTTACCAAGGTACATTTGCAGTGTACTGTGCTCTTCCTCTGCTACAGCACTATTTACCATGCTTTACAGTGCTCTACTGAACCTTGCAATGCTTGGTATATGGCAGTCTGCTCTATTGCTGCTCATTTCCTGTGGAATGCCATTCCGCTCTGCAGTACCTCAGAGGAATCAGATTTACATTCAAATCCCATTGAAACCATCACTCTTTCAGGACTGTTTAACTCATTAAACTCATTAAGAATAGGGAAGCATGAGGAAAAAGCATGGGATCTGCATAGGCTGCAGTCATGGGAAACGCTCTACTGTTACACTGCATTGGTGAGTCTCTAAAGAGTGTCAGCTCTGCATACTGCCACCCTTCAACTCCATATTAAACCTGGTTAGTGCATGCTCTTTCCAGATTGATATCTGGATGTGTTGTGGCAATACCCGCTGCAGCCTATGAGCTGTGATGCGTAGTGGATGGACTGGGAGCACGAACAGGAAATCCTGTATGTTTCCTCTGTGAATGCTTGCTTTCCAGTGAGTCAGGACGTTTCTCATGAAACTGCAGTATAAACCCCACAGGTCAGGACAATGTGTGCATCTTCATGAAGCAGTTTTCCTGGTGACAATTACTGTAGCAAATGTCATCTTTCAGACTGCTGTAAGAGACAGTAACTAGGCCTTTTATTTTCTGTTTTGATACCAAAAAATGCTCGGGTTTTGCAAGTTATTATTTCTTTATTTTCACTGATTTGGCCCACTCAAATCGTAAAAATCCCTATTTATCCAACATAAATTCACAACTTTTGAAAACAGTAGACACACTAGCATATATAGCTATGGCCAAAAGATCAGCATCACACTATAGAATTAACTCATTTTACTTCATAAAGTCGAATGAAACTTGCTGAATAATGTTGACATGTTGAATTGCATACCGCTTTGTAGTTTTCCATATACTTAATGAAAAACTGACAAAAATTGGAAAATGTGACATTTCGAAATACTGTACTCCGATTATGGCTTCTGATAGACTTCTGCAATATCATTATTTGATTACATAATGTTAAACTTACACTTTAGTTTACTAATATTTACTTCATGCACTTACATTTATTTTGTTGTTAGTTTCTGTATTAAATAAAGTAAGAAATGCACAGCAGAGTAACAGTGTAGTTAATGTATTTTGAAGGGTATCAAATTATAACCTAAATTAAAAAAAAAAAAAAAAACTCAATGCAGCCTTATTCATTGTCTGTCCACGATACCCTCATTCTTACTTAAAAATCTATTCTTTCAATTTTGAAATATAAATTCCTTGGTCACATAGATGTAAAATCTCATCATTACCTCGTCACTGCTCTTTTGAATTATTTGTATTTTTGGGGGTGTGTGGAGGTTAATGCAGAGTCCAATGCAAGTAGAGGTGAGCCCACTCCCTTCCTCGCCATACACACACAGTATTCACATTACTGAAATTCCTAAAGCACAATGAAACTGAACATACTGGTGTGCCCACCCCCGCTCAGTTGTTTAGCTAAATGCATTTGAATGAAGGATTTGAAAACTATATGCAATTTCAACAGGAATAATAATATACATGTATGTAGTTTTAAAATCATTGCAAAACATCAGTATACAACCACAAAAGTGTAGAAACTTTAAATTAAATCATTAAATTATACGTTGACTGTACACACTGCTGCAATGTGACACACCACAACCTCGGTACTCCCTTTAGGTGAACACACCTGCAAAATACAACAAGTTTAAACCTGCTAGGAAGAACATATGTCATTACCTTCAACAGCAACTTCAATGCAATCTCGAAAATGCAGCACAAGGAACTAGGGAACAGGGAACAGCCATTAACTACAGTAAAGACTACACAAAGTGAAACAAGATAGTAAAACTCCATTTACCTCTCAGACTTGCAAAGGTGAAAAGAGTGGAAGATAAAAACCCTAAAAAGAAAGTTGAATGAACTCCTAGTTAAAGTTGTGTGATGGTTTTAGCAGGATTGTGTTGTCCAAAGGAGAGTGAGGCAGTGAGGTGTGTTGCTCTGTACCTGTGTGTTCTCCAGGTTTACGGTTCCCCTCAGCTGATTAGTCTGTTACCACACCCCAGCCCCAAGGGAGTGGCTGTCATGTCATTGATTGAGGCGTGTCGGAGACTCTGTGCTTCTTTGCAGTTCTCACCCCTTGAGGAGCAGAACCTCTGGTAAAGAAGTAATCCTGTCCAGCTTCAAACGTTCTCATTGGTGCAGCGGTGTGGAAGTTGTACTCTGCTTACGTTTGGTTTAGGTTGTGTCAGGTTGTCAGAAAGACACGACACAGGTGCTGTGATCTCATACCGGGTATTGGTGCTAGAGTTTGTACACTACGTGCTGGTGACAAATTTTATTAACTCCAAATTATAGCCAAAAGTTTTGCATCGCCTAGAATTTTAGGATTTAGACGTAATAATAATAATAATAATAATAATAATAATAATAATAATAATAATAATAAAAACTATAAGAATATAATTTAGATCTTTTATTTAACATCATGTAATCAAAATGGTATCGCAAAAGTCTACCGGAAGCCGTAATAGTAGTACAGTATTTCATGTTAGATTTCAAAATGTCACATTTTTCAATCGTTGATAGTTTTTCGTGAAGCATATAGAAAACTACAAAGCGGTATGTAGCATTATTCAGCAGGTTTCATTCAAGTTTATATGAAAATTAGTTTATTCTATAGGGTGATGCAATAGCTGTAGATGTGTCAATAACAATCAATGCCTACCTTTTTATATCAAATTAAAAGTGTGTGTGAATGTAAAATATGGGGTAACATTTCCCCAGCTCTTTTCTAAGTTTCGGCACTGTGAATAAAGTGTAACCCAAGCAACTTCTCCGCAGCCCTTTCATTCCCATTGAACCCAGGTTTTATAAGTCAGCGATGAGCTTATCAGAAGAATATTACAATTTACAGTCTCATAATGAAATGCCAGAATCAAAATAGATCAAAGGGGAATAAACGCAAAGTCACATTTGAATTCTTTTTTAAATCTTTCTGTAGATTTTGATACAGGAGAATTATATAAATTCAGTAGCAGAGCAACAGTTATTAGGAGTTTATACAATTTGTCACAAGCAGGAATAAGCACAAAGAGACAGAATTGTAGTCACTTCCGCTGGTAGCTAGTCTGAGCCCCACACTCAATTCCTGTGTGGCCCGAGTTGACTCATTTGAACTCCGCTCTGTAAAGCTAGCATCTGTTGATAATTGATGCACTGTATAGAATGCATGTGAACATGTACAGTATGAGAGTACTTTCCAAGGTTGCTTAACTAAGTGGTCGTGTGGGGCAGTGCTTGAGGTGATGTCATCGTGGATGTGTTTTGTAGTTTTTCGTTCCCATGTGATTGTCATTAAATGAAGGCACTTGGGTATTTCTTGCTCAATGGGACCTGACTCTAGGGAAGTGTTTCCTCTATTTGTGGTGTAAACCTACATGTGATTCAGAAAGGGTTTGAGGGTAGGTGCTGTGTAATGCACAGGGTGAGAAACTGTCTGAAGGTACAAATGCTCATTGTGAAGGCTTTTTACAGTATCTTGTATTTTTCCATATGAGGCATGACCTGGACAAATAATGTTGGTATCATTTTAAAGACTTTTTCAAGGGCTTCGCAACTAATACAATAATTGACGTAAATGGTGAAGCAACCTCTTTTACCAGTAATGAAGTTTTTCTCTAACCTCTGACTTGCCTGTGTTAATGTTGTGGAATTCTGGGGGTGTTTTGGCTCAGTCTGGCGATTTCCCATAATAGATGTACAGCATACAGCATCTTTACTAAAAAAAAACCCTCACCAGCTACTTATACGCACAAGAAAAATAATTATTGTTGGCAGGTAGTGTGTACTGTATTTGATAATATTACTGTCCTAAATGGTTACACAACACACTACATTATTGTTTACAATAAACATATTGCTTTACCTGCTATAACCTATGTACTATATGATTTAGATTGGGATAATTGTTTTGATATTTCTATTCACAACCCACTTATTTAATCTTTATTTGTAAATTCCTATTTATGTATCTTTTTGTATTTTCCTTTTTATTTATTTTGTATATGTTTTATATATGTGCTTGTTTTGCATTTGTATTGCCTGTAATTTATATACTTTCAAACTTTTTTCTGTAAGTCGCTTTAGATAAAAGTGTCTGCTAAATAATTACATAATAATAATAATAATAATAATAATAATAATAATAATAATAAACAGCAATGCTATGAGGGTGCTCAGATTTAATTGATACTACTAGTTTTGTGCTTCTGTACTTGATCGTTTGTAACACTATGTAGACCCAGATAAGTGCTGATCAGGGTGTGTGAAACCAGCTGTGTTCAAGTTCTGGATGGATCACCAACACCATCAAAGGAGCCTCTCAAAACAAGAAAAACAAATATTTCCTGAAAAGGTAAACCACGTGTCAAAACCACAAGTGAACCTTTTGTTGTGTAAGCCCACATCAAGTACTGGTCCTGACAGCATACAGTATAAACTACCAATCTGACACTACTTTGGAAGATGGGTTCCGCCTACATTACAAACACAAAATAAAATGAAAGATAGATAGTGAGCGACTGACACTGACAAGGGCCAGCAGAAAGATACAGACTGACCGACCACGCTGGGATAATGGCTGTTGTTATGGTATTAATACCAGCCATCTCATGTATTGTCCTAAGTGATAGTGCTTTTAACAGATCTCCCAATTTTAAAGTGAAGAATCACAGTAGAAAGATGCATTTTGTAATAATCCTTGCGGTACTCTTGCAAAAATATTTAACAATCTGGACATGTAAACTGAGAAATGACTATAAACCGTGTTTTGAAAGATTTCCAAGAAGACTGAACCACCCCATTTATTTCTCAACTGTAAACATTTCATGCTATTAAAGTATAACATTCTTGGTAGTTAAATTAATTAACTAGAGAATCTGCTCTGATTCCACTGGGTTTTTACTGTTCCCACGAGGGACGCCTATCCCAGGGGCATGCTGCTGTGGATGTGCTGCACTGCATATTTATTTAATATTTAGAGAAATTTTCTTTAGCCCGAGTTGTTGAGAGTACTGGGATCTGTGTATACAGAACCCCCTTCTGAAGTTAATGGTATTGGGTTCCTCACTTGTGTGTAAGGGCTGTCCCTTCTGTGTAGATACCTGAAATGTATTCGGAAATATCAACGTTTTACACCCCACTTTCCTCAAGGAATTAGAGGCAGGTAATAATTCAGCAATGATTGCGTAGCCCGCTAGAATCATTCAAACATGGCGGCCCTGCACTCTATTGACAGTGTTATGGCAGATGTTGCTGTGATACCCCATCTATTTCAAGAGTGTACTGATTCAGATAAAAAGAACCAACACTAAGTGCTAATAAAATTGGTTGACTGTAAATATGAGTTAAATAAAATATTGTATTATATTTCACAGCACATACACAGTATATGGTTTGTGTGGCGTTTGTTCACAAGTTTTTGCAGTCCACTGCATGTTGGTATCCAGTCACATTTCCTGCAGTAAATTTAATGAGAATTCCTCAATCTCTTGCCAAATCCAATTTGCTGGAAATTGGTGACCTTTTAATTTTTCCATCCACTAACCCTTAAAAGGTAAGACAGTTTTTAAAACATTTCCTAAGCACTCAAACTTATTTCAGCATTCTCAAGAGTGCATTATTGGCTTCTTCATTTTCCCTGTGATCGGGGTAAAGTATGTACAGTATATCCAGTCACAGCACTGAAGATCATTCCCTGTACGGACCGGCCACTAAAACAAGCACGATCGTCTTAACCCTACCCCAGATTATTACTATAGTCTATATATTAAAAAGGAATATCTTAACCCTACCCCAGATTATTACTATAGTCTGCATATGAAAAAGGACTGTCTTAAATTTACCCCAGATTATGACTATAGTCTATATATGAAAAAGGAATATCTTAAAACTACCCCAGATTATTACTGTAGTCTACATATGAAAAAGGATGGGTCATTAGAGCAGTTCCCATATTTTTTAAATTAGCAAAAATGGTTCTGGACTAAGATAAAAGTGTCCAGACAGGGCATTGAAAGGGATATAATCATCTTGAAACCTACATCAAATTATTACTTCTTCCCCACATGTCAAAAATAATTATCATTACAGTCCACATATCAAGAAGATTTATCATTTTAATGCTTCCAGATCCAGACCAAGATAATATTGATGATCACTTTCCCAGGCTTGGTTTCATGGTGCTGAAAGAACAACTTTCCATACTACTATGAAGAAAATCCAAACTAAAATAGACCGTGCCAGCAGAAAATACGAAATTAGGAAACAATCTGAGTAATGTAAACTAAGGACGATTTATATCTCTGTGCCCCTCATATGCAATTTAAGTAATTGTTTTAATTATAATAATTAGCGCTCCAGATAAGCTGCATACTGGGTGTTTAAAGCATTGAAGAAATATTAATTAAGCATGATATTTAAATCGAATGTGTAAAGAATGCTCAGAGCAATCTTGCTGCACAGTTTGAGTCGCCATGTTATCAAGCTTCTTGTACTGCGTTGGTTCCCGGTGTCTCAATGGTCATTTGTGAACATACTGCAAGTGGTAGATAGAGATGGATCACAGAAATGCCAGGACAGCTAATTGTAGCCTGAATCAATGGAAACACATGACCAGTAAGTCTGGGTGTTCTATAATAAAAAATAATAAAAAAAAACATTGAAATCCACCCACTTGCAATTCGTGTTTGTGACTGGTGAATTAGCGACTGGATTCTTGATCTTTAGGATTTCTTAGTCCCCCTCAACCTAACCTATCAATGTTTGGAAGGTAAATCTATATGACAAATACAATATTCTCTGTTTGGAGAGAATCGGTGTGCTTTATATTGCGATCACAAGGCGATCAATAAGGAATACAGTAATAGTGTTTCTTTATTTTTGCATTAGTGCAGAATCAATACATTTTTTTTAAATATTAGAAATATGTAAAATGTGCATGCAGGACTTTAAAGTATATTCCATCTGCAGCGTTTGAATTTTAAAAATGAATTAACTATGTTTATTTGCTTCACAGCCCTATTCTTTGTGGTCAATAAAGCAAATAAGAATAATTGTTGTTTTTGTTTTTATTTTAAGACCAAGATTGTGTACAGCAGTTCAAAGTAACAGTACAGTTCAAATGCAAGGCTGTAGTTAATGCATACCGCATACGTTAGCATGTGCAGTATTTATTAAAAGCACTCATGACTTTGAGGTAACGTTGCCTTTCACTCACCCAAAATACATTTTAGTCAAAACTGATCTAATGTAACAATTCCTGCTTCATACTTTCCCTTTTACTGGTACATTGCATTTCCACTCATAACACATGATCCCTAAACTGAGCCCCCCCCCCCCCCCCAATTCTTCTTTATTTCAGGCCAAATAGATTCAGTTCTTTCATCTTTGTAGCTCAGTCCTTTAAGCCCTTCAAGAAAGCTCAAGCTAAAACTTACTAGAATCTTCTACTTGACTTAGTTTCAAGTCTGAGTTAAAAGGAAGCTGCTGAGTTTAGACCTGCCACTGTTTACACAATTCAAATGGCCCCATAAGATGTTATTAATTCAAACTTCTCACTTGAATAAAACCTGATCTAAGTTTCTAAACAGCAACATTTTTAAACAAACCCAATTTTAATGCCATACAGTAATCTGCATGGAATTCCCTAAATCCATAGCCTGAGTCTTCATGTTTGCTTTTTAACTGGCCTTTCTATTTATTTTATAAATAGGTTGTTATATATTAACTAACCACTATTAAAAATTAACAACATTTAGTTGCTATGTAAATAGCCATTTATTAACAATTAAACTAAACAATTGCCCCTTATTTGTGAATCAGATCTGATTAGATGCTAAAGTAGAATTACAATATACTGAATGGGTGTGTACTCTTAAAGGTAAATAAAGCCAGTTATCTTCTGCAAAAAAAAAAAAACATAACTTATTACACTTCTCTAATAGCAATTGTGTCCATTAGAAAGTGCACTTAAAAAACTGTTTAAACATTCAGATCAACTCAACTTTGTTTCACCAAAAGAAAAAGTCCTTCCTACCTCACTACTGTGGCACCTCACTGCAGACGCGTGTTCTGAAATCTATCCAGACAAATGAACTGCTGGAGAAACCTGCACCTTTATTTTATTTAGGAATGTACTAACTTCCAGGGGGGGGGAGGCTCATTTAGAAATCCTAGCAGTTCAAATCACTTGTGAGATATCACGGAGAGCCAGTGCAGAATGCAGAGCTATTCTGAATACCACTGTTTGATGTTCAGTGCTGGTGTTTTCCTTTTTTTTCTCGCATTACTTAAGTGAAAATGCTGGTTACCATAACTGGTTTATCAGGTTTGATCAAGCCTGAACAGGGAATGACTGGGCATGTTGCAGTCTTTGCATGGTCACTAGCCTGAAGCACTGAGCATACAGGAGATAAATGAGAGAGAGAAAAGACTTGTAATAAGTTAGTTTAGTAAGTTTACAAAAACAGTTTACAATACTTTACAATAAGTAAACACATATAAAGTAAACACTAATTATTCTTATTTAACACATTTGTCATCAACAGAGTAAGTGTTATCATGAACAAAACCAGGGTTGCTGATGTGATAGATGAATGATTATTGCAAATGAATTTATTATGAATTAAAGCGGCACTCTCTAGCACATGGCTTTTAGCCATATACAGTACAGCTCACTGTGCTTCACAATGTGGCTCTTGAATTAGTTGAAGTATCCTTTTTAAGGCTGTTTATGTGTTAGAACAGAATACAGGGACAGACGGTAGTCTTTTTAGTTGGCTTTTTAGTTCTAGTTAAACTAAACTGGTTTGAGGTTACAGTGTGAAATGTTTCCATTTTATTCCATTTGGTTGTGTAATTTTCTGGCTCGTTAAAAGCCTAATGGGCACTGGCATGACTCTTTTAGCTTGAAACACTGGACAGCTCTGAATTAAACACATTGAATGGAAAACCATGTGACAGTTCATTTGAAATCACTTCATTACTTACTCATGGGCATTAAAATAAACTTTTATTTTACCTTATAGGAAGAGCTAAGTGGTATAATACAAGGCTACTTAGAAACCCTCAAGTTGTTTCTAAGTTCTGTTACTTAAAGAGGCTTCCCTTATAAACGTTCCTGTGGCAGTGTGGCAGGGTGGAAGCCCTGCCGGTGCTCGTGTATATGTGCTGGTGTGGGGAATAATGGGTTGACAGGGAGGGGGTTACATTTCTCCCTGTCGAAACACGTGGGGAATGTGGCCGGAGCCGAGAATTGAATAAATGATTCAATGATTAATCAAGGCTCCAGCCCCAGGTGTATAAATGAGGTGATTGCAGGTGTTAGTGAGAAGAAAGGGCTCGAGTTCATGTTGGTGTTAGAGAGAGGGGATGTGTTTTCTGGTTCCGTGCTGTCCCGTTTGTTTGCTTGCTTTTTCATGAATGTTTTGTGTAGGCCTTTTGTTTTGGCCATTGTGCCGTTTTATTTTGTTAATGTGTTTTGTTCTGTTTAGTGTTTTGTTTATTTGTTATTATTAAACGTGCACATTACCGCTTTACTGCAGCTTTTCTGTGTCAGAGTCTCTCTTCCTGGTAAATAACAGCATTGCCAGTGATGCTGTCCTGTCACAGATCACATTGAAAGCATGGAAAAGCACAGGTAAGCATTGTAAAGCACAGGGGGGTACAGTAAAGCATATTAATAAACATGGCAAACCATGGTAAAGTATGGAAAATGCATAGTGTGCCCATGGGTAAAGCATGGAGTAAATGCTATGATAATATAGCCCTAAACAAGTAGACCAATCCACTTTCCCATGAACTGTGAAGGATCTAAATAACATCTGCTGAGATAATTAAAAAATAGACTTTATAAAAAGCAAACATGTAACAGAGCATATTAATGTACTGTAAGGTATTTCTGTCTATAAATATATCTAAAATGCTATATTTATCGTGTCTCATATACTGTATAAACACACAGTCTCTGTACCAGTCTCTATTCAATCTGTAGAGTGATACAGTTTCTGTACACTAAATGTACTGTGCTGATGTAAACAAAGTGAAGCATTGTACTGGACTTAATAAGTAAACACACTTGCTCATGTTTGCATACAGAAATAGATGGTATTGATTCCCATAACCTTGATACCCAAGCACTGTTTTAAATGTTAACCTTTATGTGTGCTTCAGGAGGCGGTATTAGGCCCCCTGCGCCCTATCATCTTCTTCCCCCAATTAAATCTATTCTATTTAACCCTTAGTCACCTTCACCTAGTTGTCTTGTGTTTTTTTGTTTCCTCCTCCTCCCTCCTCCTCCTCTAGAATCTCAAACCACCTTTGCATCGGTCTCCTCTGGGGGGTTAGTGATTCCACTTTCTCCAACCCTTTGTTAAGCGCTGCTTCATTTACCTCTTAGAGGAGGGTTCTCTATGAGTTAGAGGTGACCCCCAGCCAATCCCCTCCGCTAGCATACATGATTCCTTGTCTTCTTCTCTTTCAGGTTCTGATGCCTCTATTTTGTGAGGGCCCCAAGCTGCGGAACCCCTCTTGTTTGTCGGGTCTCCTCAAAGACGGTGACCTCTCCCCCTGTTTGTCAGGTTCCGTAGCGACAGAACCCCCCTTCTATAATGTTGGGCTTTTGAAGTGGCGGAACACCCCACTCAATACGTTTTAACAACTACTAACTTCTTGTTTTTTCTTTCTGGTTCGTGAGCCTCTTCGTATGTCAGGTAACCTCAACAACGGTGCCCTGCTTTGTATGTCAAGTCACCTCAAAGACGGTGGCCCCCCTCCTGTATGTGGGGTATCCTCGGCAATGGAACCCCCCTACTGCATATCTTGGGCCATTTAAGAGTCGGAACCTCTTTTATGTGTTAATATTACTAATCAATGTTTTTCTTTCTGGTTCGCGAGCCTCTTCGTATGTCGGGTAGTCTCAGAGACGGTGACCCCTCTTCGTTTGTCGGGTGATCTCAGCGACGGTGACCCCCCTCCTGTTTGTCGGGTCTCCTCAATGACAGAACCCCTCTTTATATGCGTAGGGCCTTTGAAGGACGAAGCTTCTCTTTATATGTTTTACGTTACTAACTTTATGTCTTAAAACATCACAACAGGTGGCCTTGTTCCGCCCCGTGAATTATCTTAACAGTGGTGCTATTTAGATTTGCAGCTGTATAGATCAATGGTGTAGAGTCCACTCTATCCATGGCTCTGCTTATCTGAGACAAAGCTGTTTGTGACAAAGTGTCCCAGTGAAGAGGAAGGTGCTGTGGTACATGCTACTACATGTTACCCATGGTGTTAGCTGCTTACTGACCCCTCTATTGTCACTGGTGCCTTGCGGTGAGATCACTGAAGCACAGGAGCTCTCTGCTGCAGATAGCTCAAAGCCACTCGCTCTCTTTTCCTTTGCTTACCTTTGCTGTGTTCACACTTTAGCTGCAGGGTAACATGTGCTCCTACCTGCCCATTGTGTAGGGTGAGATCCAAGAAGCATACAGGTAGGCTACAGGTATTAGGCTGTCTTTTTATGCTGTGGATGGATGTATCTGATTTTATCTCCTCCATGATTTCTTTCTCCTGGCAGCAGCTTCAGATACCTGACCTGCAGAAGGAGCTTTCTTTACCTTCACATTCTGCTTCCCATCTTAAGCTTGTTAATTTTCTATGCTTATTCATCATATTCTAGGAGAACAATAATAATACAGTAAAATGGATTGAATTAATCATTTTAGTATACACTTTATTATTTACATACATTTATATAAAGTTTAGTGCAGTGCCATGGTAAATGGCAGACCGGAGTAGTAAAGCAAAGTAAAGGTGTAGGGATTTAATGAGAAAGCGAGCATGATCAAACACAGGGAAACAAAGTATGAAAATCCTTATAGTAAAAAAAAGCCTTGTAAACTTTAATAAAAGTTTGGAATAATTACATTAGCTTACCGCCCCTCCAGGGTATAGAAATACAAGTCTGAGCTTGTGTGGGAGGGGTTGGTTCCAGTATTCGGAGGACAGCATGGAGCAGACAGGCGCAGTTCTGCAGTTTTCTGGATTCTATACACATTACTGGAATGAAGCTTTGCTTTTGTCTTCGTTAAGTCTGTCCAAACCCAGGTTTAATACAGCAAGATATTTTTAATGCAATGAAATCATACGTTTGCAATGGTTTTTATTCTGAGCAGTCGCATGTATCAACATGTTTATATCCAAATAAATCTTCCCTTGACATTAGTTTTACTACCCTCAATGAAATCCCTTAATGTAATATCTCAACTAATCCTAGATGTAATTAAGTCTGAACATATTTGTGCTTTCACATTATAATTAGCTGGATTTTTCTAACATAAAAATAGCATAAAGTGTTCCTTTGGAATGAAAATATGTCTAGCTATTTATATACTGCAGAGTACCCAGCTATTCTTCTCCCGTTTTACTCCCTATTTAGAATGTCCAGTTATGTTCCTTCACCGCATCAATTCCCACAATAGCTCAGGTGAACTGAAGGTCAGTGAGCGTCCTCTGATCCCACCTCCAAGCCATTCACCTCTTTACACCCAGGAGCTCCACTGATGAGATCACAGAGCACCAGTATTACTTACCATGTACACTATGCGGTCATGCCTTTACCAGATGAGCTACTCGGGGACCTCTTAGCAAGTTGTAGAAGGAAGCTATTTGTTTTATAGAGGGTCTTCTCTTACATACATTCAGTTTCATGCTGCATCTTGACTTTTTATGTTTATAATAATCTAAAGCATGAGTATCAACAATTCCTTTTTTGGGCTGACTTGCAAAAGCTGACAGCAGTCCCTTTGTTTAAGACAAGCAATTGAGACTTGTTTACAGTTTTGCTGCACTGAACCAAAACTTAAACCTCGGATCAATAGGAAGCACGGCATAACATAGCTGAGATGTCGTCTGTGTTTAACACAAATCATTTTGAACATTTTAACAGCCATCATCCTTTCCACGTCGGAATTATATAAGTTTCTAACCAGCACTCCAGATAAGGTTTTCGGTCATTGAGTAATTTACTCTCCAATTGAAACTGCATAAACTGTATTTTGGGTGAGTAAAATTCAACATTACCTTGAAGTCACAAGTACTTCCACAGTAAATACATTAATGCTAACTTATGGGGTATGCATTAACTACAGCCTTACATTTGAACTGTAATGCTAACTTGAACTACTGTACAAACACATGGTCTTATTTAGTCCTCCTTTAGTCCTGTCTTAATAATATTTCAGTCGATTTCGTTAGCTACTGAGTTCACAGTCTCCTCCCACTAGTACTAGGCTGTTTTTTGATTACTGTAAATCTTCCTTTCTCAGAAAAAAGTCCAAAAATATTCTCTGTATTATCTGTCATGGCATTCTCTAGCTACTGCTTGTATATTCACAACTGACCTTTGAGACACCAGGAACCCACGAAGTAGAAGAAGCTTGATAACATGACAACTCAAGCTGTGCAGCAAGACTGCTATCTGTATTCTTTATGCATACATTTAAATATCATGCTTAATTCCTATTTTTCAATGTGTAAAATACCCAGTGCTGACTGTAGATTTGCCTCCTGTGTTACAGGAGATATACCTTGCAGTGTATTTGCCTTTCATGGATACACTAAAGCTGAAGGAACACAAAGCCACTTTGTGGCTTGGAACTTGGTTTCCGTGCTTTGCATGACACACCAGGGGAGACATGAGGTTTGATACAGCAAAGTTGCTTCAAAGTAGGTCTCCCGGTATGTTCCTGAAAAAGAGGCTTTGTGTTCCTTCACCTTAATAATAATAATAATAATACTGAAATAGAGACAAGAAGACTCAGAAGGGTAAGTTGAAGCAACTTGTATTTTTCTTAGCAACAGTAACATAACAGCCAGTGCAGTACAGCAGATACCACTAGAGCAGAGTGTAGCAGTAATCCCAGTTAGCATGTTGAGCTAATGAGTATTATGATATCCTTGGGAGTAAACTTTTAAAATAAACATGTCTCCCTAAAATAAGAACACAAAGTGTCTGTAGTATTGTAGGGATGTGAGCGGTGCAGGAATGACAGGAAGTCCAAACAGAGGGGCTATGTACAGCACTGTTTATTTTCAGTAACAGCACACACACACACACACACACACCCAAACACACACACACACACACACACACAAGGATTAAACAGCAGGTGCTCCCAGTGAAAAGCGTCCTGTGAAGCGTCCAGTGAAGGTTCCAGTGAAAGTTTGCTGCTCGGGGTGATATCCGGGGTTTTCACTGGCTTTGGTTACTTCAGCTCCTGTCTACAAACCAAACCAAAACACACTTCCGGCTCGATTATATTTTCAGTGTAAGGGACCATACTCACGTAACTGCACAATAGAGTTGTTTAACAGTCTTACAGTTACACCCCTTTCACCAAGATGGCCGACTTCTGATTCCGTCCTACCATGAAGTCGGCCCATCCCTGTGACGGCGAGTTAGATTTGCAGTGCAGATTCATTCTCCTGTACACAAGTATGCACCACCATCCACAAAACAAAACAAAAAAACCATCTGCCAAATATTTGCAGTCAATTAGTGAACTTAGAAAAATATGTATTTCATAAATCAGTTCTGAAATATAAACCATGTCACCATAATAAATCATATGAAATTCCACCCAAAAGTTCTGGTAGACTCATAGTTTATTTTTGTTTCCATTTTTATGCCAATAAATATGAATTGGCACAACAAGCAAACAAGTTAATTTGAATGGAAGTCTAGGTTCAGTTCATTTCATTCCTGGTTTAAACAAAATAATGTTATATTTAATGGGTTATCCTATAGCTCAGAATGTTAAATGAAACAGTTTTTTAGTACACCTTAAAAATAAGAAAATAAATAAATAAAATCTAGGTTTCTGCCAGAGCAAAACATTTGATTTGAAATGTATGTTCAAAATGGCATTCAGGTTTATCATTTAATTTAAATTAAATGCAGAGGGTCAATGAACAACACAAAGTAAAGGTTGTAGCAATCAATACTGAAGCTAGTTTAATATACAGGATGGCACAGAAACATTGAGTCACCTGAGACATGTAGTGCACACTTTTGAGGCTGCCCGTCCTTTACTTAGCTGATAGATTTGTTATGCAGTATGTATTCTGTAATATATAAAGGGTGCATCTCCCTCTTTCTAGGAGTTTCCATCGGGATGGGCAAGACGTGACAGGTGTTGATAGAATAAACTCAGAGAAAATCAGGCTTCTCGACTAAACATTTGTCTATTTTTTGTCACAGCTTTGGCAACTGATTCAATTTTTTGGTGGGAAACCCTTTTTTGTCTCTCACAAAACAAAAGGGCCTTTAAAAATGTACATGGTCAGAGTCCAGGCTATTCTCAGTGGCTCATGTCCAACACTTGCCTGTGTGCAGCTCCCATAAATCTGAGAGGTCTCGGGTCACTTAAAGGCACAACAGTAACGGCACGTTGTCAATTTGCCCAGACGAAATGCTCCAGGAACATCTTAACCTTAAACCTTAAACGCTACACTCTCCCCGAGTGCGTGCTGGGGTACCTGCCTCCCCTTCTGACACCAGTGTAGCGATCTCGGTTAACTGGCAGGCACATCACACAGGGCGCCAACCCGAGCTGGCTCTTTTGTACAGCAGTATCGGCGCTATACTTTAGTGCGAGAGGTCCTGGGTTCGCGCCCGCCCTCCGCCTCTGTGTGGATTGCATCGCCCTGTGTGATGCGCCTGCCTGCGTTAACCGAGATCGCTGCAATATTCTCAGTACAACAGCACATGCTATTCAAAGTGTGGATGCTCCCAGAGCATTACTAACTAATCAACATGTTGCCAGTCATAATAACATTGTTTTATTACATGGTGGTTTTTATGGTAATAATTAGTGCACTTTTTTATAATAGTTGTTCGCTGTTTTGTTGTGTTTTATGATACTATTTATTGTTATTTATATTTTAGATGTGTTTTTTTAAATGTTAAATTGACTACCCAAAGGGAGACCCAAATAGCTGGGTTATATATGTGCGCTGTAATTTTGTTTGAATTATTATCATGGGTATGGTTGCAAGGCTTTCAGCCCGAAACGAGGGGGCCAGGTGCATGTCATCAGACACCACTTGATTATTCCCACTATAAAAGAGGAACTGAAAGTTCAGGAAGAGAGAGGAGGTGTGGGAAGCACTGGAAAGGACCAGCAGCCATTTTGTCTGTGGAGAAAAGCATACATTACCCTGGACCAAGAAAACAGACGGGATCACTAAAGAAAGAAAGAACTGAAAATACGTCTGGAAAGAAGAAAGGAGGATCGTGGACCTGGAGGAGGATCGTGGACCTAGAGAGATCGAGCTGGCCACCAGGAATTTATTTGCGATTAAACCCCAGGATTGAGGGTTTTTTGTATCCCGTTCAGAACGAGTGAAGGAGAGTTAACTTTGATTGCAGGAATCGGGACGTACAGCGGTATTGTGGAGATTTCTCCTTTCAAGTACATTGTTCGGGACGTTGGAGGATTCAATAGTCTGGTTCAGTAGGAACTGTAGTACTCACCTTGCTGCTGAAAATCTGTGCACTTGTGTTTTATATCATAATACTCTGAGGATACACATACATACTGTGTGGATTTTATGATACTGATGCTAAGACAGGGCATGTATGATACTGATGCTAAGACAGGGAATGTATATTACTGGACGTACTAAGGTTGTTACTGAATTCTGAGCCCTGAGGGTACTTATAAGGCGCAGGGTTTAAAATTAAAATGAGGATTCAATCCTCATTTTATGATTCTCTTTTTGCGGGTGCCATTTTGCATCAAACTGTTCTGTGTGGTGGGCAACTGATCCACATGGTGGCCTCCTTCTATAAAGTAGGGATGCACAGAAGAACAATGACTCGGACACATGGCTCTCATCTCCAGAAGTCGGCAGGGCTGAAACAAAATGCCATAAAATGCATTTCTGACATGGCTTTTCATTCAGAAAGTGACCTGATAGTTTCTGGATTATACAGAAAGCAGCCTGACAGTTTCTGGATTATACAGAAAGCAATTTGACAGTTTCTGGATTATACAGAAAGCAACCTGACAGTTTCTGGATTATGGGCAGCAGTGTGGAGTGTGGGGCAGCAGTGTGGAGTAGTGGTTAGGGCTCTGGACTCTGGCTCTGGACTCTTGACTAGAGGGTTGTGGGTTCAATCCCCAGTAAGTGACACTGCTGTTGTACCCTTAAGCAAGGTACTTTACCTAGATTGCTCCAGTAAAAACCCAACTGTATAAATGGGGAATTGTATGTAAAAATAATGTGATATCTGTATAATGTGATATCTTGTAACAATTGGATAAGGGCGTCTGCTAAGAAATAAATAATAATAATAATATACAGAATGCGACCTGACAGTTTCTGGATTATACAGAAAGCAACCTGACAGTTTCTGGATACCTAATGTGTATTTTTTTTTATTTTTTTCAAAGACTAGTCTCTCCTCTTTCTAGACTTGAGATCACAACCTATGTATTATTATTTATTTCTTAGCAGACACCCTTATCCAGGGCAATTTACAATTGTTACAAGATATCACATTATACATTATTTCACATTATACAGATATCACATTATTTTTTTACATACAATTACCCAGTTATACAGTTGGGTTTTTACTGGAGCAATCTAGGTAAAGTACCTTGCTCAAGGGTACAGCAGCAGTGTCCCTTACCTGGGATTGAACCCACGACCCTCCGGTCAAGAGTCCAGAGCCCTAACCACTACTCCACACTACTGACTATTTATGAACAGGAATTGATTTGATACATTTTACAGAGAACAATAATGCATTTAATGTAACAAGTAATAGGCCTTACTATGTGTACTCGTTTTAAATGTGTATTATACTGCACTTTCTTGAAATAAATGCCCCATAGTGGATACTTACATGATCCGAGTACTTGACACACTCCTATGGTAAACCATGGGTTGACCCAAGCCCTAAAATGTCAGAACCCATTCCAGCTTCACACTGATGACTTGTCTATCAGTGTTACAATCTGCGACCTGCAGAAGCAGGAAATATGTAGCGGTTAAAGACGTGCCAATTCTCACGGTGTCACCAGGAGACTCCTAACTTCATTCCTTGATCTCCTGGCTCCGGGGAAGACTAAATAAACTTCCCGATCTTTAGACAAGAAGCAAACACCATCATAATTTAATTACGTTATATTAATGAATTGGTTCTGCTTTAGACTATCATTGACCAGGCTTAATGTCATTGAAACCTGAGAAGAAGCCCACCACCCCGCAGATCTCTGTATAACCAGGGAGTCGTGTTGCTGAAACAGTTCAGTTTTTACAGGCTTACTACAGTACAGGTGTGACGTGTTGTGTGATATGCACTGCCGTTACATATCCTGTGCTTTGTCGGTGAGATTATATGAGGTCAACAGCTCTATAAACACTAATACAGACGAGCCCAGCCTCCACCCTCTTCATAGGTGAGTCACTTTTACAGGGACATAGTGAAAATGTTTATTTGAGCGAGTGGGTGAAAATGTTGTGCTCCATTATTGCATTCCATTTCCAGAGTAACATCAGATTTATATCTACAAAATAATAATAGCCGTATTTGTTTATAGTACTAATAACTGGTCTGGAAACAAGCTGTGGGGACTAGTTAGAATCTCACCCCTGTCTTTCTACATCAACATCACTCGTGTTTCTGTGTTAAAAGCATTCCTGGTTTCGGAATTAGGTCAATTTAAAAAAAAAAATAACCTAACTATTGAACCACACGCTTCATTTGCTAGCAGCAATTGTATTACTTCCATAAAGCGGGTCTATAACCAATGAAACATACATCTTTTTTATGATATTTGCAATTGCTTTTAGTATTGCAATTGCTTTTAGTATTATTCATTTTTTTTTCTTTTAAGTATAACCTTGGAAAGTGCTTTGAAATTTTTTGTCCATTAACAAGAGTTACTCACATTCCAAACAAGGGGAAAAGGCCGATCGATTGCCATATTAAAAATCATTTTCTGTTAGCAGTACACATTTGGGTTTACAAGAAACATGTCTACTGTAGTGAAGGGAAGTGAACAGAACAATAAACTATGAAGGATGTAGAACACAGTAAATAAGGAATCGTATTTTTGAATAAAACAGCACGATTGTGGGGCACTACAGTTGGTTTAAATACAGGTGCATCACTAAGTTAGGAAAGGGTGCCCTCTAATGGTTATACTACCATACAACAACATTGCTCTACCCCCATTGAAGTTATATGCAGTGGTATTCTAATGACATCATTTTGTGTTTGTTTGTTTTGTTTGTTTTATATTGAATTAGAATGGAAACATCTAATGTTATACAACATGTATTACAGCTAGAGAGGCTCTGCCAGACAGATACAGGAAAATGAAATGACTTCCTTAAAATATGGGGTCCATTCATTATGAATTACAAAAATAGACAGTATGATACATATTACTGAGGGAAACCTGGACGTCAGCTAATCAGTGTATTACGCAATCCACAGGATTATGGATATTATGGAAAATATACAAACACTGTGTTAATCTAAGACAAAAACTGTACATACAATCATTTATCAGGAGTCCGTTTGAAGGGAGTATAGCCACAAGCCTAAGTCTTCACTCCACATAAATCCTGTTGGTAGGACTCGCCCTCAGTCTGCCTTTGCTAATCCATGACATACAGTATGGGCTGCAGACTCGACAGTGTCTCTTATAAAACTAGCTGAACAACGACTGTGAGCTCTCACCATTAGTTGCATTCTCAATGTCTCCACTGGGTGGTGGTATAACATTAACATTTCAAGCTGCTCATACACTGTAGACCCAAGGCTTTATTTAGTACAGCAGTTCAGTTGTCATCCTGCATCAGCTGCTGGTGCATCACTGATTACAGTGTTAGTATTTACAGCAGTCAGGCAGCAGGTGGAAACACCTCTTTGAATTGCAGGACACAATCCGGCTCTCTATGTGCTTATAAATGCTAAATAGGATGAGTACCAATATTTATTTGTTTCCTGAATCGTTGACCTAGATATGCACCATTGTCTTCCCATGGGTAAACCATGAACTATTAACAAGATCAGCCCTGATTCCCCATGTTAACCACTGCCAGACCATGCCTGGTTTAACCGACAGTCTAGGTATACGGCATCACAGCCATATGGTTAGGATCAGTTTAATATCTAGGTATATGGCACCACAGCCATATGGCAAGGACCAATTAATTCCCTGCCAGGTCCCAGGGAGCAGGATGAACACAGAGAGCAGAAGGGGAGGGGGTTGGAGGGACGAGGGAGGAGGGAGGAGGGAGAAGGGAGGAAGAGCAGGTAGCATCTGTGGGGGTGCTTAATCTTGTTTAATATCTTTATTGCCTCAGTCTGGGGCATTCGAAATAAGGATTTACTGTTTAGAAATGACTGAACAGGATTTGAGTTACAGGCTCAATTTTCAAATCGTGACATACAGGGTCATAGAAGGAAGAGTTTTAACCATTTATAATGGTTGTTCAAGAACAATGCTGGGCCTTTTAGAATCCCAGTATATGAAAGCTAGAGTTTCAGAACAAGGCTGGACATCACAGCCAGTCATTGCTGTACCATGAGTGACCAGGAAACAATCACAGCCAGCAATGGGTCCCTGGTTTACTGAATAGTCTTCCTTTCTGTTCTTGTTTTGCTGTGTTTGCTCTAGAATTGTCGGTGGCTTTTGTTTGAAATTCTGACTTAGAAGACCCAAGCTTGGCTGAGGGCTGACTTCAAAGAGAATCAGAAAAAACAATTTTGAATTGTATACGGGCTGTAAAGAATTGAAAAAGCTACTGTACCCTGAGTTAATATTAACCAACAATCCACTCAAAATCAGATAGCTAAAGAATACCTAGAGCTCAGGTGGATGTTATCTCATTGACTTACATCAATTTATTATGATTCTATTGAAAAAGTCTTTTGAAACACACTTTAAAATTATACTAATGAATGAATGCATCAGCATCTACAAAAACACACCTACCCAGGATTTGGTCCACGATTGCTAGAATAACCCTATATTCTTAAGAATTTGAGAAAACATTACTGTACTTGTTTAATTTTCTGACTGACAAGGAATTTCACGCTTTTATAAAAGTTGGCTATCTACCATCAGCTCTCTATGAGAGTTTGTTAAATCTGCAATCTTGCCCATCTTGACTGAAACTGACTTGCAGCTTGTATATATTACAGACTGCCCACCTGCACAGAGCATGTGCTACATAGTGCAGGTTTGGAATTTCTTGTAAAGCCCTACACATCCTGGCTTGTGTCTGCGAATGGGCTGCCGCCCTACAAACAACCCAAATGTGTTAGAAACATGTGGACACAACTAGCGATGCTTTCATTCTGGGGGAACAGAGCAGCTGTCTCACTGGGAAGAACACTTGCTCGCAAGGAACAAATGTGCGCCCATTTATAACTCTCAATCACATGGATTGCATTTCAGAGACAGACATATTCTATCCTTAATGACTCAGCTAATAAAAAAACAAGCATATTTACTTGAAACGTGTGTCATAAGTGTGCCCTCATAACACTGAGCATTGCCAGACTGTTAAATTAAAGGCCCTTATGAGAAAACAAACGTTGTGGTCCTCTGTGTTGATCTGTTGACTTTCAATTTGGATGTCATTTTTTAATGGAAAGAATTTGTGAGGGAGGGGACAGGGCTTTTTACCCTTGACCTTGTATATCAACCATTACAAATCTGCACAAAAGCATCAGCTTACAGGGGGCGGGTTGACATGTCACCATTTCCTGCCCCTACAAAGGCCCTTAGTCCGGCCTAGTGCTGGATTCACATCCTTTCACTGGTTGGATACAGACTAGCCACCTGAAGAGGTCAACACCTCTGAAACCAGGTTTCAAACCACGTGGTATCAAACTGCAACTGCTGGACGGCTGCTACATTCTCTTGTGAATGGGTACAGTGGGTTCATTTCCTGGGTTGTGCAGTGGCTTAAGATTATTTATTATTATTTATTTCTTAGCCGACGCCCTTATCCAGGGCGACTTACAAGATATCACATTATTTTTACATATCACATTATTTTTACATACAATTACCCATTTACAGACGTGCTCAAATTTGTTGGTACCCTTACAGCTCATTGAAATAATGCTTCATTCCTCCTGAAAAGTGATGAAATTAAAAGCCATTTTATCATGTATACTTGCATGCCTTTGGTATGTCATAGAATAAAGCAAAGAAGCTGTGAAAAGAGATTAATTATTGCTTATTCTACAAAGATATTCTGAAATGGCCTGGACACAGTTGTTGGTACCCCTTAGAAAAGATAATAAATAATTGGATTATAGTGATATTTCAAACTAATTAGTTTCTTTAATTAGTATCACACATGTCTCCAATCTTGTAATCAGTCATTCAGCCTATTTAAATGGAGAAAAGTAGTCACTGTGCTGTTTGGTATCATTGTGTGCACCACACTGAACATGGACTAGAGAAAGAAAAGGAGAGAGTTGTCTGAGGAGATCAGAAATAAAATAATAGACAAGCATGGTAAAGGTAAAGGCTACAAGACCATCTCCAAGCAGCTTGATGTTCTTGTGACAACAGTTGCAAATATTATTAAGAAGTTTAAGGTCCATGGAACTGTAGCCAACCTCCCTGGGCGCGGCCGCAAGAAGAAAATCGACCCCAGATTGAACAGAAGGATGGTGCGAATGGTAGAAAAAGAGCCAAGGATAACTGCCAAAGAGATACAAGCTGAACTCCAAGGTGAAGGTACGTCAGTTTCTGATTGCAGCATCCGTCGCTTTTTGAGCGAAAATGGGCTCCATGGAAGAAGACCCAGGAGGACTCCACTTTTGACAGAAAAAAAAAAGCCAGACTGGAATTTGCTAAAATGCATATTGACAAGCCACAATCCTTCTGGGAGAATGTCCTTTGGACAGATGAGTCAAAACTGGAGCTTTTTGGCAAGTCACATCAGCTCTATGTTCACAGACGAATAAATGAAGCTTTCAAAGAAAAGAACACCCTACCTACAGTGAAACATGGAGGAGGCTCGGTTATGTTTTGGGGCTGCTTTGCTGCGCCTGGCACAGGGTGCCTTGAATCTGTGCAGGGCACAATGAAATCTCAAGACTATCAAGGCATTCTGGAGCGAAACGTACTGCCCAGTGTCAGAAAGCTCTGTCTCAGTCGCAGGTCATGGGTCCTCCAACAGGTTAATGACCCAAAACACACAGCTAAAAGCACCCAAGAATGGATAAGAACAAAACATTGGACTATTCTGAAGTGGCCTTCTATGAGTCCTGATCTGAATCCTATCGAACATCTATGGAAAGAGCTAAAACTTGCAGTCTGGAGAAGGCACCCATCAAACGTGAGACAGCTGGAGCAGTTTGCTCAGGAAGAGTGGGCCAAACTACCTGTTAACAGGTGCAGAAGTCTCATTGAGAGCTACAGAAAACGTTTGATTGCAGTGATTGCCTCTAAAGGTTGTGCAACAAAATATTAGGTTAGCGGCCCCATCATTTTTGTCCATGCCATTTTCATTTGTTTTATTATTTACAATATTATGTTGAAAAAAAAAATCAAAAGCAAAGTCTGATTTCTATTAAATATGGAATAAACAATGGTGGATGCCAATTACTAAATTTGAGCACGTCTGTATACAGTTGGGTTTTTACTGGAGCAATCTAGGTAAAGTACCTTGCTCAAGGGTACAACAGCAGTGTCCCCCACTGGGGATTGAACCCACAACCCTCCGGTCAAGAGTCCAGAGCCCTAACCACTACTCCACACTGCTGCCCTATGCAGTGACATGGCAACTTTTGAGTATGAATGCAGGTGACAGCTATCAGCTCTGAAGTGATCAGGAGCTACCCAAACTCTAATCACTCTCACCTGACTCTGTATCTGTATCTGTCTATCCTCTATCTAGCTATCTATATATAGGGTGATATGGTGCGTTGATATGGTAAACTTACTTTGTAATCACCCTGTATATATATATATATATATATATATATATATATATATATATATATATTGCTATCCTGCAATTAAATAAAGGCACAGGTGCAGTGATGATGCAGTGCTCAGGAATAACACACACAAGACAGTGAAAGTTCACTAAAACAGCTCCTTTATTTGGCTGGGTTACGTGTCAACAACACTTATATAATTAGCATGGGCGCTACACAGCAATGTGTATCGCTCCGTGCAAAACAAGGGTTTCAGTCCCGAAACAAATAAGACACTAATAACTAACACACAACACAGACACGGTCACTTCTCCTGATAGTGAGTGTTCTTGTGCAGGTGTGGTGAAAGACAAATGGTTTGTGAAACAGTGGTGTAGTGTAGTCAGGGTTTAGTGCTGGCTTGTAGCGACAACTCCCGGCTAGTGCTTAGCTGTCTAACAAAGACAAATGACAAACAGTTAGCACATCAAACAAACAAAACACAAAACACTCACGATAATTAATTACTTCCGTTTTCTTAACGGGTCCTTTCAGTAACCATGTCAACGGAACAGATTACATCATCACATCCCCAATTATACCCTTAGTCACGCCCCCTGCGATAGCTGGTTCAATCACGTCTCCTCCAATCCATGACTGACACATCACATACCGCTTTAGGGTGATGACGTTGGGCATTGTGACTCCGCCCCCTTTCTGGCTGGCTGGCTTCCGACTGACCCTGGAATGAACTGCCAGGCCAACCAGTATGAGGCATTCTGTTCCTGTTAGACACCGCCCTCACAGATCGGGAGGGAGATTGTTGACTCGGACTCATTCGATCACTGTCACAGGCTCCCATTCACAGCACAGTCAACAGAATAACTCATTCTGTTAAGTCAGACCCAGAGTGGAAGCAGTACATGCAGTAACTGACTTTTTTAAATTAAAATCCAAGACCTTAAAAAAAGGACAGACCAAATGTTGAGTTTACCTCAGTAGTCCCAATTTGTCCTATATATTACTGTGCAATAAAAAAAGTATTTTGATACAGCCAATAATATAATTTCTTGTAAAAACAAGAAAAAAAGTAGCAATATAATAGATTTCTGTCTCTTTCCTTTAGATTTTATATAAATGTTTTAGTTTTTTTCAATGTTATCTTTTTTGTTAGCTTCCAGTGTAACAATAATCTTTGCTTGTGCACCACAGGGATGCTCATGTGAATCAGCTCAGCTTTCTGGAAATGCTTGGTTTAGTCACAGCGCTGTGTATAGCAAATATCTCTTACAACATGAAATAAAGAAGTCTTAAGGGAACTGCATAATAGACTTCATAATCATAAATGCAACTGTTATTAAAATGTATTTCCATGCAATTGCCAGACATTAATGTGCCACTTTGAATTGCAATGTATTATTAAGTAGGAGAGGGGGTCTGCTGTACTGAGGGGGATAATGAAGCTGCAAGATGAACCAGGCCAGGGATGAGAGGCTGCTGCACAATTCCAGCCAACAGTGATGGATGAATTTCCCAGACTGGGAGAAGTCCTTTGTGATTTCATTTAGCCTGGATGTTCAGTATAAAATATGTATTAGCCCTCCTTGGAATTGCCTTCGCTTTCCACAGTATGCTTTTTCTCTCCATCTTACTCTCCAAGCTGCCTTAGAAAATGCATGTTCTTCATCACCCTGGAAATTTAATGGCCCAAGTACCCTTATCTATCTATTCCATTCACTTTTCCAAATCGGGGGTTTATATTTCTATGAGAGGTTCATTGTTATTTTAACTATACTTTGTTCATAACCCTGTTTTTACTTGTTCCTGTATCAATTTGCATGGAAATATTGCTACCCTGTCTCTCTTCCACTTATGCAATATAGTCTGCCAGGAAAGCAGTCCAAGAAAATGTGAATTGATAACCAGTGCATTTTCTTGTTTTATGTGATGTAATGGCTTGACATCTCAGCCCATTGAATTGAACAGAGAGGCCAGGGCTGGATGCAAACCACAAACCATACGGTTCAAAGATGAATTTCTTCCTGTTCAACTAAAGAGCACGCCCTCTAGTGGAAGCATCGTATTATTAAGTCATCAGTCGCTTGGAGGAGATCCATCACAGTGAGACGATCTATCTGGGTTATCTTGCTGTCTGAAGGTTTTATCGTAATAAAAAATAATACAAAGACTTGAAAACATTTCCGGTCCAGGAGTTAAATATCAGCAACCTTTTTAATGGATTGTAGATCATATTTACTTTGTACAGCTACAGCTAAAAGTGTTGCATCACCTAGAATTTTAGGATGTAGACAAAAAGTATATGAACATAATTTAGAGCAATGAAAAATACCAAATAGAACAAATGTGGTATTTCTTTGTATCTGTATTTAAAAGCCTATATTGAAGAAGTTTACCTTTTCTGACGTTCGTGAAAGTGTTCTAGACTGTTGCTTCTTTGTCAAAAGAGTAGAAAAGTTTCAAGAAAATCTAACTTTACTTAATCATTAAACTTTTAATTTTCAATTGGGTAAGTTGATAAAAACAAACACCTCACCCATTCAAAAAAAAAAACAAAAACAAAACATGGGCCAGCATTATTTGTAACCAAATTTAATGGTTTTGATATTACAACACACATGTTGCAAATGTACATTGAATTGAATACAAATCTGAAGTAGAAATGCAAGGTCACACAGATGAAGTGTCTTCTTCATGGGGAGATTGTACACACAGTGGTACTGTGCTGTGCTGCTTACAGAACATACTTACTAATATATTACATTTGTGTGAAGAGACAGGGCATTTATAAAAGTTTCAGTTTTTCCTCTTTAAATTATATTTGTTTTCTTTCAATGAACCCAGAAAGGGAAGGGCATTGACTTTGACTTGTGATATCAGCATCCATCAATTTAAATGGAGTTAAATTGAGGCACAAACTCCCAAACTCTTATCTGTGTCGTTCATCTAGAGTTTGGAAAGCATGCACATTCATCCATGAAAGAAGAACTATCACTCTACTGTGACCACGCCGAGATGAGACATGGACCATGCAATCTGAATTGTTTGGGAAAAAAAGAAGCCTTTTTTGTTAGCAAGCAACAAGTTCCTACCTCTAAAAACCACCTACTGTCTAAGTTACAGAAAACTCGCTAAGCCTATATACCAGAAGTTTTTTTTTCTTGTTTAAAAAGTCAATAATAAAATGTTTTATGTACAAATCGAATGGCACAAAGGCAATGTATAAAATAGCAAATTAGTTTTACACTGATGAGAGCAGAGGCTAAAACATGCACTTATACAATCAAGCAAGAAATGGGCGTCCCAAAGCTGCAATATACTGGACTGGAAAATGGCACTAACTTCACTTTTCCTTTTTTTTAAATTTGCTGAGAAATGTAGTCTCCTTAAACAAACGGAACAGTGTTCAGTTTAGGTGGAAACAGAAAATGTAGGTTAAAAAGAACATCATTATATGTGTATATATTTAACTTTCTACATGAATGTCAAGGTTTGGACTATTACAGTATTCTAGATAATTAACACAAACTGGAAATCTCTTCAATACAAGGGACTGAGAGAACCACATGGACCTTTGTGAATATGGAAATTATTTGCAACCAATGCAAAGATGTATTTATTTTTATTTTTTATTTAGTGCTTACGAAAGGGGAAGGACAGTGACTCAGCAGGCAGGCACCATGAGAGCTCTCTTCACAGAGATAGAGAGAGGACCTCAATCCTGACCTGAGCACCCCCTGTCCTGGGCCATCCTCAAGCAATTGTGCCAAAATGTGCCAAATATGTGTGCTGGCTTTGTGATGTAGATTATATTAATGTCCACTGTCCAAACTCTTGAGACATGAGCTTAATTCAGACCTCCAGGGCATGACAAGTGAGTTAGCCTGCAGCACCACACCCGCGTTCACTTAGTGTACAGGCATTGCTAGGATGCTGTTTTCAGAAGTGGAAATTATTTGCAACTTTAGGACCCTTTGGTATACAACACTGCAGTGACAGTTTCCAAGCCTGCAGTACATATACACAGTTCCAAAATAGCACATACTGGGCATTGGAGGGCCCCTGTGTGTTTAGAAGAATATAGAGTTTTTCATAGAATATTATTTTTGTCAAATACTGTATAGTGAGAAAACTCTCCTGTTAGCTAAAGCTACTGTTCATATAAATTGCTTTTTAATTGTTATTATTTTCCATGACAACAAATGCGAGAATATGAAAGCAATTAGCCGGGTGGTAATTAATCACTTGTGGTACAAAGCAAGAATCACAAAGTATAATTACCAGATAAGGAATGTAGGATACTTACATATTTAAAACAACCCTGTGATACCTTTACTGCATGATTTAAAACCGGTGATCCGCTCGCCAGTGCAATGAACAGGCATTTAATCTGGCTCACCTGGATTTGCATTCATGCAGAGCTAGCAGGGAAATGATCCCTTGCCTTGACAGATTGACCAACAGGGTGCCCGCTTTGTAGGTACCTGCTGAGTCCGCGATCCATACTGTATTTTTATCACAAACATCACAAATTATCATCTTTGCATGCCATATACTGCAGCTTTAGACAAGCAGTCTCAAATGTATCTTTCTTATCAAAATGGTTTCAGTTCTTGATGGCATTTTACTATTCTCATCATGTATCTGTTCTTTCGCACCATACAAGAAGTATAAAGACCTCCACGCACACACACACGTACAACGGGGGCAACGACTTTTTAACTAGTGTTAAAACGTACCTCTAATTATCATTCGGACAGGCTTACATTTTAAAACGGTCTACACGTCAACTCTCATACCCAAATTCTGAAGACTGTGCTTTGCAGGGAATTGTAGCTGAAATCTCAGCTTCATGAACATTGTTTGAAGATCCTTCAGGAAACGTAAAAGCAACGGGATTAAGGGATCAGCCCAATGCTTTATTCATACTGCATTTGTATGCTGTAAAAGATAGTTGAATTCAAGAAGCAGTCAGCGGTACTCAAATAGGAGCAAGGAACCTGGCAAACCATTAGCTGGCAGGTTTTAAATCCCAGATTTTAACCCTTGCGAAATGTTCATCAAGGGTTGCACAGCGTGTTACTTTAGCTTTACCAACATAAGGCCGCTGTTTCACAGTAATGCAATATGATATATTGTTAGTGACACCACTGCCCTTGGCACCCTGCTATCTGACCCCAGCCACACCCACACAGTATTAGAGGATGAATCTCAAGGGATCTGATTTTAAAACAGTGTTGGTTTTCCACCCTTAGTTGAGTACCACTGATCACAGCATTATAATATCCAGATCCTAAATGTTAGCTGGTTAAAAGAAGACATCAAACAGATGTTCATTCTACAAGTGGGTGTAAACACAATGTACGCCAACCCAAAGTCTAATGCAGATTGTAGCAGAGATTTCAGTTTGCAATTATCCATACCTTGTTTATCTTTTTTTTTTTATACATTCAGTGGCGCTGAATCATGAGCTGACAGCCCCCAATTAGCTTACAGTGCAATTAACTCCCTAGACATTCCTTTTATACTGGAGATTATGTTTGGCATTGCAGCAAACGCCATGTTGCCACGGCGATAGGGGCGATAGAAAGACAATGTGCTCATGGTTTGAATAGTAATACCAATCTTATTTTTTCAGCAAATATACTTCACATACCATGGAAATAGCACAGTTAATACTGCCTTTAAGGACCATGACTTAGTATATGAGGAGTGGGGATTTTATTAAATTACCATGGCAACCTACAGGCATTGCTCTCTCCCTCTCTCTCTAAAAAAGATACTGTTCCCTTTTTTAAATGAAAACAGTGGTCAAGGTCATGTATCTTCAAAATTGCGATCTCCATGACAACAGCACGTGGGTTTTAGAAATATAGTAGATATTAAAAACCCTTCTCATTTAACTAGGCAAAAACCACTTTGTTAAAGAGGTTATCAAATGATAGACAAACGTTTTATTATTATTATTATTATTATTATTATTATTATTATTATTATTATTATTATTATTTAATTTAAGGTGGTATTTCAGGTAGAAGGATTAAACAGGATTTTGAAATACAGCTCCCTAGCAAAGCACTAACGAGATAGTACCATAGATCACAGGACCCAGAAAGCGTGATTATCATATTTCATAGTGGCATAGCAGACAATAATAATTACATTGGGAGCAAAGTAACCAGTCATATGAATAAATCAGGTTTCTCTCTAGGTGCACCAACCCTGTTAAAAATCCCAGCAAAGACCAGCACTGGTTTTAAGTATGACCTGTAATGGTTTCTAATTGGTCTTGTTCATTCTAGATCCTGTGTGTGAGTTTTGAATAGTTGTAAAATTATATCTAAACTGGTCAATTTAATGTAGCATGGGTTTGACCACCTTTTTAATTGTTTTCAGCTCTTAAGCAGTTACAGAGTTCAAGTTACTTATAACATTTTATAAGTAACTTGAAATCTGCAACTTGTTAGGAACTGAAAACATTAAAAAAGGTCTAATTAAGTAAATGATCAGTTCAATTAAGGGTCTAGTTAAGTAACTGAGAGCTCAGTTGGAATGCAAACCAGAAGACACATGGGGTCCCCAGGACCAGGGTTGGGAATCACTGCTATAGAGGAATCGAAATATAGTAATGTGATAATCAACCTGACCTGTACTCTGTTTCCATTGAAAAAGGTTTGGGGAGAGATTCCATAACAAAAAAAGGTGCAACTGACAGAATACGACTGCTGTAGCACCCTGGCTTTACCTTGCAGGACACAGCGGGTAAAACACTTCCCTTCCTTACCCAGAACTGCACATTTATAACATCACAAAGAGAGTAGTGAAACAACATTGGTTTCTGGTATCACCAATCCACCTAATAAAACAGTATTAAACAAATCCAAACAGACAACAAATACTGTAGTTAGTCCAAAAGTTCAGACATAAAAACATCTAAAAGCAGTATACAAAACAGAGTGCTCATGATATTTTGTTTGTTTTATATAAAAAGGCACCACTGGAACATTGCTGCTCCGAGCTGCATGGTGCTGCCTGTCTCTCATTAGAACATGACTGTTTTGCTGCTCCTGTAAATAGTTATACAAAGTGTAGAAAAAAACATTATAACAAAAAAAGGTTTCACATAAAAAAAATCAAAAGTTACTGAACCGTGCTGTTAAAAAGTGTGACTCCCCAGAGCTCAAAAAGTAACCCTCTGTGTTAAATCATTCCCAGTGACCTGTGCTTATTATAAAAGGTGTAGTTGATGCTGATTTGTTGTTTGCCTGTTGCTTCAATTACTGGAGGATTTACAGTAATTCTGCTCTATTTTAAAAGCTATGCCCCCGACTGAAGATTCATTTTTTGCAATGAAGTTAAAATTAAGCCTTCCTCATGCTTGCTGTCAACTGCTTTCACGGTTCTTACATTTCAACATTGTTCCTGATGCAAATGAGAGTCTTAAACACCAGCAGGATGATAATCCCAGGCAGATACGGAAAACAATCAAACCAGAGTGATTTCTACCTGTCATTCTAGTCAGAGGGATGGATCTAAATCACACCCATCACTTCAAATCTTCCACAGTCCTGGTGGTATTTTCCCCAGCCTTGGTGATTTATTAAGAAAACAAAACACAGTGGAAGAAGTCTGAGATTTCAGAATATTGTTACAATTATGATATTGATACTATTTCAATTCCAATTCCTATACTTTGAATTATAATTCATTGGTTATTGACGAGTGAGAATGCTGTGGTATTCCTTAATTACCTTTGTGTTGTACTTCCAGGATATACAACAATTCCCAACTAGTTTTTTTTTATTCTTTTGAATAAATAAATAAATATGATATAATAATTCAGCTCTATATTAATCTCAATATATCTAATGGGCATGAGTCTGATTTACTGGGAATCTTTTATTTTTGCACACTCCACATATTGGCATATATAAACAATGTATTTCTGGTAACTTTACATTGTGTCTCTACTTACTGTGTTTTTTTTACATAGTAGTTACTTAGTATATACATATGTATTTACATCATTACAATGCTATTATGCATAGTTACAATGTAATTATTGTGTAAATCTTTTTGCATGATATATGTAAGTACACAATTGTATCGGAAATGGGTTAGGATTAGGGTTATATCATGCAAAAACATTTACACATTAAGTGCATTGTAACTATGCATAATAAAATTGTAATGATGTGTAAGTACACATGTAGTTACTAAGTAACGACTATGTAAATACACTGTAATTAGAAACACTTAATGTAAAGTGTTACTCTATTTTTAAAGTGTGTTTTGATCGTATACAGTTTAAAAAATAATCTGAATAAAAATGGCATATGTTGCATACATGTAACATGCATGTACAGTTGGCTTAGGCATATATTTTAAGTGGTCTCTTTCAGCAACATATATACATTATACTGTGTCTATATATATATATATATATATATATATATATATATATATATGTATGTGTATATATATATATATATATATATATATATATATATATATATATATATATATATATATATATATATATATGCAACTATATCTGCAACATAAATCAAATATATTTGTCATACTGGGCTCATAGACTGTTACAGTATGCTGAAACAGTATAATAACGGGTTAAGGAATTCCAAAACATTATTTAATTTAACTAGACAGGCTTTTTAAAAAGTCTGAATAACTGATTATAAATAAGGACCACAGCACAGCTTCTCCTCTCTCTGCTGTAGGACGAGAGTCGGCAGCCTTAATCAGCAAAGCCAATTTAAAGAGAAATCAAAGCACTGTGGTTTCACTCACTAGCTAGTGGCGACTGTCTTTTTAACAGCACCTTTCACTCGTCATTAAAAACATGGCGTGGCTTTCCTGATTGCTTTGTGAAGACACAACTTGCCCATTCCTAACTATCCCAGCTTTCATCCTCCTGCTGGTTCAGTCTATCTTCTCTCCCTCTCTGTCTCTCTAACTCACTCTCACTCTCACTCTCTCTCTCTCTCTCTCTCTCTCTCTCTCTCTTTCTCATTTGGTACATTCCATTATCTCCAAAACGGAAAGCATAAAATTCAATGAGACAGACTCAAGTATAGCCATTGTTACCGACCTGTGCAGGCATTTAAAAGTTTTTTTTAAGAGTTCTTCAGTGAAATCCCTGCCCTTTTAAATTAAATTCAAGAAATAATAGAGTTGCCAAGATATAGACTATGATCTGTGCCTTCATTAGTTTTAATGTCATACAAGCAAAAATAGGAATATGGTATTGGCAACAAAACTCACCAAGTCAACCTACTACACCTTTTATATGTTTTCTGCCAAGAATTCATTTTTTATTAATTTGGCAAAACACAGGTTTCTTATTTTTAAAAGGACAACTATGAATAATTAAAACAAATAAAAAATAAAAATGGAATGATAATTTTATAATTTTAGTGGAAGTAGCAATTATATTTTATATAGTACTTTCAAAATGAATGTTGTTTTTTTGGGGTTTTTTTTACACATTTGCCTAGTTCAATCTTAATAAAGTTTAAATAACAGTGTGAAATTGAGTGAAGCTCAGATTCCCCTCAGAGCTGAATTAAATGGCATATGAAAGAGTTAGCTGAATCGGCTCAGGGCTCACACAGCACGTATAAAACTGCAGCCGGATCCTGTAAAGAACTCCAATTAATGTGAATGAATTCTCAGCAGCTAATTACTTCACAGGCAGCGCGTTACTGTAGCCAGGCAGTCTCAGTGTGTGACACACAAGGACAAACCACAAAGAAAAATCTGCTTTATACTTCATTTTGGTGTAGTTAAAGCACCACAGAAAATCTGCTTCATACTTCATTTTGGTGTTTTCAAAGTTAAAGCACCACAGAACTCTCTGCGATTAGCAGGACAGATCGGAACTTGACTTTATGTTTTTTTTTTTTTTTTCTTCTGCTTCAGTAGCTTAAGGTCGCTTCTTAATTACATCGAGTCGCCCAGTGAGTCAGAGTCATCCAATGAGAGAGGGAGATACAGGTCCTGTGGAGGGAAAAACAAAACAGCCAATCAGCATGTTTGTACCAGCAAGGTGTAGTAAAGCACAGTAAAAGCACAGTGGTAAAGCAACAGGAAAGCTCACAGATATGTATGGTGAAATTTAAAGTGAAAACATTCTGGCAAGCATTACTTTCCATAAAAAAATGTTATCTGCTACTACACTAGGCTAAATAAATCTGTTTGCAAACCTTACTTTCAGGTAGTGATGCACTTCCTAGAGAGTGAAATGGTCCTCAACCCTTCAACCCTATTTCCTGTCTTTGCCAACCAGCTGTTTCCTCTTTTGATTGACATGCTTTGCAGCCAGTAACATGCTCTTACCCTAACTCAAGTCTGCTGACATGAATTTATTTTTCTCTTTTATCATTTATGTTTTTATTTTGCTATAGCGAATGGAAGTGCATAACAGGTAAGATATAAGGAATTATTTTATAAGATATAACTGCTTTACGTAATTATAGCAAACAAAATCATTACATTTTCACTTCCATTAGCTACATTCATTTCTAATGTGCAGTTTTATAGCATAACAGGGCGGAGGCTGGGTATGAACCGGTGACCCCATGTGCTACAAGCGAGTGTCTTAATCACAATGCAAAAGAGCCGGGCTCGTCTGCATTCGTGGTTATAGAGATTTCAACCTCACCTCATCTCACTGCCTGGGGACAGAATCTGTAACAGCAGTGCAGCACACAGCGTTGCCCGTTACACTAGCAAACACGTCTTTATCTGGAAGTACTTTAGGGTTAAGGAAGTTCTCGGTTTCGCTGCCTTTTTTATATATAGGGCCATATTTTCAAAGCATTTATTCAAGTCTTTAATGAACTTCTAGTTCCTGAAAGATGAAACAGTAATGCACACAACTGAGAAACAAACAACTTGACAGTGCCCAAGAGACCTAACATTTAATTACTAAGCTATTTGATATTAGGTTTGTAAAATCCAGAGTTCACGAAAGACTGGAGCAAACTCTTTGACAATATGGCCCATAATGTTTTAAAGCACAAAGACATTATTGCCATACGTTTCTTTGAAAACTGCACATCTCTACGTGAGACATATATACGACATGGAGATGTAGTACAACAGGTTTGATTCGTGGAATTCTTTAGTTAGGTACAATCCCTTTAAGGGACAAGGCTGAGCTCACGACACTGTCACGCAATACCTTGTGCTTGCGAAGGCTGCCGGGGCTGGTGGGTGTTGAGATGGGAGATTGCTTTGAAATGGGGGTGGACAGCTGGCTGCTGGAGGTGCCATTGGCTGTGGAAAGAGAAAAAGACGAGCCAGTTTGATTATAAAGGAGCTGCCGCCTGCAACGGCAAGGCACAGACAAAGAATACGCAAAGCAGCCTGAGAAGATAAACTCTTCTGGTTTGAAAACCTTTTTGTTGTTGTTCGAGACTCGAGAGCCGTTGTGGCATTTCATTATATCTTCCTTTCAGAGGTAAACACACTGGCTTTGTTCCACTACATTTGTAAGTTGCTAGGAGACTGACGGAGTTTGTTTACAACACAAGGTGGTGTGATCCAGTGCCTGCCAGCCTCTGTCTGGTCTGTTGTACAAACGTCACGATGTGACCAGCGTGTCTGTACCAATCTGAAGTCAGAACCCCTCCCCCCACCCTTCCAAAAAAAAAACGTTTATTTCAACAAACAATACATTGCCAAAAGCACACGTTTAGTTTCTTTTTAAATTTAAACTGTTCTAAAGCCAGGACATTGACCATGTGTCGTGTTGAATAAACATCCACTTAACGGCAGTTTATTTTACTGTACAATGGAATGTCTCTAGCCTGAGAAAAGGACTGGCCCGACTATACAGAATCATAAGGTTATGTTCAGTCTATCTTCACACAGAGAGTGACTGACAGAGCAATCTGAACCGTGAGCTTGAGGGAGTCGACTGTAGTCTTATATATGAGGTTGAGCAATAAATCAAGAGGCAGGGAAGTGTGACCCTTTATTGTGGTAGGATACAAATAATAGGAGCCAAGAAACATCATCAGTGTTGTGAGACAACGGCAGAAATGTTAGTCAACTTGACATATGTTCAAAGGTGTTTACTCCTTCATTTAATTTTTTAGGAAAGCAAAAATCATTTGACAAAACTGGAACCAAACATATAATATAAACCAAGGTCTCTTATGCATTTATAGTCTGGAGTAAACGCTTTGAAAATGCTGATCAATAATACTTTCTTTGAAGGTCTGATTGAGTGTTTCAAATCCGTGGGTGATTTCCTCAGGAACATTTGTGCTTCCAGGAGCATCTACACATAAATCTGATCCTGACTTTAACTCACAGTTTTACCCCCAAATCTTTAACTCAATCCTAACCTCAAAGTCACCATCAGATAGCAAAATTGTTACTCCCCTCAGCGTGATCAAAAATATTATTCTCTATTCAAAGTGTGGCTGCTCCCTAAGCATTCAGGCCTGGACGAGTGGAGGAGGTAGGTGAGTGTTTCCTTGTGCCATGTGCCACTCGTAACAGAACTGTGTGGAGGCTCAGAGCAGGATGAATGGTCTTTTTAATACCTTCCTCCCCGATATCTATTGTGGGCTCTTTATTTAATCCCAGAAACGCTGGCATAAGCACATTATATGGAATGGATGTACACTGGCCGTATTCAGACTAAAGTAGAGCCAGTGTGAGCTTGAAGAAAAGATCATCTCAATAAAGCTCAGCCAAAGCTGGCCATCGTCTCCATGAGCTAAGTTAAGCCGGCCAGACACTGCCAACTGTTGGCTGTCTGAAATCACTTTACCTATTTATGTTAACGGTTTAGACAGCCGCGAAATGGAATCAAATGGTCCTCGACATGTATTTTGTAATATATAAAAGCTGCATCTCAATATGAAGGCACTCAATATGAGTCATTCTTGAGAACAGACTGAGTAGGATGAATAGGAAACAGATGGTCCTGGGCAAATATAATAATTATGCGAAGAACAGTATAATTGTAACTTTGTACAAGCATGGAAATTGCAAAACTACCAAGCAAATTTCTCAGAACCAAAACAATCCATTCCAAGAATGAAAGAACCCGGGTTCATGCGCTGGAAGATTGTTAGGTTAGGAAAAAAACAAACAAAAAATACCACTGGAGCTCACTCCTAAACTCCTAGTGTGTTCTCTCAGTGACACTTTTTTGTCTGCGGTCCTGCATCTTTACAGAAGTAGAAATGATGAACCCTCAATAACACGCAGTGACAGTAGCGCAGTCCCGTGGAAATAGGCCAGGTGGCAATGCACTGGCACCCGGTATCCAGATGCCAAGTACAGCTGCTGTCTTTAAAATCGACCCCTTCACTACATTATTGAAAGAGCCTTGGGAGCCAGACTGGAGTTCCTCAATTGGAAGTGACTGGATATAAAGGTCTTTTATCTCCAGTGCTGCCACAATGGAGCTCAACATGACAGGTTGACACCAGACTACTCTGCTTATCAAATCACAGGCCTTGAGTGCCAGATTCAGTTAGACTAGGGGGGTTGAAATACATTTTAAATGCTCAGCACTCTGATTTGAATTAACAGCCTCTTCCGGATGCATTCTTCTCTAAGTAGGGCTAATCTGGTCTGCATGGCTGGTGCCTGCAGTGCTCAAGGTGACTTTTGGTGGGCACCCAAACACGACACCTCTCAGAAGAACAGATTTGTTTTTCTCTTGTGTGATATTATTCAAGGTTAACTGTGTAAACCACACGCGCACGCTCTCAGAATTGATAAAGCATTACAACTGCTAAAGAGAGTACAATGTTTTGAGAGCTGGGCCCAATATAAGGAGGACTCCACAATAAAAGAGGCAGGCACAAGCACAGAGAGTGGTTTCAATGGGATTTAATTGAATATTTCATTTCTTGTGTTCTTCTTCCTGTGTATATCATTCCTGCATATCATTTTCCGTTTCAGTCATCACATTCTGGTGACTTTTCAGGAGTTTAAAGCACCTCTATTGAGGCCACAACAGAGCTCTCAGAAACATGATGTGATGACCCAGTTTGAGACATACATTAAGTGCCTATCTCTTGACCCCGTCTCTTGGTTTCTTTGCTTCAGGGTAACGCCACTGGAATGGAGACAGACTCCTGTGGGGGAAATCTCAGGCAATGCAGACAGACACTTCTGGATCAGCAATGTGTGAATCAGGAACGGCTCCACACACACGCACACACACACATACGTGCAGCCGGGGTTATACTGCATTACACCCACTGTGAGGGCTTGCTACAGTGAACATACTGTAATTGATCTGATTTGCATTGGCTTTGCATCGCCCCTCCATCAGCTTGCGATAGTCAGATTATCCACACCAGCAGTTTAATGCACATTGATCAGATCTGCCTTGTGACTTCATTAGTATTAGCAGATTTATGTTTTTAGTCCATCCCAGATATTTGTACTGTGTTTAAACCAGGGCACCCCATGCTTCTCCTAGGTTTAAACTATGAACTATAAACACGGTCAGCCCAGGCGTCCCTTGGTTAACAATTTCAAGACCATGCTTGGTATACGGCACCACAGACTAGCGCAACAAATCTGTTTTCACTGTCAAATCATGGGGTTACCAGTCATTACTAGGCTTAAAAAGCTTAAATGTCATCCTACACAGAATATACAGTATATCCCTGCAGAACCTAGGTGCTGTCCAAAGGAAGTTACCTAAGGCAGTGGTGTGTCCCCTCCCGCTGACACACATTGAAATGTTAGAACTTAACTTTATATTTTAATAGGTGTTTGTTTTCCGGATTTAATGTAAATCATGTATTTTTCCTAGATTTAACAACAAAAAGTCTAGATTCAGCTAAATAAATAAATGTTAACAAACACATTCTTAAGTTTTCAAAATTGTACTCTCAGATATAATTTATATATGTTGAAAACACCTATCATAAATTCAACATTTAAAATCAGTCTATAAATCTTTCTTTTAAACTCGACGAGTCAACATTTAGCTGACACGTTAAAGCTGGGTTTCTAACAAATAAATCAGTGAATTTAAATATTTTTTTCACACTTGGCAATTTAACATTTACCTAAAAGATAAATCTGAAAAAAATGTTCACAAAATAAATATTTATTTTGCCAGCTAAATCTGAAGCTAAATGAGCCCCCGCCCATTGAAGCGTTTGATTAGGCATTGTGTGCTGCAGAGCTGCCCTTACACTCCGACAGCCAATCTCTCTGCTTCCCTGCCTCCTCTGCATACTACAATGCCAAAAAATGCACACATTTCAAAGCTTTTAAGAATGTGTATGTTAAAATGTACGTATTAAGCTAAACCTTGTTTTGGTTAAATCTAGGACAAAATACACAACTTACATTAAATCCGGGAAAAACACTACTGTTTATTGCTTTTGTTAACATGGAAGCTGCCATTTTGGCTCGGTTCATTGCAGTTTCACTGACACACTCGCCACTTCAAACATAATTTCTCCGGTTCCACAAGTCCTAGAGTGATGGGCAACGGCTCCTTTGAAAGGTAATAACTTGGACTAATTAGCTGTCATTTATGTATTTATTTATAAAATAATACTTTTTAATTTTTACAGAACTGTCTATTTAGTCATAGTCGCGTCCCACACTTTGCGCACCACTGACCTAAGGAGTGCCCAATATGAGAACAGACTGTATGCAGAACGGACTGTGAATTAATAATTCTTTCCAGGAAATATTGGAGGCAGGATAATTAATTCAAATGGCAGTTATACAAAAACTATCTATGACCTTTGGAGATTGTAGACTGCAGATGGAACTGGCGGTAGGTACAGCAGGTATTGGAATTAGATGAGATGAGATTTTACAGACTGGTTGCGTGGTGCAGATGGAAACGTGGCACATGGCAGTTACACACAGTGCAGTTCTGTATGAAGAGTCTTACTGGATTCAGCTGGAGACTTGCTGCGTCGTGTGGGTCCAGGACTCTTAGCTGAGCTTCTCTGGGAGGATGGGCCTCCTTTCGAAGTGCTTCCTTTCATCACTCGGCATTCTGTGAACACAGACCCCACACCCCAGTTACAAAGACTACAGAGACAGGGTGACTGGGACAGCCAAGAAACATCAACTTGGACAAACTGAACGACACACACAAACACGAGAGCTCGCAGACACATGAAACCCTGCCTATCACTGGACACTACCTTATTATCTAGAGAACCAGGTTTCTGAATTTCTACAGAAACAGAATTACTCAGACCTACCAAAGTTTTTAGAAACTGGGATGGATTGTGATGTTGGGGGTTGCTAAATATATTAAGGAGCAGTTCTTCTCACAGAATGTATCTAATTTCTTGGAATGACTGTGGTGTCGGACATATCTTGCCTATTTAACCCCAATCAGACCCTTACTTACTAAACTGTGTTGTTTTGCCTGCTAATTGAAACAAACTAGGTAAACCATTTTAAAAAGCAACACCTCCCACCAATGAAGTTGTACCTCTCATGTCATTATCAATGCAGAGATTTGTCTCCAAAAATAGGCTTCTGCTACAGTGATTGCCAAGGCTGGTGCTGCATTGAGTGCCGTCTCTAGCTCCACAAACCAGGTCAGAGGATGTAACAGAGCGAAATATGAGTCAGACTCAGTTATTTATATAATGCTACCATTTAGGGAAATCTGTTTCACAGCCCAGAGTGCCAAGGGGTTTTCATGACGTTAAAATCAGGGACAACAGAAATCTGCACGCAGAAATCCATCCTATCAGATTTTGGTTTTATTCCTTCTTTCCGTACAGTAATCTACAAATCTATGTAGGTCAGTGTTGCTGTTTTATGTGCAAGTTAGGTAGTATTACAGAATTAGGAAGGAGGGGGCAGATTTTAGCAATCATTAAAAGCTACTAGAACCCATGCCTTCCACTGCTTCCCAAGCAGATTTCTGCAGATTGTACCTCAATGTTCACAGATTTCTACTGACCTTGGTTATAACCCCCCTGGGGTGTTTTGGGTTTGGTTCCCCCCGGGGAAAAGTGTGCTGAAAGAAAGGAACCAAATGATTATCCAATATGTTCTTCTTGCCACCTCTTATTTTCTTCCCAGCAAATGATACAGCTTAATTTAGGTCAGGCCGACAAACATGTTGGCTAATATCACGTAATCAGTCTCATACATAAAGTTTGTTAACTTGACTTCCTTATAGTTTTGATGGGTCGCCTACAGAATAGGGCGTCTTTTTATTATTAATACGTTAGGTTAGAAACTAGAAACTACCCAGTTGAATTACTTCACTGCGGTTTCTTACAAGTTTCATGCCGTGTTTTAATGGATGATATATTGTCAATTGACACTGTTCAGGTAAACAGGTGTCTTCAAATTCTTTACTGTGAGCTTTGATGCTGACACACTTCTGTGGTATGGCTACCACCTGCTGAGGACCTTAGGGCTGGATGACTCACCCTTCAGGTTAAATAAACGTTAACATGAAACAAGAGACTTGTGGTTTTGAGGTGCCCCTGTCAGAATATAAAAAGTGCAGATGTGTCAGTTCGGATTTCACGCTAGCATGGACCTCTCTGTGGTAACAAATCAAACCCCTATGGAGAACCGTCGCGGCTAGCGGTGACGCACCAAACGCCCAGCCCCATGTGTCCCTCATCCTGCGTTTCAGCAATGTAGGACTTATGAACCATGGGGGGACTGACAACACTGGGAGCTAAAGCAAACACAGCAACGGGAACAGTGTGTCTGTGTCCCCAAACCCAGCCTGGAGGATAAATCAATTGCATTTTCAACAAGCCCATTATACAGAGAAGTACCAAATGTCCCACTTTGATCTGTATTCGGGGTTTATTTAGGGACAGGGTCGATGGTGCTATTGTGGTTAAACAAAAGAACAGACAAGCTTAATCCAGACCTGGGCTTTATTGTTATGGATTGTAACATGTTATTTTCGATTGAGGTTTTCAAGTAGACAGGCATGGCGGACAGGTACACATGCAGTGTTAATGAACGCGTGGGATTGGTGTGAATGTATGTAAGTCATGGGCTCATAGTACAGCAGAGGCCTTCCATGAAAAGTATCCAGATAGGCCAAAGCCAAGTCAAAAGCATGCTTCAATACTGTACAACAGGTTCCTGTCCAACATGTGTACATGTAGACCATTTTTCATATGATGTGTTTTGGTTTTCTCATTGTAGTCCATGAATTATGTGCTTATAACCCTATTATGTGTTTATAACCCCATTAAGTGCTTATAACCCTATGCAGTGTGGAGTAGTGGTTAGGGCTCTGGACTCTTGACCGGAGGGTCGTGGGTTCAATCCCAGGTGGGGGACACTGCTGCTGTACCCTTGAGCAAGGTACTTTACCTAGATTGCTCCAGTAAAAACCCAACTGTATAAATGGGTAATTGTATGTAAAAAATAATGTGATATCTATATAATGTATAATGTGATATCTTGTAACAATTGTAAGTTGCTCTGGATAAGGGCGTCTGCTGAGAAATAAATAATAATATATACATCGTCCTATATCTAAGACATATGAGACAGCAGTGTAAAGCATTGCTTATTAGGTTTTGAAATAATACCAATGTCATTTTCTTACGGTTTAATTTCCCTGTTGTATATCTATTGACTGATTTTTAACATGGAACTGAACTTCATAAAATAGCTAATTAAATATATTAATTAAATCATTTATGCCAGTCAAAAAAACAAGTGTCGTCGACAGATCGTTACTAGGTTCTCCAGTCTAACACAGTCATGTGCTGCTAGCTTTAGTGTCGGAGTTCACCCGAGGCTGAATTGAAACCCAGACAGCCGTGTGAGAGTCGCGTCCCACAATCTGCTGCAGAGTTCAGAGTCAGGTCAGGTGGTGTGAGGGAAACACTGACAGCAAGCCAACATCTTTCACTCCAAACCTCCCTCGGGCTGCAAACAGAGAATTGCCTCTGACAATCTCCAGAATTGTAATGTGCTCATTATTTCATGGACTTTAGAACAACACACAACGGTTGAGAGGCATTCAGTGCTGTAGCTGTCTTTCTCTGTATCTAATACGCCTGTCTAGGGACGCGTGTTCACGCTCTACGGGCAAGCACTTTATATTGTCCGCATAATTATTAGATCAATGCTAAAATAATATATCATATCAATTATTAATGGAATGATTGCGATTGTTTTTCATATTATGGTTGAATTACTTTATTTAAAAGTAACATGGCGTTCAATTATTTTAATCATTGTTGTATTTGTCTGGTACCCTTTTAGCAACACGTATTTCTGGAATGGTTAAACAAACACTGTTTTATTTTAAAAGGAAAAGATGTCTTCTGCAGAATGTTTGGTACAGTACTGTCAGAAAACCTTATTTACACTTTACGGATTTATTAAAACCAGCCTCTATGTCAAAAATGACAACTGACAATATTTATATTACAAGTCAAATCATGCAGTCACACCTTAATCGATAGGCTAGAACAGTTTCATGTTTGTCAATCTACTTTATTCATAAAAACAGACTGAAAAAAAAAAACATTAAAGCTTTGTGAATAGAGCCTGACATGGAAAAAATAAATCCAAATGAATTCGCCTGACCAGGACCTCTGGCAGTACTGGTATCTATTTAATCCTTTCACACAGTTCTACAGTGTTATTATAGCAGAGAAGAAGTGCTAGGAACTCATATATTACATTTGGCATGGAATAAATTAATGTGGCTTTGATTTTCCTGTGATGGGATATCATCAGTGTCAATGCCAAATGCGATTTACTGTATAACACATGTTCAGCTTGTTAGGACTAGGAGCTGGTAAGAGAACTGCATTTAAATGCAAAGTTGGAAGATAGGATACTGAACATACAATCCATATCAATGGAGACTCCGCTGGAATTCGGACAAGCTAAGGGATACTGTAATAGAGGGGGATATAAAAATCAGCCAGCCTGACTGAGGGAGACACTCCTTCAGCTTGTCTGGTAGTGGCTTTGGAGCCAGTAGTTTGGTATCCTGAGCAAGATGAGTAGTTGACCACACACATTTGGTTTTAGAAGTGGGATGGCTAACACAAGACTGCAGGATCTAATGCATATTGGTTATTGTTTTGTACAAGGTAACACTGTTACTGCAGATTACCAATGTGGATTATTTGTCTTGCAACAGTATATCACGGACCACAACACAAATCATCTGATATTTAAATTGCTCAGAAGAACGAGTTCATGAAAGCAAGATGCACAGATGGTATGTTAAGACAGGACCTTTGACAGGACATCAACAGAAACTGAATTCTAAAGTGTAATGAAAATCACTGAGGTTGTGTTTAGTTTCTATGGTTCTACAGGACTTTATGATGGCCTCACATGAGCAAAAGTTACCAAAAATATAATTCATTTGATTTATCCTTGTTAAAGTTTACCTAGGCATTTCCAGAATTGTAGAATGCCATTATTTTAATTAATTAAATTCATAATTTTGAGCTTATAGTATAGCCTCTTAAATTCTGCACCTACAGTATATATGTGAACACCATACTGCCTTCTTGTGAAGGAAAGGATTGTCCAATAGTTCTTGCAATATATTTGACATTGTTTAGTAAAAGTAGACTAGGAAGATTTAGCTTAACAACTGCATAGTCAGCTGAATAATAAATATATCTGCATAAAAACAGATAATCTGAAATGTGGCAGATCTCAACACAGCTGCCCTTTAACCTCATGTTCATCCTGATGGATAGAGTCTGGTTTTCTGACTCACCGTTCTCGTCCAGGGAAAAGTCATCTTGGGCATAACGAAACTTTTCTGGCCCACATGCAATAAAGACATCATCATCCCCGAAGAAGTCTTGAAGGCATGTCACCTGAAACAAAGATGAAGGCAAATGAATATACTATAAAATACAATAAAACCTCATGGAACATCTCCGACAGTGAGGTTCAGAGAAGAGCAGCTATTATTCCCTCTAAAGCTAACGCGACTCCAAGGAGCCTAAGCAATCCAGTACAAAATGTACACTTCTGATGAAAGCATGCTGTTCTACAGTGCTTAGTCATTATAATACACTGTAGCTTAGGGAATTGTTCCACTTTATAGTGGAGGAAATACTGCTTTGTAACTAGGAGTTTATGTGTGCCGGATCGCACACCAGATCCCAGATCCGGTATATTTCTGTATATAGTTTGCAAATGTTCAATAATAACTCTATATGCATAATGTGTACATCAAAAATAACGCTTTCCTGTTCCATGAATTGAATGACAAAAGTGTTATGTAACAATGTGTTTTTTAGGATGCGCCATCTATGAGTAAGACAATTAAAATTTGTATTACAACTGCCAAAAACTAGCGCTCTTAACAACAGTGTCGTTGATCCTGTTCATCAGACTAGTCGGCCGTCACTGGCATTGTTCAAACCCGAAACTGTTGTTAAAACAGAGCTGTGCAGTTACTGACGCCAACAAGAAGGCAAGTGACCCACAAGTACTTGAAGCACATGTGGAAGCTGCTGTAAATCAAGGTCAGTACATTAGGTCTAGAAATAAAATCCTCTTAATCATAACTTCCGATACCTTTCTGCTTACAAAGTAACCCCTGCTTGTAGCAATTTCCAAGACATAAATATTCTTCTTATTATTATTATTCACATGCTGAAATTCTTACTGTTGTCTATATACTGCACACATACTCCCATGCTCCAAAAGCAGCTTATCACACGTACGGAAACTAATTCCACAGTATTAGTAGGAATACAATCCTCATAAAGTGGGTAATGTGTTCATCCAATCTAGTCTGCTAAAACATGTAATCCACTATGCCACCGGTTGCTAACAGACATGGACCAGCTTGACAGGATCCTCTGTGCTGCACCGCTGTGAATCTTAGTGATGCAGGTCTCTGCATTTCCTGGACTAACACGTTCTGGAACCTACAATCTCACAGTGCTTGAAGGATGTGTGTAGGGATGCAGCAGTGTGGAGTAGTGGTTAGGGCTCTGGACTCTTGACCAGAGGGTTGTGGGTTCAATCCCCAGTGGGGGACACTGCTGTTGTACCCTTGAGCAAGGTACTTTACCTAGATTGCTCCAGTAAAAACCCAACTGTATAAATGGGTAATTGTATGTAAAAAAATAAATAAATAATGGGATATCTGTAAAATGTGAAACAATGTATAATGTGATATCTTGTAACAATTGTAAGTCACCCTGGACAAGGGCGTCTGCTAAGAAATAAATAATAATAATAATAATGTGTGTTCTGCCAGGCAGCAGGGCACCGGTGTTCTAGGAGGCTGTGTGGTCCAGTGGTTAAAAGAAAAGGGACTTGTTAGTAGGAGGTCCCCGGTTCAAATCCCACCTCAGTCACTGACTCATTGTGTGATCCTGAGCAAGTCACTTAACCTCCTTGTGCTCCGTCTTTCGGTTGAGACGTAGTTGTAAGTGACTCTGCAGCTGACGCATAGTTCACACAGCCTAGTCTCTATAAGTCGCCTTGGATAAAGGCGTCTGCTAAATAAACAAATAATAAACAACAGAGTCGAGTATAGCACTACTTTACAGTCACTTAATCCAGTCTCTCCCATCCTGACAGCTGCCTCATTGTTTCTATATGAATGGGCACTATAAATAGAGAGATACACAGCCTCAGTGCAGTGTGTCAGCCTGATCCCTTTTCAATCAAGCTTTGGTTAGGGTGCAGTTCATAACACAACTACTATGCGACTAATGTTTCTAATCAATGTGCAAGTCTCTTTTGAAACCTAGTGCACCCAAATAGGGCTGTACTGTACCTCTATAAGACCAGTACCAAAGGCACAACATCTATTTCATCTATGCTTTTATGATCACTGGAACTGGCATTTTACTTTTTCACATGTTTTTGGGCTGCATAACCCTGGGTTCCAATTCTCTATGCTATAACAAACAGTCAAAATGTTAAAGACTCCAGCAGGTTAAGGTGAAAGCCTAATAAAGTAACTTCATAGGGGGGAAGTAGACTGAGTGATAGACGTACTAACCAGTTACAAACGAGTCGGAAGTCTAGGGTAAAATGTACAAAACAAGCGCAATGCTGTTAGCAACTTTTTAGGGAATGTTTTGTAGCAGCAGTTTTTCTTTGCAGTTCACCCTTAGATGAATATGTAATTATGGGCATTTTTGCATAATTAAGGTGTATTAAAGCTGCTGGTAACATTTACAATTGCATCAATTTGAAAGCATGTTTTAAACAGTTGCAATTGTTGCTGGCATTCCCAGTCCACTTTTTCTTGTGCGTTGGCACTTGTGCTCAATGCATTTTTGAAGCGAACACCCAAGTACCTATTTTCCCTAAAAGCAGGGTGTACTTACAAGCCCTGAAAACAAATTTCTATGACATTTCTGGTTTCCCCAACATGTTGGGAGCAATAGACTGCACACATGTGCTGCTAACCCCTCCAGCTCATTCTGAACATCTGTATAGGAATAGGAAACATACCTATTCTATTAATGTGCAGGTGGTTTGTAATTGTGCACAATTTAGCACTGCACCACTGACTAACTTAAATAAAAACTGACAGTATACATCTGGCTTATAGGCTATTCATGATAATACGAATTAGTGGTATAATGCAAAATTTGTTGCTGGTCCCTTGAAATTTGTATTAATGATAATTGACTGTCCTCCTGTAAGTATCATAACTTGTCAATGCAGCACCATGATCTATTTTGTGTTAATTGTCTAGAATACTAAATAGGCCAAGTTAAAAATAATAATAATAATAATAATAATAATAATAATAATAATAATAATAATAATAATAAAACACTAAAATCATTTACTTTCAATTTAAAATAATTTTTTATTTACATTGTACAACAATTTTTTTTATTTTGTGTTAGGTATTCATTAGATTTTACTACTGTACTGTATACTGAATAGACGTACTGTACAGATTTGTATTTTTTTCATAATGTAATGTTTAGCCTACCCAAAACACATTTTATGCAATGATTTATACATTTAAAATACACTGAGCACTATAAATGTATGTGTGTACCTGATTTTATTGTATTTTTAAAAACCTGGCACCTCTTAATTTTGGACAAACATATCCGGTTTAGCGAGGGGCTACCGTATGATTATGAGAAGCTTTTTGATAGAAACACATTTTTTATTTGGGGGTGAAGGTGGGGGCCCCACTATAGAATCTGATGGGATTAAACTGCCTTTCATTTTTAATTATCAGAAAAAAATGAAGCATGACTCGCAATGCTAGAGATCTCCCGAAGATGACAAATATTTAAATTAGTATATTGTGGCGCGCTTTCTTTATTAACATATTTTTTCTTAGTACAGACGACAAAATGTATACTTTGCAAATTGTTGCATCACAAATGCAAATTGCGGTATGTTTGCGCTGCGACTGGCCCATTTTATTACATCTACCCCTGAGAGTTATAATTGGAATATACAAGATCCAATCAAAATGCAAATAACTATTAAAATTGATGTTTTTCTTTTTTAATTTATATTCATATGTTCTACAACAAATTGTGCAATTTGTTTCCAATATTTAATTTCAGGTCAGATGTGACATACTATTAAACAAAACCATAAATATTATAAACAAAATAAATACAACTAAAATCCTATTGATAAAATGAATAAGTAACAAGTCAATACTATTTACAAGTCCCTAAATGAAATGTCGTAGTTGTTTATTTCTTGCTCTGTAACTTTATTGAATGCTATTTTAAATACCTTCAATAATCTACCCCTTTATGTTCTATTGAAAAACTGTCAAGCTGATCAATGACCATTTAACTAAGTAACCTCTGAAATGAGCATGCATTTTCATTCCAGGTTCTGCTTCCCTTTTCAAACTCAATTTCGGTGTGTGTGCAGAATGTCAGTGAGTCTGTCCATTCACATGCCAGTCGGTGTGCAGACTCTTTACAATTCCTCCTGCTGAGCTGCTTTGATTTATTAAACCACCCCAGCTCCTGCGCTTCCTCATCCACAGGAATGGGATGAAAATGCAGATCACCCAGGCCTTTTTTGTTGTTCTAAGAAATTTAATATTTACCCACCCTCAGATCTGCCTCTAAGCATCTATTTCAGATGCAAATCCAGCCTTGCTTGGCCCCCGGCCAGGGAACATACTGCAGATGTGTTTACAAAGTCCCAAAGCATTGCCAACTTGGACAGGTGGAAACAAGTAACTGTGGAGACTTTTGTGATGCTTTTGTCCTTATAAAAAGTTGATCTTAGTAAAAGCAGAGTATAATGTAGCACAGTGAAGGCATTGCAAAGCAAAAAGCCCAGATAGGTACAGTACAGCCTATTCAAAAACCATGGGAAATGCAGGGCAAACTGCAAAATTACAGTGCAAATGTACTGTGCTAAACTTACTTAAGAGAATCAGATTTTGTAGTCACTCATTAGGTAGTGCTACTGAATAAGATGCATGGTGTATAACACCACAGTCTTGCATTGTCAGACCATGGAGTTTCAGAACATAGCTGTACATCACAATCAGTGCTATTCCGTGACGCTGATCCAGGAGTTAATCCGGATTCCAATTCTATATGCTTATTTCAATGCATACCAGAACCAGTTTCACATTTGTGTTGAGGATTGTCACTGACATGACCCACTGAGTCAAAAATCCATGATAACTGAAAAGGTGCGATACAATCTAAATCGTCAGCTTCATGCCCGCCACAATACTGTACGTTTCATCAAGCATAGAGAATTGCAACCCAGGTGCTAACCTGGGCTGACCATTTGAATAGTTCATCGTTTAACCCTAACTTTGTTCTAGCTACTGGAACACATCAGAGCTTTGATACAACACCGTTCTTCTGCAATCAGCCTCCACCCCCATTAGTCCCTTGCAGGGTACTCAATCAATGCCAGCTTTTAAAATTAGCATTTAATACCCCAGATCACATCATGCAGCTTGTCCCTGGGGTTTGCCACAAATAAATACATGCATATTCAAATTCTGAGCCGCGGTAAAGCATCAGAAGTGAACATTCTGACAGCTTGGAATGCTTTGCAATTTAGCGGAATTGTCATCAAAGCAGCCCCTTGAGTTCAATTTGCATGAGTGACGTCTGAGAGTCAAGGTATGTCACCCTTGGTGCTCACGTGGGAATATGTATTTGGGTAATTGTAAAAAATCATGTGATGTCTTGTAACAATTGTAAGTCGCCCTGGATAAGGGCGTCAGCTAAGAAATAAATAATAATAATAATAATAATAATGTATTTCTGCAGTGTAAGACACCTTCATTTATATTCTATTGAAACAAAAGCATGTGGAAGTGATTCCTGCGTACACAAATATTACAAAATACACCAGCAGCAGATGGGAGGAGAAAAGAAAAGCCTCTTTAAGGTTTAAAAATGCAGTGCAAAGCCTATGCTCTGCACAGGCTATATAAACACAGCAGTGTGACCTAATTTGAAGCTCAAAACTGGCTGTGTCTGCATGAGTTGTCTGTCCTGCCTGAGTGTGTTTGAGGACGGGGAGATGAGGCACTGAAGCAGGGATGCTGGGATGCTAAAACCAAAGGACCCACATTTGCACCCCTTCCTCAGCCCAGACCTGGACTCTCCCTGCCTGCCGTTCAGTCCTGCGCTCCTCTCAAACAGACACGCGGTTCTGGGAATTGTACTGAATCGCGTAGTGTTTGTTGTGTGATGTGGAATTGTGTAGTGCTGGCTCTGTGTCCACTAACTATATTGAGAATGACATCCCCCCAAAAACGTCAAACTTCAAACCCAAGCCTCCAGAGGTGTGGCCACTGCAGTAACAACAGACTTCTTATTAAAACGTCTGTCTAACTTTATAAAGCACTGTAATAGTTCCTTACTAGTACTGTTATACTAATGAGGATAATTAGAGAGGAAAAAATAACCTTGATAATAGTCACTTTATTAGGCATTCTTCTTTAGCTTAGAACAACGACACTCAATGCTTTGTGCTAGTTCCAAGGTTTCCTCAGCAACCCTAGTGCTTCAGCCGTTCACAGTGGTTATCTGATTCAGTTTCCGTCAATGTGACAGAGCCAGTATTAATGTGGATGGTTAAACTAGCCAAAGGACCTGGCAGGTGGGAAATGGTCCAGTGGAATCCACCAGGGGAATGGCAAGGGTTAATTTACATTACATCTATACAAAGGTGTATGTAATGGTCAGGGTACCTCAAAGTCTCATACTGTAACAAGTTACCTCAGTCCGTTCATATTTTATTGTACAGATCAGCGCATGTTATCAAGCTTCTTGTGCTTCGTGGGTTCCTGGCATCTCAATGGTCAGTTGTGAATATACATGCGGGAGCTAAAGAATGCCGGGACAGTTAACTGTAGCCTGGCTGGGAATTGCCACATGCTGCATAGTGTCTAAATTACTCAATGACCCCAAACCTTACCTGGAGCACTGGTACAGATGATACTGTTTATTAAAAAAAGAAATTATAGCAAGAGAAATATTCTGTAATATAATACGATATAATAATATAGTGATATCTGATAAAACTTTTCACTGACAAGGCAATAGTAACCAGTAATTAAGATTGTTATAAAATACAAGTATGCAGTGTTTTATTTCACTGCAGTACCCTGACCCCTACTCTTACCTTAACCTAATCATTATAAACAGTTCCTACATGGAAACAAAGAAGATGATGATTGCATTATGTATTACTCTATAACATGTTGCCCTCTAAATATACAGTATATGTTGGAGTACTGCACTAATACAAATGAAAACTCAAGACATTATGAAGCTGTGTTATGTCCCACTGGTGCAATACAGGAATATATGTTGTAGAGCGATGTGCAATGAGCACTGTGCAGTCTTGAGAGCTACCATGCCTATTCCTTGTAGCAACACCTCCATAGGCACAGAAGAACATGAAAGCAGTGTGAAAATGCCAGACTCAGCAAAGACAGACTATAGCTGCTAGCCTGTACTGCCGCTCTGCACCGAGATACATATCTGATTGAAATTCAGCCCACGCTGGCACTCTGTTCTGGAGCAGGCAAATTATTTTTGGAATAGCTCCCAGATTCAGCTGCATTTCCCAAGGGGTGGCTCGGCATGGTCTGATAAAGGCTGTTTCCTGTAGCATAGTTGTTATGAACTGGATATAGATAAAGAGCGAGGGATGATGTTAATTTATTAGCTTGGTAAATAAGATTTGAATAGTGCTGTATTTCTTTGAAGAATAGTTATGTATTTTAAGGTTCAAGACTAGTGGGAGTGGCTTCAAGCACCTTCCCAAACGGACTGCTTTGAGTAAGCTCTGCTCTCTATGAGAACAATGCTGCCAGTGGAGACTGTAAACACTGTCCAACAATCTGCCCAGACATGTAAGAGGCTATGCTTATGCGCTCCCTCATTGTAATCCTGTTATGGCTAATCCTTTCCTGTCCTGTACTGTTTCATTGTCCTTTTGTGTGTGTGTGTGTGTGTGTGTGTGTGTGTGTGTGTTTATTTGCCATTACCCGCCCCAAGCCTCCTTTTACAATTAAATGCTGTACAAGTCAGTACAACAGTCTGGTACAAAAATCCATGTTGCAGTAGTTTATAAATACTGATGGATGTTTTCTTTTTGCGCAAGCACTTCCATTATGTTACTGTTTAAACATTAAGGATCATACAAAGCAGATTTTGGCTTTTGTATATCACAACACTATATACAAAACACTAGGGCAGCAGTGTGGAGTAGTGGTTAGGGCTCTGGACTCTTGACCGGAGGGTCATGGGTTCAATCCCAGGTGGGGGACACTGCTGCTGTACCCTTGAGCAAGGTACTTTACCTAGATTGCTCCAGTAAAAACACAACTGTATAAATGAGTAATTGTATGTAAAAATAATGTAATTGTATGTCAAAATAATGTGATATCTTGTAACAATTGTAAGTCGCCCTGGATAAGGGCGTCTGCTAAGAAATAAATAATAATAATAATAACACTAGTATTAAAATTCTACTGGTATATAACACCAGTCTATTACCAGAAAAATCAGCATGATAATACAGTGGATGTGACACACTGACACTACTGTCTTGTGCGATGGATTACCAGCAGTGTGTATTAGGTCATACTGTTGTGATGACATTGCTATGTCAAAGTATGACTATGTTACCTCTGTGGAACCACTTTACAAGCCTCATCCCAACTCCATTAATACTACAATTGCATTAGTGGATTCACAACACCATACAGGAGAAGGGAATATTCGTATTCTAACCATTAATAAATGATACAGACACTTAAGTGAAGAAAGCCTCATCTGAGTGCTGTCTCTTTATTCATGTGCCTCATGACTGGTAACACAGGCTTCCTTCATTACTTGATGCAATGTTGATTTCTTGTGAGTGCAAATACATGCTGGAGCTCTTAGAAAACTGTCAAAGGCAATGGTTACTGGCGCAGGGTTTATGAAAGCTTCTGTTCAAACAGGGAGGATTCAGAAGATTCCTTGTTGAAAGCAGCCCCACATGGCTGGAGCAACAGACCCCGAGCCCCTGTATCAGCTCATAATGGAACCCAGTGCTGTCTGAGCCAGGACACAGTATAGTCAGCTTGTGTTTATTGAACAGTAAAGGAGAAGACAATAGACATCTAGACACCCATGCCTATAGAGTTCTTTTTTATATCATGTGGCTGTTCCCAATAAACATCAGTTATCTAATTTGGGAACAACCACATTCTCACATGTATTTGGCAGGGCTAGAAATTAACCCTATCCCTGCCAACCACCACCAAAACACATAACACCAACAACACATTATTTACATGTATGTGTATAATATACATACACACACACACACACACACACATGTTATTAAACTGTAAAGCAACTGATTTTTCTGAACAGGGTCTTCATAGCTGTTGCCAGAGGATTCAACCACCCACAGAATGAAGGGCACACTGTAATGTCTCAGAAAGAGTATAGGATTAATCAATAAACTTGCCACTACAGCTTTCCAATGAAGTACATTAAGTCTTTAATGCAATTATTCTGAATCTGAATGTGTCTAATTGTGATTTGCACACTCTGAACCCACTTTGCTTTGGTTAATGCGTTTTTCATGTCCTGTTACAAATCACATTGTTATTTCCCGTGGCAAAGCCGCTCTGTTCACCATGTCTCTGGATGACTGCTGAACCAGCTCACGTCCCGCTGGAGAAGCCCACACAGCTAACTGATTCCACACGGAAGACTATTTCTCATCCCCGTGCTGAGCTCACGTCAGACCTCAAAAGTGAATTCAGGCTCTTGCATGAACGTCACTCTGTAAGACCTTCTTCATTGTATTCTATTAGCGCCAAGCTTAGTTTAGTCTCAAGCTCTTCTTACAATGCAGTTGTGAACAAACAGAAAACAAACAAACCTGTGACCAATTATCTGACTGATTTGTCAAATGCCTGCAAACTTAAATCAATTAGTATTCCAGTAACACCCTTTTTAATGTCCTTGTCCAAGTCAACAGGGGTCTGGAATGTGTTGATCATACCTGCTGTTACCTGTTCAGTATGCCATCATTCATTATACACTTACTGTAGCAGTGGTAGTAATACTGAAGAGGCAGTCAGTGAATAGATTATACCAATATTTGAATGTTATTTGTATTATTGTATTTGTAAAATTATAAAACAATGACTGTACAGTCACAGAAGCATCAATGGCATTAAATAACCCATTGTTGATTTGTGGTATAGGGATGTCTGATTGAGATGTAGGATCATGTTCTGAAACCCGACGGTTGAACCTGGTTTGGCTGTGGTGCTTGATTGCTAGACTGCACACTGAGCTTCATTCCTTCTCAAGCACTTTCACCTCCAGAGAGGGGTTTTCAGACAGAAGCAGACATTGTACATGTGCATAAACATGGACCCAAACAACTGTGCAACCACCACCTAGCCCCACATGATCTCTATACCGAGCTGGCTGCAAGGACTGAGCTTGTGGTATGAAATAATAATAAAGTACTAAGGATTTACAAAGGAATGACACCGGAGCAATTGAAATGGAATTGACTGCAGCCATCATTTACAGTGCTTCTGAGAAGCCATCTACCCTGCCTGTTGTCGTGTTAGTATTAATCATATGTAAAGAGTCCAGCTGTCCCTCCCTTCCCCTCGTTTCTGTGCTCTGGGCCAGGCCCAGTGTTTCCTTGCTCTCACTCCTTCAGGGACAGCCTCCTTATCCCTACCTCTCCAGCTGTCTCTTGTCAGAGCCACATATTTACTATTGTTAGACCTTAAAAAGTGAATCTATACGGCTGCCCAGAAGTATCGACCCTCTCTATGAGTTCAGTATCACCTGAGAGGAATGCAATATCTACATTGTGGTATAACAGTGGCTGCCTCTGATGTAGGACCATGTTCTGAAGTTTTCTGGTTGAACTTGATTTGGATGTGTTGCAATATAAGATACGGTCTGGCAATGGTTAACCACGGGAATCCGGGTTGCCCATGTTAATAAACATCATGATTCTTGGTCCATGGCCCAGACTATCTCCAGTTCTTTGCTGGATTGGGTTTCAGAGGAGGGCAAACTGAAGGCAGTATTCAAGAGCTGGAGTATGGTTAGGGCTCTGGACTCTTGACTAGAGGGTTGTGGGTTCAATCCCAGGTGGGGGACACTGCTGCTGTACCCTTGAGCAAGGTACTTTACCTAGATTGCTCCAGTAAAAACCCAACTGTATAAATGGGTAATTGTATGTAAAAAATAATATAATTGTATGTAAAAATAATGTGATATCTTGTAACAATTGTAAGTCGCCCTGGATAAGGGTGTCTGCTAAGAAATAAATAATAATAATTATTTATATATATATTATAGGGTGCATGGGGGAAGGCAGCAGCAGGGCTGCTAGGTGACATAATCACACACAGAGGCATGAGCCCGATATACACGCCTTGTAAGGGAGCCAGCTCTTTTGTACAGCGGTATCGGCACTATGCTTTAGTGCGAGAGTGATGCGCCTGCCTGCAGGAACTCTCTACAATATATACAATATAATAAGCATTGTCACTAAAATTTATGTTATCTAAAGTTCATTAGGTGTTTAACTACCTGGCAACAGTACAATTCTACCTATTCACTCTACTTAAATACTGCACCATCATCACGTTTTGAAAACGTATTTGTGAATTAGGTGAATGGAAATCATGTCAGTGGAAGTCAATGGAACACTGTTGCTTTGTCCACACTGCCAGGACCATCTACACATCAAGCAAGCCCTACTGGATTCTATTTTACTAGACCCAGCACACCTGAAACAGCAGAATCAAACCGCGTGAACTCAGCGAAAGCCAAAGCTTGACTCACCCTTCGAGAATCACGTCATTGCATTTGTCAGGCTGTGTACATTTATTTCTAATTTAAAAGAACAGGATGCTTAAAAGCTGTTTAATCTAATACCCATCCCCAACAAAACAAAAATAATCTTTATCTAAACATATGAGGCAGATCGTTATCTTAAAAATGAAAAGACAAGCGAAATTATGTACTTGTAATTAATTCATGATGTCTCCATATCTTACTGTAATCTTGAGAGATATAAACAAGATGGAAGGAGCCATTGCCCACAGACAGAGCTCTGTCGGAATATGGATGTTTCTATTATGTTTTTGTAGTTTTCTGTGTAGGAGGCAAAGCTGATGTATATTCATAGACGCACACACACTTTATGACTAACTGTATGAGAGAAATGTGGGATCAAACATTGCGGTATACACAGAGAATAATGCCTGGGGTAGAGTGTGATTTGAGAATGCAATGCCAACCTGAAGGCCCGTGCAGTAGAAGCCAGCGAGAGAAGACAGCAGCTATGTGAGGTACGGCTGGAATTCCTTTCAGTTTGACGAGAGCTCGCGCTGGGGTCGCTCTATTGCTGGTGTTAATGAGCGTGTGTTTCCTGTATAAAGCGGCCGTTTATTATGGGAAATATCAGCTGGGTGAGCCCACTGAAAAAAATTGCTCACCAGTTATTATTGTACAATAATGTATGAATTCAGAAAAGTTGAAATTAAGACTAAAAATATACCTCTTAAGGAAAACAACATCTGACTTCCCACATCAGGACCCCCAGGTGTGCTTTTCAGAGGCGACAACTATATTTACAGGAGACTTGCTAAATGTTTCAAAAGCAAGATTACAAAAGAAGCAGAATGTAGGTCATGGTATTCAGGCTATTTAATTAGAAGTCATAACTATAAACAATGGAGACAATACTAGTACACTGCTGAAAATAATTTCATAACTAACTAATCAATTAACAGACTGTGTTCTTGCCTACCATCCGTCTTAAAACTAAACTAACACAATTTAAACAAGAATATCTCGCTTGTTTCAAGAAAAATCTTTTTTGGAACCAGGTAAAAACAGTCTAGTACTCTTGCACAAATGACTGTATGTTGGATGGGGATGGATTGGTGATAAAACATGGCTTGGTTCTGTGACATTCACTGTATATATACCAGTATGTGCAACAATGCTAATCTCTGCAGACATGCACCCTAATTGCTGTTTCATTTATTTCACAGGCTCATGTGAGGCATTGTTTATGTATTTTTCATTCACATTTGAATTCAATTAAAAGGTGGGGAATAAAATGAACTGAGACCCTGAAACCATATTCCATGCATAACTTCAGTACTGCTGGATGCCCTACATCTCTCGCACACCACCAAGCACTCTGAGCCTGCCTGGGGTTAACGAGGTAATCAGTCTCCATGCACTGTTAATTACACACAATTACAGCACCGATTACAAGGAGAAATACAGTGGAAACATGCCAAGGATTCAGCTTTTTTTACACAAGCCAAGAAAAGATTCTTACCGGTTATTGTCTGATATTTACAACAAACAAGAAGAAAGAGGCAGGCCACCAGTGAATTGAGGAACTCTCTTCCTTTGATTCAGAATATGTGTGTTTGATAGTTTATTACACTCTTGTTTAATTACTGGTCTGAATCATGGCAATCAGCCTCCAAGATGAAAAAAAAGTGTATTTGTAACAGTTTATATTGCTAAACATCTGACCATTTTCATTTAAAGTGTCACAGAACCCCCTGCAGTGTTTACAAGAAACATCTTTCTTTACATTGTCTGTATCCCATGTTGTCCATATTCCTGATAGTTTTTAGTTTTTTTATTCACACATCATAGGTAAATAAACAAGGGAATTAATTTTTTTATCTTTTACTCAAGAACGTTCGCCAGAAGAATGAGCCTTTCTCTTCTAAACAGGGTATATCCAGTTCACACTCCCTCCTGCAATAATTCTGTCGCTGTGATTGAAATGAGCAGTGCATTGTGGTATAGAAAACCAGCCTTGTTGCAGGCAAGAGTGTGACCAGGATACACGGCGAGCAGTAGAAGACTTTTCTTTTCTCCTGGAGTTAATGTTGAGAAATGCCTTGTCCAGTTGAGTTTTGACACCTGCTGTGTGATTAAAAGATATAAAAAAAGTCAGCAATATGTTTAAAAATATAACGCTGTGCACGGGGCACGGCATGGTAACGTTATGTGTTTATTGTAAACTTTGCTGGGTGTTCTGTGACACTTTCTAAAACACTGTCAAACTCCTTTTACTTATGACACAAGCCTGAAAGCCTATTCTATTCATTTTATCGTATCTCATTTGTACTGGATGACATCGTGGGGCATATTTTCAGTCTGTGATGCTACAAAATAAGAAACTACCCATTAGTGCTTCCGAGCTGTTGGATTGCATTACTTAGTTGTTTGTTTCTAGTTTTTATTACATTTTTTCCATTTCAAAATAAGAGTAAATTACACACTGAAATTGGAACGATCTCACCACCAAATGATCTGAAAATAAATGATTCTGCACCCCATTATATTGTATATCACAATTAAGCAACAGTTATTTAAATCAAATGTTTAAATTCTACAGTAGTACTCCAAGTGCAGGAGCATTCCACTACATTTACACTAAATCAACAGAAATGTGAGTTAGGACATTAGGGCTAAATATAAAAAGCATTACAGCAGAGTAGATTCTCTGAAAGCTAGCTCTCAATTTATATAATGCATGATAATATGACACAAGACACAGTAGCAATACATGAAGTAATATTAAATGTTCAACTATTTGGTATTAGTGCCATGTTTCCAAAACCTCAGATTAGATCATAGCTGTATTAAAACCATGTCAGCTTGTCATTTAACATTTTTGGTAAATGGAATAACAAAATGATCACATAGAAGTGAAAATATTTCACTGCAGAAAAACCTCGCTATGGCTGAGGTGTATGACAAATGGAAAGTGTCTACCAATGGGATTCTGAATCATGTTATCCTGCAATACTAGAAACAGTGCAGTTTGGATGAACCTTAAAGGAAAGTCCAAAACAAATATAATATCTATAACCAGCGGACACATCGAGTGTACTCAGAGACTCCATTTCATTTTGTATTCACTCTGAGGACTTATCTACTTGAACGATTCATCTGCAGGTACCAATTCATTATAAAGAACATACTGTATATTAAATAAAGAAGGTAATGCATGGTTGGATAATACACTAGCCTTTTACCACTGGAGGCCTGGGTTCAAGTCTGGCTCTTTGAGACTGTTAACTCTAGTAGTATCATAAGACTAGTGCCAGACCAAGTAGTTTACAAACATTTACCTGAAAATGGAGTGTCGTTAAAGGATCTCTCATTGTCGTTTCTAGGGTTCATTCAGTGACGTAACTAAGCAATATAGCACGGCAGTGTGTGTGTCATTGTGGGATATCACCACACCTCGGGCAAGGCCGTGTATACAGTCCTTGTCATTGTATAATGAATCTTATATTTTTTGTATTGTATACAGTATCACAGTACTATGCTTTACTATGTAAGAAAAAGCATGTGAAATGTTAAATACAGATGAACCCGTTTTATATCACCCCGCTTAATATCATACCCCTTTTACAGTGCCTTGCGAAAGTATTCGGCCCCCTTGAACTTTGCGACCTTTTGCCACATTTCAGGCTTCAAACATAAAGACATGAAACTGTAATTTTTTGTGAAGAATCAACAACAAGTGGGACACAATCATGAAGTGGAACGAAATTTATTGGATATTTCAAACTTTTTTAACAAATAAACTGAAAAATTGGGCGTGCAAAATTATTCAGCCCCTTTACTTTCAGTGCAGCAAACTCTCTCCAGAAGTTCAGTGAGGATCTCTGAATGATCCAATGTTGACCTAAATGACTAATGATGATAAATAGAATCCACCTGTGTGTAATCAAGTCTCCGTATAAATGCACCTGCACTGTGATAGTCTCAGAGGTCCGTTTAAAGCGCAGAGAGCATCATGAAGAACAAGGAACACACCAGGCAGGTCCGAGATACTGTTGTGGAGAAGTTTAAAGCCGGATTTGGATACAAAAAGATTTCCCAAGCTTTAAACATCCCAAGGAGCACTGTGCAAGCGATAATATTGAAATGGAAGGAGTATCAGACCACTGCAAATCTACCAAGACCTGGCCGTCCCTCTAAACTTTCAGCTCATACAAGGAGAAGGCTGATCAGAGATGCAGCCAAGAGGCCCATGATCACTCTGGATGAACTGCAGAGATCTACAGCTGAGGTGGGAGACTCTGTCCATAGGACAACAATCAGTCGTATACTGCACAAATCTGGCCTTTATGGAAGAGTGGCAAGAAGAAAGCCATTTCTTAAAGATATCCATAAAAAGTGTCGTTTACAGTTTGCCACAAGCCACCTGGGAGACACACCAAACATGTGGAAGAAGGTGCTCTGGTCAGATGAAACCAAAATCGAACTTTTTGTCAACAATGCAAAACGTTATGTTTGGCGTAAAAGCAACACAGCTCATCACCCTGAACACACCATCCCCACTGTCAAACATGGTGGTGGCAGCATCATGGTTTGGGCCTGCTTTTCTTCAGCAGGGACAGGGAAGATGGTTAAAATTGATGGGAAGATGGATGGAGCCAAATACAGGACCATTCTGGAAGAAAACCTGATGGAGTCTGCAAAAGACCTGAGACTGGGACGGAGATTTGTCTTCCAACAAGACAATGATCCAAAACATAAAGCAAAATCTACAATGGAATGGTTCACAAATAAACATATCCCGGTGTTAGAATGGCCAAGTCAAAGTCCAGACCTGAATCCAATCGAGAATCTGTGGAAAGAACTGAAAACTGCTGTTCACAAATGCTCTCCATCCAACCTCACTGAGCTCGAGCTGTTTTGCAAGGAGGAATGGGCAAAAATTTCAGTCTCTCGATGTGCAAAACTGATAGAGACATACCCCAAGCGACTTACAGCTGTAATCGCAGCAAAAGGTGGCGCTACAAAGTATTAACTTAAGGGGGCTGAATAATTTTGCACGCCCAATTTTTCAGTTTTTTATTTGTTAAAAAAGTTTGAAATATCCAATAAATTTCGTTCCACTTCATGATTGTGTCCCACTTGTTGATTCTTCACACAAAATTACAGTTTCATATCTTTATGTTTGAAGCCTGAAATGTGGCAAAAGGTCGCAAAGTTCAAGGGGGCCGAATACTTTCGCAAGGCACTGTATTATCACGCTTTTTGAAAAACCACTCGCCACAGGATCTTTGAGAAATTGCCTCTCTTAATAGCACTTCACAAACCTGCTTATTGTCATGTTTTGTGAATTTACTAAGTAACCACAGGATATAATTAATTTCCAACGCAACTAACAACCAATAATCATCTCGGCTGATAAACTGACATTTTGTGGAGCCTGTCAAATGCTGCGTGGGCGGTCTTAACAGGATACAGTTTAGTCACAAAACATCAACGTCACCAAATGTTAAGTCTTATACAAATACACACAAAAAAATGTGATAGCTCTCATCAATCGACAATTCATGCCTTTTTTAGATAATGACACAAACTGTTTCGTTCCATTTATGATACAAAATGTATTTCTTCTGTAGTAAACTATATGCCTTTACAGTATGAAAACACTGCTCTTTAATTCACTGTTAGTTTTCTTTCTTTTTTTCTCGCACTCGTAATGTACTGTCATAGGCAAAAGTGAAACCCGCTTTATATCATGACCCACTTTATATCAAATTATACCTGCACGGCAATCCTGATACAAAGCGGGTTCATCTGTAATTAGAAAAGTATAATAGAATTACTTAAATCAACAGGCCTTTATTGAAAATAACTGGTAGACAGTTTAACAGGATTGTTTTCACAAATGGTAAGTTTAATTTACTGCCGAAAACATTCCAAAACCCCTCATACTTACAATGATGATTCCTGTGTGGGAACTGCATGCAGTAACTGCCTGCTGTAATCAAAGCAGCTTTTCTGGTGATTTTTATGTTAAGCGTTCTTAATGACTCTAAATGTATAGCTGTAAACAGCAATTAAACACTGATTTCCATTGTAAACGTGACCCCAGATACAGTTTCTAATCACAGGGTTCTGGGGTTTTATTTGCATTATCTTCATTTAAATGAATGGTGATTCATCCCTCCAGAGAAAGGAAGGAAAGTTAATTACATTCATATTTTTTCTTCCAGACAGACTAAATATCATTTTTTTTTAATTATAAAAGGGGTTTGCTGTGTTTAATGAAGCCTCGTTTCCTCCCAAAAGCAGGTGAAAATAATAAGGTTTGCATATTCATAGAATGAGATGGTTAGTTTTAAGTTATCTACAGAAGGTGTATTGCTATTTAGTATTGAACTGCTCTTGCAAGAATAGCTACATTCTGCAGGGTATTTGAGAGCTGCAGAAGATTGCTTGTAGTAAACGCTGTGACAGACTAGGGGGAGGAAGAGAAACAAATGTAGTCCAAGAGGGGCTTAAAGACTACATTCCCCAGAATGCCACAGGACGGAGTCAGGATGAGGTACTCTTGGCTCTAAAAGTTAATGAATGTCACCTGCCTGTGATTAGCAGGCAGGTATTTAACATGGCAAAAATGTCTGTTCTGGGCAGTCTGCAGTCAGTGTGAATGAAAGTTAACTGTTTGTGTTTGTGTTTGTGTTTGTGACTGGTAAACAGCTTAGCTCTCCAGTGTATTAGTTTAAGGACTGTTATAAGTTTAGTTAGTACTGCAGTTCGGTGTCTGGGTCCGCTGTGTTTAAGGGTGAACACAAACCCGACCCGTAAGGCTGTGTTACAACACCTAGAGCGGTAAAGATTAAGAAAACCATTTGTTTTAGAGGATTCAGGACAATCTGCATTTAAACTGCTCAAAAAAGTTTAGACATATACTCACAAAATGAAGCACCACTCAAGTCATTGTGGAGCTAAAGAGACAACTGAACTTTAGATTCTAAGAAACTGGGGTCCATTCAAATGACGTAAACAGTGGCTCATCCGAATACTGCTGTGGTTCTTTTTAAAAATGATATCCAGTACTACCTTATGTTAAATACATCTCTGTTTGCAAGCCTTGCTTGCGGGTAGTTGTACATTTCTTGGGTCATTTCATTTAGAGAGTCAACCAACCAACCAACCAACCAGCTGCTTCCCCTAATGACTGACATGTTTTGCAGCCAGTAACATGCTTTAACCCCTAAATGAGAAGAAATGACCTATGAAGTGAAACAATAACCGACTTCTTATAAGAATGGTAAGCAAACTGAGAACTTTTTTTAAATGTAGTACCAGATGTTTGGAAATGAAAATGTGTGTTTGTCTAACGAGCATTTCTTTAAAAATGCCTTATTTGAGGGATATCTATCTATCTATCTATCTATATAATCTTGAAAAGGATTGTTTTGTTAGTTACAGTACGACTGATTGAAGCTGTTTTTCAAATGTGTGTCCCGAAGGAGATTTTTTAAATTCCCTTTGATTTGTTTTATTTCATGTATTAGTTACTGAGAAGCAGTTAGTGTTTTGTTTAGTCATTTTGGTGCACATATTCCCTCTGGATGTGATTAAAAAATGTAATCCATTGCAGTATCTGAACACAAATCTATTAAAACCTTCCCCAAGGAAGCTGTATGTGCAGGCATCTGGAACTCATATTTTTAAAGGCTTGTTGTATTGAAATACTTTCAACTTTATTAACTTGATTTTTTTATAAAAAAAAAAAAAACACTTTACATAATATTTGGCACATATTTGGCACAATAAAAGTTAAACTCCCTTATAAAAGTTTCCCATAATAGTGTAATAAAGCACGGTAAAGCATGGTAAGCATTGTAAAGTACACAGAGGTATGGTAACCAGGAGGTCCCCGGTTCAAATCCCACCTCAGCCACTGACTCATTGTGTGACCCTGAGCAAGTCACTTAACCTCCTTGTGCTCCGTCTTTCAGGTGAGACGCACTTGTAAGTGACTCTGCAGCTGATGCATAGTTCACGCACCCTAGTCTCTGTAAGTCGCCTTGGATAAAGGCATCTGTTAAATAAAAAAATAATAATAAAATAATAAAGTAAAGCATATTAAAAACAACAAACCATAATAAAACTAACCCTTATAAAAGTATCCCATAGTCAAACCACAGCAAAGTGTAATAAATCATATTAAACCACAGATAACACTGTAAAGCACAAAGAGGTATGGTAAAGCATATTAAAAATGGCAAACCATTGTAAACTACTGCAAATTAATAGTATAACATGGAAAAACTGGCAAATCACAGTGCAGAATTTACCATGGTAAACTTTTCTAAAGGCAACGAATGACAGAATTTGGTATTTTTAAATTGTCCACAGAAAACCAGCACACTATCCTTCTTGAAAATGAATACACATGTTTAAAATGCAGTGGTCATTCTAAAGATACTATGCAACGCAGTATCATTGTACACAAACAGTTTAAACTCTGCTTGGTTGGCGTATGTTATTCTCATCAGCACATGTGCTGTAAGATAACGAAGCCGCAATTTAATATTTCAAAAAGGAGCTTATAAGGGGGCTACTACAAACAAAAACAATAAATCAAAGAGTTTTTTGGCTCCTTTTATATTAGAACCAAACGATGCAGCAATTTAGAAAAGCATCTACATGTGTATGCCAGGTTTCCTTTTTTTACACTTTTGCAATTATATTTTTTATTGTTTTTATGCAAGTCTTTCATGTTCAAAATGTATTGCACAAAGATAAAAGTCACTCACATATGTTATCCAGAATTCATTCATGGTTCTCTGTCTGGGAAGGGAGGCGTCACTGGAAGTATGTTTCGGCATATTACAGGAAGAAATATTGAATAAAAAGGGAATTGGAAAATCAAATAGTAATAACTGTTCAGATCAGGCACGGAATGGAGTCTAAATCCAAGTTCAACCTGCTTAAAAATGATCGCTCAAGTCTGTACAGAAAAGGGGATTTTAAGTTACATAATAATGCTGAATCACGGTCTCGGGAGTGAACTCATTATTTTGTTAATGCCTACTACAGGCACAATTAGGGGGAGGAGGGGGCTGGATGACTATAGAAACAACACCAAAAAATAAGACAGATGAAATAAACAAGTCATTGGGAACAGACAGCTGCTTAGTCTCACAGAACAGACTAATACGACACCCATCACTACAAATGCAACTTCAAATCTACAGTCATTTCTGTGGGTCTGAAAAATGAATCTGCCTTCATATTGTCCTCAGAAGCAGTGTATGTGTGTTTTGATGGGGGTGGGTGAAGCTGACAAAGCAGTGGTACTGCTAAGCTGAGGATGAAAGGCTGGCAAGGCCAAGGTGAGGCAAGGATGAAGTTAAAGGTGGTTTCCTCAAAACTGCTCCAGTCCATTAAGGATGCTGACCAAAATAAAACTGCAAACACCTTTAATATGTAGCAAATACTTTGGTGTAAATAGTCTGATGAAGGCACTGGTCCAGTGGTCCTCAATTCTGTCTCTCGTGAGCCAGTCCAGTCCAGGTCCTGCTTAGAGTAAAAACCTGGAGTGGACTAGATCTCGAGGGCCAGAATTGAGGACCACTGCACTGCACTGACTTTCATAGAGGTGCTCAGTTGGCTACATGAAGATCAGTCTCCACCTTGTGTTTTCACTGCAATAATACCAGAAAAAAATATTTAAAATGCAATACTAAGGAGACTATCTCTCAACAGCCTGATTAAACCATGGCTTTCTGCTCAGTGAGCCTTCAGATGTGAGGAATGTTAGTTCTTGAATAATACATTTCCTGGCGAGACACTTCTGCTGGTTTATTAACAATCCGGCAATGGCAATTTCAGTTCAGCCACGGCTAATTTGAATACATCTGCACGGGTGCAGATGCCGATACCCTTTCGTTAGCCAAGGCCACGTGGATAAGTAAATACAAGGCGCGTTGCAGATTTACAGTACGATATATTAGCATTGCTCAGAAGTGGATTCAGTCAATACAAAGACATATCTCTCCCCCTGTAACAGCAGAAGTAAGAAACACCACATTGGTTCTTTATTAGAATAATGTCTGTGAGTGTTAATGGTTACACACTGATGTACCAGCTGAACTTGGCATGAAATAGGATTTGAAAAGAAGCTGCAGAAGACTGTCTTGTAACCAGTGACCAGCTGCACATAGCATTGAGAAGTGACTGCTCTGTAGATGAGGATATCTTCTCAGCTCAACACTCTGGAAATTGACATTCCAGCAGCATGTGGAAAACCCTGTGGAATATTATAGTGATGAGTCCGCTCTGATCACAGTTACTGTTTTTTTTTTTTTTAACCAGGTTGTCAAAAACGTTTTTCTGCTTTTTACTCACAGTTTTGCTATGCTTGTTCTTCCTCGACTGAACTCAAACCTGCTTTGATTTTGAGGTATTTAAGAACAAAAAACAGGTGGGTTCAAAGACTCCTACTGGAGTCTTACTTGTGCCTTAGGTATGAAATCACATATGGAAAATCTGATCTTCATAGGAGGATAAACAATACAACATCATTAGTGTCTAGAGATAGGTCATCAATTAATTGCCCCACCTTGACCTTGCCAGCCCTTCATCAATTGATCGCCATGGTTTTAATTTTGCTAAACATTAATTGATCGATTAATTGCCCTGATGACTTATTTGGCAATATTAAAATGCAGTGCACAGACTGCAAAGTGTTAAGAAACAACACATCCACATCATGAGCATATTTATTAACGTCCTTTTCGACTATTTTTACCTCGCAGCCTTGGCTACCAGTGCCTACGCATATATCACAGGTTTTCGTTTCCAGTGCGTGCTTGAAATGGCAATTTTGTGAAATGGCAATTAAGCACCGGTTTCAGCCATTCAAACCCCCTGTTCCATCACGGTAAGAGGATCCCTTGGGTGAACTCTCTCGCACACCAGTAAGGGAAGGTTGTTCACTGCTATTCCAGCTCATTCTTCATTCGCTCTAATGGGATGTTCTACTGGCTTTACCCTGGGCTCTTCCACCACGCACTGGATTTATTGCCATTCTGTTAACGAGCGCCAGAGCCGTGCTGCTTAATCAGGGATCATTGCAAAGCAGTGCAGAGAATACAAGGGGGGGGTGGGGGGGGGGGGGTGGGGGGTTCTAACTGAAGCATGTATGCTAGTGCATTTTCTTTCAATTTTTCTCAATAAAACATGAAGCCATTGCAGCAGTGCATAGGAAACCAGATTCTAGAAGCACTTCCACATGCCACACATACACTTCCATTGCACACATTGCTTAAGGAGTAAGTAGCTCATAATGTCATCTTCTTGGTTTTCTTTACCAGCCCGTTGACTTTTATGATGTCTGTGACTGTTCGGAGTGGTTCTAATTGCATGTATTAAAATATTGTGCTTTTCAATGATTTTTTTGATTTGATATTCAGGACCTCTTATACCTACAGTTGTGCTGTACTTCCATGTCACCCTGAATGTTGTATACACGTCTTCCCCGTACAGACTCCCTGTTTCTTACACTAGCTCTGATGTTACAGTAACTGCCATGATGTTCGTCTGTGGTGAGCTGCTGCTTTAGCCTGCAGTTTATCAGTAGGGTTGGTTTTTCATCTTCATAAGACTCATTCTAGTGTTGGGGACTGGCAAGGCTTTCTATTTGAAATGATGTCATCCCATGGCTTGTGCCCACTTTACTGAACCACCAATACAGCTGGCACTAATTGGCACCTACGGCAGTTTTTCCCAGGCAATGGAGCAGCGAGCTACTCAGCAGAAGGTGCTTGCTCTTGGGTGGAATCAGGGTTTCACTCCCTGGAGCTGTCAGTCTAGCACCTTTCACATGAGAAACACACATGGTAAACAGGTGAGGAAACAGGAAGAAAATCTAATTTGAAGCTATTACTCTTTAATATGGGCACTGTTAGTCTTGAAGGCGGGAGCTATCATCTAGATCAGTGGTTCTCAATCCTGGTCCTGGGGGACCATTGCCCTGCTGGTTTTTATTCCAACCAAGCTCTCAATTACTTAATCCTTAATTGAACTAATAAGTAGCTTAATTTGACTTTTTAAATAGTGTAGCTTATAAAAAAGTTGGAGAATTTAAGTTCCTTATACAATTTTATACCTAAATTGAAATCTCCATCTGTTTAAAATAATTAAAAAGCTCTGATTAGGCAAATTATTAGTTCAATTAAGGGTTCAATTACGTAACTGAGCGCTTGGTTGGAACACAAACCAGCAGGGCAGTGGTCCCCCAGGACCAGGATTGAGAACCACTGATCTAGATAACATTACAAACAGCAACTTTGTCATACGAACAGGGTGAATGGCCATCTCCAGTAACAGAATGGCAGTGTACTTTCCATGTGATTCTCATGTACTGATGTCTGGGGAAGGTGCTAGAATACTTAAAGGGTGATAAAGCAGATGTAAGAATCTGCACTGTTAGAAAAACTATACAAACAGTATTTGAGTTGCAATTGCAATAAAACCCAATCATAATCACTTTGTGCTACAAATAATTTCACAGGCCTGTTCTATAATTGCATCTATAGAACTATATAACATGACGTTATCCATTTGTCCATCTGTGACAAATGAGAAAATAAATGATGGAAGAAACCTACTCCTTGTCGAAGGAACACAAATCTAATACGTAGGAGTAGCAAAACGTATTGTTCAGCCTGCCCACAGTACATTGAATTTAATCGGATTTGGGATCTATACATAAACCACACTGGATAAATATATGACTAATGTAAGCCTTGAGAGAAAACACAGTGAGACAAATTGAATCTTTTTCTCATTTCCTCCTGTTAGCGAGCCCGAGGAACGGACTGGCAGAAGGGCTGGAAGAGACTGAGCTCCAGGGACAGCTCCCATGGCTGGCTCTCAAGTTCAGAGGCTGCTGGAGGGCAATGAGCTGGGCTTTGCTGCCATGTCAACAGGAACAAACTGTTAACTCTCTCACCGTCTTTTCAAGTTATACATGCGGAAGACGCTGCAAAAGAAGTGGTCAATGCTATCGTACACTTCTACTGTTCAGCAGCTTGCAGCCCTGCACGCCATTTGAATGTTACATTTCTCTCATGTGTTTGCAATTGTTCTGTGTGGTTTGCTGTTCTACTGCACCAGTGTTTATTATTTTTTGTACTCTCGCTTGGTTAACACAGTTTGTTTGGAGAAATCTTTGTGTTTGTTAAACAGTTGAAAGTTTAGTCCACTAGATGCTATTTTGTAGAAATGTGTTCTTGAGTTTTATTTAGATTTACAATTAATTTACAGAGGGGACACAAATTACAGTTGCACCCCTCTAGTGGCCATTTCGAAAACCATTTCAGAAGCAGGGCTGACATAAGAGCAGCACGCTGAACCTGATAAATAATGATCTTAATGGAAACAGCAACCGAGAATTACACAAACCTCCCACAGCATATTAAACAGGTAAGAAAAATCCTTTTAATATTCTGTGCATATCACTGAAGTCAGCCTGCATGATGTCATACCCTTTAGGGGAAAGGAGGGTGTTGGCATGGTAACCGATCGCCCCCACCATTCTCAAGCTGAGCATGCACGACAATCACCAAGAGAGTTGCATTGAGTACACAGCCAAGTGACCTCAGAAGAGACACATCAGCCGAGAAAACAAGGGCATTGCAGCAGTATTGAGAAGATGACTTAAGAAATGGTTTATCTACTGAGACCAGACTTCTTGTGGGATGTGAGCGATGCACAGCATCCCTGTCCTCTAATCCTCTGATTCACCATTCTGCACACTGTGCTTATTCAAATATACTGAGACTTCAGGCTGACAGACTGCAGTGTTACAAGATTCCTGTCCTTACTTTTCTGACACATCGCTGCTGTAAAAGGGCTTCATGCTTCACTTCAAAAGCAATAATATCATCATGAAATGATTTCATTTAAGGAGATACAGTAAGCTTTAGGGCCGACTCAGTATACAGACACCTCACAATTGGGGACACTTTTTTTACATCCCAGATGTGCTCCTGTTGACGTCAGTGGAAAGTCATCTTCAATATTAAGGCTGCCCCCTCTATTCACTATTAACATATCAAACCTCAGTTACCTCTATAGTAAGACCAACATGCTGTAAATTACCCAACCATTTTCTACAACTTGCATGCAGCATGATGTCACATTATTAGAAACTAAAGCATTTACAACAGTTTGCACGTAAGAACATTAAAATAAATATAATCTAGAATGGTTAACGTGTTCAATACAGTGGCTAAACAAATAACTTCTTAAATAACCAGAAGCATATTCATTTGTTACAAATAAATGTAATGTACCTTCAGTAGCATCGCATGCCACTGAAGCTAGTACAACACTGATATGACTTGCTTCCCAGATTACTCTCCCACAATCAGCATGTTAGTTAGTAAGCATGGCAAACAATTACACCGTGTAACAATTTTTTATTTTTTTTTTGGTTCCTGGGTAGTAAGCGTTATTTCCTAATTGCTTATGCCTCAAAAGTATAGAAAATGGCTATTATTCACCACAAACTTTGCTTTTGTGACCAGGACAGTGATATTTTGAAATTGACCTATTTCCAATGAGAAAACGGGCGAATTTGTGTCTTTTCGTTCACATAAAGTCAGAAAAACACAACATATGAATCCAAATTAACGTATTTATACTAAAGTAATACAAAAATGACTACAAAAGATTTAGAAGTGAGTAGTTTTTCGAGATTTACGATTATACTGTAAATCACTTTCACGAATCAGCCCCCAAATGTAGTCTCCCATCATGTTCTCGTTATACTGTCCTTCATTGACAGCTCATCCAGGAGCCTCAAAGCCGTGCTGCTCCATAATGGTAACAAGTACCTGTCTCTTCCCCTGGCTCACTCGGTGCACCTCAAAGAGGATTACAACAGCATCAAGACCTTGCTGGACGCCTTGAAGTATGATGAGTACGGCTGGGACCCCCGGAAGGTGCTGATGCCACCACTGCACATCAAATTGGGCCTTATGAAACAATTTGTCAGAGCTCTAGATAAGGAGTCGGCAGCCTTCAAGTACCTTCAAGACTTCCTCCCTAAGCTGTCTGAGGCAAAGGTCAAAGCCGGTATCTTTGTCGGACCACAGATAAAGAAGATCCTGGAGTGCAATGAATTCCCCAAGAAGCTCACTAGTAAGGAGAAAGCGGTTTGAAACAGCTTTGTCGCAGTGGTTCGGGGCTTCCTGGGCAATCACAAGGCCGAAAACTATGTGGATCTGGTTGAGACTCTGGTGAAGAACTACGGCACAATGGGCTGTAGGATGTCCCTCAAAGTCCATATCCTTGATGCTCATCTTGATAAATTCAAGGAGAACATGGGAGCGTACTCGGAGGAGCAAGGCGAGCGCTTCCACCAGGATATACTGGACTTTGAACGCCGCTACCAAGGACAGTATAACGAGAACATGATGGGAGACTACATTTGGGGGCTGATTCGTGAAAGTGATTTACAGTATAATCGCAAATCTTGAAAAACTACTTACTTCTAAATCTTTTGTAGTCATTTTTGTATTACTTTAGTATAAATACATGTTAATTTGGATTCATATGTTGTTTTTTTCTGACTTTATGTGAACGAAGAGACACAAATTCGCCCGTTTTCTCATTGGAAATAGGTAAATTTCACTGTCACTGTCCTGGTCACAAAAGCAAAGTTTGTGGTGAATAATAGCCATTTTCTATACTTTTGAGGCATAAGCAATTAGGAAATAACACTTACTACCCAGGAACAAAAATTGTGTTACATAGTGTTATCTAACAGCAGAGAAGAACACATGTAACAGGATAGTAAACAGGTATGAAATGAATTAGTATCCTTTCTTAATTGGGTGACATGGGAATGAAGAGACGGACAAGCCGTATAGCATCTTTGATTTTTCTGGCAGGACTTCAATAATCTATTCTTATTTGTCCATCAATGTGACTGCATGGCTCCTGGAATCTCTTAAAGCCAATTCCTACAGCCCCACTTGTGGATTTAGAAGGAGCAGCTGCTACCTGATGTGGAAACAGGCTGCAGGCCTGGTGTGTAGAGCTGATGTCATACAAATCGTTTGAATTGTCTGGGGCTCCATTAAGCAAGTTCCTGTTGCTATGGAAACACCCTGTCTCCGGTAACTTCTGAGTGAAGCTGATAGATGCTATTCTAATTCTAGTCTTTTCCTTATAGGCTTATATCACAGGCCGGCGGGGGGGTTGCTGTATTCTGCTTTAAGTCTTTTTGTCAGTTTAATTTATAGCCGATATCTGATGACCCTGCGTATTGTAAAGGGCATATTCCTCCTGGGTTGGACCATTCTGCCTTTTTATAAGTATCCATGATATACTGTACAGCGCAGATTTTGGTGTAAATTGGTGACTGGTTTACTTGGTACAGCATGACAGATTTGACTGCAGATTTCCACCCTTTAATTTCATGGAATTAGAGACAACATTAACCGATATTGATGTATACCTTCAAAATATGGTAAGACCATTGCTGACTGGTGACATGCTTGCTGGCTGTACCTTATTACACGGAAAATGGCACAGTTGAGCTGAGGTTGTAGGCGCTGCTACAGGTCAGTCTTGGCAGACAGTTCTACACTCTAAGCACCTGATTTAGAAACGTGCAGGACAATTACTGCCAGTTATAGATATAACCGTGTCAATACCAGAAACGATATCCAGTTTGAGCTACTTCTGTTACCTGTCTGAATCACTGACTTTGTAACTAATGTCATGCTTTGATATATCAGGACAAAATGTGTGATTGCCCCATTCAAAATCCAGACCCTTATGCACGGATTCTGTCTGTCTGCCTGTCACACTCTACAAGGTGAGCACTACCTTGAATTCTCTAAACTTCTGTCATAGACTCGAAGCCTCCTATAGACCTTTACGGTTGCATTTGGGTATAAGACCATGCACTGTGGATTTTATACAATGTTTTAACCTATAGATAAAGGTGCTCTGATATTATGAGGGACCTCTGTGTGTGTGTGTGCACTGTATTATGTATACATTCCCTTACAGAAAGTGCAATTACCAGTGGATTACCTGAACCCTTAGCAAACCACAGCATTACTAGCAATGGCAACACAACATATTGGAACTAATATTGCAAGACTGTGGTCCTCATACGATAACACACTGTCTGGCTCTGTTACAGTGTGTATTCATACCACTGGCATACCATTGACATGTCAAAATCTGATAATCGCCTAGCTCTGGTACCATTATTCCATTATTGCTTGCTGCCCTTGTGCTATCATTGTCCTTGGTAGAGAACCATTGTTTTGTCATTGTAGTGCTACACACGACACTGGGTTTCTCAAAGATATTACTATTGCATGCTGTAAAAAAAAGATTAACAGTTAAAATATTCAAACAAATGTTTCTTAAAATGTATCTCGAAGAAATAAACATTCTCGGTTTCTTTTCTTGGTTAAGGTCATTTGCTTTCATTTGATTTAATTTTATCTAGCAGATGAAAAAGAAATGTAATAGTATGAATGTTCAGAACATGCAGAATACTTATCCAGCATTAATATACAAGAAGCGCTATTAATAATGAATTCCTGGGGAGCAAGAGAACTTCAGTCCTTGTGCTGCCAAGTAGTTTGAAAATAGATGTCATTTGGAGGGTAATTAAAAATAACGGCTTGTGTCAAATCCTTTCACAGCAGCAATGAATAAAAGGAAGGCAAGTAAAAAGATGGCATACATGCACTCACACACGCACAGGGCCGTCAAGCCTGACAGACCAGCCCCCTCCAGCTGGGCTCTTTGTGCTGTGGATGCGGTTTCCTAGCAACCGGTTCCACCAGCTGTCAGAACGGAATGGGAGGGGTGGGGGAAGCACAACGAGCAGCAGAGTCTGGGAGGCGTGGCACTGCATCAAACTCGCTTGACAAGAACGTGGAAGAAACTGGAGGATGGCTACAACAAAGAGCTGCAACACAGGAGGACAGTAAACCCAGGAACCAGGAAAGCACACACTCCCGGATTTAAAGGAGATGTTCCCATTGAAAACAAGCTCCTTCAACAATTACGCAGGTGGGGGCGGGTAGAGGGGAAAGAAGGGTCAAGTCTAGTTGACGTTTTAGCACATGCAGAAGATGAAGCAAATTCATGGGCTCACAATGATGGATGGCAATTCATTTTCTCTTGGGGAACATTTCACATGTAGTTGCTGCAGTGTGCTCAATTTGTTTATCAGTACATGGTAAACCCCATGAAAATAAGGTTCTTTACAGGTCTGTGTGTCTAATCCCAATGCAGCAAGGCTCAATATTTGAATGCACGTCAGTAAATGAGGTGAAAGATCACTGGTGTGGCGGTACTGTGATCAGTTTAGATCATTAAAATAGACACCCAAGGAAAGTGTCTTTCTTTTTCTTTTTTTAAACAGTGCTGAAAGAAGTCTATAAACTAGCAACGTGGATAATTGTGACCCCAGACTACCCACATGTTTGCAATTTAACTGGGGATTAGCAGATTAAAAGATTAATTGATTCTGCATGAGCTAGTTGTAATCGACTTTAAAATGTTGTAATCATTTTAAAATGTCATGTGTGTAAACAGTTGTAATTACTTTAAGGGTGCCCTGATAAATTCATTAAAGGAAAATATTGAGACTAAGATAAAACCCATAATAATTGATATAATCCTAGTTTCCCCAAATCAGATATTTTCAGTTGCACAAGAAAGCAAAACAATATTAAAACAATATGCACACACTCTATGCACTGTATAAAGATATAACTAAGATGTTACCATGGCACTACAGAACTTGTTCAATTCAAGATTGTAAGAGCCTCAGTAGAAATGATGCTTTGCATTATAGTAAAAAACATAAACTCTGGGTCTCTAAACAGTCAACTCTGACACCTGCTCTCTGTAATGGCAAGTGTTGTTTCTTTCCCCTCTATTCATGTATTATAGGCATAACTGTGCCTAATTGTGCATGAATGCTTCCAAACGCATTTCCTACCCTTCCAGGATTTCTCCCAAGATGGTTCTGTTCTTTACACTTTATTCAAGTATTTCTTCCTAAATAAAAGAAATGTGTTTTGCTGTTGATAAAAGCAAAGTGCTAGCCTTGGGTAGTGGAGTAAACCAGTGTAAAGGGAGGGTACTTGTACTGGGCTGATGTTACACACATTGCACGATTAATCCGGTCTGCTGGACAGCAGTCCCCAGGCTATGCAAGGCAGGGAGATATGTTCCCCGGGGTGTTTAGTAAACCCGGAGATTGACATTTTGGACGGTGGAGTGGAGATCCTGCGGACAGGGGAGGGTACTTGGTCTAAGAATCCCAGAGAACACTAATATCTTTTATAACAGGTGCGAGTCACATCAATGTGAAGCTAGGCACAGTCAAACACAACTCACATGTGCTATGCTGGTACTGTAAAAAACCAGCCGTGGTTTATCCCGTCGGGGTATAAATTGATCAAATCTAGAAATGGATGCATACATACTGTAAACTGTGAATCGACCCTGTATAGTGACTCTGTTAACCAGGTAATTGCCTCGGAGGGATTCTCCACCCCTCTGAACCCAATGAAAGTGATAGATTACATTATACTGCAATGGTGTGCATTTCAGTTAAGTTAAAGCCCTCGGTGTAATTAGTTTACTAATGATTTTTTTTTTTGTATTTGCTTTATTAGCTTAAATATGAGAAGGCTTGTAGCTTTGAGTTTGCCCTGGAGAAATCGTTCCACATGAACCAGCAGCAATGACGATTGTGATATGCTAGCACTGTTTGGTACCACATTGATGCCATGGTACTCCAATGCAAAACATGAAATATGTCCCACTGTGGTAACACTCACCACAGCCACATCCCAGTTTAACTGGCTATCATTGCCAATAAATCTGTTCACAAGCCATGCTTTCTGTGCTGCACTTGCTTAGTCATTTCACCTGGATTGTGAAATTGTCTCCACCCCTTCAGGGGCTTCTTTCCTGTCACAGCTGCTTCCCCTACTGACTGACATGCTTCCAGCCAGTAACATGCTTTGACCCAGAATACACTGCTTAGGTGAAATGACCCAGGAACAGGAAGTGTTACAGATATCCTGAGAGTAGGGCATCGAAAATGTCTTTCTTTTAACAGAAAGTAGTACCAGATAGTGTGCAGGATTTTCAAAAGCAGTGTTATTGTATCAAACTCGTGGTGTAGTAACGTGAGCTTTAGTAGCAAGTGATTTTCAAATGAAATGTGCTAATTATCATTTACGACCTTTTCAAATGTAGTTTTAAAATGAAAATACACGTTTAAGACCTATGTGGCTTACAGAAGTGCAAAACAGGTAAGATTTATGAAAATATGTTTTTTGTGTCCATGAAGACAGCTTACCTGTTTATTCATACTGTATACACCAGTTTAATAAGCACAATGTGTTATTTCATATAGGTATGCCATCTAAACTGTAGGAGTAAAGTTGACTACATTTACTGAATTTATTTTCTTCAATAATCAGTAAATAGCTTTTTTACACACTTGTATGGTAAATAGATACATGGCTATAAACTTCTACGACCGTCTGAATATTTTTTTGTGTAGCTATATTTCCAGAGCAGCTACAGTGCATTATGGATATTGTGCTGATGGTGCTTTGTGCTAAATAATGCATGCATGATGAACCATGAATATAGGGAGAGCGTCTGGCTGTATTATAAACATGCCACCCCCTCCCCCCTTGAAAAACCTGCTTACCCCCGCAGTAATTAGATTGCCTGTATTAACCGCATACCCCCAGATTAATATTTATCAGGGGGTGTTATCAGAGGCTGGCAGAAAAAAGATTCAATTGAAATGAACTGTATCAACGATAAATGTGCCTCTCTATACTGCTGTTCCAGCAAAGTACATCTTGGCAGTATTCTCCCTGGCGAAGCTGTATGATCGCAGCCCTCTAACCTGGCACAATAAGCTTGGGTGGTCGATTTTCCAGTTGTAACGCTGATTTAGCAGAGAAAAACAATATGGATTTGGATTTCAATATGAAAGCAGGCTTTTCTACTCACCTATCTTTACATAAGCAAGCTTACTGGCTGGCGTCCACTAGGGTGACGCATTGCACCACAACAGACAATTTAGAATATAACTGGGATCACTGAATATACAGCTGATACATCCAACAAGCACTAGCTGGTGCACAAATGAAATGAACAATGGAGTCGGCAGAGTGGAAGTAACATACTGTATTCATTTGAAGCTCATCTACAATGCTGCATTACCTCACAGCACTGGGTTACACAGTTTGGACCGACACCTTGAGATTTTAATTAACAGTGCCTGAACCTCATCCTTTAACTGCTTTCCTCGAAGCAAATCCTCACAGATTTCTAGTTATATTATGGCTTGCAAATAAAACAGTGGTCAGACTCTATGCTGATCTACAGGAAAGAAAAGGTACAGTAGGACGGAACAGCTAGTGAGTGGGTTGGTCTAATATAAAGTGAGTGTGCTTCTTCTTTGGTCTGGGTAGGACCCTGGTATTAAAATGGTATTCCAATGGTATTTGTTATATTTCTGTAAGGGTGCGGTACAATGCTGCCACAAAATGATTGAGACAAAAGGGTAGAGAGGCTGTGAAAAACACTCAATAGCTTTAAACTATATTACCAGCAAGGCTGAGGGTGACAATGAAACTGTATGCATTTGACCTTTTAACAAAATTGTTCATAAACACCAGAAATGAAAACACGAGAGTGCTGCCATATAGCTCCCAAATACCGGGTCAGGATTGGTACACGTCTAGGTAACTGGCCTTGGTAACCTCATCACATGATCCATTAACCTCCGTGCTGTCTCCAGGGATGTTTTTATTTATCTGTTCAATACATTATGTTTCGCAGCTCAACCACCTCTTATATCAAGCATTTTGGGGCCTTCAGATTCTATTTACAGTTGCTCAAATTGCCTTAAAGCCTGAAGGTCTTTTGCTGGCTGGAATTGCTGTACTTCACAGGGAACCCACTATACAGCAGAACCACACAGAACACACCCCAAGTCTGTCTGTAAACCATGTCTGTAATATTGTAGATATTAAAATAACATCCAGGTATTTAATGAGTATTATTACATAACAAAAATAGTTTATTGTATTTCAACTATTAGAATCTTGGTATACCTACTGTACTGTACATAGATAACCATCTGCTCTTTAAATACTGAATATATATGCTATGGTGCAACGTTCTTATGTTTTTAGTAAGTGGAACCCTCAAATGTTATCCATATTCTAGGAATGGCAGGATCCTGGGAATAAGTCATGTTTTGCACTTGCTGATCTTGGTATCCCTGAATTGATGATTCCTCCCTCTTCAAACACATTTGAATAAATATTCCACCCCATAAGTGCAGTAGTACCCCTTACAGTATCCATTTACTACCCCTGCATAACAACAGGGTGGGACATTTGTTCTTCATTTTACCACCAAAATAGGTCCTGCAAAAGAGACTGATTATAAAAAGACAAGAGACTATTTCTATTGTGAATGGCGTGGGCTTGTATTAATTGGCATGGTGTAAATGTAACATGGTTATTTCCATAAGCTGCTACAGCTGTAATCCCAGTTGGGCATATTTGTAAAGGTCTTGCAGAGAGATTTCCCTGTAGAAATATTTCAAGGTAAATAAATGGAATTAATGACGTCTGTGCAGGATGAGGCTGCAGCTGTGGGTTAGTTATGGGGAGGGGGGTTGAGCTAATGGTGGCTCCTGACATATTGATTGGTGGGCTATTCAATAAGGCCACTCCCTTACTGTGCCTTTCCTATTAGTAGAAACCACAAGGAGAGAACATCTGTCTGGCTTTATTAATGACTGCAGTGCCACTGATTCCATTACCAGCCTGTGCAAAATGGTGTAGTTAATATATATGATAATAGGTGGATTTCAAAACCTGATACGCGCTTCACTCCAGCAGAAGAAACCCCACAATGCATTAACAATTCAAATAAAGCAGAAATAAGATGCATATATTCATTGACATACTGTACTGTATAATAGTGATACCACCCTCTGCATCAGGAATGAACAGAATTGCTAGAATGAACCGGTTCAGCAAATAAAGACAAGCAGGTGGAGTATGGAAAGACAGTTTGAATATTGCACAATTATGGAGCTTGGAATCAGCACTGATATAGGCCTATAATTCACTGGGCTCCGAAGTCGCTCTCTCTCACAGTAGAAGGGATGTTTTTAGCAAATGATTAGACGCCAAGGTGTCTGTTTTTGCGTAATTATAGTGTGTATTACTGCCATTATACAAATGTAAGAAAACATTTAACTAACAGCAGCACTGCCTGTAGCCAATCTCTGTTCATCTGAGACATATAATACAATACTGATACAACAAGCCCAGCACATTTATAGATATGTAAATCAAGGAGATGTTCATTAACTTTATAACTGGGTCAGATTTAAAATCAAAAGGATGGAACAGATGAAATACTGTATTTTAAAGCCACACGCAATACCATTACCAGAATCAAAGGAAAAGCTCTCTGCATTGCAACGCCAGTAAAACAATGCGCTATTGTGCTGTGAAGTGATTTTACATACTCATTTCCATGGTTTTCCATGTTGGCAGTAATGGTTACTTTACTTCCCTTAAAAACCCTGAAATAACTCAGAGGCAGTACATTATCACACGGTCTGTTATCTGTTTGACTATCTTTCCAAAATTGGGTTCTTATCCTGTTTCCCATGAAACAAAGATAATCTCTCCGGTACTGCATTCTAGTTATGAAAAGTTTTGTATTAGAAGAATTTGCTTTTTTTGCACAGAAATAAAACCTTTAGTTAATATAGCTGTATTTTGAAGAGTATCTGACTATTCCAATGTTCATCTGAATATTTGAATATAAAGAATATTCAAACATTTCATTTCAGCACATATATGGAGAATTGAAATACATGTTTCAAATCAAGAACCCTGAAATCAGTCCCTTTCATATGAGCTCATATAAAATATATGACACCTATACAAATCCTATATTAGAGGTCCCTAGACTAAGCCGTCACCTGCTCTTTCCAGCCAATACACTTAATACAGATGAATGACAGAGACACTTTGAATAAGCTGTCTTTGAACAAGTAACAACAAGTGTTCCGTCCCTTCAGTGAACGGTAATTTGTGTTAAACTGCAGGCATGTTACATATCTGCAACAGAAATTGGTTTTCCACCTAGGTGCCCCCCTGGCAGCAGCACATCAGCATACATGCTTAAACTGCGGCTCTAGCTCTTCAGTTGAACTCTAAGAGGTCTATAAGCCACAAGGTTTACGGTTCACATCCAAGACCTGCTTTCCATGTAATAGAATGGGGCTGAGATGACAATCCACTGAATAAAACAGCTGTAACAATAAACTGGTACCTGTTTGCCATCGAGTGTGTAGATCCTCTTGACCACTCCGCTCTCCAGCTTGATGGCCTCTGTAATGTCTGTGAGGACCTGCTCGAAGGAGTGAGCCGTCTTCTTGTTGAGAAGGACCCGCACGGCCTTGCGCGGCTTCACCCCGCTCCGCATCACCGTCACCAGCTTGGGCCTCACAAAGTCCTTGCTCTCCTTCATCTCGCTGCCCTTCCCGCTGGCCAGCGACTGCAGGCCTTTCTGAGTGGCGGCTGAGGCCTTGACGTTCACCGACCAGTTGGGGTTGACATTCCTGGTGTAGTCAACCTTTTTGAAGTAGTTCTCGGACGCACACACGTAACTCTCCCCTGCGAAAACAGAACCAAGAGCAGATTAAACAAATCAAAAGCTTGATAACAGAGCTCTCTGAACCTTGTTTTCTAAATAGAACATTCTGGCAAGTATAACAGGGTGGAAACTGGCTGCGCTCAGCAAGCGAGCATCTTAACCACAATGCAAAAGAGCCGGGCTTGTATGCATTCCTGATTTTGGAGCTTTTAACCTCATCTCATCTCCCCAACGGGACATTCATATGACTAATAATTTCCAGTTGTTTGTAGAGGTATACAACTTACTGATATAGGATAAAAGGCTCAAATAAAAGAAGAAGGAATTCCATCAAATTTGTAATTATAAAGTTTTATAAACAAGCCTAGAATTCCAAACATTTAACTAAAGATAACGAAACACCAGGAAGCAATTGCAGCTGTCTCCGTAGCACTTCTCTTATTTATAGTCCATACTTACCAGATCACTTTGTGCAGTGTTTACAGCTGAGTACGTTAATACAGAGAAATGGAACATGTAACCGAGACACACAGTGCTTAATGGAGGGTTCATGGTTTCCAGGGATAGTTTAATGTGTGGTTCAGTAAAAATCCCTGCTGAAAGTGAGCAGAAAGTGGAGTGATATTGAGGTCTGGAGCAAGGAAACATAGATTTTCAGCCTTCTGAATTTATAACTCTTGTTTAAAAAAAAATGAATCACAAGCACTCGCTCACTAACCTCCCCTTTCACCCTCCTGATAATTTGTGTGTTTCCATTACTGACTGGTTGAGCGATTGCTTAAATATTACACAATGAGCATTCAGTTCAGCCCCCCGATCAGAGAGCCCAGCCCTGCATGGTAGCAGAAGCAGGGGAAGATAATGATTCAAGATCGTTAATACATTCATCTGCTGAAAAAGATCCCAGCCAAGCCTAGATTCACATGGGAGCTTACTGAAGGTATGTGAACCAATGCCATGCATTAAAGTGAATGTACTGTAGCAAACAAAATTATTCCAGAAATCTGACCTGTTGTGAAATGCCATTTGTTTTATTGGTACCTAATGTGCAGCTTACAAAGAAACACATGATATAGCAAACCTACTTTAACATGATATCTAGTACTATCATGAAATCTAGTAATTTCACCTTCCATTTGAAATGATTGAGGAAGTGCAACACAATCTGAAAGTCGTAAGAAGTCTGTTTTATAGTCTAAAAATAGGGCCCGCACATTGAAAGACCTCATATTTCAAGAGGCTGTATTCCTGCCAGAACCGCACAGGGCATTTTATTTAATAATCCCATCAAAGGCTTTTCATTTTGTAGCTTTTGTTTAATCCAACCCACACGCTGTCACTTAAACTTGTGACTCTTGGTAGAATATTAAAGCAAATTTGTTCTCCTTTTTAAAAGCAGTTTACTCTGATAGTGCGTTAAAACTGGCACTTGACCCTGGTCTTTATATAGCTAACAAAATAATTCCTGTAAATCTTACCTAATACCAATTACTATCATTTGGTAGCTCTGTTTTTTTCTTCATTTCATTAAAGGTATTTCAAGCTACTAATGAACTAAATCTATCAAGAGCTCCCTCCAGATGTTCTATTGCTGCACGTCCATCGCATCACCGCATTCTACTTCATGAGGTCACAGGAAGGAGAGACTTCTGGGAGCCTGAGTTATTTTAAGACTCAAGGAGACTTTTAAAAAAAAAAAGTATAGGTGTTCTTTTTTTTAATAAGTGTATTAAATAGAAATAAAATTCAAATGTGAAGCTTCTGTTATGTTTTAGTAAATATATGTGTATGTGAAAAACTAGACAGATTTAACCCAAGTTAAAAAGAAACTAAAAGCAGATCCCATACATATAATATGCGGTATATTAGAAATTCCAGGAAAGATTTTTTTTTCTATCGCTTCCTCACATGACTGCACTGTTACTGTGTGTCCTCATGGAGGCTAATTCTGAGTGAAAGGGGAGGCCGTGGATATAACAGGGTTTACAGAACACAGGGTCATCTTCAATGATAGAGCAACATTGTGTGAGTTAATACATGACAAAGAGAATTCACTTAGAAGTCATTAATCAAGCAGAGGCACAGTTTCGATAAAGCACTTTGAACTGAGCCTGAAGTTAATTGAAGCTGAAAGCACATCAGCTGAAGTGAATCCTCTCCCTCCGCTTCTCAGCCTCTTTGCTCGCGGCTCAGCTGGAAGAGATAATCAGCTCATTCCGATCACCTGGAAGAGATGATCAGCTCATTCCGATCAACCGGAAGAGATGATCAGCTCATTCCAAATCAACCGGAAGAGATGATCAGCTCATTCCAATCAACCGGAAGAGATGATCAGCTCATTCCAATCAACCGGAAGAGATGATCAGCTCATTCCAATCAACCGGAAGAGATGATCAGCTCATTCCAATCAACCGGAAGAGATGATCAGCTCATTCCGATCAACCGGAAGAGATGATCAGCTCATTCCGATCAACCGGAAGAGATGATCAGCTCATTCCAATCAACCGGAAGAGATGATCAGCTCATTCCAATCAACCGGAAGAGATGATCAGCTCATTCCAATCAACCGGAAGAGATGATCAGCTCATTCCAATCAACCGGAAGAGATGATCAGCTCATTCCAATCAACCGGAAGAGATGATCAGCTCATTCCGATCAACCGGAAGAGATGATCAGCTCATTCCAATCAACCGGAAGAGATGATCAGCTCATTCCAATCAACCGGAAGAGATGATCAGCTCATTCCGATCAACCGGAAGAGATGATCAGCTCATTCCAATCAACCGGAAGAGATCATCAGCTCATTCCAATCAACCGGAAGAGATGATCAGCTCATTCCGATCAACCGGAAGAGATGATCAGCTCATTCCGATCAACCGGAAGAGATGATCAGCTCATTCCAATCAACCGGAAGAGATGATCAGCTCATTCCAATCAACTGGAAGAGATGATCAGCTCATTTCGATCAACTGGAAGAGATGATCAGCTCATTCTGATCAACCGGAAGAGATGATTAGCTGCGATTTAACTCTATTTGCAGCATTTACATAATCGTACCCTGTGGGTCTCGTCGCGCTGTTGGAAATTATCTCTCACAACCACTGCTCCACTTCATGAATGAGTATTTTTATTGTGTATGACGGGTGAGGAAGTACTGCCCCAATCTGCAGGGGGCCGAGGGGTGACAATGACTGCAGAGAGGAAGGAGTCCCATGGAACTGAGAAGGGTTAGAGTCATCAGTGAGGTGATAAGACACTAAGGGTAATGCCCTTATACACATGGTAAAACCATAGCAAAGTGTAATAAAGCACCAAAAATACTTCTGGAAACTCATGGTTGCAGTAATATGAAGGACAAGTGCCCCATCTCTAGTCACTCTGCATGCATCTGTCTCTCCTGATAACAATATGCACAAGCACTCCAATCAAGGACGCTAAAGAATCTACAGCGCTCAGATGCTCTTGATATAGACCCAGTGTCAAGCAGCAGCATTCATATTTCTATTAAGCATCAGATAATCACTGCAATCATTTCCAAAGACTAGAACAAAACAGTGAATGTTCTCATGAGGCGGCTCTTTGTAAGTTCTTGCCTTGTACGCATGAAGTAACATAAATGAACCCAGCATCTCAAAGGTCTCCTGCTGGTTAGCATCAATATTGCAGAGTTCCTCAAAATAAATGGGTGGGCTCAATCTAATCAAAGAGCATTTCTGAAATCCGGATTGCAATGTTTGCCTCAAAGGAGATGATAGAGAAAGATTAAGCAATATGTTGGAGTTCTTGTCTAAGATCGGTGTCTTCAAATCAATCTGCTCCAATTCTGACTAGGATAACTGTAATTATTACAATGTGACATGTGTATAATGACTGAGCTGTCATGAGTTACATCCCTTGTATAATATATACCCCTTTCCTATCAGAAACATCATAGTTTACCATACACTATTACTCAAGCATACTGCGCAACTTGTATGTAATACACACACTGTATATGAACACAGATATTCCTCTAGAATTTGCAAAGGGGTGAGCTGATATAATCTTTTTGCCATAATTCAATCAATTCAACTTTTAAAAGCGAAATGAAATGAAAGAATGCTGTGTTAGATGTATGCAGTGTGAGCAGTCCGGTCTGGGGAGTATATGAGGTAATCCTACACTAATGTTCTGAGGTTACATATTTGTCCCCACAAATGTCTTTAAAATGATTACACTTTAAAGAGACACGTTGGGCCAGATTTAAAAGTAAAGCTTCTCTTTTGTCATTAAAATATGATGTAAACTCTCCAATAGAAAATGTGTTATATAAAGACTTCTTAATGTCTTCATTAACAATCTCTTTGACATGCGATACCTCATGAATCACCATATGACACTCAGCCTTCTTTTGCAAGTGGGATGGTGGTTTGGTGTTCAGGACACCTGTTGATTTTGGGAGTGAAAAAATGTGATTCTAAACTTGCAGTAATTATTAAATCTACAGTAAATTCAAGCCAGTAGGCAGTGCTTTGCTACTATGATGTGGTACTAACAATTGCTTTATAAATACTTAAAATACTTTACAAATAAATACTTTTAAAAAAGGATCATTTTGGGGGGTAACATTTGATCAAATTTACAGTGGGGTTCAAATTTTACTGTGGGGCTCATTGAACCTCACAACCCAACACTAGAAAGGCTGCTGGAATAAAGTGGTTGTTTTCTGTAGTTTTCATTTGTAATCAACAGGTGAGGCTGTGGTCCAATACCAGAGAATGGAAAATGATCAACTCTCCTGCCATCCCACTAATCAGGGATGGCAGGATGGCCAAACCACTGACTGCCAACACTGCGCATAGAGCCAGCCCAGTCTGAAAGGCACCCCAGACTTACAGCTTCCCATTACAAGCTCTGCACGCGTTGGCATGGAAATTAAAAACCGGCAGCTGCTATAGTGATAAACGTGACAACTAATTAAATCAGCTCTTTCATTGTTTTAAAAAAAAGGTTGTCTGTAAATTTCCTGCTTAATTGCTACTAACGAGTGGCAGTGCCGTTTATGAGATCGCACTTTCTTTACCTAGCTGGTTTGATTTGATCTCTGTTTTAAAGCACGGTTCACAGTTGTAAAAGTCTTTCTCCACACGAGGGTTGTCAGCTCTGAGATACAATTTTTGCAGAGAGTCAGTGGTTTGACAATTCTGTTATAAAGGAAATTTGCAAAAGCATTGTTATTGAAAAGGTTATGCAAGTCATAAGGGTGTATTTTATCTCTAGATAAAATCTAAGAACTAAACCACCCCCTAACTGCACAATGTACTTCATCTACGTTGTGGAGATGGGTCTACACATCAGTGGAGTGCAGGATGAGTCATGCTTGGACAGCTTGAAAGATAAAGAATGCTGATGAATCTCTGTCCTAGTGATGCATCACTAACCTTCCTCCAGCTCGTCCATGGAAGCGATCTTGGTGGTGCCGTCGATGCTGAAGATGAAGCGGACGCCCTGCGGCAGGTTGATGTGGTCGGACAGGGAGCGGGTCAGGTCAGCCAGCAGCCCGTCGAAGGTGCGGAAGCGGTCAGTAGCCACGGCGTACACGATGCCCTTGAAGTAGCGGTCCCCGTTGCGGTAGAAGCGCACCTTCTTGGCTTTCTTCTCGTTGCTGAGGGTCTGCAGGGTGCGCGTGCGGTAGAAGCTGCAGTGGGCGCTGTGGGTGGGGCTCGGCAGCCCGTTCATTCGGGATCCTCGGGAGGTTCGGGAGCTTTTGTCCCGTTCATCGAAGTGTCCAAAGTCCAGCTCCATGGTTACAAACTCAGAAACAGGATGGTGCGGAGTGACTGGGGGGCTGTTGGATTTTTGTAGATATCTGAACAGAAAGAAGAGAAGATGTAGTCACTTGGTAGAACAGAAACTCATGGGTAATAAAGAGTAATCTATTTAATGTAGTTCATGGAACATAGACATTTTATCCTGATTCATCCAACTGCTTATATCGAACTGATTATAGAAGGCATGACTTCTATAATCATTACATCAGTTTCCTATATCTATTATCGATTAACCCTCACGACTGAGTATGGAACCAGGGTGAGCAAGGACCACTGCAGGTGTAACAGGGATCCTTGATACCATAGGTTGGGATTACTTTAGGGGATTTAGTAATCCTACCAAAGTTTATTTAGTTTATGTAGGGAGAAGGTTCCTGAAGCCTCCCTTTTAATGGGAGTAGCGCTTGGTCCGAGCTTGGCTACCTTTTATTTTCTAGTTGTTTTTTGTAGTGTTTTTGTTTTTGCATTTTGTTATTCATGTACTGCACTTGGATATATTGCCTCCCGCACTAGGACTACCATTGCAGGTGCCCTAGTGGCAGCCATCAACAACTGCACCCATTGTAATTAATAAAACCTGGACGCCTGAGCGGCGTTTCCGACTTCAGACTCTGTGTCTCTCTTGTTCTCTCAGCGGATACCCACACAATAACAGCACACCCCTGTTACAGGGACAAACAGGGATTTGTAAAAAAAATATTTGGATATTCTTTTAAATCTTTTGTTTTGAATTTGCTGGAAAACAAAGACATTATTTGTACTAAATTGCAATAAACTAAATTTCTCCAGAGTAAAATAACCCTGGTATCCCACCAAATGACCTATAGAAATGAAAGAAGGACTCTTCTCCACAGTATAAAGTGTTATTTATTTCAGACATCATTTATGCATTGGTTTCCTTATGCATGACTTCTTTCTCAAACGGTCATTTATCAATTCTGTTATATGAACGAATATGATGAGCATGGTCATTTTTGCCACCGAATACATTTCACACAGCGTCCATTTGAATATTTGTCCCAGCATTTTTGTTTCACTCTTAAATTACATTTACTTTCATGTCACAAACTCTAGCCCAATAGGTTTATGTCACAACATTATTTAAAGTTGAAAAAAGCCCATTAAATTACCATGATATACAGTAAATGTGCCCAGTTTGTGCAGTGCTATAAACAGGAATTAATGGAGTATATAATCTAGGTTCTGTAAAAACCTTTTACCTCCTGAACTGGCTGTTCTGAGGACATTCACTTCTGCCTACAGAAGTTGAACTCATCAGAACACTACTTCATTTCCTGCTTGTGCAGAATGAATTGCTCCTCAACTGTAATTGACCATGAAAACACATTTGAATGCGTCTTAAATTTAATGAAGCATCAACAATACATTAATGTAACAACCTTATTAACATGTTTCAGTAACACAGCAGGCTACATCACTAGCCTCCCTTGCGTCTCCGTTTCTAAGTGTAATGAGTTTGAGTGTCTCAGCCGCCTCAGTAGACATTAGTCAACATCACAAAACCAACACAAATAAACAACACATGGAGGTGAGTTCATTAAGGTGGAGTTGGTGTTCATAAGCTGTAATGTGATAGACAGTGAAACCTAGCTTTTATGGTCAATGAAATGGTCCCATAATAGTTGAAACATACATCAACGTTTTTTTTTATTGTATTTGGTATTTCTTCAATACAAACTGTTCAAATACGTTTGGGACTCCAGGAAACGTGAGCTAAGTATTCAGGATCGACTGAGTAGATCAGTGAGTGTGCCACAAAACCTCCAACAGCCCACCACAAACACCTGCTGCTTTTGAAAGAACTATTCCTGAATTGCAAAGCAAACCCTTTTCTCCCTGTACAGAAGAGTCCAGTAGAATGCTGTGCTGTGCATTGTCTGCAGTGCTGCTCCCCATTGTACCATACGCTGGGGTTTGAACAACCATTTTCTAATCCTGCTGTTTACAATGATGAACTCTTGGCCTCACTGTCAAACTGTCATCAGTTGGAGGATTGTTGCCAGTGCCAGGATGGGATTGTAAAAATGATGCAAATTGGCCATTAAGTGGCACAAAAAGCCTCTCTGTGTGCTCTTCTCCTTATTACTATTTACCATTTCTTTCCCTGTCTTTAACTGACAAGAATCTATGACTGGCACCAACCAAAAACTGCCCACAAGCAGAGTGGGGTCCATTCCAATTCCTTTTAAAATCAATTCCAATTCCCATTCCCTTTGAAGCAATTCCAATTCATTTTACGACATAGGCTTTATTGAGCAAACCTATACACAACCTATAGTCAAACACATGTACAACTTGTCAACAGCACCTGCAATTACACAGGAATTGGAAATGGAATTGGAATTGAAAAAAGACCCCAACCATGCCCGCAAGCATTATTATTGTATATCTTTGTATCATTACTGAGGAGCAGATTTTTTTATAGCTCCTATTTCTTGGTACCATTTAAAAAAAGCAGCACCATAATTAAAATGTAATCCTAGGATTAGCGACCCATATGGTTTGCCTTCTTGTGGGTTTTCTTTTCACTGGGTTAGTAAAGCAGCATGTTCCATTGCTTTGCAAATGGAATTTGCAAAGCAATAACTAAAAATGTCATGAGTGAATACAATCTGAGACAGAGTCAAGGCCTTTATACTAGCCAGTAGTCCACTAGGTGGCTGTTATACCGAGTTAAGGTACTAAAATGCTGCAGCGTGAGTGGTTGAAATATGAGCTATACTAGGGTGTAGGTTAACCCAATAGAAAGCCGTATCCCATATTTCACATTTAAAAGCTACTGGGTTAAAAGGACAAGTTGGTATTATAAAACCTCCTACAGTGCAAAGCAGGAATCCGTTTCTCCACACCTCTTAATATGACCCTTCTGCTGCCTGTTGAATTATTAATAAATGCACAATGGCTTTAAGTACCAGTGCAGTATATGAGGAGAGAGTGAACTACTGGGATTGCTATCTGAATGCTTCTTAACATCTTCTGAAGCAACCACTGATTCTGGTCATGAGTAATTCCAATAAGACTATGCGAACAATCAAATAATCCAATCACATACATGCCATTTAAGTTTGGACTTTCTTTTCTCCATTTGTGTTTACCTTATTATATTTAAAACCTCAGCCAGATTTAGTGGGGCTCCCAAGTGGCGCATCCAGTAAAGGCGCTCCGTGTGGAGTGTAGGATGCGCTCTATAGTCTGGACGTCGCGAGTTCGAGTCCAGGCTTTTCCTTTACCGACCGAGGATGGGAGCTTCCAGGAGGTGGCGCTCAATTGGCTGAGCGCCGCCCGGGGAGAGGGAGGATTAGTTTGGCCAGGGTGTCCTTGGCTCACGGCGCAGTAGCAACCTCTGTAGTCTGGCCGGGCCCCTGCGGGCTTGCCTGTAAGCTGCCCAGAGCTGCATTGTCCTCCGATGCTGTAGCCAAGGAATTATTTTAGTGAAAATCGATGAGAAAAACACAATTATTAGCAAGTGAGCCATTGCAACATCCAAGTGATTATCATGAGAGCAGGTTGCATATATAAAAAACACATAAATGGGTGGCTACATGGTGAGTCCGCAGTGTGAAAAAAAAGCGGTTGGCTGACGGCACATGCTTCGGAGGACAGCGTGTGTTCGTCTTCGCCCTCCCGAGTCAGCACAGGGGTGGTAGTGGTGAGCTGAGCCTAAAAAGAATTGGCCATTTCAAATTAGGAGAAAATAATAAAAATAATTGGCACTGACTAAATTAAAAAAAAAAAAAAAAACTAATTAATTGTAATCTATTGAAGCTAATTGTGCAACAAAATCAGTGAATATTTTATCGATTAAATCCGATATTTGACTCGGGTTTTAATTCTGCCACCACAGTATAAACCCACTTCCTGTGCAGCAAGTTTTAGGACCATACGTGTTGACCCTTATATCCCAGTCTTGGACTCTATGTGGGACGAATGGGGGTCCTAATACCTGGTGCACAGGAACTGGATTTAAGTCAAGGGGAATGCTCAGTCCAGAATGTGTGTTGCCAGTTTCTTCTTGTTGCTCAAGGCTGGTAGTTTGAGAATTGTTTCCATTCTCAAGCAGAGATGTATGTCTTCTGCAAAGTCCTGTGGCTGTTTGCGAAGTGGAGTGAAGAAAGCGCTTAACAAAAGCTCCAGGGTTTATGGAATGATGTCTGTTTGTGAAGTGAAGTGAAGAAAGCTAGGATTCAATAGAACTACTGTGTGATACAATTGAAAATGTGAATATTGCATAAGGGCATTGCAACATTTCACTATGCTTTATACCGTCCTCAAATGAGCGTGTGCTTAAAAACAGAAAATGGAGTTCTATATATATATTAGATAAAACATGCTCATTTCAGGTGGGGCTAGAAGAGTTGAAAGGTCACATCATATGATTTCTTTAGAATCAGGAAGTACTCAAAAGGTGCTGGCATCTAGGATTCTGTAGTTTCAAAGGGCAAACAGATTCTGGTACTGACAAAAATGATTACAATGCAAAACTGGAGCTAGAGAACTCTCTTGTTGTAAACTAAAATAATTCAACTTGAATGCATGTTTATGATCTCAAGATATCACTTACACACACCGTCCTGCAAGTACAGGAACAGATAAGGGCAGAATGACTTGGGGTTGGGCATTAGGTCTTGGCTGGTAGGAAATGGATAATATTTTAGGTACCACTGCACCTGAGGGACACATTGCTCATTAAAATATTTTGCATGCATTTGATGAGGAGACTCAATCTCCCGACCAGTCGCTCTGCATTTATTCATCATCTTGGACTGTCCTCTGACAAAGGTTAGGCTTCACTCCTGTGCTCTATCAAAGCCAAGCAGGTGGGCGACAAAGGGCACTTTGGCATTGCAGTCCATATTATTCATGCTGTGGCAGAATAGCAAAAGCACAGCACTAGAGAATAAGCCATTCACCCTGAAAGCATTAATGTAACAGGCTGTGACAATCTAACTTCTAAACTGCACCTCAATTCCACACTGTGCTACTGTGCAGGGTTTTGTAAACCTGAGACCTTGCAATGTATTATACGGTATCTTGGCTGCTATAAAGTTAATATAGAAACCTGAGTGGAGTCCTCATCCAATGGGGATGAACACTGGTTCAGACATTCCTCAGCACAAGATACAAGGGCCGGTACCTCTGTCTTTACCTGTAGTATGTATGAACATCACCCCTCCTTTTTTAATAAATATATGTAGAGAACAGCTTGTCAGATTTCAATTAAATGATGCTAAGGTATTCTTTAACAGATGATACTAGGAGATATATGGAGGAACCTGTCCTTCAGTCTGTATGTATGTCACACTGCCCCTTTCACATTGGCATGCTCTACCCAGGTCATAACCTACCCGGGTCAGGACCCGGTGTCATGCGGGTCGGGTGCGTGATTTCACACTGCTTTTGATAAAGCAGGGCTGACCTGGGTGACAGACACAAATGCACAATGCGCGTATCAATGCCCCGGAAGCAGCTTGTTACGGACGCTTCCTTCCAAGCTTCTCTGGATTGAACTGTTGACCCAAATGTTTCTACATCCCTGCTGCAATACAGCTCAAACAACAAAAATATGGCTAAACAGAATATACAGAAATGTTCCTTGCGGAAGTGGCTGTTAGTCATGCATTTTGTCTCGCTCAACTCGGGTCAAAGCGCGTCAACCCACATCCTGAGGTGGGTCTCTAGGACCCGGGTCTACCCAGGTACGTGTTTTCACACTACACGGGGGTAGCAAGAGCCTGGGCCCGGACCCGGGTAGGAGTGCCAGTGTGAAAGGGGCTTTATAGTGCCATCTCTTGTCATCTCAATGCTCAGTTTTCTTCAGGTTAATACTAGTATTATACTGGGATCCCAATGGGAAACTTCTTTGCAATGAGTCACGATCAATGCATTGACAGCACAAGAGCATAGCTACCCAGGGTTCCAGAGACAGACTGCTTCAGAAGCTCTTGCTTATGGGGGCTGGGTGGCGTATACAGACAGCAGGCCAATTCACAAGCCTCTCCTGCCTTTTACATCTGGGTTGTAATCATCTGAAATTAGTCTGATCTCAAGCTAGCCCCCCCGTGGAGAGGATCATAATCTTTACCACAAAATCAACACTGTGCATTTCAGCACAATTCAACACCACTGGCAGTCAGGACTGCCCTTATAATGGTCCTGTACATTTGTATTGGGATTCATTTAAAGGCTTTTTTTCCATGTTAATACCCATTTACTAATTTAACCCTGCTTGTCTGGGCTTTACCTTAAACTCTCCCTTGGGTATATCAAGCCGAAATATACACCCATTCTATATAGTGGTTATGGATTTGGCTCTCTTTTAAACACAATCGCCTGTTGGTTTTGCTTGCATCATTAGCCCAGAGGACAGTAGTAATAAGTACAAGTACAGTATGATGAGTTGCTTACAGTACTTTGTTTCACACCTGCATACAGTATATTGTTTAGTAGCCTAATTACTACAGTACATGTCACTTGTGATTTACAGTTTGGCAAGTATATATATATATATATATATATATATATATATATAGGGTAAATATACATTCTACAGCATCTGTTTGCTGACTTTTGTCTGTGTCTCAATATAGTCCAGCCCTGGGTATATTTTCATTAGCCCTGACACCAGCTATATTCATGGGGTTTGGTGTACTTCACTGTGATTATACTTTACTATCCTTTTAACAGGTTTGCTGTATTTAACTTTCAAAAGGGTGGGCTAGCATTCAGGCTGTGACAGACTGTAGTCTGTGTCATTGTCCCCTACCTAAATACACAACAAAAAGACAGCCCTAATCCTTTTTAGTTGCATAAAAAAAAAAACACACTACCAATAAATGATAAACCATTGATCTGATGTTGATGCAGATCCCAGCTGCTTTTCAGTACAGTCTCATGACATCATCCCTGTCCCTCCCAGAGCTGGAGACGATGACAATGGATTTCCACCAGGAATCAATCAAATCAGCGCTCAGTTAGGGTGACCTGATTGTGTTCCACACTGCACTCACTCACACTCCACAATGACACTGCAAGGAAGCTATGAGCACCGCTGGCTTCCCGGGTGTAAGAAGTTTTTGTCAGCTTAATTCAAACACACACACACACACACACACACACACACACACACACAGTCAAATACAAAAGACACATGCATGCACACATGTAGCCCATATTTTATATGACTTGTGTAAGCTTGCACAATGAGGTGCGTTCCAGAGCTAATCATTTCTTCTTTTCATGATCAGAAACATTGAAGGACAATAACACAAAGCTCATTTCAGGACCCGAACAACTACCCCTCCCTGCCATTAAGTCCTGGTTCTCCCTCAAACAAAGACTAGCAAATGTAATCATATTGTGTGGGCGGTGGTTCTGTCCATAGCCCACTGACTTCATTCATTTCCCAATCAATTCGAACCCTGGCCTCCAGAGGTAGACTAGTATATGAACCCATTGCATGATTTTGATGTCTGCCCCCTCCCTTTCCACCTCATTCCTATCAGACACTGCAGTGGCAGCGCTCTATTAAAGGGAGCATGCTTTGCAACGAGCGCTAGCTTTACACTCTCCAGATTGCTTCAGACCCTTTCTAGTTTCCATTCTGGATACCTACAGTAGCTGCGCCCCAGCCCCACAGTGCTAACGCTGGTATTGATTGTTAACTGCAGCAGCAGGGTTCACAAGGATTGCTGTACACTGCTTTCGAGGCAGCGGAAGGGTTTAGAAGAGAATAGGGTTCTTGCGGGTGTAACGTCCATCTGCTCCAGAGTTAAATCACTTTGCCGTGAGCCCAGGGCTCGTGCGTCCGATTGTTTCCTACTGCCTCCCGCTGAGGTGCCTCTCGTTATTAGTCTGAATATTCTAACCCGATAGAAAGGATTACAGAACTCTCTATAAATAAACGAAGCAGCTTGGGTGCTGATACAGAACTGCTACTTGGTGTACACCGGCAGCATGTTCTTCTTTGTATCAAACAGACACCCAGGCTATTACAATGTGAGAGACAGTGGCAGGCATTCAAGCACAAAGAAACCACCTTTCCCATGTATCTAGCAGCTATTCAGTAGCTACCAGTTTAAATTCACTACAGTGAACACATGTACAACTTTGCTTTTCAAATATTAATGCTGCAATTTTTTATTCACATTCAAATTATGGATATTTTAAAATAAAATTAAAAAACTATTTTTTTTACATTTCTGTCTAATGTCTGAGCTAATTATTATTATTATTATTATTATTATTATTACTGCTTTTAACGTTGGTGCTACCAGCAGATTTTCTTCAACACCTGCTTACATTGTTAATGTGATTGATCCATTCATTCGTGCATAATGTCATTTCTGTGCAGTTTCAAAAAAAGACAGAACATGTAACCTTGCTAAAGCACAAAAAAAACATCAAGCCCTTGAAAAGCCATTTCACACACATAGCTGTTCCCGATTTCTAAGCTATTCCCGTTCATCTTATTCCATTTGCACAGAGCTGTACTCACCAGAGTGCCTAGTGCTGCCGAGAGGGTGTGGATGCTGTAGGATAGAGAGACAAGCTCGCACTGCCTTTGTCTCGGCTTCAGACTGAAGAGTTCTGCTAGGGCGAGAGCGCTGCCTCCTGGGTCCTAGTGCCGACCTAACAGACCATAGCTAATCAATAAACGTGATTAAGCGTGTACTCTGCACATTTGACAAGGTGAAAAACTCCCTTTAATTGAAATAGTAATACATAACATCGTGCACGTAGTATACCAGAAATTTAAAAAATGACAATGCAGTTTATTCTAGCAGTAAAAAAGGCATCCCCTTTGTATCTACATACTGTATGAAACAGACCCTATAGCTGTATGAAAAAAGCTACATATATATTTAGGGTATCAATTATGTATTACAATAATATTTTTTCAGGGATGATGGAAGCACCTGCAATATGTATGTCTCACTGTCACAAAGACGGCCAGAGTGGGTGGCGTCAGACCAGAAAGGAATACACACAGACAGACGGTGGTGATGAGAAGCTGAGTGCAAATGATAGCACTCAGCGTTTATTAACAAAGTAAAAGGTTTAAACAGAACACAAAAACAGGACACAGCACTTGCGCCAAAATAAATAGACAAACAAAACGGATTAACACTACAAACGGTGCACGGACAGACACACAAACAAACACGGGGAGTCTATAAACACTTATTCACGTTGTTTTACTTTCCTTCTCCACACCCGTTCTCCACTCACCGAACACCCAAACCCAGAGTGAGTCAAACGTGCATCTATATATACTGTTGTGCTGGGATTCAATTACTAATTAATTATTCACTTGAATCCCAGCACGTGAATTAATTCTGTGCAACCCCGTGCTCACATACTATACTTTAAATGCACGTGAAGTGATACCGTGCCTAAATATAATTATACAATTTAAATACACGTGCTGCACACACCCATTTATATCCTGTGTACCAACTACAATACACCAAAATTTAACACACCACACGCAACATACAACATATAACACACACATGCACACAGGGGCGGGGCACATTGCCACACTCACACGACTGATTCATTTGTTTTGCAAATAGAATCCTGGACATGTGTTCTATAACATATAAAAGCTCTGAATGATGTGCAAGACAGACAGCAGTTCTGACAGGGTGTGTAGTGGGCTGCAAGTAGGCGCTCGGTTGGCAGATGAATCACTGATGTGTCCCGAGGGACAGTCTTAAGGATGATCACTCTGTACAACAGATTTTGCTGCTGATCTCCACATCACAAAGAAAAAATATGGCAGATGCACATTTATTCAGATTTCTGAAGATGAGCTTCACATCAGATTCTAAACCAGAAACCCAATGGAGATCAATCTACACTGCTGTGCAGAAACCCAAGATTAATCTACACCACTTTACAGAAATCCAATGGATATCAATCTACACCAATCTCAAGAAACCCAATGGAGATCAATCTACTCCACCGTCCCGAAACCCAATGGAGCTCAATCTACACCCCCGTCCATAAACCCAATGGAGATCAATCTACACTGCCTTCCATAAACCCAATGGAGATCCATCTACACCACCATCCAGAAACCCAATGTTGATCAATCTACACCACCATCCAGAAACCCCAATGGAGATCAATCTACACTGCCTTCCATAAACCCAATGGAGATCCATCTACACCACCGTCCAGAAACCCAATGGAGATCAATCTACACCACCATCCAGAAACCCAATGTTGATCAATCTACACCACCATCCAGAAACCCCAATGGAGATCAATCTACACTACCATCCAGAAACCCAATGGAGATCAATCTGCACACTGTCCAGAAACCCCAATGGAGATCAATCTACACTGCCATCCAGAAACTCAATGGAGATCAATCTACACACTGTCCAGACACCCAATGGAGATCAATCTACACCTCCATCCATAAACCCAATGGAGATCAATCTACACACTGTCCAGAACCTCAATGGAGATCAATCCACACACTGTCCAGAAACCCAATGGAGATCAATCTACACACAGTCCAGAAACCCAATGGAGATCAATCTACACCACAGTCCAGAAACCCAATGGAGATCGATCTACACACTGTCCAGAAACCCAATGGAGATCAATCTACACACTACCCAGAAACCCAATGGAGATCAATCTACACCACAGCCCAGAAACCCAATGGAGATCAATCTACACACAGTCCAGAAACCCAATGGAGATCAATCTACACTACAGTCCAGAAACCCAATGGAGATCAATCTACACACAGTCCAGAAACCCAATGGAGATCAATCTACACTACAGTCCAGAAACCCAATGGAGATCGATCTATCTTCAAGGTTTCATAAAACATACATGAACTGGATATTTCTGGTATCATGGAAAACTATTGTCCCCTTGTGCTTATATAGTGTTCTCCACAAATCGGGCGACATAATCCCCTGTAAGACACTATTTCCACCTTGGAGACAATAGCTTTCCACATTACATCTCTGTATTATAGTTATACATTAGACCACTTTTTATATATTTCATGTTTAAAGAACACCAGAAATAGGGAAATCAATGACCTGACGTCATATCCTGTGTGCCATATGAGAGACCCAATGCATAGAAGCTTAACGTTGTTTTAATGCGTTTTTTTTTTCGTGAATTGGCCAAGCAGGTGCTTTAAATTGTGTTAAAAGTTTTCAGCCATATGTTTTCTATTGAAATATATTCACTACCACTATAGGTACCCTTTAAATAAGGTTTGAAATTCATCAAAAACTTGTATCAACTGTTTCTACCATAGTTTAGAGTTTATCCTGCAGTTCGACAATATATCTAACCTTCAAGAGCGTTTACAAACATTGTAAAGAAATAATAAAAGAAAGCCAGGCCAAACATATGGCCGAACTACGAACTGATTAAATGAAATGAAACTGAATAGAATTAATTTGTACTCCTTTATAGAGTTGTATCGTTACATTGGTAAAAGTTTTCTGATTTTATTGATTTGATACATTGACATATTTTTGCAGTGCAGGATTGAATTTCAAAGGAACATTGATGTGACTAGACTAGATGTGAGACTTTTGTGAACTGATATAGACGTCATCATCTTGTAAGGCACTCCATCTCTATTTGCAATGCTTGCTAAAGTTTAACGTGTGTAACAAAAGGGAATTCAAAAGGTACCCAAGATTTTTACAGAAGTAAAAGTCTTTAGAAACAATGCAGAATTGCAACAACAATTAAAACATGTATGTGTCGGTAAATCATTTAAAAAGCAATCCCAGAGCCTTGCACCTTGCACAGAGTGATAGTTTATAACACAGGGTTCAAAGCATACATCTGCCATTACTGTGTGCCTAAACAGATATTTCCATTGCCTGGAAGTTGTTTGGATTAACTGTAAACAGTTGAAACATACCAGTTCTTACTTCAGAATAAATCAGCAGCCTGGTACTTCAAATAACAAATAAGGACTGAGTTAAGGCAAAATTGAATTGGGGTTAAAAGACTGCAGCCAGGTGAACTACAATTCTACCTCTTTGGGTGTAGGTTACATTTTAAGTTATGCATGCTAAATGAGTTTTTCGCTCTCTGGTTAGTTTTCAAATCACAAAACCACCACAAAATTCAACTCCGTTAAGCCTCTGATTGATAAAGGCCCAGGTGTGAATGACAGGGTGTGTTCAGGGCAGGATTGAGGTATAGCTTGCAGGTAATGCTCACACAGCTGTAGTCATAGTCATTCACTTTCTAGAACTTGTCTTGGGCATTGTTGCCCATTTTACTCCTTCTCAGACCCCTTCAAGGGGCATATTTTTTTTAAGCGTTTCATAGTCTCTGGAATGCTCACATTTTAGTAAGTCTGTCTTCGTTATATGCAGGTTGTGCATTAGTACCACTCTGTATATTATACACTGGTGTTTCTGATGGAGTAGTACAGGTATAAAGGTACAGTACACAAGAGGTGCACTTTATACAGGGGATGTAACCCAAGACAGCTCAGTCATGCGCTTTATACACAGGGTGCGTATTATAATCTGAAAATTACTGCACACCTGGCCATTGGGCATCTATTCTTCTGTCCCAATACTTATTGGATAGGAGTTTGTCTCAGACTGCAGATTTGATTCTGCACTTCTGGTAAACTCTGAATCTCCACAGGCAGCAGAAATCAGTTCAACTACTCCCAACTAGAAACAATAGACAATGAGACGAATAATCGCAAAATCCTTGCAGTATTCTTATGGGGAATATAAACCTTTTGAAATGTCAATTCTCACAAGATCCTTCCAAATTCCTAATGTAGTCTTGCTTATATTTGAGTAACTGCACCGTGGTCGAGAGGGTGGGGTGAGGGTGGGGGTGGGGTGGGGGTAGAGCCATACAGCAGATGTAGAAGGTCAGTAGAACAACAAAAGAAAGGAGTAAGCTACTGTTTCCCTGCTGTGTCTAACAGGCCAAGTCATTATGCAATAAAAACATCACACAGCTCACTGCAAGACTGGGACATGTAGTGTATAACATCTGGTTTCTATGTAATATTTGCATCGTATGTCAATTTTTCAAAAATAAGACAGTAGATATTTGAAGAAAAATAAATCACAAAACAAACTGGATTCCTGTTCAGAATATGAGATTGTTGGTTATTTTCAGGTTCGCCTTCAAAGATTTTCCTCTGTCCATTTGTTGTACACTAATATGCTTCTCACTTGCTCTCATGCAAAAGTGGTCTATTTTCAATGGATACCTGCCTATTCTTGCTATGGAGCACACAGAGTTCGTATGAACGACACACCCTTTTAAATTATCTCTGCTCTGCCAAATAGGAGCAAACAATACTCTTCATGAAAATAGGCTGAAAATAAAAAAATAATTTTACGGGGAATGAAAAACACTTCAATTAATTCACCTTTTGAAAAAGGTCGCCCTCTAATACTTAGTGCAAGTCCCAGTTTGTGTTTGAATCTTCTTTATGCTTGCTTCATTCATACAGTTCTTTAACACAAACAAAAGCCATGGCCTCTCCTTGTTATTACTGCCATCATGTTTGTAGTACTGCATCTTTCCATGTCGGAAGTAATTCCACCATAACTTCAAGAACACTTAGGTACAACTTTCACAGCATATAGGCACATTTTGACAGTAAGCAATTATTATTATTATTATTATTATTATTATTATTATTATTATTATTATTATTATTATAACTGATTTACCTTATATGTTTACAACATAGAGGTAGCATGCTATGATAGTAATGTTATTACTCCTGAAATAAAATAATAATAAAAAAGTAGGTTTCTGGTGCTATGAACTCAAGGCCCACAAGCTAGGTTTATATTGATTGAGCTGCACAGAGAATTGCATTTCTGTCTCATTAAGATGACGATTCTTCAATTTTCCCCTTGAATTGGACACCTTTTGACCCATAGAACAATGAATCTCACAAGAATGCTGAGTTCCTCTTATAAGCAGTAGTAACATCATCATTGCCCGATTGGCATTAAGAGTTACTGATCATTTCTCCCATATCTAGAAGCTGAATAAATAACATATTTACACAGTCATTCCTCACCTGTGTGACTGTATGTCCACTTACGATTATTACCATTGCCCAGTTATTCTACTCCTGTTTACTCCCCAATCTAGAATGTCCAATTACGTTCCTTCACCACAGCAATTCCCAACATTGTCTCAGGAGACCTGAAGGATAGTGAGTATCAACTTGGCACAGACAGGAACCTGACTGCATGACTCACCCTGCACACTACACAGCCATGCCTTTAACATGTAGGACACTCGGGGATCCCACGGTTGAATGCTGATCTACAGTATTTGATCAGACATCTCTGTCCATTGCTCACACTTACATTGTTATTTGCACATGTACGTCATTGTGGATGTTGGTCTGGAGATCTGCTTTTTCAGTATATTGACTGATCGCTATCATTCTGTGTGGGTGCACGTTACTGTTGGGCAAGGTTTCAGTGACCATGAAAAGCCTTTCAAGACTCCAATAATTCCTGCAAGTTAACACTGACCCTGCAGTTGATTACAGTTGCAGGACACATTACACCGTGTAACAAATTTTTAATTTTTTTTGGTTCCTGGGTAGTAAGTGTTATTTCCTAATTGCTTATGCCTCAAAAGTATAGAAAATGGCTATTATTCCCCACAAACTTTGCTTTTGTGACCAGGACAGTGATATTTTGAAATTTACCTATTTTCCAGAACATTCCAGATAGATTCAGTGCTGAGTAAACTTGGAGTAACTTCTAGAACTTTCTAGAACTTTCCAGTAATATAAATAGTAGTATAAATACAGGGGCCTTAAGCCCACCAGTTCAGTTTAGTTCCAGCTGCCTAAGTGGATACATATCTGCATTTTTCTGAGATGGCATCAAGGTCATAGGAGACTTCAAAATGGTGGCATTCCTGATGGGTCTCCAAGGCGGTTTTACCAAGTTTCCCTGCTATCTTTGCCTTTGGGACAGCAGGGACACCAAGGCGCACTACCACAGGCGGGACTGGCCACAGCGGACCGAGTTCTCTGTGGGGAGGAACAACGTCAAGTGGGAGCCACTGGTGGACCCCCGGAAGGTGCTGATGCCACCACTGCTCATCAAATTGGGCCTTATGAAATAATTTGTCAGAGCTCTAGATAAGGAGTCGACAGCCTTCAAGTACCTTCAAGACTTCTTCCCTAAGCTGTCTGAGGCAAAGGTCAAAGCCGGTGTCTTCGTCGGACCACGGATAAAGAAGATCCTGGAGTGCAATGAATTCCCCAAGAAGCTCACTAGTAAGGAGAAAGCGGCTTGGAACAGCTTTGTCGCAGTGGTTCGGGGCTTCCTGGGCAATCACAAGGCCAAAAACTATGTGGATCTGGTTGAGACTCTGGTGAAGAACTACGGCACAATGGGCTGTAGGATGTCCCTCAAAGTCCATATCCTTGATGCTCATCTTGATAAATTCAAGGAGAACATGGGAGCGTACTCGGAGGAGCAAGGCGAGCACTTCCACCAGGATATACTGGACTTTGAACGCCACTACCAAGGACAGTATAACGAGAACATGATGGGAGACTACATTTGGGGGCTGATTCGTGAAAGTGATTTACAGTATAATCGTAAATCTCGAAAAACTACTCACTTCTAAATCTTTTGTAGTCATTTTTGTATTACTTTAGTATAAATACATGTTAATTTGGATTCATATGTTGTTTTTTTCTGACTTTATGTGAACGAAAAGACACAAATTCGCCCGTTTTCTCATTGGAAATAGGTCAATTTCAAAATATCACTGTCCTGGTCACAAAAGCAAAGTTTGTGGGGAATAATAGCCATTTTCTATACTTCTGAGGCATAAGCAATTAGGAAATAACACTTACTACCCAGGAACAAAAATTGTGTTACACAGTGTTATCGGTGTGGCCACTCACACCAGTGGCTGGCAATCAGGGCACCTCCTTGCCAGCGCTGCGCTTTTCACACAACACCGTCCCTCCCAAGCTTCGTTTGCTGTAATCAAAGTCAACTGCAGGCCTTCAGAGACTAATTGTTTCCAATTAGGATGTGATCCCTCCTCCTCTGGAGCTGAGATGAAAGGGCTTACAGTGCAGCTCTACTTCTCTATTACGGGGCTCCTTTTGAACTCGTTTAGTCTCTTCAGCAAACTGGTTTATACATATTTATAGTATTACCACCATGTTACAGTAACTTCAGTATATGTAGTATTACGAAGTGGGAATGCTGTTTTGACATTGATAACCAAGGCTTTGCATTTATAACATTGTACAAGTAGAACCATTCTGAGCTGATATTTTGTATGACATCTCTCTTATTACTGTTTTTTTATTATTATTTATTTAGTATGCCCAATTATTTTACCCCCGATTTTCTCCCCAGTTTGGAATGTCCAATAATTATTTCCCCAAAGCAATTTCCTACACAGCTCAGGAGAACTGAAGGTTCAGCTGGCATCTTCCGATCCCACGACCAAGCCAACTTCCTCTTCTACACCCAGGAACTCAAGAGCGTATGTCAGCGAGCTAGCGGAATCTGGTGGACAAAGCTCTGCAGGTGTCTGCCTGAGCTCATTAGGCGCCTGGCCGGTAGGGTCCACTGTAGCGCGAGGAGGAGAAACAGTCCCTTCCGGTTTTGCCTCCCTAATCCATGGGTGCGCCAAAGTCAATGCGACGCTCCCTACAGAATCCTCAACGAAGACCAGCGACTTCACACAGCCAGGACCTGCACTCCCCTGGCTGTGTGACTCACCCTGCACACCATGCGGCCGTGCTTTTACCAGGGGAGCCAGTCGGGGGCGCCCTTATTATTGTTTTGATTCAGCTCCGACTGTGTTCTGGAAAACAGCCCCTCAGAATGGGCTTTCAGGCTGCTCTGAAACACTGCAGATATCCACTCAGAATGGGCTTTCAGGCAGCTCTGAAACACTGCAGATATCCCCTCAGAATGGGCTTTCAGGCTGCTCTGACACACTGCACCTCCTTCTCAGTATGTGCTACTGTACTTCAATGAATCAATTAACATAACAGAACTTCAACATCTGCTAAAAAAAAAAAAAAAAATACCTTTGGGGAGTACATGATCACATTTCCATTAAAGAGGGCAGTCCCTGAGGGAGACACATTGAAACAGCAGTGCTGTGTAAAAGCTGGATTTTGTTTTTTGTTAGTACCACTATCAAACCGTTACCACAAGTTGATTCGTTAAAAAGAATGAAGCTTGCAGTAACTGTATTTATATCACTGTGACTGAAGAGGAGAATTTGTACTGTGTAGGGAGGAGATGGTTTCCTCTAGGACCCAGCAGAAATTGGGATACTGGTCGAGTGCCGAGCTCTGTACTCACACAGTGTGGTGTGTTGGTTGGATTTTGCCTGAGTTCAGCTGTTGTGGCGACTCTGGTCTCTGCAGCACATATTACACATAATTCTAATTCACTATGACCACTATCTCCAGGCCAGCCCCTCAGCTGTCAGCCCCAGAAGCTTCAGAAGCCAGACTGTGAAACCCGAAGCAAGACTACAAACTGGGGGGAGGCTGGTGCATACAGTATATATAGAACTGAGAGAGAGGCTGCTTCCATGTCTGTCTGTGTGTCTGTGAACAAACTTGTGTGTGAGTGTTTGTGTTTGTGAGCATAGTGTATACAAGGTCATGTCCCCATAGTGTTTTAAAATCTGACAAAACATCCCTATAGGGTTTAAAGATCTATTTTTACTTTAGCCCCTACTTTCATTATTGTGTCAATCCATTGCCCCAGTATGGAATAGTAATGTAAATGTCCACTATGTGGGAGTCAATAAACCCTATAATAAACCGACAGTGTGAGTGTTTGTTTTGGATGTGTGTGCGTGTGTGCTTGTGTGTTAATATGTGATTAGAAAGGGTGGTTAAACTTGGCTCTTCTTGTCTAAAACATTCCATTTATATTTAAGATACCATGATGAGATTATAAAGTTGGATTTGAATGTACATAAACAAAAGTAGTTGCTATGCTATCCCTTCAATGTTTGTTTTCACACACATGCTGCCCTGAGAAAAGTACAAACCATTCAGAAATGTTAAAATATGAAATATATAAAAACAGTATAAAACTAGCAAGAAACTACAGTGTTACCCTGTTACAATGTATAAAACACTATAAAAAAAAAGTATAAAACTAACAAGAAACTACAGTGTTACCCTGTTACAATGTATAAAACACTATAAAAAAAAAGTATAAAACTAACAAGAAACTACAGTGTTACCCTGTTACAATGGTTGTATTCTTCTTGAAAATTAGCTTTTGCTTCAAAATATAGTCTCAGGTCTTTGTTCCGGTCCTGTTCAAAATTGTTTAATTGAACCAATTAAATCGCCATCCAGGTAATCGATTATTTCATTATACCTGTTGAAGCCTGGAATTAAATGGCTCTCCTGGAATTAGTGTGAATGTGTGATTGTGTGTGTGTGTGTGTGTGTGTGCGTGTGTCTGTGTGTATGTGTGTGAGTGTGCATGTGTGCCCTTGTGTGCATGTGTGTGTGCCTGTGTGTGAGTGTGCATGTGCATGTGTGTGTGAGTTTGTTTGTGTGTGTGTCAGTATGTGTGTGTGGTGTGTGTGTGTATGTGTATGTGTGTGGTGAGTGTGTGTGTGGGTGTGTGTGTATGTGTGTGCGTGTGTGTGTGTGAGTTTGTCTGTGTGTGTGTGTGTTGTGTGTGTGTAGTGAGTGTGCGTGTGTGTGTGTATGTACGTGTGCGTGTGCGTGTGGGTGTTTGTGTAATTGTGTGTGTGTGTGTGTGTGTGTGTGTGTATGTGTCTTCATGTTGTCGGCAGCGGTCTCAATAATAAAATGTGCGTGCTGTAAACCTGGGGAAGCACGTCAACCTAAAGACTTCCATGATCATGCTACATCTGCACTGTTATAAATCAATGTCAGAAAATAATTAACAAGGCATGCTCAGTGAAAGACTGCAGCTTTGACTTTGTGTACAATCAAGAAGCACATGTCAAAACATCTTGCAGAGAGTCAGGATTGCACAGGCATCCCTTTTATGGATGCTGTTGTTTTTTTGCATAGGGAGGGAGGGAAGAATGTATTAGGGCAACACTCAGAGACAATTCCAATAGGACATGTAATGAAGACCATTTCTCCAAAGCTAACAAAACACGCCACTCTAGTGATAATGTAGTTTCCTAGTAGAAGATACTGTGTTAGTAAGAAGATATTGAAATGTAACTTTTAAGGGGGTCCAACATTGAGAACCACTGTGCTATACAAAGTTAAGGCTGACATGATTCATTATCTGTCTGTGAATCACAATACTTACTTACAGGACTGGTGGTATCGGTATGGATGACCTAAAGCACTGCATAAAAAGCTTCTTGAATGACGTATAAATGTGATTTATAGTTGGAATGAATACACAATCCCTCTTTCTCATTGAAGTTTTTCCTTTTAACAAAACAGTCCATCATTAACAGTCATTTGATCTCATTACACATCATACAACGTAGACAATCACAAGCAAGACCATATGCACCATCATAAAAACACAGATTGAGCTCTGTATTGCTAATGAAATGTGATATGCCTGCCTTCATCTAATCTCCATGAGGGGATTTTGTGCCTAGGCATGGAAGGCGTGACTCAATTAGCAGGGAACTGTTTTCAGGGAAGTATAATCCCCTTATTTCACAGGCTGGAAGAGACAAGTTTTAATTATCACCCCAGCAAGTCAGGAGGGGTCTCTCCACTGGCAACTGTCTTTAGACTCTTAACCACACAAGGTGTCAGTATCCATTTTCTTAATTAGCATTAGAAACATCATTCATACGAAACGTGTACCACTGCCCACCCCACGCCACCTTGATTCTGTGCTTGTGTTTTTAAGACTGTGTAGATTTTTTTAACTGTACTTACATTTTTATTGAGGTTTAATACATATATATATATATATATATATATATATATATATATATATATATATATATATATATATATATGGTCAAGAGCAAAACATTACTAAAATGAGTTTGTTTAGCTTCATTAAACTATCTAATATATTTTCCTAAATACAGCACTATTATATTCTTGATACCATTGATGCGGTTATACCATTGGGGCAAATTTGACCTACAACACAGGAAGTGATAAGGTAACTGCATATATGCATTAAGGTAATACAAAAGTAAAAAATACATTAAAGAGTGCATATCTATAAAAAAAAAAAAAAACAGTCACAGAGGGAGCAAAAATGACAGCAATACACTTCAAGTGGTCATTTTTCAAGATGGACATATTAAACAGGTGATGTACAGGAGATGATATACAGTGCCCCTTTAACTCCAATTTGACCAAATAAATGGAATTGTGCCAATCCAAACACTGCCTCTGTTCTACTAAATAAGATCATCCGAGTTTAAAACAAGGCAAACATGAACACTGCCCGAGAGCAGCATTGCTATCTCTTTGGACTATAAGGGGGTAATACAATCTAACTGCCAGAGGCCAGGATGGGCTCAGATGAGATGACAGTCTGGCCCTGAATCTCAAGTTGCCTCTTGGGAAGGCTGGTAAACACACTGCTGTGGTTTTTAAAAACTAGAGAGCTTTCTGTTTGATCCCTGCAATGCCATAACAATGCCACTCTGTACTTTACAATAAAACCCCTTACTCACACGTGACTTGCTAAACACAGATGACATAATGGGCCTTTCTCAAACAGAGACTAACGATTGTGTGGGTTCAAACCCAAGCCTTCACAGGTGAAGGACATAAACGTAGAGATGGCACAGCATTAGCCAGTTAATTACCCATTACGTTTTCATATCAAGGCGTATATAGTTAAAAGTTCTAACAACCTCTCAACTTTAGTATGTTAGAAAACAATTCAGTACCATCAGCGAATCAGCTTCCAGCTCTAACTTCTATCAGATGGTGAATCAACTGTGAATCAAATTTAAAATCAATCCGCAAAAGTGCCGGCTTTTTCATTTTGACTTGCTGTAATGAAAGCTCAGTTCACATCTATTGGACAGCAAATACCACAGAATTGGTCCAAAATTATTTTATTATCCATCAAAACCAGCCAATTAAAATGTGCAACTATGAGGAAAACCAGCCCTGTACCAGTACAAATCACAGCTTGTAGGCTCGACTGCAGCTCAGACAGCATATTTCAACAACAACAAAGCGAGACACGGACAGTTCAGTAAAATTACACAATTCAGATATCTGGCACTGTCCAGATAAACAATAAGGCAGAAAAAACTAAAAAATCGATGAAGGCTGCACTGGGCAGTAGTGCTCTCTCGATGAAGGCTACACTGGGCAGTAGTTGACTCTCGATGAAGGCTGCACCGGGCAGTAGTTGACTCTTGATGAAGGCTGCACCGGGCAGTAGTTGACTCTCGATGAAGGCTACACCGGGCAGTGAGTGTTTAAAGTTCTGGGAACATAGGAGGACTGTAAAGGTCAAGGGCTGGTAAGGGTTGGTTTCATTTCATTTTCAATTTTTTTCTTTTTTCTTTTTTGGCCTGAAATTGGATTTGACTCTGCTTACCACAAAATGATTCCTTCTAAATGTATTCTTAAATCTATATTTCTTTATCTTATTTTTATTTTATCTTCACTTAACTCATATCAACAAATCTGTGTAAATGATGTTTAAACAAAGTGTTTACTATGCTGTACTTTGCCAGGATGCAAGTTTGACAGTGTGGCTTATTCTCCTCTCTAGTGGGGACAAGCAGTTGAGCAGTTTGACTCTAATAAACAAGTCGATCAAAACAGGTCCTTAAATCTTCCCACTTCTCATTGTCAGCTCTCTCTGAACCTCAGTGGGCAGGTTCCGGTGATGACAGGCTTTTTTAAATTTTTTTCTTTTTTAATTTAGTAACTGGCAATTGATTTACACAGTTTTTCTCCCAATTTGAAATGTCCAATTGTATTTTTAGGCTCAGCTCACTGCTACTACCCCTGTGCTGACTCAGGAGTGGCGAAGACGAACACACGTTGTTCCCCGAAGCATGTACTGTCAGCCGACCGCTTCTTTTCACTCTGTCGAAGGACAACTCATCTCTGGGCAGCTACAGGCAAGTCCACAGGCGCCCGGCCAGTCTACAGGGCGGGGCGGTGGATGGCCAGTTGTGCACTGCCCCCTGGGAGCTCCCGTCCATGGTTGGCAGTGGAATAGCCTGGACGAACTGGGGACCTCCAGGCTATAGGGCACATCCTGCACTCCATGCGGAGCTTCCCTCACTTCGTCTCCCATTGACAGTTCATGACAGATTACAAAGCTGCCCTGCTGGAGGCTTCTGATGGTTCTTATTTATTGAACGGTAAACAGCTGTTGTCTCTAATGTGAAGGTGGGGCTCTTATTGATGTTGCAGTTGCTACGGGAGACAAGGGGGGTGGGGGTATCCTTGTAAACTGCACAGCTTACTGGGCTGTTGCACAGATCTAGGCCTAGGCCTCAGGGCAGCATGTGGTCACCTGTAGGCCTCCTCTTACTTTGGCTTCTAAATCTCAAGACAGAGATTTGTTTTGGGTGGGGGAACAAACAAAAAACACAGAGACGGTATTGATTTTGGGTTCCTGTTAAAATTGACCACCAACATTACCCCATGAGATATACTATGTTAGTAGCCTGCATCCCCCATCACAGCAGTAATTAAAGATCCTATGAGAGTCTATGAGAGTCTATGTACAGAGTGTGACAGTGCACCTATGAACAGGAGCCTCCCTCCATTCTGAGATGCTGATACTCTCAATCATTTATGATGAACAATGATGTCACCAAGTTTTAGCACAACTGATTGAGCAGTTCTCTGCTTGTGCAGCATGGCACCATGTAATAATGTGCAATGCATATGGCATCCCTGGCATATATCAGTAATATATAAAATGAACAAATGTATGCAGGAACGCCCACAATTACATATTCATCTATGGCTGAACCGCAAAGAAAAACTGCTGCTGCAAAGCATTCCCCAAAAAGTCGCTAACAGCATTGCGCATGTTCAGTACATTTCACCCTAGACGTTCGACTCGTTTGCAGGTGGTTTGAGACTGTTGCGACAGCCACAGTACATCCAGCCCTCAGTATTTCTATATCCAAGACTGTTTAAATGTACTAACGTTTCACAAGGATCTATATTATGGGATGGACGTACTGGACAGCAGAGTTTCCACCTCTAACTTTCCTGGAGGTATTAAAGGCAGTATCACTGGGGAATGATTTACTTTACCATGGTTAACTACTGTATGTTTTGTTCCATGCTTTACCAGTGATTCATCCTGCCTCCATGGGGCTTTTTAATGCTTTCTACACTATTGTTTACAGTGGTTAATAGAGTAAATGTTGAGATACATTATTTCAGGTTTCATCCTTATAAAGATCTCCCATCGCTTTCGGGTCTCTACGACAGGGTCCCTTTAAAAGCTGTCCTGAACCCCCCACACATCGCTATGGTTACCGCAGCCGGTTAGCTTTTGTGTATAAGTAGTCAGCAGCAGGCATTTCTAATGAAGCTGGTCTGGATGGATGACAGCACACACAAAGGTATAAAACAGACTACCAATGAGAAAGAATTAGGGGAGCATTGATTGGAGCAAGCAGCATGTTTTCAACAGATTTGTTTTATGTCTATTATTAATTTAGTGCTGGAACAAGCAGGAAGGCCTTCATTTACTGAGCGCTGATTTCAGATTGAAGTATCTGCAAAGCAGAAACATTAGCATTAGATGTTAAAGGTGACCTTGTAGCAATATTGAAATGAGTTCATTGTGCGTTCATTGAGCTTCCAGAGCTGTGAGGCGAAGCTCTCATGATGCCTGCCTTTCCTGATTGCAGCCTGTTACAGTCCCTCGCTTACACAACTACTACATTCACACAATACAAATCTCTCTAAACAGTGCAGTAAGTAGCTTCAAAATGCATTTGCTTAGTTTTTCTTTTTACTGTCTGTGACAGAGATCGAATGATTCTTGGTGTTAGATCTCCTTCCCGACCTGTGAGGGCACTGTATAAAGGGAACATAGTACCCTGGACTGGATGGCCCGACAATTAATTCCCAGGGTTAGGCGGAAGACGGCCATCTAGAAAGGGGGCGGAGCTACGGTACACTAAATCATCGACCCGGAAGGGAAACGATGTGGCAGCTGCGGGCGGACTGGAGGAGCAGTTGCACTCGTTAACCAAGGGGTCATGGTTGACGGTATATAAGGGGACGTAGAAAGGTGATCTGTTCCTTATTAGGGTTACGCTGAAACCGGAAGGACTAACTGTGAAACGACCGTGAGTGTTTTGTTTGTTTTGTCCATCTCCTCTTTAATATAACTGTTTGTTTGTTATTAGATTAGACGGCTAACACGATCCGGAGCTGTCACTTAAGGCCAGCACAAAACCCAGACAACACTGGACTTTGTATCACAGATAACTTGTACTTCACCATGAGCACTACAGCACTCACTTTGGACTTGTGACTGTGTTTGTGTTTGTGTATATGTACTAGATTATCGTTTATTATTTTCAGGACTGCAAGCCATAGTTATTCCCTGCGCAATATACATCGCTTTTGGATTACTACACCTGTGCACTGATTACCACTTTGCCACACTGTTCCCTTTTATGTTTGTTTTTATTGCAGTTTCTCAAATAATGTGTTTTCTTATTTTCTTCATAATGTGTTGTTAAGGCAATGCTTTTGAGTTTTAGTTGCCTGCCACAGAGCCATGCAACACAGGCTAGATCAGTCAAAAGTGTCTTTATAGCAGTAAGAACCAGCGCCACCTAGTGAGCTGCTCTTTGGATGAAGTTTATTTCTGTTTTGCTGGCAATGCACTAGATGGCAGTACGTTAGATGGTGTTGGCACTTACTCATATAAAGACACTTTGGATGATCTAGCCTACATTATATACGTCTATGGCAGGCGTCTAGATATGAAGAGCAGTACCTGAACTCAAAAGCACATTAACAGACTTAAACAAAGTTTAGAAAAAAAGTTTTAGATAATTGCAATGAGAACCACACAGAATGAGATCATGCATCATAAAAAGCTAAATGTTCTTTAAACTTCCATTTGTATCTGCCTTACGAGTGAAGGTGTACATCATACTCTTATTCACCTCTTTCCTAGATGTATAGTAAGAAATCCTTTGGTTTTTTTGGTTGTAAATTGTGATGGTCATTAACAAGGTTTTGGGTGATGCCGGAAGTTCATTGTGAACTTTTCTGGAAAGCAAGCAAGGTTAACGCTACAATTCATGGTGTTCAGAAAGCATTCTTCGAAGGTTTGCATAATTGAAACCATATGCAAATAAAAATGTTTTCTTGTTTTGATTCTTAGTGTGGGGGTGGGTACAGTAGCTGTGAGCTGCATTGTGTAGCGTTTGCATAAGGTATTGGTGTCAGACCAGATAGGAAAAGATATACTTTGAACTGCTGCACTGTGACAGGAAGCAGTCTGTTTCCTGGTAGCACCTATTCTGCTCACACAATTTAACGTGGTTTGTCAAATAATCAAACCTTCAAAGCACAACTCTTTCTTACTTTTCCTTACCTTTTGTGATATTTGCAATCATACGAGAAGTTGATTCATTTTATTTCGTATGACCCTGGGGCCTTTGAACTGTTTTGAAATGAACCAATTTCTCTTACATTTCTTCATTTGGGTTAGTGAATTTCCATGGCTACAAGTTGCATCCCCTCTGGAGAACAAAGGCCATCCCTGGAGTTGCCCACTAGGCATCTGGCCAGTAGGATCTGCTGTAGCACCATGGGAAAAAAATGCATGCAGGCACTAGGGCGATTCATCGATCAATTAATGTGTAATTGACACACGCTAAATAAAAACTACAGCGATTCATTATCAATGAATAGATTGATTTTTACATTTACATTTTTTTAAATGTACAGTAGTCCTGTTTGCACTGTATTATATGCTTTCCTTTCTATTCTGTCTTCTCCAGTAAACTTTTTAAATTTTGATTCTTTAGAATGACCTCATTAACAAAGTACACATCATCCCTAATTCTGCAGTCACGGTGCAAGGTGCATCTCTTCTGTGATTAGGTAAGTCATGATACATGGAAGGGTCTTCGGTCATCAGGAGCGAATGCTAGAACTGATGTCAGCTGGGGCACAGATTGCGATACTGTGGTGATTTCCTGAAGCGTCCCTGGCTAGCTGTAGGAAACCTCACCACAACTTGAAAGCAGCATTTTGTTTATTTAGGTGAACACAGTAGAGCAGAGTGGCATACAATTCCCTTGTTGCAATATTTGTGTGAATATGGTGTAGAGGGTTTGGTTATGTGTGAGCCTGTACCCAGCTCAGGTCCAGACGAGCTCATACTTCTCACACCTGGCATCAAACGTCATCATCTGGCACTCTGGGTAAGAGACCAACTGTTACAACCAGAGCTGCGAGGCACCGCTTCTTAGTAATAAACTGTCTACAGGATATTTACAATACATGCGCAACATTATGCTTTTGGGTTGGACCTGCCATGTTTAGCACTCTGCTTTGTCTTAATGTTTCACGAGGAACCGACACAACAGGGCCCCTGTGCACAAAAGCCAGTGCGGCTCATCCTGCTTCGTGGAATTATGGATTTAAGCCCTTCTACAGCAACTCGTTTAGCACAATGCTTCATCAGATAACACCAAATAACAGTATTGTGAGATTAGAAACATGCCCATGGTTGCTCCATGGTCTCGAACAGATGAACCAGTCAAAGCTCTAACATCTGTATAGTCAGGGATCTTCAATTCATCCTGAGGGTCTAGCTCCATAGCTGAGAATAAATCTGAAGCGTTATATCCACTCTTTTGAAAAGCCCATCATCATTCTTGCATGAGGTTTTCCTTTTATCCTATTTCTACTGAAGGTTTCATGCTGCCCTCTAGTACTAAATGTTTGTAAGCCCTGTAATGCAGTCAGCCGTTATGTCTAGGATACTGTAATACACACTACTGTTAATCTTTTATGCATACATGGGTTTCAAAATGTACACTTGGGCATTGTGTTGCCTTTAACATCTACAAATGATGCATATTAAGCATAGTTTGGGAGGTCGTATGTACTAAGAGAAAATATGTTAATGTAAAGAGCCACAATATACTAATTTAAATATTTGTTGCATCTTCTTAGCAAGATAGCATTGCGAGAGTCGTGCGACATTGTGCATATAAATAGCAGGAGTTGAGTTGTGGTTTGTTGCAGCAGAGGGTGCCCAAAGGATAACGTCTATACATGCAAGGGTGCAAGAATCAAAATACCATTGTTTTTGTTAGCCCCTCGCTAAACCGGACATGTTTATCTGACATAAAGAGGTGTCTGGTTTAAAAACAATAAAATTGCACACACATACATTTATAGTGCTAAATGTAAATCGTAAATCATTGCGCTGAAATAACACTAATGTGTTTTGGGTAGGCTACACATTACATTATGTAAAAATATAAATCTGTAAATTAGGTACTTGGGTATTCGCCTCAAAAATGCATTGTGCACAACTGGCAATGCATGAGAAAAAGCAGACTGGGAAATTCCAGCAACAATTGAGAGTGTTTAAAACATGCTTTCAAAAGTTATTAACAAATTGATGCAATTATAAGTGTTGCAATTGACGCAACTTTAATATAGCTCATTATAATATTTGAGAACCCTCATTTGCATTATCTCTGTCCCCTTTTTTGCGAATCTATGCAGGAACACCCATAATTACATATTAATCTAAGGCTGAACCGCAAAGAAAAACTGCTGCTACAAAAAAACTGCTGTTAAAAAGTGACTATTAGCCCTTTGTTTTTTATGAAATAATAAAACACCAGCAAGTTACACAACTGGAAATAATAATGTAAGAATAATTAAGTAATTAGCAATTACATTCCAGAGTTATGTATTTTGAATTGTGTATCTTTAACAGGTGTTTTTCTCCTTTAAGAAAAAAATGATACTCCTGACACACTGGAGTAAATGGCTTTGTAGGCCCCCCTGCAGAACAGGCTTTGCTACGCTGTCCCACTCTTAATACTTCCTGGACTGCAGAGGCAGTAATCATCCTGTGGGCAATATTCTCAAAGCTCATTAATAAAATCGGCATTAGCACATGTTTTTAAGAAAAGAAAAAACACAACCATTAAGTCACCAAACCGAAATAAACAACTCAGACATGTGAAGTATGGGGCTGGTAAGCAGTACTCATTTTTTTCTTTATGTTTTTTTCTTAAAGAAACTAATTCTTGTATGTCTACTCCAAATTGTATTTAGTGCATTTTTTTCTGAATAGAAAAAAAAACACCAGTTACAATTCTAAAACTACTACAGAGTTCAAATTGCATTCTCAGTCTCGTGCAACTCAATCTTTACAAGGATGCCAAGTTTCAGGAAATCCAAGCTCATTTACTATATGATGTGTTTGCTATTTCATCCCCAAGTATAAGAAGCCTGTATTTTGCAGAGATCTACTGTGCTACTGTATGCTGCCTTAGGTAATAGATCTTCATAGACGGACACTGCCTTGAACAACATTACATCATGCACTGCTCTGATGGCAAACCCCTTTAAACTGAACACCAGTTGTGACCTGTCCCTCCTCATCCAGTATTAATGATACATTCCGCTGGATTCTATTGTATGTATGGTAAGACCCTGTTCACTAGAATTATGGTCTTGTGGTGGTAACTTTGTGATGACATTATACATTCTTTAGTTAGAATTTGAGTATATTGAAGGAATCGTGTCTTTTTTTTTTTTACCACACTGTAATGGAGTGGAAACGCTGATATGCACTTTAAAACCATGTGATCCCATCGTCACAGCCTGGTCTTGCTGTTTTGGTCCTGTTGTGTTTCTTAGTGCGGTACTACAGCTGATCCCCAGCAGGAGATGAAATCCCCAGCAATGTATTGTGTATAGCAATACAGTGGAGGCCATTGCTAGACTCATGGTACTTCTAGAAAGTTAGGGTATGCTTACAACTAACTATGGTATGACCACAATTATCTCAATTGTTTAATTGACATTCTACTGCCATTTTCTGTATAGATCTAGACATTCTTACAGCACATGCATTGATAAATTTAACATACCTGTTGATAGATTAGACAAAATTGTGGTAAAAAGAAGCAAATCATATAGTAAACAAGCTTGGATTTCCTGAAACTTGGCATGCTTGTAAAGATTGAGATTTACTAGGGAATGCAATTAGAACATATTATTTGAATGTTTTCTCCTGCTTTGCATTTGGATGTTTAATTGGTATCATGACCACTAGAACATTATGCAGTGGCAATATCCAAATGAGTCACTGAAGCCAAGTCTGGGTACAATAAAACAGAAAGCTGGGAAGAAGATTAATGGGACAAAAGCACCTGAGTCATTACTGGAGGCATGGCTTAAAATCCCAGGATATCTGACCCAAAACATGTAATGTACAAACACTGAAAGACTGATATCTTTAAAAGGGGGGGGGGGGGTTATGTTGTTAGATAGTTAATATAAATGTGTGTTTGTGTGTGTGTGTGTTAAATGAACAGTTTTATTTTTCATTTTGCAAATTGTACAGCTCCCTGAGGTTAAAAAAAAAAAAAAAAACCTTGATGAATGGGACCCAAAGAGGAATAACAAACACAGAAGACGAAACAGTTTGTTAGATTCTAGGCGAATGGTGCCATCTTATGGTCATCTTGTGTGAGGTATTCTGCATGAACTCAAAGAACCCACATAACCGACTTGGCTCTAAGTTGTCCACTATAACAGACTGACTTCAGGTTTATCAGGGCCAGTGACGTGAACACACCATTGTGACGATGCCTGGAAGTCACTATGACAGACCGACTTCAGGTTCATCAGGGCCAGTGAAGTGAACACACCATTGTGACGATGCCTGGAAGTCACTATGACAGACTGACTTCAGGTTCATCAGGGCCAGTGAAGTGAACACACCATTGTGACGATGCCTGGAAGTCACTATGACAGACTGACTTCAGGTTTATCAGGGCCAGTGAAGTGAACACACCATCGTGACGATGGCTGGCAGTCACTATGACAGACTGACTTCAGGTTTATCAGGGGCAGTGAAGTGAACACACCATCGTGACGATGCCTGGAAGTCACTATGACAGACTGACTTCAGGTTTATCAGGGGCAGTGACGTGAACACACCATTGTGACGATGGCTGGCAGTCACTATGACAGACTGACTTCAGGTCGACTGCAGCTAAAGCTTTAAGTAATGTACACAAACTGGTAAGCCAACTTTCTGATGAGACAGTGTGCACAGAATCATATTTTGGGGTACAGTTGAATATCATTGTGTTAATAATGAAAACCAGTAAAAAAATAAAAAAAATAAAAAAAGTAATAATAAAAATAATAAACAAAAGGCCAATGGATTCCCTCCAAAAGTAACATGGCTGTGGGACTGTTTTAAATAAAGGAAGGTCTATGACAGCATGTTTCTATATACTGATCCCTGTGGTCAACAGTGGACCTGTCTTCTTTATACCAAGAGGTTTCATGAAAACCAAAGCTTATATTTACTATAAACATGCTTTCAATAAAGTAAACCCATTGTAACAAAAACAGTCCTGTTTTATATAAAGTACAAGTTAAGACACTGTATTTTTCTGTGGTTTTGCCATTTCATTTTATGAATTGTGGTCTGACCAAATGACTGGTGTCAATAATGTATGCTGACTTCAACCCGCTGGCACGCTTGTGGCCACAAATGGAAAAGCAAATCTAAACAAAACTACCAAAGCTTTCAGCTGCGTGTGCACTTTTAAATTATTTTCTTGACATCCTCGTTCGCATCTGATATCCAAATGCTTCTGTTAGAAAGACTTTTAAAAAGCCACACTCTGCCTGTCGTACACTGTGCTGGGGGTAAAGACGTGAGCTTATTAAAGATTCCTGAGTGACAGCTGACTATATCCTTCCAGAGTTTACCCCACTGTATGTGCACTGGACATCATCTTAAGCCAGACCTTGTTGGCTTTCCAGTTAGTTTATATTACCTAAGGTAGTTGTAGCTGCAGGAGCACAAGCTTCTTCCCTCCTTGAAGCTTTTATCAGTCAGTCTGCGAAACCAGTCAGCCCATAAAAAAACTGGCCTGCTCTTACTGGTGCTGTCTGCAGCAGTAGGTGGTTATAATTGCAACCTGCAAGCTCTGCTGTAGCTCAAGGAAGCAAAACAAAGGAAATGTGATTGTTAGAATATTTGGTGGGGGGGGGGATTTCATTTTTTTATACTGTCTAAAAAGTCAATTGACCCGGTTCTTTCTGGTATAACCCAAAAGTACTGTCCGGGAGTTTTGATGAGGAGGCATTCTGAGAACTGCTGAAATCAGATAACAGCCCAGATGGGAATCTGACTGAGAGCTGTACCTCTAATGCAACAATTACAATATGCTATAGTACGATATACTGTTTTTACCAAATAATACATATTACATTTCGACTTGGGTGATTTTCAATTAATTACAGATGAAAACATGTTGTTCATAACGAACACTAAACTTGATGGCTAGTGCACACGCATCACTTCAGTCATCCTGCCCGATCCTAGTATTTCTATTAACTTTGTTGGCCTGAGAAACTGTACAGTGGTTTATTTAAACCCAAGTGAGGTTTGGCAAACGTATAAAGCAGACACTGCTCTGCAGAGCACGATCTAACCACCAGAAGGCGATCTACACCACTCTCTTTAAACCTAGTCCACAGTACGTACATCTCAGGGGTTAGAAAAAAAAAAATTAAACAACAAACATTTTTTACAGTATAATTAGAAGGTCCTTAGGAAGGGTCATCACAACTGGACCAGCGTTAACTGGATATATGTAACCTCTGGTGTGACAGACGGGCCGACACCTCCACTATGATATAACTGCGATAATAAAAATACAAATTGTGCGACTCATTCTCGATATCATGAACCCTTTATTAATTCCTATATAAATGAAAAAAATCCATATTTCGGGGGCGTATACAATAGGTTGATCAAATCAACCCTTAACTCAAGGTAAGGTGCATGGCTTAGTTTCATAGATGTTTTTCCTTATTGTCTGATTGAATGTTATGGATGGACCACTTTGATGTAGAATTGGGTCCCAAGGTGGCAACTACATAAACAGTGCTTGGACTTCCTTTCAGTTAGAGCTGCCTTGTATACTGTGCTGATGCTACTTAATGCATCTTTATACATGGAAATTAGGGAGGCACAGTGGGAGCTGTTACAATGAGCAGCCCATCATTACCTCCAAAAGTATCTCTTGTGATTAATACCTGTTCTACACCATTGCTTTTTAGTCTCCAAGTCATTTTACAAGCACCCTGTATTTTGCAGCTATCTTGGTGTTACTGTATACTCCCTTAGGTAATAGATTGCAATTGTATTGTACAATTGTTTCATTAGTGTAACAGAGTAGTGTGCAAATGCAATGAAATGTATTTACTTTGGGCTCTAAAAGATTCAACAGACTGTAGTACATTACATTCTTTGCTGATTATAATCATTTCTCATGCTACGCTGCAAACGACATATTGCACAATGCCATGTGCAGGTTCATTTTGTCTGTGAATCAGTAACCCACCATTTGGTCTATGTAGGAGTCTTTCTTGGCTTTGTGAGGCACACAGAAGGATGGTAAACGACTGCACTAATTGTTTTTGGCAGAGGCCACGTTGTCTGTAAAAGTGTTGAAATATTACCCTGAAACATCCTGTTTAGAATGCCATCCCCTCAGGATTGGTTCCTGCACTTTAACAGAACATGTGATCTGTAACCTCCCTCTGCTGCAAGTATAGCTGGCTCTTTTTGACTCTGGAATAAAATAGGGTTTCTGTCTGAGCACCGTTGCTCTAATATTGAGTTACATTCTTTTATAGAAGCCTGTGCAAGAATCCTTAATGAATTCACAGATTTTCCCATCCCACCACCAAGTCAATTACTGTACCTCTTTATTCCAAGAGCTCAACAGCGGATGTCAGAGAGCTACTGCACCCTGAAGATCAAAGGTCAGCCCTGCAGGTGTCTGCTTGAGCTCTCCTGGCCAGTAGAGATCGCTGCAGCTCAGTGAGGTGAAACAGCCCCTAATGATTTGTCCCCAGTGAAGATGTTACATTCTAACTTCCTCGATCTTTGACTTCCTTCTTCCAAATAGACCTGCTGTTCCTCAAAGCATCCTATGACATAGGCACTAATAGGAAGCCTGTTTCTCTATATATTAAACAGTGGCTTTGTTTGGAAGTGATTCATTTAATCATTATCACAGCTAAATCTTCACTTAGAAGGCTCATGATCACAGTGCAAGCTTTGTTTTGTCACTATGTTTTGTGTAGCTGGGTGAGCTCTCACGCTATATGGCTCTATCACGCTATCTTGAACTTTACCTTTAAAGGCTAGAGATTACGGGAGCCTCAGAAAGAATTCATGACAGCAAGTATAAAATGAATGTACAGACGTGCTCAAATTTGTTGGTACCCCTCCACAAAAAACGAAGAATGCACAATTTTCTCTGAAATAACTTGAAACTGACAAAAGTAATTGGCATCCACCATTGTTTATTCCATATTTAATAGAAATCAGACTTTGCTTTTGATTTTTTATTCAACATAATATTGTAAATAATAAAACAAATGAAAATGGCATGGACAAAAATGATGGGACCGCTAACCTAATATTTTGTTGCACAACCTTTAGAGGCAATCACTGCAATCAAACGTTTTCTGTAGCTCTCAATGAGACTTCTGCACCTGTTAACAGGTAGTTTGGCCCACTCTTCCTGAGCAAACTGCTCCAGCTGTCTCAGGTTTGATGGGTGCCTTCTCCAGACTGCAAGTTTCAGCTCTTTCCATAGATGTTCGATAGGATTCAGATCAGGACTCATAGAAGGCCACTTCAGAATAGTCCAATGTTTTGTTCTTATCCCATTCTTGGGTGCTTTTAGCTGTGTGTTTTAGGTCATTATCCTGTTGGAGGACCCATGACCTGCGACTGAGACAGAGCTTTCTGACACTGGGCAGTACATTTCGCTCCAGAATGCCTTGATAGTATTGAGATTTCATTGTGCCCTGCACAGATTCAAGGCACTCTGTGCCAGGCGCAGCAAAGCAGCCCCAAAACATAACCGAGCCTCCTCCATGTTTCACTGTAGGTATGGTGTTCTTTTCTTTGAAAGCTTCATTTTTTCATCTGTGAACATAGAGCTGATGTGACTTGCCAAAAAGCTCCAGTTTTGACTCATCTGTCCAAAGGACATTCTCCCAGAAGGATTGTGGCGTGTCAATATGCATTTTAGCAAATTCCAGTCTGGCTTTTTTATGTTTTTCTTTCAGTGGAGTCCTCCTGGGTCTTCTTCCATGGAGCCCACTTTCGCTCAAAAAGCAACGGATGGTGCGATCAGAAACTGACGTACCTTCACCTTGGAGTTCAGCTTGTATCTCTTTGGCAGTTATCCTTTTTTTCTTTTTCTACCATTCGTACTATCCTTCTGTTCAATCTGGGGTCGATTTTCCTCTTGCGGCCGCGCCCAGGGAAGTTGGCTACAGTTCCATGGACCTTAAACTTCTTAATAATATTTGCAACTGTTGTCACAGGAACATCAAGCTGCTTGGAGATGGTCTTGTAGCCTTTACCTTTACCATGCTTGTCTATTATTTTCTTTCTGATCTCCTCAGACAGCTCTCTCCTTTGCTTTCTCTGGTCCATGTTCAGTGTGGTGCACACAATGATACCAAACAGCACAGTGACTACTTTTCTCCATTTAAATAGGCTGAATGACTGATTACAAGATTGGAGACATGTGTGATACTAATTAAAGAAACTAATTAGTTTGCAATATCACTATAATCCAATTATTTATTATCTTTTCTAAGGGGTACCAACAAATGTGTCCAGGCCATTTTAGAATATCTTTGGAGAATAAGCAATAATTAATCTCTTTTCACAGCTTCTTTGCTTTATTCTATGACATACCAAAGGCATGCAAGTATACATGATAAAATAGCTTTTCATTTCATCACTTTTCAGGATGAAGCATTATTTCAATGAGCTGTAAGGGTACCAACAAATTTGAGCACGTCTGTATGAAACACATTCTGGAAAGCAGCTTTGGGATTTGTACACGTGTGGGATTTGACAGCACTATTTCTGATATCCTGTCCAAAACCTCTATCTAGTCACTGAGAAATCATTTAGAGTGAAAACACATTCCATACATCTTTCCTGTAGTGCATTTCTATTTAGTATATAGGGTTCAAATTTGAACAGAACGCAGGCACAGGGAAGTGAAGACATACAGTGACTTTCATCATGTATTAAAACAAGTCAGCTTTAATTAAGTGGGGTTGATAGATAAAAAAAAAGCGGACCCCAGTGTTGGCTGAGTAGATCTCTGCTCTTGGTGTGCATTGCTTCATTTCCAATGGGAGCTGTATTGAATTGTGTCTGACAGTTAAGTTGTTTACTGCCCAAGGCATTGATTTCCATTGCGTTTATTTCCTATTTGTTCTGATCTTTGTCTGTTGGTTTGCTTCACTGCTTTGTAAAATATGTATTGGCTATGTATACAGAAGCAATATAACATTGACCTCATATTTGGATCTGTGTAATGCGACACACCAAGAGAATGATTTGGAGGGAGAGAAGAGAGCTTGAATTAGGGTTAGGACATTTTTATTTTCTCTTATCACATTATTGCACCCATTGTATCTCTCTAACCTGTAGGAGTGCCATAGCAACCACAACACTCTCTCTGGAATTGCTGCTCCATTCCTAAAGAAGCTAAAATGACCGCGTGGACAAACACAGATGGAATCTGGGCACTGGATAAGGAAGCACCTGGCAACTGTGTGCCCACTATCAACCTTAATCAAATCCTGTCAAACCTGCTGCCCTGCCCATTGTACCTGAAAATGATGTGCATGGAGATTACTCTGTCTATTGCAAGATGCATGTCTGGAGACACCACAGACCCACAAAAGTATGTGCTACATATAGCTGGTGTAATAACTCTGGGAACAGTAAAGAGTATAGTGCATGCACCGAGCCTTTAACAAGCCCAAGCACAGAGGGGCACTCGGAAGAACTCTCCGTTATTAAATTAGCTTTCATCTGCGCACATTATGGAGGCAGTGTCCATTAGAGACCACTTGTTCCGAATCAGAAGTGGCACAAACCTCTTTTTATTATCAAAACAAGTACCCTGCTGGTTAACTAAACATTTAATTATAATACAAGGCCCTCAGGCTTTGTGAGCAGGAACACAGAGCTGGAGTAGTTCTACATCTTCAGACAGGGCGTATGTTTGCATTTTCAAGAGCTGAATTATTGTGCAGAATTATTGTATACTCTTGCTTTCAGGCCCCCTTAGTAGAATGAACACTGCTTAAATAATGCCTCATATTGTTGGCTATATAAATAAGGTGACCATATAGCTCCATGTTCACCGGGTCAGTTTACATATAAAGCCACCTCTAATATAAAGTCCACCACTCTGTTCAGTAGTAGGACCACCACAGCTGTTCAGAACGTATCAAAACACTGTGAAGTGACCTCTCTAATAAAACCAATATGCTGCAAAGCCTGCAACATTATTTAGATTTAAAAAATATGTATAAATAAAACAGTTAGCATTGCAAGAAATACTATAATAAGTTTCAACAACGCACCATCAGTAGAAAGGCCACCACACTAGAAGGCTCCATTGTGTTGCTCCTGTGACTGCTCCTGTGACTGCCCTTGATAGAGTATTGTAACAGTAAGTAATTCCATCCTTACACTGTTACAAAGTACCTTTCCTTGCCTGAGTTCAAAGCGTGTGCTTTGTAATCCACACTGATTTTTAACGTTTGTATTTCATAGGCAAATCAAGTTGGCGACACCACTACATCCCCGTTGACTCGAGTGAAGATGTGTTATCATGCAGGCTGTGTGGCTACAGTAAACGCACGTGAGGCTAAGCCAATCAGAATCTGAGCAGAGAAACAACCTTTATTCACAGCACAGACCTCATGGAAGAGCATTTCAAAGGTACCTGCTGGATTGTATTCATTACACATTTAAAGAAAAGCTTTGAAAACTAACAGTAACACATGTCGTATTTCTTTGAAAAGGGAGATCATCATTAAAATCCTGAGCCAGGCTGTTCACGTACATGTTTGAGAAGACAATGTTATTTTCAAAGTATTGATTTTTAAATGTTTCTCACACTGTTGCTGCACAGGCTAATACATTTAATAAAGTAGTGCATTGATTTTTGAAGCAGCCACTAGTGATGTGCTCTACATAGCACTGCACTGGGATTTAGTTTGAATTTCCCTTGGAAAAAGTCCAGGCAGAGATATAATCCAATTTAAATGACAGGGAGAAGGATGCTTGCTTTATGCTTTCACTATGCTTTGTTACACTTGGCTATGCTTTTACTATGAGCAACGTTTAAGTGCTGTACCTTTAGAGACATTAGTGAAAATGGTATGTAAAACAAACATGTCAGTGAAATTCATCCTCTACCATAGCTTTAAATATAGAATTACCAATAACATGAAAGAGATCCCTGTGACCTACATGCACTGCATATGCACATGCAAGATGCCTCCATATACCCCCAGATTCTGACACTATTAAAAGTTGAATAAGTGCTTCTCTATTATGTAAAAACGTGACATACAATAGGCCGTATTTAAATGTTAGCGAAGTGCTGAATGTGTTGAGTCCTCTTCATACAACCTGTTTGAAGGTGTTTAAGGGGATTCTATACTGGATATCATCACATGTATTACCTGTCCATGTACCCCCACACTCTGACATTCCTAATATAAGGGTTTTCTTGGACAATGGTTCTGTAGATATGCGTAATAATGTAAGTGTGACAGACAGACAGACAATCGGACTGACAGACAGACTCTATGTATCCCCACATTCTGATACTATCAATATCCAGGAATGTCCTTCACAAGTTTCATCACAGTTGCGTAAGCGTTTCTCTAGTTATACCACCCTGTAAAAGTCATTGCAGATGTGCATCCCCAATGGCGGGTGAGGGAAGGACAGGCCCATGGGTTTAAAAACATCAGGGGCTACATGTTTTGTTTTATTTCAATAGCTTTTAAAACACGTACAGGCAGCAGCAAATGATCACGATGGCAAATGTTGAGAAGACCTCAGACTCCCTGAGGCGAAACATCTCCTTCACACCAGTCTCCAGGGGGCGAGCAGTCTTTGTGATCTGTTTACTTCTGCTTGACTTAAAAGCTGAAGTCCTGAAGGTTTTAAAATCAATTTCCTTGCCAATAATGTGCTTTCCCTGTTCCTCTTATAATGGTTTAGAATGTGTATTGAACAAGTGCGAACCAAGCTTTTCAAATCTATTGTCTTACCACTTTCTTACCACTGTGGAAAAGTTACCACTGCCCCCTTCCTTTTCAGCCTAAGATCATCAAGCAAAGTGGTGGTTCTGGCAGGGAACTCACTCTAACCATAGATTAAACCATATGTCCAATGATCGGCATGGATTTATATCTTATCTCAATCCATTACGTCCCTGCTGTGCTCCAGCGTTTGCCTCCTCTTCCCCAACCTGCTTTTTTGTTTGGGGTCAGTAGTAAAGTTAAGACGTATGTCAGCAACTAATAAACACATTTAATGCCAAGTTAAATGACAATTGAATAAGTGGTTCTCCAGATATGTGCAACAATGTGCGAATAGTGTCACATGTACTTTATCACCTATATCTAAATCTAATAAGAGGTTAGAAAATGCATTTTGGTTATCACACCTTTAAATGGAAGTATAATAAAAAATGTGGGTAATACCTTGATTGCATAACTGTAACACATATTACAGATAATGGATATTTAAATGGGTGAAATGGCAGAGTAAATGTTGGTGTCACTGTACTCTTGAAGGATCTTCAAAGAAATGTACAGTATACCCAGTCTTGGCCCTAAGAAGAACTCCAATGTAGTTCTTTGCTAGAAATATGTATAAATGTTCTATTAAATAATCCAATTCATATTTATATGTGAAAAACAGTAAGTTATTTAGCAGCTCAAACATTCAACTCTATTTATAATATACAGGTTACATGACTGGTACCTACTCCTGTATAACTCAGTTCATATGCACATCTCAGTTTGTTTTCTACAGTGTCACAGACATGTCAGAATTCAAAACCCTGTGCTGGATACGGTATGACAGTTCATTGAAAGGGATCGGAGATCATCACATAGGAAAGTATACAGCTGCTATTACCCAAGTGTTACTTGACTTTTTCAGTATTTAGTCACAGTTTGTAAGAGCTTGTATCAGATACCAAGCAAACATATTGGAAATAAACCAACATGACACAAAATGTCTGCCAGTGCACGTTTACATTAAAGTATTCAAAATGATATTCCCAACAAAGCAAATAAAAAGTAAAACACAGAGAAAAAAGCAATGTGTTTAACAGTAAGAACTTACAGTTGTGTATAAATATGGAAGTAACATAATGTGTAAAGCTCTATTGTGATTGTACAGTATGGCCTGCTGAAAAATGAGTTCTTATGATTGAAATACCTTTAAATGTCGGCATGGTCACAAGTACAGCATACAGTTCTGGACAGAAGTTTAGCATCACCCTATAGAATGAACTCACTGTGCTTCCTAAAGTCAAATGAAACCTGCTGAATAATATTACGTTAACATATTGAATTACATACCGCTTTGTAGTTTTCCATCTACTTAATGAAAAACTGACAAAATTTGAAAAATGTGACATTTCAAAATATACTGTAACATGAAATACTGTACTACTATTATGGCTTCCGGTAGATGTTTGCAATATAATTTTGTATCTTCTTTGATTACATGATGTTAAATAAAAGATCTAAAGTATATATATCCTAAACTTTTGGCCATAGCTGTACTTGTAACCTTATCTCATTAAATATATGCTTATTTGATAGTTTTTCAGTAAATATAGAACGGAATAATGTAAACACAATAAATGCATATTCATAAATGAAATGGGAAATGGGAAAGTGAAAATAAAAGAAATAAAAAAGGTGTGTTTCAGCACAATTTAGACATGTCAGAGGATATGCAGTCCATTCAACAGACAGTTAGTGTAGGATATACCAACTTGAAATCCCTTTAGATGTAGGACAGGCCACCAGTTCCACTGGTGTATATCGTGAATATTCAGCACATTCCCTCCAGCAAGTATCGGGACACCCTGTACTTTTTTGTATGCATTATGAACAATTCCACACTGGGTTTTTCCCTTTCTTTCTCAGCAATCCAAAGGCTAATTAGCCGCTGCTGTTCTACTGACTCTTAAAATCAGTGCAGTGTAACTTCATGCTGGCTCTTTCCTGTCATTGTGCTGCTAGCATGGAAACCACGCAGGCAGGAGCTGGCAATGACTATGAAGAATAGAAATAGAATTCTCTGAAATCATCAAAGGAAAAATAACATTAAGTGGCTCTTGTTCAGTGGTGTTTTTTAATCTATATATTACTTTTTTTCTGATGTACACAATTTGAGACAATAGCCCTTCACTGTGTTTACTTTTCTTTCTACACAATTGAGGAATTGTCTGTAACATCTTCAAATAAGTGATGTTTTAATCATTTAAACCTTTTGTGTACATCAAAAAAAAAAAAACTTTGTTTTTCCATTTTTGTACAGTGCAGTTATACCTCCTTGCAAACCTATATACAGTATGTATGTATGTATGTATCTATCTATCTATCTAAGATAGATAGATAGATAGATAGATAGATAGATAGATAGATAGATAGATAGATAGATAGATCTGGCTGCCATCGCCCTTGCAGGTTTTCCTATTGCAATCATTCTGAGTAATTCATGCAATTAGCAATACGTGTCTTTAAATTAGTGAGCACCAGCGCATCTTGTGCACAGCTGTCTATCACAAGCAATGCAAAAGGAAACTTGATCCACAGTAGCTGCTCACTGGCTCACACTCCTATAACACGGCTTGGCTGATCTCACCTATGCTACACATGTCTATGCAAGGCAAGGCAAACAGAACTGAAAAGCAGTCTCTAACACAGACTTGATAAAATAATTTTAAAAATGAGCAATATTGGAGTGTTGGAACCACTCGGACTGATTGCAAACATCATAGCAAGGTAAAGCGAGAAGAAGCTGTCATTGGAAGCTTCTTGCTCTTCACAGTGCAAAGGGTGGAGAAATTAAACAGGATTGGTCATCCTGAATGCCAGTGAAGCTGAGACAGTAGCTCTGTAAAGACCAGTCCTGCCAATTAGTTTAGGCCCAGGGAATAATCTGCTCACTATGAGCCACATTTGCAATCATTAGTTTCTCTGTACGAAAATGCAGGTGGTTGAGTTTGAATAAGACAGCCAATTACATCCACACACATAGTCAGGCCTTAGATCTAACCCAAGCACTGCATTAATATAAAACAGTCCTGTCAAATGATGAAATAGTACTTAAATATGTGTGTTATCAGAAAATTCTAGTGACATGAAAACATTCAAATAATATAAATAAATAATACATAAATAAAGAAATGATCATACAATTACAATTTCAATTCAGAAATAAATAAATAAATAAATAAATAAATAAATAAATAAATAAATGATAATACAGTTATAATGTACTAACAAAGCCTTGTAATAAAGTTTAAAATCTGGTCTTGGAAAAACAATGAAGAAAGCAGAAATCTTAACGAGCTGCAGTTGATAGTAATTGAAGTGAAGAATTGAAGGCTGTGAAACAGACAGTTTGCTAAATAATCTTAGGAAATCATCCCGAAGAGGAGTAAGGGGAGCCTTTGTTAGATTTGTGTTTCCAAAGCAACGGGTAAATGGGGAGATGCAGTGTATCTCCTTTTAAGTCTTTTTAGATGCAACTCCTCCATTCAGTGCTTGCTTCAAAAGCACTCCACTGATCAAGATTCACTCGCTGTCTTCTTGCTGATTTCTTTGTTCAGCTGGTAATTGTCAGCGTAAGGTCCTTCAAGTCTGTGCTCAGACTGTCCAGGTAACCTGCTCCCGCTCCTGGTTATTGCAGGTCTTGTATTGGTTTCCCAGTCTAGTGTGTCCCCCATTCAATAGCTTGCTGGCTGCTCTTGATGGATGACAAGTCTGGCTTCAGTATGAGCCTGAGACTGCATTAGACTATAATAAGCTGATTTTACTCAGGCAGTAAACCTGCGTTTAATCTACATTAAAAAAGGTTGTTGTAAATGGTTTACGTTGAACTACAGTAAAATCTGGATTATTCAAACCCTGATTATCCGAACACCACTGTTATCTGAACTGCACCCCTAGTAACCTATATTGTTGTGTGCAGAGCTCTTGGGCTCTGTTGTCATAGATACTATATTAATGATAACATACATTTTACAGAAATGTTTGTATACAGTAAAAGCACAAATTAAAACAAACAAATATTAAGGGACTCTACTTCGCTGCCAAATTTTGAAAAGTGAAGCTGACAAAACCTGGAAGTATCCTGTCACTACTCACCTGATCCCACAAGGACTGTGAGGCTGCGGTGGGGTCCTAATATCTGCTGCACAGCAAGTGTATTCATAGTGTGATGTCAGGGTAGAACACAGGGAATCAGATGAATTTATAAGTCAATGTGTCCTGTGTATGTCATCTTGTGCAGTTCTGGTCGCTGAAACTGTGATTTATAATACCAGACGCCTTCATTTACAAAGGTTTGATATGTTTGGGACTGCAAACGATGCCCTTAATATTGAATTCAGAGGTGATATTGAAGATGGCTTTATATTACCACCAATAGGAGCAAATCTGGACTGTAAAAAAAAGTGTCCTTGTAATACATGCTGCAAGTCAGTCACAACTATCAAGAGACCCCTGCTTTAAAGTGGGATGATAGTAGGTGCTTGGTTGGCAGGGGCATCCTATCCATGACTGCTCAAATTACTCTGAAGTGCTGGCTCAGGGGGCTATTCCCTCAGTTATTTGTATTCTGAGTGGGGCTGCTGAACAAAGACTCGTACATTAAGATATTTAAAACTATGCAGAGTAGAGACACTAACAGCAGGGTTAATTAAACATCTCATTTTAATAGTGCACTAATTGAGATGAGGCACAGGCTGAATTTGTATCCTCAATGACAGCGTGTTAAGCACCTGAGAGACCAATGCTACCCTGAGGTCCCATTATGCTAATGTTAGCAAGAGACAGGGATACTGTACAGCCAAACACAGTGTGTATCCTAAAGACATTATTTCCAATAGGGATTCATTCACAATGCACACTTTGGGAAAAGAAACCACATGGCTTTCAAACGTCATCTAGACCACTGGCAGTCTGCTTTTTAGAAGGAGCTCACTAAAATGCCATTGGACCCCTTTGAAAATACACAGAGTGACCACTTTTAAATTTGGCATGATTATGAATACAAAACTTCAATGAGCAAAACAGAATATTGAATGTATTTAAAGACAACGAAAGCAGGTTTACATTTTAGGAATAGGTGAGTACATCTACTCAAAACAGCATTCAAAGTGATTCAATTAATAACACCAGCTTTTAAAACCTTGCTGCCTAGTTAATGCTAATGCTGTAGCCACTGTTAGTTGAGAACATAACGCGTTCTGAACTGTCCTGACTTCTAGAACGGTTCAGGTATACCCATCTAGAACTATTCAGAATACGTGAACCATTCTAGAAGACTCGTTTATGAATGTCAATGTATGGGATAACTGGTTAATAATTACAGCATGCATGTCATCACCCCATTCATCATTTTCTGTGACTAAAAAGCCACACACAAATATAAGCTCAAAGTTAATAATGAAATATGTCATTAACAAATAACGGTATACTTTATGTTGTTTAGCTGTAGTTTAGCGCTGCACAATTTAAGAATCGCGTGTGCGTTATGGGACTCCTTCCAGCTCAAAATGGCTCGGTTCAAAGTCAGTGAATTCCTCCACTCGAGAAGCGCTTTCCACATTTGTTGGCAGTGGGGCAATGGTATGTTTCAGTCTGTAGAGCATCACAACTATTAAAACTAACAGAAACAGTAGCAGGCAGACGCAGAGACCGATGTATGTGGAGAAACTGGGCATTTTACCGCTCAGGGTATAAACTTGCGTAACCAAGGTAGGTGCCAGGATGTTAAATTCGGCAGTGGTGAGGTTATCTGGGAACACGGAATAGTTCGGTTCGGTCGTAGCTTTAAACATGTCCATCAAAATGGTAGGCCTATTCATTTTAATCAACATTATTGAACAATATATTTAAAAAGCACTGAAAATGAGAATTGAATACTATACACACGCTGCAGCACTGGCTGTTTATAAAAAAACAAGTGTAATAATAATAATAATAATAATAATAATAATAATAATAATAATAATAATAATAATAATGTCTAACATAAAGAAAAAAACGATTAAAATGTTGTTGTTTTTTTACAGTATATAAAGTTATTTATAAATTAAACAAAAATGTAATATATTTGTAGCATAGATTTTTTTCCGTTTTCTGCATCAGTTTCTTGTGACGACAGTTTCCTTGGTCTTGAATCCAACATCAATCAATCCAACAACTTTCTGACAGGTTTTGAAGATCAGTTAATATCCAGCAATGTGGTCTGCATGTCGGATATCTTTTGTGGAGTGGATTATGTACGATTATCTTTCCATTGTAAAGACTAATTATCCCAATAGAAAAAGTAGAGAACACACACTCTCTACGCGTTGTTTAGAGAAATCTGGATTTATTTATTTCCAGGGTCTTCATTTAATGTTACATCCAACTTTTAAGAGTTTAAACGTATTATAGCGTAATAAATTAAAACTGTTATTAAAAATACAAGTTCACAAGAGTCGTCTTGATAACCGACAGCACTGTTATTGAATAAACAGTTTAGCCGTTTATTTTTTGTTCAGAGAAAAAGTAAACGAGACGTCTTTATATTCCAACAATAAGAATTCCATCAAATATTGCCCTCGTGCATCCCGTTTGTGAAGGTCATTGGCAAACCAGCGAGCCTCCAGCCAGACACGAATTAAACTATATTCACCATTCACCACGACACAAAAACAGCTCCCCCAAGGACAGCCACAACTAAGCACGCAGCAGCGCCCTCCAACTGGATTTGTGATTCTAGAGGCGGGCGGAAAAGGCTTTTAACACACAGTACCAGTATTCTCTATCTTTCTTGCAAATTAAATAAATATATCTATTTCGACCATCATTGCTGTTGTTGCAGAAGAAATGTAGGTCAACATATGTATTTTGATTTTTAAATTAGTCTTTTAATCTTGTCTTTCTTTCCCAGTATGATGTTCTTTGTATTTTTTTTTCTGAAAGGATCACGCTAGCGTTTCACCACAGTAGGCTATTCTACTCCCTTGCTCCTACAATCATCGCCGCTTTCTTCTAGAAGTGAAAAACACTATCAGCTCCGGGAAGCCACGGAAAAACAGAACAATTGATGTGGGTTTAGAAAAACTGTACTTTATTCGTTCCTTCCCCTAACGTTCCTGGTCTTTTGTCAATGCTTTTTAACAATTAATCTTTGAACATTCACAGATTTTGGCCGCAGTATGGGTGTTTTGCAGCCGCACATCACTTTGCACATATCTTTACATCAGCCCCTAAATGTATTAAAGAAAAATATTGTTTGCTGATATAAAGGAGTAATTTCAGTAGAAACTGAGAAAAAAAGCTACAACTGAAATCGTCAATGTTTACAGATTCAGTCCAGTAAACTGTGCAGTCTTTTACAAGGGGTATTGTCATTCTAATGTGTCCTAATGTGTCCGACATTTATAAATGTATGACATCAGGTCTTGTGGGGTCCTGTTTTGATGTCATTGATAAGTGATCTTGAGAGATGTTGCAGCAAATGGCAGAAGAGGGACTGCAATCTTCAGTGATATGCGTCAGAAAACATGTATGACAGCAAGCAGAACCCTTATAAAGGTATAAAACACACTTTAGAAATGGTCTTTCTTTACAGTAGAACTTGTCATGCACCCGCAGCATGTACCCTAAGCCAAGTAGCTTCATGTATGTAAACTAGTGTGACGTACGCCTCCACTCAGCCACCGGGGATAACACGAGGTATGACACAGGCCCGGTTTTTGGGATGGAACCGCATAACAGTCTCGCGTTTTGATTGGTCCATGTCTGTCACATGAATATGTCGTCACACGAGTGGAAAAGCGTGCAGGTATTTTTAACATTGTGATCAGAGAGAGAGAGAGAGAGAGAGAGAGTGATCTGCTTTCCACAACCTTACCATTAAAATATGTTATGGTATTACACTGTACTGATATTACAAACTATGAGGAATTACTTTATATAAATTATCATGTTATGCACAAATGTAAGAATGGGCTTTCTGTGGTGGTGTACTTTTTTCTTTAAAGTAGCATATCTATAATCGTTTTTGCGATATATTTTAATATAAAACATATACGCCATTGCAGTTTTGTTACAGGATACATTAGTTTATCTCTAATGTAATCACAGTTTTACATATAGACTGCCCCTGTTTTCATTTACGTCCCAAATTCTGGGCCGCTTTGCTTTTCAGATAATGTCCCAAATTCGGGGCCGCTTTGGTTTTTAGATAACGTCGCAAATTCTGGGCCGCTTTGGTTTTTAGATAACGTCCCAAATTCTGGGCCGCTTTGGTTTTTAGATAACGTCCCAAATTCTGGGCAGCTTTGGTTTTTAGATAACGTCCCAAATTCTGGGCCGCTTTGGTTTTTAGATAACGTCCCAAATTCTGGGCCGCTTTGGTTTTTAGATAACGTCCCAAATTCTGGGCCGCTTTGGTTTTTAGATAACGTCCCAAATTCGGGGCCGCTTTGGTTTTTAGATAACGTCCCAAATTCTGGGCCGCTTTGGTTTTTAGATAACGTCCCAAATTCTGGGCCGCTTTGGTTTTTAGATAACGTCCCAAATTCGGGGCCGCTTTGGTTTTTAGATAACGTCCCAAATTCTGGGCCGCTTTGGTTTTTAGATAACGTCCCAAATTCGGGGCCGCTTTGGTTTTTAGATAACGTCCCAAATTCTGGGCCGCTTTGGTTTTTAGATAACGTCCCAAATTCTGGGCCGCTTTGGTTTTTAGATAACGTCCCAAATTCTGGGCCGCTTTGGTTTTTAGATAACGTCCCAAATTCTGGGCCGCTTTGGTTTTTAGATAACGTCCCAAATTCTGGGCCGCTTTGCATTTCCGAATTCAGCCCAGTTTTGGGGAATCAGCTGACAGCCGAGTTTCTAAGTCATGCATGCACAGTTTACCATAAACTGGATCGTGAATTCATTTGAGAGTAACCCTTAGTACATTAATCAAAGTTCATGTATTTTTTACTCTCCCCAGAAATCTTTTTTTTTTTTTTAATGAAAAAAACAAAAATGTAAATGTTAAAAAACGCATTTCTTATTATATGAAGAAACTACAATGCACTGAAATAGATACATGAAAATTAATTTAAGTAGTCGTTTTCCTTTATTAAAGGCTAATATTAAAACACATTTTTGGGAAGGAACATGGTATTCCGAAAAAAGGACATCTCGTTTTCTTATGTAACGTCCATCAATATATTGTAGTGTTTCAGGTTCTTTTTGGACAGAAATGAGACTGCAACTGTGAGTAGATGAAGGCCGTTTATTTTGACAATAATTAAATAATCACAAAATAAAATCATAAAGTGAGGGAAAGGAGACTGGGATTCGAAAGTGAAAATAAATGACTGTAGTAATTTTTCTTTTACCCTACCCTTCCCAGTCTTTTCCCCGCCCCTCTTGTGTGCAAAACCTGAACTCCAATTCCCCTCCACACACGTGTACCACCATGCAACCCTGGCACGCACACACCACCATGCAACCCCTGCACGCATACACCCACCATGCAACCCCTGCACGCATACACCCACCATGCAACCCCTGCACGCACACACCACCATGCAACCCCTGCACGCACACACCACCATGCAACCCCTGCACGCATACACCCACCGTAGCAATTCTTTGCAAAATATATTTTCGGGTATTCAGCCCCATTCATGTCTATGGCAGTGTTATAAAACACATTTTCAGGCATATCTCTCGAACCCGAGCACGTAGAACCACCATTCAAAGTGATATAGACTCGGGGGAGCACCCCAAACCACCCCCTAAAAAGGTGTGGTGGTTCACCCAAAAACTCATGTCATGACGAAAAAATTCACTTTGCCAAGCCGTCCTGGCATTTGAACCATGAAAATGGTGACTCCTTGTGCGGGGACCCATGGGGCCCCAACGCAAAAAAAAAGTTCCTAACCCCCACAGAACCCGAGATACGCTCTGTCAAAAATGTCCAAAAACTACCCTTTTTGGGGTCATATCTCCATGACCCCGGGGCCTAGAAACCGGGTTGAACTTCCTAGGGTCATGTCTGGGGGCCCTCTTTCACAGGGAGCAACCCGTTTTCAAATGCTACATTTTCAACAAATTTTCACATTTTCAGCATGATGGCATGTCAAGGTTGTATTTCCAATAGCTTTTGAGCTCCAGGTTGGCAAAAAAAGTCTAAACTGGTGTCCTTTCTAGCTGGGGACACGTCACTTGGAGGGATCGACAGGGGCCCCGAGGTGGACCTCCATACCGATTTTCAAGTCTTGGGGACCCCCGGAACCCGAGATACAGCACCCTGAAAAATGTCTATGGGAAATCCCATTATAAAACCCCTTTGGGGCAACGGCCACCATCTGGCGGTGGGGTGGCATTTGAACCCGTGGCTGATGTCTTTCTTTAGCTAAGACTCTTGTGCACGCAAAGAATGTCCTTCTGAGTTTGTTGGCCCAGGGGTCGTGGAGATACGAGTACGATAAGAGACCACCCCCTTCCCTATGGCAAATGCCATTATAAAAACACCATCGGGGTAAGGCTCAGCTAATGGCGGTCGTTGGTCTTACGAACTCGAAGGAACCCATTTTCTTTAGCTAAGATTGCTGTGCATCTAAAAAGAGTACAGAAGCACCAATTTAAGTCCATTCCAAGTGTTTTGTGATCACAGTATCAGCATGAGTGTATCGGAGCACAGTTTTGCACCAAAAGCGAGGGGAGGCGAAAAAATGCACTATATACCCTATTCTTTAAGATATCACTTTGCACTGCAAATTTGAGGAACGCAACCACTTAGCAACTTGCAAATTGGTACTGCAATTTAAAGGCCTGTAGTGTCAGACTAGTAGTGCCTAACTGATTCAAGTGTTTTTGGAATGATTTGTTGTTTTGTCCTAAACCAGCAGTTTGTCACCCAGATTTATTAAATAAACGTGGGGGGGGGGGGGGGGGGGGGGGTCATCAGATTATTCTCCATTTTATTGTAACTGAGGTACCATTCAGTTGAGCGAAAATTGTAAAGGGGTACTCGAGCTGAAACCTCCAGATAGAAGGGCTACAGTTTCAAAAAAAGGTTGAAAACCCCTGACCTACAGTATAAATGATCAGGAATAGATAAGGGAAATGCTGACTAATACAATACAATAGGATTTATTTGAAGTTGTTGAAGGGCACTAGTCTCTTAAACCCAGAAGTTCTGATAAACCCCTATGCCTCACTATATATTGATGGACATTACATAAGCAAATGAGATGACCTTCTTTTTTTTTGGTATACCATGTTCCTAAATGTTTTCTGAGGAGAGTAAAAAATACATTAACTTTGATTCATGTACTCTTAAATGAATTAACTGTCCAGTTTATGGTAAACTGTGCATGCATGACTTAGAAACTCGTCTGTCAGCTAAGCAGAATATCTCAAAAACTGGCCTGAATTCGAAAATGCAGAATTCGGAACGTTATCTGAAAACCAGAGCAGCCCAGAAATTGGGATGTTATCAAAGCGGCCCAGAATTTGGGACGTTATCTAAAAACCAAAGCGGCCCAGAATTTGGGGCGTTATCTAAAAATCAAAGCGGCCCAGAATTTGGGACGTTATCTAAAAACCAAAGCGGCCCAGAATTTGGGATGTTATCTGCAAACCAAATCGGCCCAGGATTTGGGACATTATCTGAAAAGTAAAGCGGCCCAGAATTTGCGACGTAAATGAAAACAGGGGCAGTCTATATGTAAAACTGTGATTACATTAGAGATAAACTAATGTATCCTGTAACAAAACTGCAATGGCGTATATGTTTTATATTAAAATATATCGCAAAAACGATTATAGATATGCTACTTGAAAGAAAAAAAGTACACCACCACAGAAAGCCAATTCTTCCATTTGTGCATAACATGATAATTTATATAAAGTAATTCCTCATAGTTTGTAATATCAATACAGTGTAATACCACAATATATTTTAATGGTAAGCTTGTGGAAAGCAGATCACTCTCTCTATCTGATCACAATGTTAAAAATACCTGCACGCTTTTCCACTCGTGTGACGACATATTCATGTGACAGACATGGACCAATCAAAACGCGAGACTGTTATGCGGTTCCATCCCAAAAACCGGGCCTGTGTCATACCTCGATAACACAGGAAATATAACAGATGCATGAACTACAAAAAACACTGAACCAATCTTAATCCTGCATGGTGCTGTTCTAAGCTTGAATCAGGCCCGTTACTTCAGGAGCTTTTCACAAAGCAATCAGATGCCAGGTCTCCCCATGTTCTATCTAGATCTGAAAAGCAGGGTTTTTTTTCGACTTGCTGTATCTATTTACTCCCCTTCCCTGAAATGGAAAATACATTTAAACTTTGGGGAGAAAAAAATGAATCCAACTCAGTTTTTATGAGAAATGAGCACCAGCTCCCTCTGGTGTTGAAAGAGGGGTATAGATGACACAGGATGTGTAAACTGCACGTAATCAGTTAAACATTTTTATAAAACTATAAAAACATCTTCTGGTTAAAAAAAAAAAAAAACTAAACTTAAAAAAAAACACAACAACAAAGGTCTACTGAGCAAGTTTTAATATCATAATAAAGTCAGATATTCACTTCTCATTTCTACAAGGACACTTGAGCTAGCCTACAGCACACATGACAGTCAAGAGGAAGTGCAGCTGAAGAGTACTAGAAATAGTAGCCTCAGAATGAGGGCAGAATCAGAACTAATCATGCATCTAGATGAGTGCAGAGTTAGAACCGCCTCTGCACTGAGTCCTGATCATGCATCTAAATGAGTGCAGAGTCAGAACTGCCTCTCCACCGAGTCCTGATCATGCATCTAGATGAGTGCAGAGTTAGAACCGCCTCTGCACTGAGTCCTGATCATGCATCTAAATGAGTGCAGTCAGAACTGCCTCTCCACCGAGTCCTGATCATGCATCTAGATGAGTGCAGAGTCAGAACTGCCTCTGCACTGAGTCCTGATCATGCATCTAGATGAGTGCAGAGTCAGAACTGCCTCTGCACTGAGTCCTGATCATGCATCTAGATGAGTGCAGTCAGAACTGCCTCTGCACTGAGTCCTGATCATGCATCTAGATGAGTGCAGTCAGAACTGCCTCTGCACTGAGTCCTGATCATGCATCTAGATGAGTGCAGAGTCAGAACTGCCTCTGCACTGAGTCCTGATCATGCATCTAGATGCATGTTGTGTTTTACCTGCTTAATTCAGGTACATTGTGTGTAAAAAATAAAACTACACAAATGACCTGTTCTTTACAAAGTGTACTTTAATCAATTAACCAGTTTCTTGAAGGCATCCTTGTACCGTTATGGGTTCAAAAAGAAAGAAACTAAAACATTTGCTATTACTGCATTACAAGTATACTTAGAAACCCTGTGTGGAACAGTATAAGATGGGAAAGGCACAGCAAAATGTAGTAAAGCACAGTGAAAGCATTGGTAAATAGCAATACTGTAGGGCAATGTTGTGACTAATGTTAACCACGGAAAGGAGCTGCAAATATTTAGCATACACAAGGAAAACACTTAGGAAACTGAAATATATAGTGAAAAACTTCTATAATAAAAAAAAAACAGAAAAACTCACTAAACTAAAAAAAAGGACAAATTATTTTAAGTTTTTCTTAATAATTACTACATATTGACAGAAATTAAAGGAGACTGAGTTTATAAATGATGTAAAGAAATTAGCAAATATTACAAAGAATCACTTAAAATCAGCATCAGCTTCAATCTCCTCTTATGAAAACTACCGTACTTCTGTTTAAAATGACTATGAATTACTTTGCATTCATTTACAATAGCATGGTACAGTATGGATTATGGAATAGTTATGACTAGCAGCATTTGGATTAGCAAGTCTACTGTACTATTAATGAGATGAAACACATTATTTTGCATGTAGACAGTACTGTTTAAACATGCAATACCACTAAAGTATCCCACCTTAAAGCAACATGTTACATTTCAAAGTAAACAGGGTGTGATGTGAGTATTTGTCACTGCATTGTAAATAAAATCTCTTTATAAAAATACTGCTTCACAGGGCATATATACAGGGCCAGTGCAAGATCTAATAATGCAAATACCTTTGTACCACTGTAATCAAAGCGAACAACCGTCTAGACAAGTTTCATTAATATTCAACTTCAACTAATGAAATAAAACAAACTTTAAATACATGCACTAATAATAATATGTTGGAAGATTTCATACGGTTTAATAGATTAATTCTGATGGAAAGAGTATTTATGTAATGGGCGTGGCTACAAAACGAACCATGGGGCGAGTTTGTTAATATAAATAAGTTTATGTCGTTTACGCAAGTCATGAGTTTTCATGATATATCTTGTTTATGCCACGAATGCTTACAGCACAGAATAAGAATCTATTTGTGTATAACAATGTTTGTTTGAAATCATACGCAGTAGCAATAGAATGTATTTGTGGTGCAGGATGTCATAATGACAAAGAAGATCCTGTCACTAACTTTTCATGACGTAACATAAAAATAACTAATGGTAATTTAGCCACATGAGTGGTATGAACATTTAAATCACAGATAATCTAATAAACAGGATCAAATCTTCAATACAGAAACACAACTGGGTACAGGCCTGGAAAAGACTTATCTAACATTCATCTTGTTGTTTAGAATCACACCAGTCTTGGGTGGAATTCCTTAATCACTGATGATTAATGATTTATCCACTGAGGGCAGTGTTGCAGAGGTTCCAGGTTACTGGTTAAACTCTGCTTGACTAGCAGTACTTACATGTACACATGATTGAGAACTCTATTGAGGCCATGGGATGCTTTTAACTTCAGGGTTTTAAAAAGCATCGGGATGTGATGACTGAAACACTATACTATAAATTAATTTAAAGCAAGAAGGATGTACTCAGATGACCGTGGTGTTTCATGCCTACACCCAGTTGCTATATTTTAACAAACCCAAATTCACACGTTAACATAGAAAAAAGTAAAAATCTGAAAACATCCATCTGTCAAAACCAAATTCACACAGAAGCAAAAACAGCCTAATAAACGCTTCCTACAGACAATTAAAAAAAAAAATTGAATTTGCAGACAAAATATATCAATTTAAAGCCATTTTAGAATCCTGAATCGTGCAATGCTGGGACACATATTTCAGTAATGGGTAGCAGATCACATATTTTAATTAACTGGGGAAATCAAGCCTGCCATTCATCAGCTGTTTTTGGAATTCTCGTTACACTGAATGCTACAATCCGCAACCCCCCCTAGCAGACAGATGAGAAATTCTTAACCTTCATTTGTCAGAAGGAATACAATACTTCTCCTTGCCCCGATGATAAACTCAAACCAGCTTGCTTCACTTCTCACCTCAAGAGTACACTTTGTGGTCTCAAAGGCGAACGGTTTTATGTTCGGATTCAGCTGATCCTATTTAAAGGTATAGCCTAAAAACTCTTTTGTTGTCCAACATATTTACACACATTCATTTTAGAGTTCCTCAAAAATGTGTCAAACTGCATCAAGCTCATTCTAGTTATATTGATACCCTGAGCCCCGTTTCACCAATGTACCCTGATAATCATGACCTGAACATCTGTGTGCCACATTGCGTGGTAGCTTTGTGAGTCAGACTAAGTTAAACCCATCAACCAGATTTGATTTGTGAGATCAAACCTTCGAGCCCCCAGAGGCGAAAGGCTATTGCATTAACCCACAGCACCCCCTAGTGGTACTGGCCAAGCCTGTGCAGTTTGACATTACTGGTCGATATCAATTTTCATGCCTTTTACAAGAAATATCAATATTATGACTAGTTCCAATTTATTTCTGATGAAAATTGACAGGTACTTTGCTTATGCAGATTTGTCAAAGATAACACTAAGAAGTAAAAGTTGCTGCTATTTCCTGGTGCACAACAACTTCCTGTGTTGTAGTTCAGTTTCACTCCAAGGGCCGAGTTGCAATCAGGTCATGTGATGTACTGCACAGGAAGTGATTAGACAGCAAGAAGAAACAGTTAAAAAATGTTTTAAATGGGTGGAACTACAGCTTGTACTTGTAAAATCTGTATATTGCCTTGATGTACAGGGGACACAAAAACAAACTGTCCCACAGGCTAACAATTAGAAAAGTGGAACAGGCTAAAGATGAATAACATTTATTTAAAATAAACCCTTCTTTTGGCTGCCTCGTAAAATCGTGGCTCCATAACCTCAAACACTGAATCATAAACCCAAGGAGAACTCCAAGGAAATAAACGTTAGCCAACGTCTTCTTATACTTCACTCACCCGAGAAGACAATTTGAATTCAAATGACAGGAGAGGGCACCGTCATTTAAATGTAATCAGAGGGTTAGTTTGACTTCCACTGACATGCAAAAGGTTTTATTCTCCAATGCCAAACACGCTTGAGTTGTTAATGTCTAGTTTTGATACCTGTACAGCAGTTTATACCAAAACATTGTGGGATCAATTAGTTATATAGCTTTACATCTCAAATGCACACAGACCGCTGTACAGATAAGATAATCAATTCCCTCCAATTGTATTGAGTGGCACTCAGAGTGGACTATGGAAACTGATAAAAAACACAGAAAATTTCAATCCTTCCTTACACTTACAGAGATTCCAGTGTTCCAAATGAAGTATGTCAGCCACATTCATTTTTTAAAGTATTTTCCTACAGTAAAAATGTGCATCACTTTTCCTGAAAGCAATGCCAAACTTTTTGGGGCCTGAATCACACGGATTAAGTGGTCTTCATTCCATTGTGAAAAGTGGTGCACATTTTGCCTGGTACTGTATTAAGAAGTCAGTCCACAGCACATTGGATCCTTGCGTCTCTCTCATAGATCACTTTTATCATGGGTGAGGGGGGCCTTTTTCTGGATGTCTTCATCAGATGTAAAATCCTCTGCTCTGTCCCTTCTCTCAGTCTCCAGTTCACTCGTCTTCTTTTTCCTTCCCTTGCTCTTCTTTTTGTTGTTCTCCTTGTCATTATTTGTTCCTTTCTTCTTTTTCTTCTTCTTCTTTTCATCAATAGCTGCTGTTTCGCCCTTTTTCGGAGTCCAAACTTCTTTCAAGCAATCTGAAATGTGAAAATAAGTTAATCATTTGAACCTGGTTAATCAGACATTAAATAATAGCAATTTCATATTTGTCCAAAGAGTGACCTATACTGAAACTTGTCTCAGAGGATCATATTCAAAAAAGTTGGTGGGCATTTTAAACAATTTAAAAAAATGATAGCAAGTTTCTTAAATTTTAATAATAATTAAATAGTTTAGTCGTAAAAGGTTGGTTCTTATTAATTTAGTGTTCAAGAGGTGCAGGACAAAGGCACTGGATACAGTGTTACACCAACATTTTGTATGTGTCCTGTAACTGAGAAGCTTACAACAGGTGCGCCCATTTGTTTTTACTATCTTCAGAAAAATCTTAAATAAGGTATCTGCAAGTGAGAGAGCACACCTGAATCCTGACCTGAACCCCACCTGCCTGCCACTCAGTCCTGGGCCTCTCTACAAATTGTGTGCCATTTTCTTTTAGAAATGACCACTGGAGGTGTGCAACAAATTCCTGTCTCTTACACACTTCACAAAGTAACCTAGTATTGCACAAACCCACTGTGAAGCCAAGGAGCTCTTTCAGTCCCCTTACCTTGGTTTTCCCCCTTCAGTACATGCTTTTCACACAGGTAAGTGGTGAGATCCTCATCCTGATGTTTCCTATACCAGTCTTCAATGACATCTTCATACTTCTCCACCATCACATCACACTGCAGCAAAAATTAGGCAAACAGTTACTGAAAAAAATCCAGTGTTCATGGTGCAAGCAAGCAGGCATGCTCTACAAGAGCATCCCCTCACAGCTCTGCAAGCGAAACACAGAGCACCTTAATCCTGCCATTGTAAAAAAATGGTGTTTCTGGAAATGCACACGATGTCTAAACACACAATAAACACCTGGCAAATGTTTCCGCCCCCATTAATATCGTAAGCACGTTGCTTACTAGAAGAACAGAGAAGTGAAAGAAGTGCATAGGAAGGCCTGCACTTGAGCAGATCTGATAAAAGACACGACTGCAGTTCTTTTTAAAAAAGTGAAGGTCAGGAGCTCAAAGAGGAAGTGAAACCAGCTTTCATATTCTAACTGCATATCATAAATATCACGGCTCATATCAGCCAGTCAGGTTCCACTTCCAACTAGACCATTCATTATCTCGGCGAGCATTGTAAACTACAAAGAGGTATGGTAGAGCACAGCGAACATTGTAAACCACAGAGAGGTATGGTAAAAAATATCTGAGTTTATAGTAGCATTAAAAAGATTCTATAATTCCAAACATTCTTATAGCAAAAATTATTTTTTTAATGATAGAAAGATTTTAAATTATAAATCTATCAGTTTTCATGCCTTACTTTCAGGAAGTCATTCATACTTCCACTTCCTAGGTCACTGGAAGGTGAAATTCTCTCCACCCCTTCAACATCCAAGTTCTAGAATTGTGGTGTCAGCTCAGCAGCATTCGCTTTACAAGGAAGACAGCAAACAGCCTGGGAGCTACAGTTCAGTGTAGATTCGCTGAATCTCAAAAGGTTAACTAGTATAAGCATGCAAAATCCCGTAGCCCCCAGGGAGCTGCATGTCAAACCTAAAATGTTAATCTAGAACTCACTAGGGGAAAGTGAGCCATGCTTCTTCCTCACTAGTATAAGCACCTGGCCCTGAAGGAATGGCACTCACCTGCTTCTTCAGGTCTGCTACCTCCGCAGACGTCTCATTCCACAGTTCATACGGGATGTCCATCACCACCTTCACTCCCTTGTGCACTAAATTGTGTAACGTCTGGAACGTCTCCGCCATTCCCTGCAAACAAATGAGAGAATGTGGCAGTCAGTTAAGAGCTATGTATAAACCTGAGCGCTTTGACAATACGTCCCAGATGTGCTTGAGCTGGACCCCAATGACTGCTGGAGATCCTTGATCCCCAAACTACTTCAAGCACAACTGTGAAATCGAAGACCGGTTTCACGCACAGTAATTATCACATAAATTCAGAGCTCCAGATAAGGTTTTGGGTCATTAAGTAATTTACTCTCCAATTTAGACACTATGGTGTAGATGTACTAAAGTGTTGCGTCTGTCGCAATCGTTACAAACTATATGCAAACCAGAAGGAAGTGTAGCGTGAAATGTACTAAACAAACGCAACGCTGTTCGCATCATTGTAACGAATGCTTTGCAGCTGCAGTTCTGATTTGCACTTTAGCCTTAAATGAATATGTAATTCTGGGCGTTCCTGCAGAAATTCATAAAAACAGGGTGGAGATAATGAGGGAGCAAAAATACTGTAACGAGATGTACTAAAGCTGCGGGCAATTGCGACACTTACAAATGTATCAATTTGTTAAGAACTTTTGAAAGCATGTTTTAAACAGTCGCAATTGTTTCTGGAATTTCCCAGTCTGCTTTTTCTCGTGTGTTGCCAGTTGTGCTTAATTTTCACTGAAGTCAGGGTGTACTTAAAAGCCTTGAAAACTAATTTCTATGACATTTCTGGTTTTCCCAGCATGTTGGGAGCAATAGACTGCACACATGTGCCACTAACCCCTCCAGCTCATTCTGAGCATCTGTATAGGACCATGATCTATTGTGTGTTAATTGTCTAGGCTACTAAGTAGACCAAGTTAAAAATAATAATTAAAATAAAATAAAAAAAAAACTAAAATCATTTAGTTTCAATTTAAAATAATTCTTTATTTGCATTGTACACCAGTGTGTACAGTGCAGCAGCATAATTTATTTTGTGTTACCAGTAGCTAAAGTACTAAAAAGTGTGCTAGGTATTCATTTGATTGTACTACTGTACTGTATACGGTATAGGCCTACTGTACAGATTTATATTTTTACACAATGTAATGTGTAGCCGACCCAAAATACATGAATGTTATTTCAGCGCAATGATTTATATTTAAAATACATCGAGAACTGTAAACGTGTGTGTGTGTGATTTTATTGTATTGTTTTTAAACCCGACACCGCCTTATGGCAGATAAACATATCTGGTTTAGCGAGGGGCTCGTGTATGATTATGAAAAGCTTTTTGAGGGTGAAGGTTGGAACCCCACTATAGAATCTGATGGGATTAAACTGCCTTTTGCACCCTTGCATGTATAGACGCTATCCTTCAGGCACTCTGCTGCAGCAAACCACAACTCAACTGCTGCTATTTTATTTGAAAAGATGTTGCACAACTCTCGTAAATAATATTTAAATTAGTATATTGCGGCTCTCTTCATATTATTTCTTAGCACATACGACAAAATGTGCACTTTGCGAACAGTAGTAACGAAAATGCAAATTGCTGTATGTTTTCACTGCGACTGGCCCATCTTAGTACATCTACCCCTATGGGAGTAAAATGCAAAGTGCTTTCAATAAATATGCTAAATTATGGGGTATGCATAAACACAGCCTTAAATTTGAACTGTGATGTTATATTGAACTTCTGTACAAAAACTTGATCTTACAATAAAAACAAAAATAATTACTTATTTGCTTTATTGGCTACAAACAATATGGCTGTGAAGCAAATAAAGTAAAATAAACTTGATAACAAGCGACCTCAAGCTGTGCAGCACAATTGCATTGCTTATTCATTCTACATATGTGTTCAAAGTGGAAAACACACCCAGTACACAGCTTATCAGAAGCACTGCAGATATTCACCACCTTACAAGGGTTGTTTGTTTCATTTATACTTGTTTAGACCGTTACAAGTCTTACTTTCTAAGATGTATTTAAAAGATAAAACACTCCCTGGTTTAGTTTTTCAGCTGGTATTTGAAGGCGAGTTCATCGTTTTGACCCAAAGAGAGATCTATTACAGTTTGACATGTTTTACGGTGGTTCATGTTTACCCAGTTGCTAGGCAGCCAAGCCCTGTACAATCTTAGCAACGGACACAGACAGAAGAAAACACTGCATTTGAGTGTGATCACTTGTTTTCTTAATTGAGGTGAATCATGCTTTTTGTCCCAGCACTCATTTGGTGTCATTAGGGTGGTTGTCGTCCGATGATGGCATTGCTATTGGCTGATGAAATTGGCAAGGTGTCAAATTGAAAATAAATAACAGGGATGGAAAACAGACTCCCATTGCAGAGTAGTGTGAGACCATCCATGTTTAACCTGTGCTTGTTACCTACACAGACCACATGCGCCCCAAGTTAAACCAGGAATCGGTGCTATGCAATGGGAGTCTTTATTTCTATCTCTGAAAAACAGAGAAAGAAGTAACCATTTATATCAAACTGCTACTGATTATGCACTACCTAGATTTCAATTGACAGCAGAGGTGTTTATAATATGCTGTGGATATTTCAGTGATTCCTCTAAAGTGATATAAAACAGGACCATGAATCTCATACATACCTTTGCAAATCGGTTGCTTCCTGTTCTTTCTTTGTGCAAATTATAATGCATGAGCCTCTGACAAATTGTCTCCATTACTTCTATGAATCTGATATCACTGAGGAAAAAAGAAGAATTATCAATCAACTTACATAAAGGATATCCTAATATCTGTTACCTTTCCTAATATGTATTTTATTCCCGGTGTAATAGCCTGTGTGCTCTCTGCTGTCGTTTCTGCTTACATTATTATTTGCCATGATTACTAACACACCAGGAAGATACCTTGAGACCGATTGTGAGGAAACCAGCTGGGGAAGCATCTTTGTGCTACACTGTCCTCTGAAGCCTGTGCAACACTGATATGCTTCCCCACCTTCCCTTCTCAGACTCTAACACCCCTAATGTAAAATGTGCTAGATTAACAGGATTTAAAAGACTTACGATTTGACATATTTTATCGGAATCCCCTTTTTTTCCTCCATGTAGTCATACTTTGTGTCAATCACTTCTTTGGTTTTTCCTGTTTCTTCAAATGCAGATTTCATTTCGACCGTGACGTACTTGCACACTGAAAAAGAAAAGATGTGCATTTTGAATTTGCTGAAACTATTTACTAAGCAAACACTGAACAACTGAATTCATCAAGTGATGAAAAACAGTACCATGGCTGTGACATATTGTTGAACATCGACCTCTCCGCTCCTCCTGCACTAGAAGACTGGCTCTACCTCCTCTACGCTCCCCTGCCTCCAGAGCCCACTCCTTCTCCACCCTCGCCCCGCAATGGTGGAATGACCTTCCTACAGATGTCAGGACTGCCCAATCCCTGACCACCTTCCGGCGCCTCCTCAAGACTCACCTCTTCAGACAGCACCTGTAGAACTCCTCATTTCCCTCTGGACACTTATCACTCTTCCTTAAATGCAGTTTACTTGCTCTTATCTGCCCCCTATTTTACTGCATTTAATCCTGTACTTTTGAGTACTGTAATCTGTCACAAGTGTTATTTAATCTGTAGTATTTTGTATTTAATTACATCCTGATGTAACTATCACTGACACTGTTATCTGCTCCGTTACTGAATCGTATTTCGTCATACTTGTACTTGCTAGAACCAAAGTCATTGTATTTTTTATCTTGCTCTTAATTGTATTATTACTTGTACTGTGATTCTTGAAATGTATTTTTGTTTACGACTGTAAGTCGCCCTGGATAAGCGTGTCTGCTAATAAATAAATAAATAAATAAATAAATAAATAAATAAATAAATAAATAAACAAATATTTTATTTATTTAAAATACTGAAGAAATTGCCTCTGTCCTGCACTGTAAAACCAAAGGCATTTTAGTGATTCCCTGTTTTAAATTATACTTTAAATGCTCAAAAAACAGAGTTACATAAGCAAACACAACAGTGTAAAGTATACTGCACATGTCCAAATGCACTTCACAGGCATACAATCGGCCACATTACCAAGCTCTAGAGAGATGTTTATTGCAGTAGGAACTAGTAGATACTGTGACTTTCAATAAATACTAAAATACTGCAGAATATTTATGTTTTATTCTTAAACACTGTTCTCAAACGTTTACAGTTTGTACACATTAGAAACTAGTCTGTCTGCCTGGCATCTGCAGATGACAAGACAATTTGTTTTAATTTATTTATTGGGAAAACAGAAAACTCTGAAGAATACTTTTCATCACTTTATATAAAAGTTGTGTTTTATTTCCAGGTGCAGTCTCAACGGTTCCCCAGTTTCACTTCACCTTCCCTTGAAAGAGGAAACGTTTGAACATCCGAGGTGTTATGTGACTTACTCAAAATGAACAATAAAGTAAATGTATTTGTTTCCCTTTAACTGGCAATTTTAAATTCTACTGCCAATAAGAAGCCCCAAAAGACTGCTGCCAGTAGTTTATCATCAGGGCTGAAGAAAGAGAAATACTTCTATTTTATTGACTTAAAGTTCAGAGGAAATGAAATGGGTGGTTATATTAAGAATGTGTTTTGTGCAGCTACTGGCAGCAGCGGAATCAGCTGCCTTAGTGCCATACGACTGGTTTGTAATGATTTAAATTAATTAAATCAATTATTGACATTCTGCATAAAAAATATACATTTGCAGCTATTGTAACGACACATTTGCCCGGTTTTGTCCGGTTATCCTTCTGTCATGGTATAAGACATGAACCCTACATACAGTGCATACGAAGTGTGTGGTACGCTGAATTTACACATCACATAGCGACACAGTACAGTATTAGTAGATCTGCCCAGCATTTACTCGCGTATTAGTATTATACCAAAACATGCGAAAATAATAAGATGCGTGGTGCAATATTCATATGCGTCTCAAATCTTTCAATACCTCTCTACACAAAACCAATCAGGCGTGTTAAACAGCCATATCATATATAAATTATGATATATCACTTCATGACTGCATTACTACAATGAATAGACGGTTGTGTAAATTTACTGTACCTTCACATTTATTGGGTAGTTTAACCCAATCCTCGTCATCGTCTTTCTTTGCTGGTGCTGAAGCAGGTACCAGAAGAAATAAAAACACAAACAGTAGTGCCTGCATGGTGCAGAAGAAAACAGAAGAATTTGGACCTTTTTCTCAGCTTCTTGGACTACGAAGTAAGCTCACTAGTAGTGTTTCCTGAAATTTACTCTAGCCACACAACACAAAACACACTCCACCCTGCCAGCCAATCAGGCGACACGAAGTGTACGCTCAGACCAATCGCGCGCAGTTTCCAATACCTCCTGAGAGGAAGTTGCTGGAACAGGGGTCGGTCGGTGGGGAGGGGTCTGTGGGGGTTTCAAAACGTTTTAAGAAACGTTGGTATAACTAACGTTACATATTATCTGTGCTTACAGTCTGTTCCCGAACTGTTGCTACACAGAATAATTAAAAATATAAATTACTGTGCATCGTTTCCACCGGTATAAATGTACCATAGGCGCCTAAACCATGGGGCAGAAGTGACAAACTCCCCCCCCCCCCCACTTTAAGTATGGGAGGAACAAACAATATATTTTGCCCCTCCACTTTTTTTTCGTTTATTATTTATATATTATACCTTGTTGCGCTTGGCATTGGTTTGCTTTAAAATCTTTCTTTACTTTTGCCCCCGACCCCCCCCCCCCCCCCATTACAAAGTTAAGCGCCCCTGTGTAAGGCTAATATTAATAGATATTACTTAACAGTGGATTTTACACTACTCACACAACACCTGTTGTATTTGATTTTGTTTATTTTTATTTAGTTGGTGACTTTAAATAGAAAGTAGATTTACTGATGTAACTGCTCAGTGTCTTTGGAATACAGCACCATTCTGTTGGTTTCTTGTTTTTGTTTTTTTTTCGAGTCTCGAGTCCGAGTCCTTGAAACAAACTCAAATCAATTTTCATTCAACCAGTGGTAGTAGTGGGGGAGCAGTTTACCTAATGGACATTGTCTGATATCCCTGAGGAAAAATGCACAAGTAATGAAAAATTATAATACAAAAAAAAAATAAAAATCGATTCATTTTTTCTAGCTAGATTATTCTACTAGCGTGCCTTTTTCAACTTGTCTGGCACTATCTTATTTTCATTTGGAATGCTGTTTGGTGAATGTACCTGAAGGCTTCAAGTTCAAGTTTGTGGACGTTGTTTTTCACTTTGATAGAAGCCGTGCTCTGGACTATAGAGTCAATGTAGTGGTACGTTGTCAGATTTTGGTACATATGCAATCAATTGCGATCTGATGGGTGTTTTTCTATTGTCAAAAAGAGGTACATTTACCATTACATTATTTTTTTTGCAAACTTAAACTGGAAACAGACAAACAATTTCTCTAAAAAGTAAAAAAAAAAAAAATTCGCAAGAAGTCCACCGCAAACTTGCACAAGTAAAAACAATGTACAAGACCCAATGTATTGCATTGTAAAAGACCGAAAACAGCAGAACGTACCAGATTTGAATGATCACTTCCCTGCTTTCTTAGTGGAAGTTGTTTAGTAATGCACGAGCAAGTGCAGTGCGCTGAGTACCACTTTTTAACGCATACCTGAAAATAACACTACACCGGTAAGAAATTAAAGTTACTTTCATCTCTGACTATTTCATCTACTTTGACTTCAATTCAGGTAAAATCTGCCAATCTGATTTAGATATTGCCGGAACTGTATATATACTGTGTTCTTATTGAAATAGCACATTTAGTATTATTTTTATTATTGCATTTGCACTCTTATTAAGTCTGTAATGTATTTTTTTTTAAATCTTTTACACAAAAACATCTTATATTTCTGTAGTTCCCCTTTGTGTAGGTTCATCATAGAATAAAAACAAGTTCACACAGACAGATTTCTAGCTTGACGCTGCACAGCGTAGGCTATTGTTAATGTGTTTTTCCCTTATCCATAATAAATGATTTTCATTTTGGTTAATGAAGTGGTATTAAGTTATTCTGCCGTTCTTTTTTGCTATCAATCAGTCCTTCTGTCATCAGTCTGATATGCCTATTTGACGGTAAGCAATTTTCGATTTGAGACTTTAGTGCCTAGTGATACACTGAATTTGCCAGGTGAATTAATTGACGTTGCTTGCAAACAGTGATAGCGTATGATGGGAAAGAGTGGAGATTAGAAGCAAAGCACAGAATATCACACAGCGACTTTCTGATATGAATTAAAAAGCTCTAAAAGTATTTTTATAACTTTTATGATTATTCTTTTTTCATTCATTTTTGTTTTCAGTAAACTGAAAATTATTAAGGTGACCAATTTAAGAATGACTAGTTTAAGAATGCAGTTCTAGAAATGTATGTCTACAGTGCTTAACAAACATAAAACCCATACGGAAGAAAATATATTTTTAATAGATTTTTTTATGAATGGGAAACATGTTAAATATATGAATAATATATTTATAACCTTATATTTTCAACATATAAAATAAATATATGGCTCACAGATTAAATTATATTTAAAATAGCCTATATTCCAAATGCACCAGATATTTTTAATGTATTCTTCATACATTACTAATTCATTTTATTTAACTGACTAAAAATACATTTTACAATATATTGTTATCAATATATATTTGCAACAAACTTACCATACATTTAAAATATATTATGTTTTTGCCTTACATTTGTCATACATTTTTAAAAACATTATTTATGGATGATATTAAAAAAATATATTTAGCAACAAATTGGTGTAAATATTTTGGAACTGAATAAAAATACATTAAGAATGTATTCATAAGTTTCCCTGAAATGTATAATGATGCTAATATGTGATGTTGACCTTTGACATTGATTAAACATTAATATTGCTCTCATAATGGCGAGAAAAAGGCAATTAACAAAGGAAGACAGACAGACCATTATAACCCTTAAAAGTGTAGGTCTTTCCTTTAGAGAAATTGCAAAGAAAGCCAAGGTGTCAGTGAGTACAGTTTCCTACACCATCAAAAGGCACTTGGAAACTGGAGGAAACTCTGACAGGAAGAGGTCTGGCAGACCCAAAGCCACAACAGAATCAGAAGACAAGTTTCTGAGAGTCAACAGCTTGCGTGATAGGTGGCTCACAGGACAACAGCTTCAAGCACAGCTTAACACTGGTCGAAGTACGCAAGTCTCAGTTTCAACTGTGAAGAGAAGACTTCGAGCTGCAGGTTTGACAGGTCGAGTGGCAGTAAGAAAGCCATTGCTAAGATGGCAAAATAAGAAAAAGAGGCTTGCCTGGGCCATGAAGCACCGCCAGTGGACTACTGAAGACTGGAAGAAGGTCTTATGGACCGATGAATCAAAATTTGAAATCTTCGGTTCATCACGCAGGGTTTTTGTACTCCATCAAGTAGGCGAAAGGATGGTTCCTCGGTGTGTGACACCAACTGTCAAACATGGAGGAGGAAGCGTGATGATCTGGGGCTCTTTTGCTGGATCCAGAGTCGGTGACTTGCACAGAGTGAGTGGCACCCTGAACCAAAACTGCTACCACAGCATTTTGCAGCGCCATGCAATACCTTCTGGTATACACCTAGTTGGTCAGGGGTTCATCCTACAGCAAGATAATGACCCAAAACATACCTCCAGGCTATGTCAGAACTACCTTAGAAGAAAACAACAAGACGGTAGGCTTCAAATCATGGAATGGCCAGCACAGTCTCCAGACTTAAACCCCATCGAGCTGGTTTGGGATGAACTGGACAGAAAGGTGAAAGCAAAGCAACCTACAAGTGCAACACATTTGTGGGAACTTCTGCAACAGTGTTGGGAAGAACTTTCCGAACAATATTTGATTTCCATTGTAGAAAGAATGCCACGAGTGTGTTCGGCTGTTATATCTGCAAAAGGTGGCTACTTTGATGAGTCAAAAATTTAGATAAAATTTTGTTAAACAAAACAATTCCATGATTTCTTTTTTATCTCCAATTGTTTATTTGTTCTATGCTTTAATTTCAGAGTACATTGAGACATTAAACAGTGTAAGTTTCAATAAAAACTGGAAAAATGGAGGTGTTCTAAAACTTTTGACTGGTAGTGTGTGTATATATATATATATATATATATATATATATATATATATATATATATATATATATATATATATACAGACGTGCTCAAATTTGTTGGTACCCTTCCACAAAAAACGAAGAATGCACAATTTTCTCTGAAATAACTTGAAACTGACAAAAGTAATTGGCATCCACTATTGTTTATTCCATATTTAATAGAAATCAGACTTTGCTTTTGATTTTTTATTCAACATAATATTGTAAATAATAAAACAAATGAAAATGGCATGGACAGAAATAATGGGACCGCTAACCTAATATTTTGTTGCACAACCTTTAGAGGCAATCACTGCAATCAAACGTTTTCTGTAGCTCTCAATGAGACTTCTGCACCTGTTAACAGGTAGTTTGGCCCACTCTTCCTGAGCAAACTGCTCCAGCTGTTTCAGGTTTGATGGGTGCCTTCTCCAGACTGCAAGTTTCAGCTCTTTCCATAGATGTTCGATAGGATTCAGATCAGGACTCATAGAAGGCCACTTCAGAATAGTCCAATGTTTTGTTCTTATCAATTCTTGGGTGCTTTTAGCTGTGTGTTTTGGGTCATTATCCTGTTGGAGGACCCATGACCTGCGACTGAGACAGAGCTTTCTGACACTGGGCAGTACGTTTCGCTCCAGAATGTCTTGATAGTCTTGAGATTTCATTGTGCCCTGCACAGATTCAAGGCACCCTGTGCCAGGCGCAGCAAAGCAGCCCCAAAACATAACCGAGCCTCCTCCATGTTTCACTGTAGGTATGGTGTTCTTTTCTTTGAAAGCTTCATTTTGTCGTCTGTGAACATAGAGCTGATGTGACTTGCCAAAAAGCTCCGGTTTTGACTCATCTGTCCAAAGGACATTCTCCCAGAAGGATTGTGGCTTGTCAATATGCATTTTAGCAAATTCCAGTCTGGCTTTTTTATGTTTTTCTGTCAAAAGTGGAGTCCTCCTGGGTCTTCTTCCATGGAGCCCACTTTCGCTCAAAAAGCAACGGATGGTGCGATCAGAAACTGACGTACCTTCACCTTGGAGTTCAGCTTGTATCTCTTTGGCAGTTATCCTTGGTTCTTTTTCTACCATTCGCACTATCCTTCTGTTCAATCTGGGGTCGATTTTCCTCTTGCGGCCGCGCCCAGGGAGGTTGGCTACAGTTCCATGGACCTTAAACTTCTTAATAATATTTGCAACTGTTGTCACAGGAACATCAAGCTGCTTGGAGATGGTCTTGTAGCCTTTACCTTTACCATGCTTGTCTATTATTTTCTTTATGCTCTCCTCAGACAACTCTCTCCTTTGCTTTCTCTGGTCCATGTTCAGTGTGGTGCACACAATGATACCAAACAGCACAGTGACTATGTTTCTCCATTTAAATAGGCTGAATGACTGATTACAAGATTGGAGACATGTGTGATACTAATTAAAGAAACTAATTAGTTTGAAATATCACTATAATCCAATTATTTATTATCTTTTCTAAGGGGTACCAACAAATGTGTCCAGGCCATTTTATAATATCTTTGTAGAATAAGCAATAATTAATCTCTTTTCACAGCTTCTTTGCTTTATTCTATGACATACCAAAGGCATGCAAGTATACATGATAAAACAGCTTTTAATTTCATCACTTTTCAGGAGGAATGAAGCATTATTTCAATGAGCTGTAAGGGTACCAACAAATTTGAGCACGTCTGTATATATATATATACCATACAGTACATAAAAGCATTAATGATGTATTTAACATACACATTTATATATTTTAAATACATACCATATATCTCATATATTTTTCATATCTAGAAAAGAGGACAATTTTGGTGTATTAAAAATGTATAAAATATCTTGATAATATATTTTATTATATTATCTTTCATTCAAGAATGATGTTGGGAAAATATAAGTAGCATACATTTCTTATTATATATTAAAATTTTTGTTCCATATGGGCGGTTTAAAGTAGTAAAGAGAAAGGCTTGTTAAAAGCCAAATACTTGTTTACCATGCTGACAATATTTACTCCATATTAACTTAATGCAAAAGAAAGAAAAAAACTTAGTCTGCGATGGTTGCTATTGGATTTATGTGGGGCTACAACCTAACTCGAGTCTGCCACCAGGGAACAGAATCCCTACAGCACTGCCCCATTACACCACTAACAATTCTGACTCCTGAAATGGTATTAAATGATTAGTTGTAGAGACAAATCTATTAACCATACTGCAACTGTGCCCTCATTCTAATAACTGCTGTGGTGTGTACTAATGTAATGGTATTGTCCAGGTCATTCCTATTTTGCACTGCTTCTTGAACATTTAAGTAACATATAACTCATGTATGTTATAACTCCATGTCAATTCAACACACTGTACACAGCCGGTTCAGATTTTGCTGCAAGCTGCCATATAGTAGATGTATCCCATCTACCACCCTGCCCCATTATTCACTGTTGTAGAAAAATCATAGTACAAGACCATTATTATTTATGTTTTAGAGTATGCAAACTCAAAATCACATGTCTAGAGTTACATAACCCCCCTCCCCCTTACGACATTTTCAGAACCATGGCTAGCGCCTCTAGCAGTGTAATTGACCGAATTCCTTACTAAATAAACCATTCTTGTGACATGACCATCAAAATATTGATGATTTATTGTCTGTCCATCTTCAACATATTTTGATTATTTTATAAACTTTATCTTGATTATTTTAGAGATTCCATTAACAGCTTATCATACTTTAAATGAGCTACAGATATTACTGAAGACTCTAACTGATAGCCCATGTTATTGTATCTTTTTTTCTTTTTTGGAGCTGCAACATTTGTAACTCCCATACAATTTAAAGCAGTCTGTTTTGTGTGTTTTTGTTTTTCACTATTTCTATTTGTGCAACTAATAATCGTCAATCTATTGTCCAAATCACAAACAAGCGTGCACAGTGGAGCGAGGGGCTGTGCTTGGGCGTGAAAGAGTTGAATTGAGCAATGTCAATAATTAAGGCAACGAGAGTGGTGTATTGTTAAAATGTTGTCTTTATATTTCACTGAAATGGTAGGTATATTTAAAGGTTGAAAAAAGTGAAAAGAGGCACTTTAATTAGGTGCAAGGTTAAAGTCAAAGTAAATTGAAGATCAGCTGGACACCCAGTAAGTCCCTAAAATGACCATGTACCATACAGGTGTATCTTGATCAGGGTCAGTGCTAAGAGGTATGTTGCATGTGTCTATATTGCGCCAGTATACATCTCTGTTACAGGTTACATCAAAATAGCAGGAGGTTGTGTAAAAAAGAGTATTGGCTCTTTTTTGTGATGCATTGTTGTGCTTATAAAATGCCCTTGATTACTGGCACCAGAGATTAAAGTCCTTTACTACTGCAAATTCCTCCACAATGCCCCTTGGACATGCCTCAAACCTGCTACAATTGTTGGCTAGTGACTTTGGGATGTGGGCTCAGCTTCCCACTAAGTAAGCCTTAATGGTTGCACCTAACACTATGTAACACAATTTTTGTTCCTGGGTAGTAAGTGTTATTTCCTAATTGCTTATGCCTCAAAAGTATAGAAAATGGTTATTATTCCCCACAAACTTTGCTTTTGTGACCAGGACAGTGATATTTTGAAATGTACCTATTTCCAATGAGAAAACGGGCGAATTTGTGTCTTTTCGTTCACATAAAGTCAGAAAAAAACAACATATGAATCCAAATTAACATGTATTTATACTAAAGTAATACAAAAATGACTACAAAAGATTTAGAAGTGAGTAGTTTTTCGAGATTTACGATTTCCATTACACGAGAGTAGATGTTAAAACTTCATGCTGATTTGAACTCGGCTCTCGCCAAGATAAGCACCAACTAAGACGTAGCTTAAACAGTAAACTAATGTGATCCATATGTGTCTCCATCCATTTACGTTTCCTTCCATATGATGATGTAGATATCCTTCTGTCTGGTGTTAATGGCTGAAGTGTAATGCTGGCTCCAGGGATCAGCTTATTTTGCCTCCCTGGCGCATCAGCACACACAACGGCTGCGATGCTGGCTCCGGGGATCAACCAAAGTGCGGCCTCCCCAGCGCATCAGCATGACAACCGTCTGGATTGAGCTAAGTAGGGTACATCTCTGGGGTTTTCAAGTGGGCACCTTCCATCCTCAGTGTTTCGTCGACTAGCCCACGACACCTCAAGAGGGCTCGACAGTGATTCTGGCGTCCCAGCATCACCCCCCTCCGTCCCCCACTCAACTCAGCCCAGCTTACTTACCTGTCCCCAGCCAGAATCTTTCCGTCTCATCCACAGCCAGTTGCTGCTCCTCTCTACTGCTTCAGATAAGTTCTTCACTGTGCGACGCAACTCTTGGCCACTGAATCCGACGTCTCTGAGAAACCGGGTTGTAGTGTGTGCCACAAATCCTCGACAACCCACTTCCACTGGGTAAACCCGAACTCTCCATCCTCGCTGTTCCGCTTCAGTGGCTAGTTGAGCATACCACAGTTTCTTCCTCTCATACGCCTCATCTACAGCATCCTCCCATGGCACAGTTAACTCTACCAGGTGAACAAGGTGTGCTGATCCAGACCACAAGACAATATCTGGTCGAAGGTTAGTGGTGGCAATCTCAGGTGGAAAAATAAGCCGTTGACCAACATCTGCCAGCATTTTCCAGTCTCTAGCAGCTTCCAGTTGTCCTGGGCGAGGATTGGTTTTAACACCTTTTCTTGGTGGTTGCTCTCCTGGGCGGAGGAATGTTGTCTTTTGTGTGTAATGTTTTGATGGAACAGGTGGCAACTTATTAGTCATGTTACGCTTGTCTTCCAATGCTAAGGCCAAACATCGCAGCACCTGGTCATGGCGCCAAGTAAACCGTCCTTGGCTAAGAGCCACCTTACATCCTGTCAAAATGTGCCTTAATGTTGCAGGTGATGAACACAAAGGACATGAGGGATCCTCTCCTACCCAGAGGTTTAGGTTCTGTGGTGATGGGAGAACATCATATGTTGACCTGATGAGGAAACTGATCCTGCTCTGTTCCATTGACCATAGGTCTTGCCAGCCAATCTTGCGTTGTTCCACACTCTCCCATCTCATCCATTCTCCCTGCTTGGCCTGGGAAATGGCCTTTATACACCTCATCCTCTCCTCCTGCTTTTGCACCTCGTTGACTACCAGCTTCCTCCTTTGAGCTGGGGCTGCCTTGTGCCATGTAGGAGGAGTTGAACTGAAACCAAGACCCCCTCTTCCATGCTGAACTTGCCCCATGATATCACCAATTCGAAGGGCAGCCTTTGCATCTTCCACAGCTTTCTTTGCCGCCCACTTTCTTCCAGTTTTCAACACAGGTGCTGCCTCCCTTACGCATTTATCGCGTGACTTAAACTCCTCGGTTAGAGCAGAGACTGGTAGCTGCAGTATTCCTTTACCATAAAGTCCCACTCTGCTGAGGCAGCGTGGAACTCCCAACCATTTCCTGATGTATGAACTGATTAAAGCTTCCAGCTTCTCTACTGTTGTCAAAGAAACCTCGTACACAGTCAGTGGCCACAGCAACCTCGGCAGTAGACCAAACTGAAAGCACCAGAGTTTTAGTTTACCTGGTAGAGCGCAGCTGTCTATGCTCTTCAACCCTTCCACTGCTTGTTGTCTAACTTCTCCCACACGAACTGTGTCCTTTAGATCCCCGTCGTACCATCTCCCAAGACTCTTCACTGGCTTCTCAGACACTGTTGGTATTGCCTCACCATTACTGAAGAATGTTTTATCTACTACTTTGCCTTTAATTATAGAGATGCTCCTTGATTTAGTGGGCTTGAATTGCATTCGTGCCCATTCAATGTTATTGGTTAATTTGCCCAATAATCGATTAGTGCAGGCTACTGTTGTAGTCATGGTTGTCATGTCATCCATGTATGCTCGAATTGGTGGTAGTCGCATTCCAGAAGCCAAGCGCTCTCCTCCTACTACCCATTTTGATGCCCTAATGATTACTTCCATTGCCATGGTAAAAGCCAGTGGAGAAATGGTGCATCCTGCCATTATTCCAACCTCTAGGCATTGCCATATAGTGCTGAATTCTGAAGTTGAAAAACTGAATTGCAAATCTCCAAAATAGGCTTTCACTAAATTTGTTATTGTCATCGGTACACTGAAAAAATCAAATGCTGCCCAAAGTAGTTCATGTGGCACTGAACCATATGCATTAGCCAAATCCAGGAATGTCACATGGAGCTCCTTCCTCTCCTTTTTAGCTGATTGAATTTGTTGCCAGATCACATTGATGTGTTCTAAGCAACCTGGGAAACCTGGAATGCCCGCTTTTTGTATTGAAGTGTCAATGAAGCAGTTCTTTAATAGGTAAGCTGACAATCTCTGAGCAATAATGCTGAAGAAAATCTTGCCTTCTACGTTTAATAGGGAAATGGGACGAAACTGACTGATGCTTGTAGAATCTTTTCCTTTAGGTATAAAGACTCCACCTGCTCGGCGCCATGCTCTTTGTACAACCTGTTTTTCCCATGCCACTTTCATCAATTTCCACAGAATTCGTAGAACTCCTGAAGCACTCTTGTACACTCTGTACGGAACTCCATTAGGCCCTGGAGATGATGAAGCCCTTGCTTTTTTCACAGCTTGCTCTATTTCTTTCCACTTAGGTGCACAGTCCTCCATTTGGTATTCTGGTGGATTGATAGGTGGGATGTCTGACGGAATTGACATAGGCTCCTGCCTTTTTGAATCTGTATGTGTTTCCTCCAAATATCTCTCCAGCTCAACCTTAGATGCTTTTAGTGTGCCATTCTTCTCACTGGTGAATAACTTCTTTACAAATTTGAATGGGTCTTTATAAAAGTTAGCTCTCGCACGCTCCTTCTTTTTGTAGCGTTTCCGTAGGCGCTCAGCTCTGCGCAATGTTGCAAGCTTATCTTTTATGACCCTTTGTAAGAGATTGAGTCCCTCCTTCTGACTTTGTTCTGCTCTTCTCCATTGGTTCCTCAGCTGTCTCCTTTCTCTAACTAAGCGTTCAATCTCCTGCTGCCATCTAGACTTTCCAGGAATAGTTTGTACTTTTTCCTTCCTTTTTTCAACTCCAAACCTCTCACTTCCATAAGCGTAGATGATGTCCCCAAATTTATCCAGCTTCTTTTCAACTGTTCCACTTAATCTTTCCAATGCAACGCAGAGATCTGTGTTTACTGTGTCCCATGCAGTTTTCTCACAAGCTCTTGGCCATTTAACTCCAGGCTTGTGCCCATTGAGGTTCTTTTCTCTCTTATGCTGGTTTGTCTGACCGGGTTCACAAGGATCATTAGGTTCATCACTAACTGTGTCCATGCAAGTCCTCCTCACATCTATGACAGGGGTGCTGATATCCTGCGAACTGTGGTTTGCTTCCTGTCGCTGGATTTCATTCGACTGACTTGACTGACTTCGTAAGAAGTACTGATCAATGCGAGGCCCTTGTCCCTTCTCTCTCAAGCATTTCATTCTCCCTTGATGAATCTTCAAACCCCTGACCGTTGTCGCCTTGCTCCAGCCGCAGACACAAACCTGGAGTTCCATGTCTTTGTTAACTGCAGATCTTGAACTAGTCTTTTGTGAAGTACTCTCCATACTCATATCCGTTTCCGTTCCTAAGTCGTTAACCGTGTTGTCCAACGTTGAGTCATCTTCCGCCCCCGCTCTCGCAGACTCTAGGGGTATTTTTCTCTTTAATTTCTTAGAAGCCTTGGGCGGGTGTCTCCAGCATCCTGTAAACACAGAGCTGGATACTGCCGACAAGGGTAGCTAACCCTTGTCAGCTGTCTCTCCAGGCTGTCACAAGGTCTTTCCCTTGTTGCCAGCTGCACTATTCACAGCAGTCACTGGACGTATCCAGATCTTCATGATTTCCATTACACGAAAGTAGATGTGAAAACTTCATGCTGATTTGAATTCGGCTCTCGCCAGCTTTCTTTGCCGCCCACTTTCTTCCAGTTTTCAACACAGGTGCTGCCTCCCTTACGCATTTATCGCGTGACTCTACTAATGTCATTTCCAGTCTGACCTTGGCGCACGATTATACTGTAAATCACTTTCACGAATCAGCCCCCAAATGTAGTCTCCCATCATGTTCTCGTTATACTGTCCTTGGTAGCAGCGTTCAAAGTCCAGTATATCCTGGTGGAAGCGCTCGCCTTGCTCCTCCGAGTACACTCCCATGTTCTCCTTGAATTTATTAAGATGAGCATCAAGGATATGGACTTTGAGGGACATCCTACAGCCCATTGTGCCGTAGTTCTTCACCAGAGTCTCAACCAGCTCTACATAGTTTTTGGCCTTGTGATTGCCCAGGAAGCCCCGAACCACTGCGACAAAGCTGTTCCAAGCCGCTTTCTCCTTACTAGTGAGCTTCTTGGGGAATTCATTGCACTCCAGGATCATCTTTATCTGTGGTCCGACGAAGACACCGGCTTTGACCTTATTTTATTTACTAGTGTATTTTTTTAGTGTGGACATGCATGTATTAATCTATAATGTATTTATGTTTTGTAACATGTCATTCTCCATTTGCACAAATTACATACTTTTTTACAGATTTTGATGACGCAAAATGTTCTACATTATTACAAGTCAACAGCTACAAGATGAATTTGTAGTGCCAATCACACTATAACTCTGGAGGCTGCTAGAGTAGCAAATTATTTCAATGTAATGTATTGGAAATGCATGTTAGTTAAAACATACTATAACCTTAGAGCAAGGCTGTCCAAGATTGGGGCCAATCAGAATCTGAGAGTTTAGTGTACGTAAAAACTAGGTTTTATTAAAAAAAGAAAGAGAGAGAGAGAGAGAGAGAGAGAAAAAGTGCAGGTAGCAGATTTTTATATTTTAACATTCCCCTGCTAATGTGGTCATATAGTGAAGTACCGTGAAAAGAAAAGCCCCAGTACCAATTACTCTGAACTTCTGCTAACAGTAGCATTGTAATGTTGTATAATATAACAACCTTATGCTTCTTATAATTGATCAACTAACGTGACATTTTTTTTGTTTGTTTTGTTTTTGTTTGTCTGATTGAAAAACAAAATATAAATAAATAAATATATAACCACGTGCGTACTCCCGACTTGTGGTATAACTGTGTCACCTGGGGATGGGCGGATCAATCAATTTATCACTTAAAAATATTATTAGTGCATCAGAACTTCTTTGAAAAAACATCATAAATATTTTCTATCCAAAAACACGAAGGAGACTGAACGTTAAATATGTGTTACGTTTCTCAAATACCCAACAAGACAAAAAAACAAACAAGCAAAAAAAACTGTTGTCATGGGTAGCAGCACGAGGAGGCCCGTATTAAAAAAAAAAAAAAAAAAATGTTAAGCGGTACGCACTGAGGACACAAACACATTATCAAAGCATGGCGTGTTTGTCGTCAACACTCCACCACGAAAATATTGTACAGTAGTGGAATGAAAATATATACTTCAGTCAATATGATTTCGCATTTCTCTTTTAGCTCGTAACAAAAAAAGGAATTAAACAGGTAATGCATTTCATCAAAGATAGTTTTGAGCAGTGGATAGTAGCCTAATAATAGTAATAATACTAAACTTGACAGGTCGGATTTAACTGTTGCGTTGTGTGCATTTGAAATGGTCACAAACAGTTTACTTTGTATTAATGCATCAGCTATTGAAAGATAAATTCGATGTAGCCAAAAAAATAAAACTTCAAATTAACAGTCCATCGCCTGTTCATTTATCACCTGAAGTCTGTTTTACAATTACAGGCTAGTATTACTTGGGCAGATTTGTACCAGCTGTGTGGAGCGCTTGCCTCTTCGAAAGGAAACTTTCAAACAAACCAAAAAAATTTAAACAATAAAACACCGACGGGAAAATAGGTTTTCTTCGCTTCCTCTTCGTGTACTCCACAACATGGAGATGCGAAGTCTTGATTTGTTACTTGTTTATTTGTAGTTTATTTTGTTAAAAATGCAGAAAGGTTGGAAGAAGTATTTTGGGCAGAAGCCGCTGAGCGAGGTCAACATGGATGAATACCTGGCCAGTTTGGGTTTATATAGAAAAATTACAGCAAGAGACGCCTCTTGTCTGTTTAGAGCTGTTTCTGAACAGGTAAGATACAAAAACATGTGTTTGAGTTCTTAGATAAAATGAAAATAAATAAGTTAGCTGTCAAACTGAGTAAGTTGCTGCTTACTGTACATTGGCATTTGTAATTGCATGTACTTTTACTGCGCTGTAATGAGTTTAGTTTTAAATATTTCTGAGAGAATATTTGCTTTATTTATATTATTATGAAAACTATCTAGTATACTGGGACGTTTAGTGTAATTGTGTGAAGTGGAATATACAACTGTACCACGCAAGTAGTGGGTTGGCAGCTGTATATTTTGACATTTACATACAGTAGTTTGATTTGCCATTGGTTTGTTCAAATGGAAAGTGGAATCTCTCTTCTTTTTCTTCAATTTGACCTGTATTTCCTGGGTGATTACATTGCATAAATGGTTCCCCCCAGCTTTATTACTCTCAGAATTACCACCAGCACATCAGGAAGGCATGTGTCTCCTTTATGAGGGCCAACCGATGCAACTTTGAGCCTGTAAGTAATTTATTGAGTAAATATTAACTTAATATTAATTTTTAGAAAACAAAAAAAAAAAAAAAAACATTTAAGAATTTAGTAAATATACAGATGTTGTTTTTCTGGCATTTGTTTGTTGTGATTTTTAAATGTTTTTTTTTTATTGTTATTTTTAAATGTATTTAATTAATTGTTTATAAAACACATGTCCATAGGTTGATTTTCAATACATAGAGTACAATACAGGACATGTGTCCAGAGTAGCTCTTGCACCAGTGTAAAACGAAATGGTACAGTGATGGAAATCACTCATATTGCATAGCAGTTTCACCCATTCCAGGTTTTACTGCAAGTTTGATTAGGCAGTGTGTAGCTAACAAGCTCAGGTGTGTCTTATTAAACTCCTAGGAAACCAGGAATGGATCCAAGTGCCATGAAGTAGGAGTCTTATGTGCACCCCTGTAATTGTACAAATAGGGTCATATTATTGTATTGCAGACTGTACCATAACTGAATTATAACATGTTGTCTTGCTCATTCCAGTTTGTTGAAGGGTCCTTTGAAAAGTATTTGGAGCGTTTGGAAGACCCAAAGGTATGAGCCCTCTGTTAAATCCTTGTGTTGGTTGAGGGTTTTTTCCTGAAGCTAATTTATGTTTATTTTTTTTTGTAGGAAACCGCTGGCCAGGTGGAGATTAAAGCTCTTTCTTTAATGTATAAGTAAGTGAAGTTTGAGGTGCTGCTCTTAATTGTGATGAATTATACTGGTTGTTGGCTGCTTCTTTGGTGCTTGTGAATGATGAGGGGGACTGACTAGAGTAAGGCACCATGAGATCTTCCCCTCACACCTCTGCACAGAGTGACACTGTGCACCGCAGCCCTGACCTCAAACTGAATGCAACTGTATGACGACTGATGTGTATCCACAGATATATTGTACAGTAATTATTCTTTTTGTGATTTTGAACTGCATTGTGTTTTACTGAGAGGTTTTTCCTGTTTAATAAGCACTTGTAAGTAATTCTGTTACATTATATATTAACATTTGTACAAAGTTATTTCAGACGTGTATGTCCAACACACATATATGAGTTACAATCAAGAAGGAAGATTGCTTCTGTTGTAGTGTATTGATAAGGGTCTGATATTACACATAGAAAAAAATGTGTACCCAAGTCCTCAAACATCACAGATATTTTGATACCATCCCAACATGGATAAGTCAGTTAATCCGAGTACGTCCAACACCAAGGTATTTTATGAGCACTTCTCCCTTGTCAAGAAAGGCAGACAAATTATTTCGATCTTAATTAGTGCTAAATGGTTGACATGCTATGATCAAGTAAAAAGCCATTTGTGATTACCCTCATCTGTAAAGTATCTGAAATGTACAGCTGGAATTGTGGAACTGTCCTAATCTGTCCCATAATCCAAACCAGGCAAGAACAATAATGACATGCATGCGATTAGCAGCTGTATAGACCAAACTTCAAAAATCTGTGATAAGGGTGTAAATCATTTACAGTAGCATCTATAGTGTTGTGTTTTTTTTTGTTTTTGTTTTTTTTAAATCATCAATCTGAGCAGGGTCTGGTCCAAACGGGTTCTGATTAGCGAGACTCTACTGTAATTTGTTGTTCAGGGGGAGTAATTGTGCAATCTGGGTTTCTTTGTCTCCTGTAGACGTCGCTTCATTGTATATCGTCATCCAGGGAAACCACCTACCGAAGTTGCTGATGAGGATTACAAAGAAAAGGTAGTACTGAGTTTGTTTCAGCAGGGCCTCTCTCGGTTTGGACCAGTGGTACCCTGATAGTCCAGTTTAGGTGTCAGCTGTGAAAGCAATGCATGTACTGGTTTGCATGACTTCTACAGTGCTGTATTACTTAACACATGCTATTGTCTTTCTAGTCTGCACTGTTTTCCAGTGCACTTAGGACTGTATTCACATACAGCCTATGAAACCGTAGCAGCCATAATTGCCTGGTGTCCAGTGTTTTAAATGTGTTGCTAATTGCATGTATTTGATTTAACACTGCAAACATCAAAATAAAAATCTAAACATTCTAGATACCTGGTCTGCAGTGTTGAGTGGAGTGAACACCCCCCCCCCCCCCCCATATTAAACACTATTTTATAAGTTCTAGTAGGATTGTCATGTTACAAGTGTGTCGCTTGTATTTCTGCTTTAGTTTTACCAAAATATATGCACTGCACCTTAAAGTAAGTTTGACATATTGTATGTACAGAGAGCGCCCCTTTCTGTAGCAAGTTTTATTACAGGTGGACAGGCGTCTCGCACTTTCTCAGGCCAATGGGACAGAGGAACCAACAACCTCTATTTACCTCCATATTCTGTGTTGCAGAATATAATTGGCAAATCATAAGAGCTCAGCGCTGCTTTTTAGATTGCCGTATAAACATAGTTAAGTCATTGATTAGGTCACTTTAAAATGTTGTCTTCTCCACACATTGCTCCCTTCTATTCACAACTAGTTGATTTATGCCTTTTTTTAATATTGCTTTGTGCCTCTTTCTACCTAATCCATCCAGCTGTCGTCTTCATAAAAAATTATTTTTTACAAGCCCAGCTGGTGCAGGATACACACTGTATAAAATAACAGTTCAGCAGGGGGAGCCACCTTTCTAGGAAAAAACTCAATGAAGAGGTCATGCAGCAGATAAGGCACATCTTTCAATAGAGTCTAACAAAGAGAACACAAGCACAAGACTGGGTTCTTTTTCTCTCCAGTAAAACATCCATATTTGGTATGTCTGTGTTGTAATGTAATATGCAATCAGTATATTGTCATTAAAAATGTAGTTAATTATAAGCAAGTTTGATTGCGATCTAATAAGACACCAGTCCTATGAAGGACTTTCCCTCATGACTTTTAACGAAGTCTTTAAAAATGTGCTCCGTTAGTAAATATAGGAGTACATTACAATGTGAATGAACATAAGACTACATCCAATGCATTGGTAATTTTACAGGCAAGATGATATGTGTTTTAAAGAGCATGATCTCCAGTCTGACCTGTAGTCGGTTGTTATTTGTGTGTTTCAGGTTGTGCTGTGCTGTTCAAACAATGGCCACTATGATAATGTGTATCCAAAACACTACCCTGCTGATGCAGCAGTGTGCCAAGGTTAGTACTTGTTACACCAAATATGGTTTATTTTCCTCTATTTTGTATTTTAAGTTTGGTTCAATCCTAAACTATCCCAAAGTCATTATTCCGTTGTTAATGAACGTGTCCCTAAAACATTTTAGTTCTGAGGATGCTGAAATGCTACTTCTCTTTGCCTGGATTAACGATGGATTAGCTATAGCTTCAGAAACTGAGTCCAGCAGTTCTACAAGTATTAGTCTTTTCCCAAGACTCTGTTCTATTCCAGAATTCAGGCTGTTGCTTTGAAATCTGATGTGTTAGTCAGGGACAGAACAGGGAGCTAATGTACAGGGTTAGAATGTCTGAGCGTGCTTAGTATTCTGTCCTTTGAAAAAAATTCAGCCATCAATAACTGCATTTCCTGAAGAAAATTACTTGTTTGGAGGGAGTCAGAAACCAGTCCACAGCTACCAATTCAATCTGTAACCTTGGGGAGCTTTTCCTCCTGCAAGTCATCTACTATGCATAGTTTCTGTAACTCTCTTTACAACAAATGCTTGTCTCCTTATCTGGCCGATTTGCTTAAGGACACTTTTAACAAGGAATGTGTTACTGAAGGACCTGCAGATTGGGTATCGGCACAAGGCTTAACTTTAATCTATTGCAAGTGCAAGTCATCCCTTGTAACAATTGCACACGTTGGAAGAAATGTTCATTTTAATAAAAAGGGCAGTTTGGAATTCACTTTTGGTAATGTTTAAAACTTCGACACAGGTAAAGCCCTTCAATTAAGTTGTTTTAAACACTAGAGCTTTTAATTCCTTTCAGAAAGTTGTAGTAAACCTTACCCCTGATGCATACAGTAAGCTTTGCAAATCTGCCACATAAAGCATCTAGCCTTGTTTTATATTTATTATCTTTGGACCAGCTGTAAACTTTGGGAGTTTATAGCACTACTTTCAGTGTTATTGCTGTATTATTTTTTATTATTATTTTTTTTAATTATTTATTTTTTGCTCAGAGAGCTCACTAAGGCAAATTGTGAAAGGATAATTGAACGATGCAAATATTAGCATTATATGCAGTTTAAAAATAAATGAAGATTGAATAAATGGGCCTGTCTGTGACCAGAATAGAGCGAGCCCTCCGTGTGTGTGTGTGTGTGTGTTTCCTTCCCCTCCAGCTGTCCTGTACGAAGTCCTCTACAAGGATGTGTTTGGGATCGAGGAGGAGGAGATTCACTGTGCCCTGGATGTGTTCCACGGCAGTGGGGGGCGGCGGTACCGTAACAGCTCCTCGATGTGCAGCGAGGACGCCAACTTCGAAACCAGCGACGAGAAGAACCACAAGAGTCCCACAGCAAACAAGAAGTCAGCCCTTGAGTTAATATCTAACATTTAATGTCAGATTAGGATTGAGGTCTTTTCATGGTATTGGCTGCTTCCTCAGCATTTGTCTACGACTGTGTACGCGGTACCATTTAATATAACATGAAAGTGTATATGTAACATTGTGAGCGTCTGAACTGGTGGAACAGTTGACAGAGTTCACACGATTTCTCAAGTCCCAGGAAGCAAAAAAAAAAAAAATCATAAAATTAGAAAAACCACGGAAGCCTTTAAACAACGAGCAATAGAGGAAAAAATATTTTCAATAAATATATATATATATATATATATATATATAATCTCAAGATTTGAGTAACCAAAGTCGGAACCAATCATAAAGATTTCAATGGCATTTGTGTCTGTAGATGGGGCATAAAAAGTGTTTTGAGTTTGTGTTGCATGTTTTCTGGAAATTGGTATTCTTCCTTTTGTTAAATGTGCAGTAAGGAGGACTGGGAGGTGACTGAGGGTGGCAATCCTTCTGAAGAGAAATCCAAATCCGGACCAGAAGAACAGAAGGTGAGAGGTGATCCTAGAGTACACAGATATTGGGGTGAAAAAGGTACATCAGGTTACCCTTCCTGTGAATCCCCATGCAGCGAATGCTGTTCCTGTGAATCCCCATGCAGCGAATGCTGTGCCTGTGAATCCCCATGCAGCGAATGCTGTTCCTCTGGTGGTCCACTTGAATTCATTATGGACTAGAAAAATCATGACAAAATAACAAAACATTTGTTATTCAGATGTTCTTCCTGCAATCCTATGAAACTGGATTGAAATCCATATTAATTTTATGCTACCAAACATCCAATTGCTGCAAGTAATCCCCGCGGGATGTAAACAAACAAGACCATCCCTTTCTTCTTTAGTTTTTTCATAGTTGAGTGCGCAGAAGCCTTAATGCTTACAAGGGCATTTTTTAAGCAATCCCAATGTGTTCCTTTTAAACTTTTCAGCCTGCAGACGGCCCAGCAAAGACCTCTTTTCCTTACAAGGTGCTGAAAGCTTTGGACCCGGATATCTACCGCAATGTTGAGTTTGACGTCTGGCACGACAGCAGGAAAGGTAAAAGCTTTGCACAGAAGGTTGTCTTGAGTTCACCAAACATGTTCTTCTCAATGCACATGCTAAGCTTTCAGTATTTTGGTTTAGTTTTGAGTTATGGAACAGATGTGCCAATCAGGTGTTATATTTCGGTTTTGTGTGTTGTTGCGACCACTTGTATACCAATTATGCAAATCAAAAAACTTGTATGTAATGTATGCTTTTTTACAATTTGGGGGGTACAATATTTGTATGCTTTGGAGGATTATTTATACCAATGAAAACAATGATTTATTTTAACAGAGCTTCAGAAAACCGACTACATGGTGTTTGCTGGGAGGCAGTACTGCTTGGGAGACAAATGTC